>NC_140584.1:599227775-600427775 GCF_964204655.1 Triturus cristatus
TAAAGGTGGCAATGTTGTTTTATGGAAAAAGTGTGATTATATCACAGAAGCGATGAAACAACTCAAAGACATAGACTGTTATCAGCGTAGTGATTATCCAACTTTGCGTAAAGTATCAATGATTTCACCATGAAACTAATTGGGTGGGAAAATGCGGGATTGTTAACAGTGGATGAATTTAAATTCATGAAGAATGATAAACCAGTAGTCCCCATTCTGTATTCTATTCAAAAGATTCACAAAAGTGCACAACAACCACCCGGCAGACCAATCATTTCCGCACGTAAAAGTCTACTCGAAAACATCTCCAGATATGTAGATTATTTTTTACAGGAACATGTCCAGAATTTAACATCCTACATTAGAGATACGAGTGACTTTTTAGTGAAACTGTTGGAGTACCCATGGCGGAAAGAATATCTACTAATGACACTAGACGGTACATCCCTATATACGTCCATCAATCATAGGGATGGACTGAAAGCTCTTGAATTATATTTGGCTAAAAGAGGCCTGGAATATGCTCAACACAGCGCTATGATTTTGAATATGGTAGATTTTTGTTTGCACAATAACTATTTTTTGTTTCAAAACACCCTATACCAGCAGTTGCGAGGGGTAGCGATGGGGGCCAGCTTCTCCCCCAGCTATACCTGTCTCCACATGGGCTGGTGGGAGGAGCTGGTCTTACTTAAGGAACACACCACCTACGTAGCCAAAAACATCAAGGCTTGGTGGAGATATATTGATGACCTTTTTGTAATATGGGACGGATCAATCAGTGAGGCAGAAGAATTTATAGGAGGGCTGAACAACAGTTGATTGAATTTACATTTCACAGCATCCATCAGCAACACAAGTGTCAATTTTTTAGATGTTGAAGTTTTTGTCGAGGACGGTAAAATAGAAACCAAGCTAAATAAGCCTACGGCAGGAAATACTGTACTACATGCAGTCAGTTCACACCCCAAGCATCTCATACACAGCATTCCATATGGTGAGATGCTGAGGTTGAGACGCATCTGTAGCTGTGATAGAGACCTCATTGCAGAGCAAGAAATTAGCAAACGAAGATTCCAGGAAAGGGGGTACACCACACACTGCATAGATGCCGCAATCCTCAAAAGTAGGGTCAAACCTAGGAAAACCCTTCTCAACAAGAACTCAGATACCAATGACACAGTAACAGAAAACACAAATAAACAAGAACAAGGAAATACGTTCAGGTTTATTTTTCAGTTTAACAAACAAGAAAGACAAATCAAAAAGCTGATTACAAAAAAGTGGCCCCTGGTCTTAAGTGACCCCACAATCGGTCACCTGCTGCCAAAAAAAACAGCTATTACGCACAGCAGGGCTATGTCTATGAAGGATATTTTGGTCCAGAATGACCCTGCTGGTCCCAACAAAAGTTAATGGATAGCTCAAACAAAGGGCTTCTTTAAATGTAAGGGGTGTAAAGCATGTAAACACGGCAGCAACCACACTTCTTACAAAACCCCTTTTAGCAATAAAGAAAACTTCATTACGAAGTCTCTAAACTGCAAATCTGATCATGTCGTCTATGTGCTGGAGTGCCCGTGTGGGTTGAGCTACGTGGGTAGCCTGATCCTACAGGGACACAAGAGGATACTGTGGTAATATAAAAGAAGTCCATGGAAGCCAAGGTGTAGATGAAGAAGATGATATTTATTGAAGATGGATTATAGATGGTAATAATCAAGTAATCAAGAGTCCTGTAGATTATGGTGCGAGCCCCACCAGGCGCAGCTCCCTTGCTGCTCAGCCTATACTCTCAACTGACACTCCCCAGGCATCCCAACACTCAGGTGACCTCACCACTCATACCAACATTCTACAACATACACACTGGCTAAGCAGCAAGGACCATGAACTAGGAAAGATGCATTGTATATAAGATACAACACATCTTCCCCCTTATGAAGAACAACAGAATGATACATCAAGAAGTAAATGTAATAATCATATCAATAGCAATTACATGAATACTAAATCAATAAATAACATCAAGAAGTAAATGTAATAAACATATCAATAACAATTACATGAATACTAAATCAATAAATAGGCATATCAATGATAAAGGTAACAATTACATGAAGAAGCTACGAAACACCCAGAAGGAAATAAGAAAGGCACACAAAACATTAAATGAAGATACGCCTTAAATCCTATAGATGAAATGCTAAGGAACCCTACAGATAAAGGAAAAATGGTAAAATGAGAGTGACACAAATCTACAGTGATAAAGGAGAATACATTGCAGAGAAGAAGCAATTGAAAGTGACAGGGTGAAAACTCCTCTGGAATGCTGATAAAGTAATGTAATGCTTTCATGGCAGCAAGTAGCAGGCAGTAATAAGAGTGATTTACAGGAAACAGGGCAATTAGGCACTAAGACAAAGGGATGAATAAGGAAGAGTAAGGCAGGAACTGGCAGGAAAGCGTTGTGGGCGACCGATGGAAGGTCACTGGTCGGGCTCACAGGGTGCCAGTGTGCCTTTAAAGTGAAAATCGTACCTTTGAAATTAAGTTCATGCCTTGTAGTCACTTCAAGAATTTTCAGATTTCAATAGTCCGACAGGAGACACATGTAGGTTCTTTAAATCGTCGCCAAATGTGGTAATATAAAAGAAGTCCATGGAAGCCGAGGTGTAGATGAAGAAGATGATATTTATTGAAGATGAATTATAGATGGTAATAATCAAGTAATCAAGAGTCCTGTAGATTATTGTGCGAGCCCCACCAGGAGCAGCTCCCTTGCTGCTCAGCCCATACTCTCAACTGACACTCCCCAGGCATCCCAACACTCTGTGACCTCATCACTCATACCAGCATTCTACAACATCCACACTGGCTGAGCAGCAAGGACCATGAACTAGGAAAGATGCATTGTATATAAGATACAACAGATACTCCAGCACATTAGAGCGATAAAGAATAAAGATCAGGCATACCCAGTGGCCAGACACTTTAGCGAGGCACACAATGCAGATCCCAATGGCCTTAGCTATTTTCTGATTGACTCGGTCACGCCAAATGAAAGGAGAGAAGACAGGGAAAGAGCGCTCAGGCTTTTGGAGGCAAAGTACATCATCAACCTCGATACTAAGTATCCAAAAGGTGTGAATGCCACTGAGGAACTCTACACTTGTTTATAAATGTCCTAGGTCCAAACATCTCAAGAACCACTGAAGACTAGTCATACAGAATACCAATACGTATAAACACATTCTATTTTAGACAGCAGTCATCATATTTTGCTAGCCGCCAAACCAACATATCACATACACATGTTTTTAATACATAGGGTGAGTTAATAGGTTTTTTACATAGGTATTTTACACAGTGTTTTTACACCGGGTTTTAGGAAGTTTAGAATTATTTTAAGAATCATACAGCACTTGCACTTTAAGTCATAAGTTTACATGGAACTGAACACACCAAATGAAAGGTTCAGGCGACAAATGCACTGTTAATGCAAAATTTGCACCTAACTGACAAAGTTTACATTTCAATATCTATTCAGTTGCAAGAATTAGGTATTTATACCGTGATGTATTACATGTACAAATTTTATGTAATTTATGGATTCAGTCTTTTTTAACCTACAGTCTTATTAACTGAAAAGGTACAGCGACTAAGTTTTAACTATGATTTGCGGTGATATCAATACCTTTCTTTTATAGAAATGTAACCATGTCAATACAGTATTTTATCTGTATTTATGCAATTTTTAACAGGGTCGCTTGATTCGAACTGCTTTATCATTCATTTAAAGTGTTCGTCTATTTCCATGGTTATTAACTTATGCACTGTTACTTTAAGCACTGGTTAAAGCATCATACTAAAAAAGAAAAAAAAGAGAAAAAAAAGTGTATAAAAAACTACCGACCTGACAGAGCGTGTCATGTGATCAAGGCCGTTTACGGGCTGAAATGCGTCATGGCTGTAGAGGTCTAAGGGAAATAAAGAGTTTATCTTGCTGCACCAATTTGTGGTCCGTACTCCGTTGTCTCGAGGAAGTCATACTTGCTGACGGAGTATATGCAGATATATAGATATATATGCAAAAAAGGATGCAGAGAACTCAGAGCAGTTCTCAAGTTTCGCTGGGAAGCAGCTCCTGTATAAAGCACCCTCAACACCAGTGACATTCTAGATCTGCTCATCTCAACTGTCTGCTTTTCTTTTGAAGCCATTAAGCATAGGATTAGCCCAATGCCATCCATGCTGAGATAGAAAGGGACAAAGTATTTTGACATTTCTACTGCAAAGTCTTTAAGCACCTAAAAGACTAAAACACCTAAACTTAAGAACTACCCAGAGTTCTCTGCTTCCTTTTTGCATAATTTATGCGTCACTCTATGCCTGAAAAGGTATTCTTTTGATATAAATATATATATATACACACACACACACATATATATATATATATATACACACACACACACACACATACATATATACACACACACATATATATATTATATATATATATATATATCAAGCTACCAAAGTCCACCATTGCGGCAAATATCGCACTCTTGTGGGCGGGTGCAGTTAGTGTGACGGTGGCCCACGCCTAATCTCAAGGCTCCAATTTCTACTGACAGAAACACTGCACTCGCGGGATACCATGAAAGATGCATTTATTCAACAAGGAACGCGTTTTTGGCGTGCTGCCTTCACCAGCTTGTTGTGTGAATCTGCACATTCTGTCATGATGACAATTTAAACAGGTAAGTTGGTTGTGATTGGATGTGGCTGTAAACATCGAAAGAGGACTATATCCACGAAACCAGTGTCCAATCCTCATGATGCATTGTGGGATTTGGAGTCCGGTACAAGACATACAAGTGCAATCAAAATGTTTTAGGGTATTCATCGTCCTCTTTGTGGCTCACCCTTTCACGAAGGATCACATCTCCGTTGTGCCATGGATGACACCTCCTCATGGGGTCCCTCGCCCAACCACGGGTCCTGCTGCACTCGTCGCTGGAGGTGGTCAGATGGACACGCCCCCAACAGTATGGATTACTGTCGAGATCGGCGGCGGTGCACTGGGTTCCTGATGGCGGTGCCATTGCCGAAATACATCAAGCTACCAAAGTCCACCATTGCGGCAATTATCGCACTCTTGTGGGCGGGTGCAGTTAGTGTGGCGGTGGCCCACACCTAATCTCAAGGCTCCAATTTCTACTGACAGAAACACTGCACTCGCGGGATACCATGAAAGATGCATTTATTCAACAAGGAACGCGTTTCCGGCGTGCTGCCTTCATCAGCTTGTTGTATGAATCTGCACATTCTGTCATGATGACAATTTAAACAGGTAAGTTGGTTGTGATTGGATGTGGCTGTAAACATCGAAAGAGGACTATATCCACGAAACCAGTGTCCAATCCTCATGATGCATTGTGGGATTTGGAGTCCGGTACAAGACATACAAGTGCAATCAAAATGTTTTAGGGTATTCATCGTCCTCTTTGTGGCTCACCCTTTCCCGAAGGATCACATCTCCGTTGTGCCATGGATGACACCTCCTCATGGGGTCCCTCGCCAAACCACGGGTCCTGCTGCACTCGTCGCTGGAGGTGGTCAGATGGACACGCCCCCAACAGTATGGATTACTGTCGAGATCGGCGGCGGTGCACTGGGTTCCTGATGGCGGTGCCATTGCCGAAATACATCAAACTACCAAAGTCCACCATTGCGGCAATTATCGCACTCTTGTGGGCGGGTGCAGTTAGTGTGGCGGTGGCCCACACCTAATCTCAAGGCTCCAATTTCTACTGACAGAAACACTGCACTCGCGGGATACCATGAAAGATGCATTTATTCAACAAGAAACGCGTTTTCGGCGTGTCCATCTGACCACATCCAGCGACGAGTGCAGCAGGACCCGTGGTTGGGCGAGGGACCCCATGAGGAGGTGTCATCCATGGCACAACGGAGATGTGATCCTTCGTGAAAGGGTGAGCCACAAAGAGGACGATGAATACCCTAAAACATTTTGATTGCACTTGTATGTCTTGTACCGGACTCCAAATCCCACAATGCATCATGAGGATTGGACACTGGTTTCGTGGATATAGTCCTCTTTCGATGTTTACAGCCACATCCAATCACAACCAACTTACCTGTTTAAATTGTCATCATGACAGAATGTGCAGATTCATACAACAAGCTGATGAAGGCAGCACACCGAAAACGCGTTCCTTGTTGAATAAATGCATCTTTCATGGTATCCCGCGAGTGCAGTGTTTCTGTCAGTAGAAATTGGAGCCTTGATATATATATATATATATATATATATATATATATATTCACTGAAAAAAACATAGGTTTCAGGGACGTTATACTTAGTTGGACATTTGACTCATATAAAACCAGCGAAATTTGCCCGTTATAGTTAGTTGAGCTAACTATAACTCGTGCGCCCGCAATGCACTGGTGATGACGTCACATATTACATCACTCATGACATGGTCAGTGACATCACTGATGACATCACTGATGACATCTCAAATGACATCACTGATGACATCATCCAGTGAATGTGTGTTTCTGTAAAGTTTAAATATTTTTATATATATCTATGCCAGGGTGTATTGAAGAAAGAGTGGATTTACAAGTGCCTGAATGGATTATTTAGTAGGTGTGTGACTAACTGTATAAGTGAGTGATTGGGTTAAAAACAACTAGGATAAATGGGTGTGCGTGTCCCACAATGGTTGGACACACACAAAGTTGTTTAAATACCCCTCACACACCAAGAATGACCCATGGTGTCATGCTTCATCATAGGGGTCTTCCCGCCCCGCTGCGGGACGGGGCGTGCTACGACCTGCGACTACGCGGGAGCACTAATGATAAAGTGCTATGTGTAATGCAAAGGGAGGGTCTGGGGTAAGTGTAAATGTGAGATTAAAAAGGACCTGGCCCCTTAAGACAAAAAAACTTTAATAAGTCAAGGGGGGCTGGTACTAGTAAAAAGGTGGTGCAGAGATTTCCTACTCAATGTGTGGTTACTCCTAATATCTTGTCAACATGTTTCGATGCAAAGGCATCTTCATCAGGACAGGGCTAAGATCCCTCCTATGTGGAAAGCATGTACTTATGAGAATACTATAAACATAAGTGCAACTAGTCATGCATAAATATACAGTACCTAATAGTATGCATATATGTTCTGTAAAGGAAAAAAGAGAAAAAGGACAAGTACTTGTTTAGTGTCCCAGGAAGTAAAAACCTTATACCTGCAAACATAAGAAGTGCGACACAAATGTGACAAAAACGTGATCGTTAGCCATAAATCTTAATATTGCAGAAAAAGGTGCGGTGACCTGTAAGGAAATAGAGACAGTACAAGACACTACAAACAGATAACAAAAAACACACACTCTATAAAATGCGTGGACTATTCTCTAAAATAGAGATAGACACAGTGGTAACATGAATCCATACTTAGGTGTATGTAAGGTTTTGCCTCATGAACCTTGAGAACGGGTGGAGAAATCAAGGGGCCTCAATGCTAAATAAAAAGGCAAAAAGAAAACGAAAAAGAAAAAGTAGCTGTTATCACCAGAATGCTACTTGAAAAATGAAAGGCTGCGTCGGTATCCTCGAACTGCTGTGCCGTACTCACGTGCCCTTGTACTGCTAATCGCTCAATGTGCATCCATCCTGCGGTTCCGCTGATATGCGGGACACTGTCTAATGTGCTCTCTTTAAGTATAGCCAGCCACTGCTAAATTACGGAGAACTCGTTACACCTGGTACGCTACAATGGCTTCCGGTTTAGAGGTTAGTGGAAGACTAGACCCGGGAGAGTTAAAATCTTCCAGAAACCGGAAGTGAGGACCCGTGGTGGGTTTTAGGAAAAGCAGTTCCAAACTAATGATAAATATCGTAAGCAAAATTGCTCGTATGTTGCAGAGCCTCCAGTATCAATGACTGGGTAAAGAACATGGGCACGAATAAAGATTTAACACACGTGTTACCCCTTACGTACCGTATCCGTCCGGATGTACGTTGCCAACTGTTGTTCTAAACAAGGGAAAATGTGAGCAGTAATACTAAAAGGCTCAAGGTTGTTTGGAATGAGAGGAGATTAAATAGTGATATTAACGGTTGAATGCGAGCAGTAATACTTAAGCCCCAAGTTTGTTTAAAAGAAAAAAAAAATTATTAATTAAAAGTTTAATGGGGAATTAATCCTCACAAAGGGTTCATGATGACTGTTATAAAAAATAAAAAAAAATTGGGGGGAAAAAAAGGAAAAAAGGGAAGGGGACATGTGCAGATAAAGACTGGTGGGTTGCGTAAAGACGCCTATTACAGACAATGAGTGGGATTGATGCTATTTACCAGATAAGACAGGTGGGCAGGGATACCTGCTCTGAATGCCCTAGTGGTCACTTGGAGGAACCAAAAATCCACTACTGTGCACAGATTGATGGAGGCAGGCAACATTGCTGAGAATTGTGTGCCACATCATAACAAAAAGATAATCGCTGTTTCTGATTAGGTAGGTAATACAGAAGAGAGATACAAAAAACGACATATGTCGGTAAACAAATGTGTGAGAGAGATGGTACTATGTCAACTGTGACCATGGTATCTTATCATTCAGGCCCATCACGTGTGTGCCCAGACGGAACACCCAGTGTTGTTCGTTCTCAAAAAGCCCAAAGTCGGTGTGTAGTTGTTCTATGACTGTCCATCTCAGGTCATTAACCCCATGGTTCAGAGTCAAAAAATGGGTTGCCATCTTTGTCGTGCTCTTCTTACAGCGAATATTACTCTTATGTTCGCCAATTCGAATTTTCACTTGTCTAGTGGTCATGTCCACATATTCCATCTTACAGGGGCAAGTGATAAGGTACACAACATTTTTGCTGTTGCAATTGGTGAACTTTCTTTGTTGCCAGGAAGTACCGTTGGCGAAAGTGATGTGGGTACTCTTTTTAGTTAGAGTGCAAGTACTACACATGCCACATGGATGATGTCCTTTGATGGGTAGTAGAATATTTCTTGAAATGTGTTGAATTGGTAGTGACCGTGGTCTGGTATGAACCAAAATGTCCTTTAGATTTTTGCCTCTCTTGTGGGAGAACATGGGTTTCGGTAGATTTAAGCCGCCACAGTTCAGAATCTTCCAATTCTTATTGATAATCTTGGACACTTGGTTTGAATGAGTGTTGTAGGTTGTGACACAAATTGGTCTGGTCTCTTCTTCTTGTGATTTTTGGTTCTCTAAAAGGGAGTCCCTATTGTTGTTCCTTGCCCTCTTGAGTCCTTTTTTGACAATTGACTCGGGGTAATTCCGGTCTAACAATTTCTTTTCCAGATCCTTAGCCTGGGCCCTGAAGTCCGTCAATTCTGAACAGTTCCTCCGTAAACGGAGGAACTGGCCATAGGGGAGATTATCCCGAAGATGCCTGGGGTGGAAACTGTCATATAGCAGTAGAACATTTTTGGCCGTTGGTTTGAAATGTGTACTAGATTTCAATCTACCTTCATCTGCGTAGATGTTGAGATCAAGGAATACTAGGTTACTGTTGGATAATGTGTGTGTGAATTTGAGAAAGGTATTTTGTTCGTTCAACCAATTCATAAAGGTGGTTACTGAATCGGAGTCCCCTTTCCAAATCACTAAAACGTCATCAATGTAATGTTTCCACAGAATGATGTTGTGGTAGAATGGGTTCTGTTGGTTGAGTATTCTCTGGGACTCAAGGTGGTGAACATACAGCCCCGCTAAGCTCGGCGCAAAGGTACTCCCCATGCTGGTACCGTGCTTCTGTAGGTAGTGGTCATCCTGGTACAAAAAGAAATTCTTTTTAAGGGCCGCAAATTTTGACAGGGACTCGAGTATTGAACCAATCCCAGATACGATGGGGCGTCCAGGAGGATATTCCAGGTTTTTATGAATTTTAGGGATTCATAAAAACCTGGAATATCCTCGAGCCCCTGTCGAAATTTGCGGACGCATTTCTTCGACCATTAGTCTAAGGGACGGACACATATTTGAAAGATACTAAAGCGGTCCTACAACTCCTTGAAGAACTCACGTTTGATCCAGCACAACACCTATTAATTGGATTGGATGTGGAGAGTCTCTACACCAGCTTACCGCATGATGATTCCTTGGATATTATTGAAGAGGTTCTTTTTTCTACCAGCTGGAACTATCATACTCCCCGGAACTTAGTAATGGAATGCATTACCCTGGCCCTTAAAAAGAATTTCTTTTTGTACCAGGATGTCCACTACCTACAGAAGCACGGTACCAGCATGGGGAGTACCTTTGCGCCGAGCTTAGCGGGGCTGTATGTTCACCACCTTGAGTCCCAGAGAATACTCAACCAACAGAACCCATTCTACCACAACATCATTCTGTGGAAACATTACATTGATGACGTTTTAGTGATTTGGAAAGGGGACTCCGATTCAGTAACCACCTTTATGAATTGGTTGAACGAACAAAATACCTTTCTCAAATTCACACACACATTATCCAACAGTAACCTAGTGTTCCTTGATCTCAACATCTACGCAGATGAAGGTAGATTGAAATCTAGTACACATTTCAAACCAACGGCCAAAAATTGTCTACTGCTATATGACAGTTTCCACCCCAGGCATCTAAGGGATAATCTCCCCTATGGCCAGTTCCTCCGTTTACGGAGGAACTGTTCAGAATTGACGGACTTCAGGGCCCAGGCTAAGGATCTGGAAAAGAAATTGTTAGACCGGAATTACCCTGAGTCAATTGTCAAAAAAGGACTCAAGAGGGCAAGGAACAACAATAGGGACTTCCTTTTAGAGAACCATATATCACAAGAAGAAGAGACCAGACCAATTAGTGTCACAACCTACAACACTCACTCAAACCAAGTGTCCAAGATTATCAATAAGAATTGGAAGATTCTGAATTGTGGCGGCTTAAATCTACCAAAACCCATGTTCTCCCACAAGAGAGGCAAAAATCTAAATGACATTTTGGTTCATACCAGACCACGGTCACTACCAATTCAACACATTTCAAGAAATACTCTACCACCCATCAAAGGACATCATCCATGTGGCATGTGTAGTACTTGCACTCTAACTAAAAAGAGTACCCACATCACTTTCGCCAACGGTACTTCCTGGGAACAAAGAAAGTTCACCAATTGCAACAGCAAAAATGTTGTGTACCTTATCACTTGCCCCTGTAAGATGGAATCTGTGGGCATGACCACTAGACAAGTGAAAATTCGAATTGGCGAACATAAGAGTAATATTCGCTGTAAGAAGAGCACGACAAAGATGGCAACCCATTTTTTGACTCTGAACCATGGGGTTAATGACCTGAGATGGAATGTCATAGAACAACTACACACCGACTTTGGGCTTTTTGAGAAAGAACAGCGCTGCGTGTTCCGTCTGGGCGAAAACGTGATGGGCCTGAATGATGAGATACCATGGTCACAGTTGACATAGTACCATCTCTCTCACACATTTGTTTACCGACATATGTCGTTTTTTGTATCTCTCTTCTGTATTACCTACCTAATCAGAAACAGCGATTATCTTTTTGTTATGATGTGGCACACAATTCTCAGCAATGTTGCCTGCCTCCATCAATCTGTGTACAGTAGTGGATTTTTGGTTCCTCCAAGTGACCACTAGGGCATTCAGAGCAGGTATCCCTGCCCACCTGTCTTATCTGGTAAATAGCATCAATCCCACTCATTGTCTGTAATAGGCGTCTTTACGCAACCCACCAGTCTTTATCTGCACGTGTCCCCTTCCCTTTTTTCCTTTTTTTCCCCCAATTTTATTTTTATTTTTTTATAACAGTCATCATGAACCCTTTGTGAGGATTAATTCCCCATTAAACTTTTAATTAATAAAAAAAAAAATTCTTTTAAACAAACTTGGGGCTTAAGTATTACTGCTCGCATTCAACCGTTAAGATCACTATTTAATCTCCTCTCATTCCAAACAACCTTGAGCCTTTTAGTTTTACTGCTCGCATTTTCCCTTGTTTAGAACAACAGTTGGCAACGTACATCCGGACGGATACGGTACGTAAGGGGTAACACGTGTGTTAAATCTTTATTCGTGCCCATGTTCTTTACCCAGTCATTGATACTGGAGGCTCTGCAACATACGAGCAATTTTGCTTACGATATTTATCATTATTTCGGAACTGCTTTTCCTAAAACCCACCACGGGTCCTCACTTCCGGTTTCTGGAAGATTTTAACTCTCCCGGGTCTAGTCTTCCACTAACCTCTAAACCGGAAGCCATTGTAGCGTACCAGGTGTAACGAGTTCCCCGTAATTTAGCAGTGGCTGGCTATACTTAAAGAGAGCACGTTAGACAGTGTCCCGCATATCAGCGGAACCGCGGGATGGATGCACATTGAGCGATTAGCAGTACAAGGGCACGTGAGTACGGCACAGCCGTTCGAGGATACCGACGCAGCCTTTAATTTTTCAAGTAGCATTCTGGTGATAACAGCTACTTTTTCTTTTCCGTTTTCTTTTTGCCTTTTTATTTAGCATTGAGGCCCCTTGATTTCTCCACCCGTTCTCAAGGTTCATGAGGCAAAACCTTACATACACGTAAGTATGGATTCATGTTACTACTGTGTCTATCTCTATTTTAGAGAATAGTCCACGCATTTTATAGAGTGTGTGTTTTTTGTTATCTGTTTGTAGTGTCTTGCACTGTCTCTATTTCCTTACAGGTCACCGCACCTTTTTCTGCAATATTAAGATTTATGACTAACGATCACGTTTTTGTCACATTTGTGGCACACTTCTTATGTTTGCAGGTATAATGTTTTTACTTCCTGGGACACTAAACAAGTACTTGTCCTTTTTCTCTTTTTTTCCTTTACAAAACATATACGCATACTATTAGGTACTGTATATTTATGCATGACTAGTTGCACTTATGTTTATAGTATTCTCATAAGTACATGCTTTCCACATAGGAGGGATCTTAGCCCTGTCCTGACGAAGATGCCTTTGCATCGAAACATGTTGACAAGATATTAGAAGTAACCACACATTGAGTAGGAAATCTCCGCACCACCTTTTTACTAGTACCAGCCCCCCTTGACTTATTAAAGTTTTTTTGTCTTAAGGGGCCAGGTTCTTTTTAATCTCACATTTACACTTACCCCAGACCCTCCCTTTGCATTACACATAGCACTTTATCATTAGTGCTCCCGCGTAGTCGCAGGTCGTAGCACGCCCCGTCCCTCAGCGGGGCGGGAAGACCCCTATGATGAAGCATGACACCATGGGTCATTCTTGGTGTGTGAGGGGTATTTAAACAACTTTGTGTGTGTCCAACCATTGTGGGACACGCACACCCATTTATCCTAGTTTTTTTAACCCAGGTTTTTTGTTTTTCTCCAAGAGATGGATCCTTATGTTTGGTAACTAATTCAGAGTGGAGGACGTATCCACCTCTAGAGCCCGTGTAGGGTTTTCCCTCTACACTCCCTAATCTTGTTATTATTAGCTAAGTGAGTGATTGAACATGTGTTACTGAATGTATGGGTTAGTGACTATACTGTGTGAAAGTCTGTATTAGTGTCTCATTTGGTGTATAAGCGGCTGCATGGGTTGGTGAGTAGCTACATGAGTGTCTATATGGGTTATTGATTTGTTGTCTGAGTATCTGTATGCGTGCCTGAGTGTCTGTATGGGTGGGGGGGTGTGACTCTGTGTATACATGTCTGAGTGGGTGATTCACTGGTTGTATGGATTAAAAAGTGCATCTGGGTAGGGCTGTATGGGTGAGTTAGTGTGTGTATGGGTGTGTTGGTGAGTGAATGAATGTCTCACTGGTATATGTGTGAGTAACTACATATGTTTTGAGGCAGTATATGTGAGTGTTGGAGTATTTAAATGACTGTACGTGAGAGTAAGTTATTTGAAGAGTGGGTGTATAAAAGAGTGTCTGCTTGTATCAGTGATTGTATAAGACAGTAAGTATGCGTTAGTATCTGCATAAATAAGTGAAGTGGTGTGTGTATAAATAACACAGTTGGTGTGTATAACTGTATACATGAGTAAATGGCTATGTGATTGATTCTTTGCATCACTGACTAGGTGTGTGATTAACTCTAAGGATGAGTGGCGGACTGTGACTGTATGTATAGGTGTATGAGCGCATATTATGGTACTGTATTGATGAGTAACTGCATGTATAAGTGAGTGGATGTGAGTGTAGACCTAGGAAATAGTGGGTGGTATGTAGTATCTGCATTGTTGTGTGTATGGTTCCAAAAATAGTAGTCTGTATTTTAGAGTGCATGTATCAAAGTTTATATTAGGCCATCAGTATGTTCATCAGATTATCACGTGGATGATGTAATCAGTGATGTCATTTGAGATGTCATCAGTGATGTCACTGACCATGTCATGAGTGATGAAATATGTGACGTCATCACCAGTGCATTGCAGGCGCGTGAGTTATAGTTAGTTCGACTAACTATAACAGGCGAATCTCTCTGATTTTATATGAGTCAAATGTCAAACTAACTATAATGCCCCTGAAACCTATGGTTTTTTCAGTGAATTTCTAAGGTTTTTTAAATGTTAATTTCATATTTTAACATTTATAAAACCTATATTTTTTGTAATATTTTGGAACTCTATTATCCTTTTTTTTTTGTTGAAAAATTATGTAATTTTTTATATCTTCAAAAAAAAGTATGTATATATGTATATATATACATATTTTTTTAGAAAACTAGACTCCCATACCGGTAGTGTACCAAGCTCCAACACCATGCAAATCCTATGCGCCATATTGCGAAACTCGTTAAGGATGCGCATTTCGTATCTGACGGCTTCGTAGCACCGTGTCCCACCTAACATCATATACGTGTAAGGTCGCGCCAGCTCCTAGTTTGGTATGCGACTGCTGCGCGGTACCAATACGCGCCTTACGTCATCTACGTATAGGGTCACGCCGGCTGCGCATTCCGTATGCGACAAGTGCATGCTGCCAGGCCCTGTGTTACGTCATAAACATATGGTATCGCGCAGGGTACGCCATTCCCTCATGTATTTTTTTATGTCTCAAAACTATATCTAAATAAGTTTAAAGTGTATATGAGAGCAAGCGATATTCTAAAATATTTTCCACATTTATATATTTCTAACTGTAATAAACGTATATTATGGTGAATAGATTTTCTCAAAATCACGTCGGGTGCGGCCTCCTTGGCGCTCGGTGCACGATTGCATGTGACCTTAAAAAAAAGCTTTTGATTGGTTCATAACATTTTCTATTGTAACAGTTGGAGGACCCCACCCATTTTAGTCATTCTCTCTACACCGTTTGATGAGAGACACCTCTTCTGCTTACAGAGCTTTTTTGAAAACTTTTTTACTGTGTACACATATCTTATAGTACACACAACATGCAATGATCATCTTGATCAATAATCATGCTCTGTACAGTAGCCTTCCACGTGTGATAGCCATGCATCTGAAACGTTACATCAAAAACCAAATGTGTGTTACACGATGCCCCTGGTGTGTGTGTGTGTGCGCGCATTATTGTGCTGCCTTTTGGCATGGGTATTGGTGGCTCGAAAGGGTATCATCAGCCACGGGCAGAGTGCACATCCTAGAGCACATGTGACAAACAGTAAAGAGTAATGTGTAGATTTGTGTTGCAGTATGCTCTGTTGTCAGGCTTTACCAGTATAGTAGTGTGTCATATGTGAGACTTTCAGATTCAAGTTTGACATGCATTGCTTGACTGTAATGAGCATTATCACTGTGTATGACGTAGCCTCACTGCTGATCCTCCCTCCATCCGAGCACATTCTCATGTGTGCGCTTCGCGATAGCAACACTTTCAATAATATCGCACACCATTGACATGCGTGTCTGTGGATATCCACAAGCTTGACAACGATATTTGATGTTGTCCATTCAATGTTTTCGGACAGCATCTCATTGGCGATAGTTGCCGCCCTCCCGGTACATGCTACATTAATGTAAATTGCGGATTGTGTGACGTCAAAACTGCAACAGGGACACGCACATAAGTACACTTCCTGGCCAGGCAGTAACTGAACAACGCCCAGGTCCCCGGAATAATTATTCACACCACTACGCTGGCCTGGCGTACGCAAGCCTAGCTCACTTTGCGTACATATAAATAGGATAACGACGATGCCACATGTCCCAGTTCTTCCACACTGCTTCAGGTGATATGGCCGCATCCACCTTGCATATCACAATGCGCAATAAAAAAAATGGATCCATGAGGTGTACATCTTCCTGGTAATCAAAACTACATCTGAATTGTGAACCCTGCTGGCCGTCGTGTTTGGAAACACACCAATGACAGCAGGTAAGCAGTGGGGCCTGGGTGCACAGGGACTGCAATTGAGCGCGTTGCGGCAGGAGGGATGGGGTGCATCAGCCTGGGTGCACAGGTGCAAACAAACGATGTTGTCGTGCATAATGATGTGATCTCTGACCTCATCAAGTCACATCTCTGTCTCATTTTAAGGACCTGCTGGACCGTACTGTAGGCCTGAGCCAGTGGGCAGCGCTGCCCTACAGACACATGGCGTTGTCTTTTGGGGCACTGTAGTGAGCTGACTACTAAGTGTACATGCACACAGGCTTTCGCCACTGCATTGCATGCACACATTATGCTTCTAGCATGCGCTCTGCTCCTTTGTATGTGAACATTGGCATAACATATTATTATTCACCCTTGTCTATTCTCGTGCACTCCAACTCCTCTTTGAACCACGATTACCACTAACAGTTGGTAGATCGCACTTCAAGAAGGAAGGATGCACTCAACTGGTGTTCTCTCTTAAGCTTGAAATAAACCTTCATTTACCTTAAGACGTTTCCACCATTTTATTATTTCTCCCTTTTCAGACACTGAGTTGGTTGCACGAAAAAGCACGCAGCAGGTGCTCAACCAGTGCTGATGCTCTAGCCTTTCTGACACCTTCCATCGTGGTATCAAGACACCGTCCCATACCGGAGACCTTCTGTGCCACCCTGAGAGGCACCCCAGAGTCGGAGCTCGCACCGGTTGTGGCAGGTGAGCAGTGAAGCCTCGGTGCGCAGGAGCTTCATTTGAGCACAGTGCGGGGGAAGGGCCTGGGGTCCAGCAGCCTAAGTGCACAGGTGCAGGCAAGCGATGTTGCCGTATATAATAATAGGGGGGCATATTATCAAGAAACGGAGTTAAAATTATCGCCGCTTTAGCGTCAGAAAACTGCCGCTAAAGCAGCGATAATGGGCTTGATAATATGCCCTTAAGAATTCCCATAGAAGCCCATGTTCTGGTGTCAACATGGGCTTCTATGGGAATTCTCTGCGGCATATTATCAAGCCCATTATCGCCGCTTTATCGGCAGTTTTCTGCCGCTAAAGCGGCGACAATTCTAACACAGTGCTTGATAATGTGCCCCATAATCTCTGGCCTCATTCATATCTCTGTTTCATTTTAAAGACTTGCTGGACCACACTGTTTCTCGCGGACCCCAGCATCCCAGACACACGGGTGACGAGAGGTGAACAGTGAGGGCTGGGTGCAGTAGGCCGACGCTCTGTCTCCTCCTCCCTCTGTTCTTTTGACTCTCCCTCCCCTTCTCCGTTCCACCCACTCGCTCTCTGTACCATTCTCACTTTCTACCATCTTATTCTGACTACCTTTCTTTTTCTCTGCGACATGGCACACATACTTATGTTTCTTTTTTCTCTTGCAGGTTTTGTACGCTGCTTCCGGAGGAGTCCACCCACTTCATTCATGTTTTACTGTTTGTTCGAATAAAGTTACGTTTCCATTTATTTGTGTTGTTTTAATAAAAGTTATTTTTTTTACCAATAAATAAGTGAGTGTATGGGTCCTCTTTTTCTGCCAACACTTGTCTGTAGTTTATTGTGAAATTCGGCGGTTGATAGGAGGTTATGAGGGAAAACATTTGTAATTTTGCGGTGCACCTACCAAATATAAACCAACAGACTATTACATAAAGGAAGCCTGGGTAATTCTACAACGGCAAGGGTTCTATGAGTGTATCACTTTATAACACCAGGAGTACTGCCCGTGGGATTTCAGAACCAATAAGGCACTGCCTAGGGCCACCGAGGCTTCAACGACTGGCGAGGCCCACCCTGCATATTTAAGTGAAGCCCCGGAGCTGGTCTTGAGTTGGCCTCGAAGCCCCCCGAACAATTCGTAAACAATACCCGGGGAGATGTTGATCCCCTAGTCTGCGAAACATCTCTGTGCCCTCCCGTGCCTAATTTACATGTGAGATTAAGGTCCCCAGTGCTGCAGAGACCCCGCAATATAATATTAGGATTGGCACCAGAACATTACCCACCAGTGGGCTCATTTAAATGAACGGGTGAGACCCCGCTTAATTTTTTTTTCTCAATTTCTACCATCCGGATCCGCTTTATTGAAGCGATACGAGGTTTTCCTCCTCTCGCTTCAAACAAGAATTTACTATCACTGGGTGGAAGCAATGCTCCCGCCCTGTAATAGCAAATATAAATGTCCCGCGGATGCACGCCCCGGGACATTGTATGACCTGCTCCTGGGAGGTGGCGTTCCATAGGGCCATGATGCATTGGTTAATGCATAACTACAGAATTAGTATAAACGCATACTAACACTACTTGCACACGTGTAGTACAGCAACCAGAGTGTAGTGACGAGGCAGAGGAAGCCCAAAATCAAAAAATATAAATCTTACCAGAGGTAGGATCACATAGTTTGATGAGTCGACAACCCTGGGATGAGTAGAAACAGCTTCACCAAGAAAACGGGTCTTCAGCAGAACGCAAGCAAGCTCAAAATCTTGGTGAGTGCTGCCTTCTTTTTACCTTCTCCCGCTCGTCGCCAAATTTATATAGTGAAGAGGAAGACAGCAGTGGGTCCGGTAAGTAGATTTATTGCAAGAAAAGAAGACAGCTTAAACAGCCACCAACAGGACCTGACAGCAAGGCAACCGTCTTCTCCAGCACTGAGTACAAACTCCCCAAGATTCCCCTCATGACAGCCCTACATTCTAACATTACATACTTACATTATAGTAGCATTACATACTAACATTCTACTATGACTTACATTGGACTACTACACAGAGCTCATGACTTTACAGCAATGAGCTCATGGTTTCATCCACGAGTCTTGAGACCGGTAAGGGTGAGTAGTTCGCTTCCCACTCCCTGTATTGTATAAACGCAAACTATCACTACTTCCACAGGTATGCTACAGCGCCCATAGCACATCACTTTACAGCAATGAGCTCACGGTTTAATCCCCGAGTATTCAGACCAGTGGGGGTGAGTAGTTTGCTTCCCACTCCCTGCATAGTATAAACGCTTACTAACACTACTTACACAGCTATACTACAGCGGCCAGTATGCTACAGCGCCAAGAGCCCATCACTTTACAGCAATCAGCTCGGTTTAATCCCCGAGTCTTCACACCGGTAGGCATGAGTACTTCGCTTCCCACTTCCGGTATAGTATAAACGCACAGTAGAGGTCAGTAGTTTGCTTCCCACTCCCTGTATGGTATAAACGCCTACTAACACTACTGCCACAGGTATGCTACAAAGAACAGAGCACATCACTTTACAGCAATGACCTCACGGTTTAGGCTCTCGGTTTCATACCCGAGTGTAGCAGCATCTCATCTCAGCACCATGACACTCTGAGCAACACCGCTCTTTCAGTCCGGTAGGAGTGACTACTTCGCTTTGCACTCCCCCACAGAAGTTACAGTGCTCCTATCCTCCTGTTTCCTACTCTTTTCGCCCTTTTTCCCCCTTACTCGTTTCAACGGAATCACAAAATGGCTGCCAACACTTCCTAGTTGCAACCCTCTCGCAGCCAATAAGCATCAAGCCTCGTGCTCATAACGCCTCAGCCAATCAGATGGCAGAATTCCCAAATATCGATATCTGCAAATTTCGATACTTCTCCAAAACTACTAAACGGATTTACACCAAATAAACAAAAGCGTGCTTTCTAGACCAAGACCCTTCTCCCTGTCAAATTTGGGTTAATACCGTTCACCCGTTCGACCTGTAGCCTTGTCTAAAGTTTCCTATGGAAATTGCATGGAGAAAACACGTTTTGGGACCCCCCTTTTTTCTCGGTCCCCCCTTGACAAATCACCCCCAAACTTTCAACATAGGAGCTGATATGTACAAAGAATTAGTTTGGAAAATTTCATGAAGATTCATCAAACTACGCCAAAGTTATAAGCAAAACAAAAAATGCTCTTCCTATGGAAACTTGGTCCTAACTATATAACTATAACTACCTACTGGCGACTGCCAGTAGGTAAAATATATATATATATATATATATATATATATATAAATGAACTCTTCAGCTACCCAGTATAGTCTTTTGAAGCTACCATTTTTTTAACTTGTCACAACTTGCACACTCCCCCCCCACCCTTTCTTCTTTTGTTTTTGCACAAGCATTGTTTTGCACAAATACATCCATTAATAGTGAGGTCGACTAATGTTGGTCAAGATTAACTACAATATAGATAGAAGTTTGGCTGAATTAAATACAAATCAGGGCAAAAGATCAATTGATAGTGAAAAAACAAGATAAATATTGGCAATCAAGCAACCCCAAGGGTCCAAATGAAAAGGTTAGACATCTAAGAACGAATTGTAAATGGAATCAAATGGGATTTATCCCAATAGTCTTAAAGAAGTGGTGTGACCTTGGACTCTGTGGTGTGGTGTGAGAGGTGTGCGTATATATATTTTAAATGTAATTTTGTACAACATGACATTATTTATACAAGTATTTATATATTTATGGTGATTTTATAAATATATGTTCATTTGGTGTATACTGATGTTTATTTATGTATGTGTGTATATATTTATATTTATACATATTTATATATATATATATATTTATTTATTTATTCATTAACCCCTTGTTTGCCACGCCCTTTCCCCGCCCTGTGCCGGGCGTTCCATTAGCGGGCGGGGTTCATGACGAGCTGGACTCGTCATGGGCACAGCGCAACCGCGGCCCATGACGAGTCCAGCTCGTCATGGGCACAGAAGGGGTTAAACTAATTGTCATCCAACAACAAACATCAATTATAAGGTAATAGTTTGATCAATTATCTTGTTATAGAAACAGCAAAGCCCTATCAGGTCTCCAACAAAATGTATTTAAACAGCGCAATTTGCACAGTGTGTCAGCAGGTGGATCGAGTACCTATTTTGCTGCTGGGATTATATCGGTATAAAGGAGCTACCATGATAGTAGCTTATGGATGTTAAGGTGTATTTTAAACAGCTTATTTTTAGTAAGCACTTAGCACTATTTGCATAATAGCCACGTGGTACACATTTGCCCAATCACAATCAATGATAAAAAAACAAAAAAAAGTGTAACCTTTAAAAAGAAATACCATTGGTAAAATTGCGTCATGTGATCAAGTCCCCAGGGAGGGATGAAACGCGTTATGGCTGCCGTTCGTCTGTGAAAACCATCCTGAATAAACAAACGGGTATTTAACAAGAATCCTGTGGTCCGTGCTCTTTCTGTCGTGGCTGTGGAAAATACGACGAAGAAGAGTGCTTTTGAATATATATATATATATATATATATATATATATATATATATATACATACATTATCTACTGGCGGTCGCCAGTAGATAGTTATAGTTAGGACCGTGTTTCCATAGGAAATCTCAAAATTCTATTTTGAATAACTTTGGCGCCGGTTGACGAATCCTCGCGAAATTTTCAAGACTAATGGGGCGCTCCATTCAGCTCCTACCCTGAAAGTCTCGGGGTGATTCGTCAAGCGGGGGCCGAGAAAAAAGGGGGGTCCCAAAACACGTTTTCCCCATGCATTTTTCCATAGGACCTTTAGACACAGCTACAGCCTGAACGGCTGAACAGAATTACTTGAAATTTGGCAGAGAGGTAGCCATAAGGTCAAGGAAGTAAATCTGTTCAGTATTTCCTGAGAAAATAGCATTTAAAAGCATATCAATATCTATATGCGCGCAGGGTGTGCGCACCGTGCGAGCACCCTAATGAGCGCGAGCGTAATTCTGATTGGTGGTTACATGTTAGTCAACGTTCGAATCGGTCGAAATCAGGAAGTGTCGGCCGCCATTTTGTTTGTTTTCAGTGCGAGAGTGAAAAAGGAAGGTGGCGAACGTAAAAAGGGGGCAGGGTAGAGAGTTCCTGACCCCCTAGCCTTTGTCAGGGGGTCCCTGAAGGACCCCGAAGGCAGAACATTTATTTATTTATTTTTTTTTAAATCGCGGGGGTGCGCGCACCGTGCGCGCATGGTGAAAAAAAAAACCAAAAAAATTTTAATACGTAGTTTATTGTAAAATAAATATATATAAAAAAATAATACATAAATAAATTAGCATTTAAAAAACCGTACAAATTCACTGAAAAAACCATAGGTTTCACACACGTTATAGTTAGGAATTAGCATTTAAAAAACCTTGCAAATTCACTTAAAAAACCATAGGTTTCACACATGTTATAGTTAGGTGGATATTTCACTCGTAAAAAACCAATGAAATTCCCCCGTTATAGTTAGTTCAGATAACTATAACTCGCGCGACCGCCACTCTATCACAAGGATGATGTCATCAGTGATGTCATGAGTGATGCCACTGACCATGTCATGAGTGATGTAATATGTGACGTCATGAGCAGTGGATTGCGGGCGCGTGAGTTATAATTATCTGAACTAACTATAACGGGGGAATTTCATTGGTTTTTTACGAGTGAAATATCCATCTAACTATAACATGTGTGAAACCTATGGTTTTTTAAGTGAATATATATATATATATATATATATATATATATATATATGTATATATATATATATATATATATATATATATATATATATATATATATATATATTATCTACTGGTGGTCGCCAGTAGATAGTTATAGTTAGGACCGTGTTTCCATAGGAAATCTCAAAATTCTATTTTGAATAACTTTGGCGCCGGTTGACAAATCTTCGCGAAATTTTCAAAACTAATGGTGCGCTCCGCTCAGCTCCTACCCTGAAAGTCTCGGGGGGATTAGTCAAGCGGGGGCCGAGAAAAAAGGGGGGTCCCAAAACACATTTTCCCCATGCATTTTCCCATAGTACCTTTAGTCGAAGGTACAGCCCAAACGGCTGAACAGAATTACTTGAAATTTGGCAGAGAGGTAGTCCTCAGGTCAGGGATGTGCCTTTTGCATATATGGAGTCAATCTGTTCCGTAGTTTCTGAGAAAATTGCATTTAAAAGCACATACATATCTATAGCCGCGCACCGTGCGCGCACCCTAACGTGCACTAGCGTAATTCTGATTGGTTGTTACATGTCAGTCAACGTTCGAATCGGTCGAAATCAGGAAGTGTCGGCCGCCATTTTGCTTGTTTTCAGTGTGAGAGTGGAAAAGGAAGGTGGCGAACGTGAAAAGGGGGCAGGGTAGAGAGTTCCTGACCCCCTAGCCTTTGTCAGGGGGTCCCCCAAAGGCAGAAAAAAACATGTAAAAAAAATTTATTTTTAAATCGCGGGGGTGCGCGCACCGTGCGCGCATGGTGAAAAACCATAACAAAAAAAAGAAAATTTTAATACGTAGATTATTGAAAAATAAATATATAAAAAAAATAATAATACATACATAACTTAGCATTTAAAAAACCGTACAAATTCACTGAAAAAACCATAGGTTTCACACACGTTATAGTTAGGAATTAGCATTTAAAAAACCTTGCATATTCACTTAAAAAACCATAGGTTTCACACATGTTATAGTTAGGTGGATATTTCACTCGTAAAACACCAATGAAATTCCACCGTTATAGTTAGTTCAGATAACTATAACTCGCGCGACCGCCACTCTATCACAAGGATGATGTCATCAGTGATGTCAAGAGTGATGCCACTGACCATGTCATGAGTGATGTAATATGTGACGTCATGAGCAGAGGATTGCGGGCGTGCGAGTTATAGTTATCTGAACTAACTATAACGGTGGAAATTCATTGGTTTTTTACGAGTGAAATATCCACCTAACTATAACATGTGTGAAACCTATGGTTTTTTAAGTGAATATATATATATATATATATATATATATATATCATCAAAACTGTTTGTCCCTTGCTTGAAGACGCACTCAATGATCAGGCAGGACCCCATTTTTTGAACGACAGAGTCCTTTATTCTAGCACAACCGGCATGCGTTTACAGACTTCGATAAAAAGGGCCCGACGCGTTTCGCGGCTCCCTGCCGCTTGTTCACGGGCTGGCACATGTGGTTCTGGCAAGTGTTTTGAGAGAGTTTCCAAACCCTTATTTAAATGTTAAATTACCACCCTCTGGTTGGCTGGCTCCAGTGCTGCTGTCCCAAGGTGTTGTGGGATTTGGACCTCCCTCTGGTTGGCTGGCTCCAATGCTTTTGTCTCAAGGTGTTGTGGGATCTGTAGTTCTCACTCTCAGATATTATCTCCCTTCAGTGGGTTCTGCCATCCACATAATTCAGTGCATTATTATTTACCCTCCAGTGGGTCTCTGAACTGGCACCCGGTTGCAATGGCATTGAAACTTGTCATTCTGCTGGCGCGCAGGTTCCAGTACCTCGCAGCAGTCCTTTAATTTTCAAAGGTGGTGCAGTCTCCACGACCTGGACTGGCCGTAAAATATAATCAAAACTGTTTGTCCCTTGCTTGGAGACGCACTCAATGATCAAGCAGGACCCCATTTTTTGAACGACAGAGTCCTTTATTCTAGCACAAACGGCATGCATTTACAGACTTCGATAAAAAGGGCCCGACGCGTTTCGCGGCTCCCTGCCGCTTGTTCACGGGCTGGCACATGTGGTTCTGGCAAGTGTTTCGAGAGAGTTTCCAAAACCTTATTTAAATGTCAAATTACCGCCCTCTGGTTGGCTGGCTCCAGTGCTGCTGTCCCAAGGTGTTGTGGGATTTGGACCGCCCTCTGGTTGGCTGGCTCCAATGCTTTTGTCTCAAGGTGTTGTGGGATTTGTAGTTCTCACTCTCAGATATTATCTCCCTTCAGTGGGTTCTGCCATCCACATAATTCAGTGCATTATTATTTACCCTCCAGTGGGTCTCTGAACTGGCACCCGGTTGCAATGGCATTGAAACTTGTCATTCTGCTGGCGCGCAGGTTCCAGTACCTCGCAGCAGTCCTTTAATTTTCAAAGGTGGTGCAGTCTCCACGACCTGGACTGGCCGTAAAATATAATCAAAACTGTTTGTCCCTTGCTTGGAGACGCACTCAATGATCAAGCAGGACCCCATTTTTTGAACGACAGAGTCCTTTATTCTAGCACAACCGGCATGCGTTTACAGACTTCGATAAAAAGGGCCCGACGCGTTTCGCGGCTCCCTGCCGCTTGTTCACGGGCTGGCACATGTGGTTCTGGCAAGTGTTTCGAGAGAGTTTCCAAAACCTTATTTAAATGTCAAATTACCGCCCTCTGGTTGGGCGTGCGAGTTATAGTTATCTGAACTAACTATAACGGTGGAATTTCATTGGTTTTTTACGAGTGAAATATCCACCTAACTATAACATGTGTGAAACCTATGGTTTTTTACGTGAATATATATATATATATATATATATATATATATATATATATATATACACACACACATAGATATATATATATTATCTACTGGCGGTCGCGGGGTACGCGTACGGTAAGCTTACCGTACGCGCACGGCAAAAAAAAATTAAAAAATAAAATAAAGAAGTAATAATCACATTTATTAAATAAATTAAAGGACCCACAAGGGAGAAAATAACAAATGTTACTGCGTAAAAAAAGGCGAGGCGCGAAAAAAAGGCGAGGCGCGAAGCGCACCGTGCGCGCAGGGTGTGCGCATAGTGAAAAACCAGAAAAAACAGATAAAAAAAAAATACATAACTTAGCATTTAAAAAACCGTACAAATTCACTGAAAAAACCATAGGTTTCACACACGTTATAGTTAGGAATTATCATTTACAAAACCTTGCAAATTCACTTAAAAAACCATAGGTTTCACACATGTTATAGTTAGCTGTACATTTCACTCGTAAAAAACCAATGAAATTCCACGTTATAGTTAGATCAGGTAACTATAACTTGCGCGACCGCAATCCACAATGTGTAATTTCAGATGTCATCATTGATGTCATGAGTGATGTCACTGACCATGTCATGAGTGATGTACTATGTGACGTCATCAGCAGTTTATTGTGGGCGCGCAAGTTATAGTTACCTGATCTAACTATAACGTGGAATTTCATTGGTTTTTTACGAGTGAAATGTACAGCTAACTATAACATGTGTGAAAACCTATGGTTTTTTAAGTGAATATATATATATGTATGTGCAAGCAAGAATAACACACTTATAAGTAAGCAAATGCAACTGTTAAATGCACGGAACTGTTAAATGTACGGAATAAAATACAAGCAGATTCTAATACTGGACTTCCACTGCAAGAAATAAGCACTGTTAAATGCAAATAATCAGAAAGATATTCACACTGAATACATCAGATGATTATAACCACTGGAGACTTGAATGTGCACATGGCCACACTCACACATCACAATGCCAATAATCAAAAGAAATACATCACCGATCGCTCTCTTTCTGCATTCTTGCCAACTCAGCTGGAGGGGCCCTTGACAGCCAGGCAGAAGCCTCGATCGAGACCCTCAAAAAGTTCCCTGTGGCAACACATCTGCTCCACAGCAAGCTCCCGTCTGAGCGCCAAGATTTCCTCCTTTAATACCTTTTACTCAACCCGAAGAAACGTTTCTGGAAACCTCGCCCCCTTTCTTCTGTTTACAAAAACCGAGCTGACTGTACTGTACTGTGCCAGGGTCAAGACAGAAGCTGGCCAGGCCACTGTATTTTGACTTCGAGACAGAGCTGTACATTCTGCGCATTTCTCTGGCATCAACAATCTCTGCCCTGAAAGGATGCATCCCACACATTATCTTAATGAAGCTTACGAAAGTCTCCAAAACTACAGAAAACTTGAATATTAATATATTAAACAACTTGAGTGATCTGGGGGCCTGCTTGTGTGCGTAAAACTCAAGCTGGACAGAGTCAGAATTCAAGATGGCATGACGGCATGTCAAAGCCAATAGTAAATACTTCATAAAACTTCCCAATGTACACCACAATGCACATTTGTGCACCACTGCCACAGCACTACACACTATATTTCTCAATGTACAACATAATGCACATTTGAGCACCACTGCCTATAACACTACACTCCGAGACAGGAAAGTACATTCCACACATTTCTCTCTCTCATGCTTTTAAATGCACATCCCACACGTTCTGGTCCTAGCAAGACTGTTCTACTCTGTGAAAGCACTCCCACTCTGAATCTACAAGGAGACATGCAAGAAATCTTCAAGGAAAAGTGCACTTGCAGAAAAAATGATGCTGTACATTCAAGAAAACACCTAAAGTCAATTAAAACAATGGTAGTCAAAGGTCATCACGTGTTCCCAAAATATAGGAGTGCCTCTTGCACTACACCTTCATTTGAGCCACCTGCTATGCAAGGGAATATTGGCTGGGGTCCCCAGGGACACCTGAAGGGTATTCCACATCCATTGGCTGAGGGCGCCCGAGCAAAGAGAGAGCTTTGGCCGTCTGGCATCCCACGAGGCTCCAAGATGAGGCTGTTAGGAGCAGCAAGAGCAGGGCAGCCGCTGCCTGCAGACTACCGGCAAATAAGACAAAAGGAAGGGGTTTGGGGCAGGAGGGGGAAAGGAAAGAAGTAAAGGGAATGAATGGAGGATTAGGTCCAGTAGCCTGTTTACGCTGACTGGCGGGCCTCTTCAGAGTCGATGACGGGGGAGCTGGAGGACCCGGCAGACCGGAACAGTTGGAGTTTCCCCTAGAGCCACCAGAGGCAATTTGTGAGACAGGGCAGCACGTAGGCTGCTTAGCAAGAAGACTTATCACGGCTGCCCAATCGGGCTCCCTTGAGAGGTGACTAGGGAGAGTCCTAATACCTTGGGCTGAGGAAGGCCACGAAGGGGCTGGAGGAAAAGTTTGACCACTGCCATATGTGGAAGTGACCTGAGACAGAGGAGATTTGATGGTCTGCTGGGGGGTACTGGGTTCATGCACCTGGCCCTTCCTGATGAGTGACTGAACCTCGCTTGGCCAGGAATATTTTGGGAGGCCTCTAGAATGTTGGTGACTTGACGAGGGAGCAGCAGAGTGAACCAGCAACCATCCTGTGAAGGGACCATGCGGCAGTAAGAGCCCCCTCCCAACTGCGCAATGGTCCAGTTGGCTAAAGTGGAGGCTCCCTGGTGAGTGGAGAGTGCGACTGATTGGAGCTGTGATGGCTGGGTACCTCCACAGTTGGAGCATGCTTGGTGTGAAGACTGCTGGAGGTCCTTGTTAAGCAGGGTGCTGGCCCCTCCCGGAGCCCGGTACATAGGTGACTGCTGTTTTTAAATACGTGCCTATCCTCGCTGCTAACGTTGGTTCTTACCACTTAGGCTGTTAGTTCAGGCATTTTTGCACACACTTACCGGGTTACTGGGGTGCGAGCTGCTCATTCTCCCGTAGTTCCCGGTGATGCTGACTGAGAGGCGGTTCATTGGTTGAATCAGGGAGGTGGGTACGGGGCTCTGATTGGGCGCTGGAGCGGGCGGGAGAGTTAAAATCCCAGCTGACTCTACACGCTGGGCTGATCCCTGGAGCTCGGGTTGTGTTCAATACCCGCCAGGTGAAGCTCCTTCTTTTAAATTTGGCTAATACTCAACTTGCTTTTACTGCTGTTTTTAAATGTGATTTTGATACGTGCCTATCCTCGCTGCTAACGTTGGTTCTTACCACTTAGGCTGTTAGTTCAGGCATTTTTGCACACACTTACCGGGTTACTGGGGTGCGAGCTGCTTATTCTCCCGTAGTTCCCGGTGATGCCGAGTGAGAGGCGGCTCATTGGTTGAATCAGGGAGGTGGGTACGGGGCTCTGATTGGGCGCTGGAGCGGGCGGGAGAGTTAAATTCCCAGTATGCCGCGACCGCGCAGCGGACGCACGCAGCGGGCGCGCCGAAGGCAAGCCCGTCTGCGCCCGTCCGCGCTCGGCCAGGGCTCAGGGCGTGGTACCCTGGTTCTAGCGCATCAGCGATACTCAGATACTCGTCTGACCAACTCAGAGGCTTGAATCCTGAAGGGGGGAAGTCTGGGTGCCCTAGGCTCCATCCTGAGATGACTCTTAAAGATTCTTTTGCCCATTGTAGGTGCTGTCAGTGCCCTCTGCGTGATATCTTTGCAGCCCAGGGTAGATCAGGGGGTAGAGCGAGGAAGGGCCCGCATGTTCGAGAGAATAGAGCCCAACCATGGAAATGCTTGCTATTGAATGCTAGGTCTCTGGTCAAGCATAGTCTGGAATGCGGTCTGTTCATGGAACAGCACCAGATTAAACTTGCTTTTATTACTGAGGCCTGGACTAATAACTCCTCAGGCCCCGATATTGTGAAGGCCCTCCCTGCAAATTTCCTCTGCTTCACGTTGGACCGACCGTCAGGAAGGGGTGGGGGGCTTGCGGTGATTTATCACAACAGCCTGGAGCCTTTTTTTTCCACAGCCTCCAACAATGCATGTGAGGCCCTATCTATCACTGTTCTTCTTTCTCCCCAGAAAATGTTTAAAGCACTTTTGATCTACCGTCCCCCTGGACCCAGAAGCATGTTTTTGGAGGCACTCGGGACTTTGGTAGAGGATGGACTTTGTGCCCACTCGTTCACCGTCATGGGTGATTTTAATTTTTATCTGGATGATCAATTAGACCCAGATAGTATGCAACTTATGGAATTTATGGCTGCAGGAGGGTTGGAACAAAGGGTGGCTGGACCTTCGCATACTGCAGGGCACACCCTGGATGGCATTTTTACGAACAATCCTGATCTGGACATTGTAGATATTCTGCCACTCCCTTGGTCCGATCATGCTGCTATAATTTTTACACTTTCCTCTGGGACCCAGACACAGTCAAGCCCCAAGCCAACGGTTAAGGTTGTGAGCAGGGCTTGGAAAAACATAGATAGGGTTGGAATGGGGAATTACTTAAGGTTTAATGCCCCCTGTATCCCGTCGGACGTAAATAAAGCGGTGGACGTGTACTCCAAGTGGGTCGAGAGGGCCTGCGATATTTTTGCGCCAGAAAAATCTTTCACGCCCAGAAGAGCGACGCCCTCGGTGCCGTGGTTCTCAGAATCTCTGCAGACTGCCAACACGGAATTTAAGAAATTGGAGAGAAAATGGTGGAACGGGTACAGTCCAACTAAGAAAGAAAATTATAAAAGGAGCCTCTCTATTTATAAAAATCTAATTAATGAAGCAAAAAAAACTTATTTCACGGAGCAAATAGAGAGGGCTAGTTCATCCTCCAGGGAGCTGTTTACGACCATAACCAAACTTACGACTCCAGCGGAACCTAGCTCAGCGTCCATTGCAGATATGTGTGAGACCTTAGCCACCTTTTTTCAGACTAAAGTGGCAGGGATTTTCTCCTCCTTTGCCGAAGTTTGTGGAGAGGTGGGAGTTGCAGCACGATGGGCGGATGCTGGGTCAGTTTGGCCGCAGGATAGATTAAGGGGCTTTAGCCCGCTACAATCGGAGGAGGTCACTGGTCTTTTGCTGGCTGCCCGTTCGGGAGCCCCTAGTGATCCGTGTCCGGTGGCAGTCCTTAAAAATTGCCCAGAAGTGATTGCCTCCACGTTGACCCCTCTGTTTAATGCTATCATTGAGTCAGGTATTTATCCTAGGAGTTGGAAAGTTGCTTCTATCCTTCCTTTAATTAAAAAACCAACTGTTGATAAAAATGACCCAACCAGCTGTAGACCTATCTCGCGGCTCCCACTGCCGGCAAAATTATTGGAGAAGGCCATAAATAGGCAACTTAGCCGTTTCCTGGAGAGAACTAAGGCCCTTGATTCCATGCAGTTCGGGTTTCGGGCTGAACATAGCACGGAACTGGCCCTGATTAAGGCAACGGAGGAGGTGAGAGAGGCTGTGGATCAAGGGGGTGAGGCGGTCATGATTTTGCTGGACCTGTCGGCGGCTTTCGATACGGTGCATCATGGTGAAATGATGGACCGGTTGGCTTTGACAGGGGTGGTAGGCACAGCTTGGAACCTCCTGAAGTCTTTTTTGGCCGATAGAACCCAGACCATGTAGCTGGGTGCTGAGGTGTCCAAACCCTTTGCCCTCCCTTGCGGGGTCCCGCCGAGGTCTTCCCTGAGCCCCACTCTTTTTAACATTTACGTTAGTCTGTTGGGAGCCTTGATTAGATCGTATGGCCTCCAACTTACTTCGTATGCTGATGACACGCAAATCGTGTTATCAATTCAAAGAGAGTCCACAGTGGATATGACAACCAGGTGTCACGACTGTCTTAATGATATCGCGAGCTGGATGGCCGCAAATTGCCTCAAACGAAATGCCGGCAAGACGGAGGTCATGATATTTGGAAACAATCCAAACACCTGGAGGCCCTAGGGAAGCAGCCTGTGCCTACCCTAAAAGCGAGGAATCTGGGTGTCATTATGCAACAGAAACTGTACTTTGGAGGACAAGTTAGCGGAGTGGTTTCTTCATGTTTTCACATCATTAGAATACTAAGGAAAGTAAAAACATTCCTGCCCAAGGACGGTTTCCGGTTAGCAGTCTCAGCTTTGATCCTGTTGCGCCTAGACTACTGTAATAGTCTGTACCTCAATCTGAAAAAAAAAACATCTTTACAGACTGCAGATGGTACAAAACGCGGCAGCAAGACTGCTGACAGGATCTCCTAAGTATGTCTCAGTGCGAGATGGAATTAGGAAACTCCATTGGCTCCCGATTCACAGACGATCCCAATTTAAGGCCATGTGTATGGTTTTCAAGGCTTTGAAAGGCACTGGCCCAGAGTTTCTGAGGGACTGTTTCAGGCGGTACGTGCCAGGGAGGGCACTGCGCTCGGCGGAGAACAACCTAGTGGTTGTTCCCAGGATAAAAAAGGCTAGCTGGGGTAGAAAGATGTTTTCCTATGGTGCGGCCACCGCATATAATTGCCTTCCAGCACATCTTAGGAAAGAGGAGGAACTTCTATCTTTCAGGAGGGGGCTGAAGACCTGGTTGTTTAGGGATTAGACCCTCGTCCTTCAGGGATGCTCAGCATGACAGCGCCAGGACACCCTCGGGTATTAGTGCACTTTATAAGCTCCTAAATAAATAAATATCAGTGTGATAGTTGTCTCGCCCCACGAGCATGGCAGCTTTGCTCCGTCGCATAGGATCTCATTGAAAAGCTGGGTCATAACTGGAATCAAGACCTCCCCTAGATTTGTGTAGAGTTCTACTGGCATACCGTCCGGGTCTGCTGCCTTTCCCCCTTTACTAGCTAAAATCGCCTTCTTAACCTCTTCCTGTGAGATTTCCTGTTCTAAAAATTCCTATGGAGTTGTATCCAAGGGATTAAGCGAGCTCGCACTCAGCCAATCCACAACCTCGGACTTATTAACTACTTTGTCCTCGAGATATAGGTTCTGAAAAAAGTCAAATGAGCCCCCTATCTCTCGTCTGTAGACAGGACAGTATTGCTGTCAACATAATCAATTGCTTTAATCAGGATGCACGTCCTATCTGATTTTACTTTCCAGGCTAATAGCCTACCCGCCCCCTCGGCATTTTGAAAATGGGCAAGCTTACTCACCTCCCAACTATTCATGACCCTCATCTGAAGAGTGGTATCTAGCTGCTCCTTTAGTTATTTAAGTCTGGCCATATTTTCCTGCTGTTTCTCTGGATCTACCACATTGTTCATGTCAACCTCTATGATCTTCATCTCTGCTTCTTTTTTGGGCAACCTCTTCTCTATATTGCTTATTTCTAAAACACACTCTACTGGTGACTGTCCCCCTAAGGTACACCTTCAAGGAGTCTCAGACTGTGGAGGTCGATGCAGACCCTATATTGTGGCCCAAAAAGCCCTTCATCTCATGGGTCAGAAACTTCATCTCTTTTATATCTAAAAGAAGCGCACAATCAAAAGTCCGGACTCTACCGCTCTGCTTACTTTCCAGATCTAAGTCAAGGCATACCCCTGAGTGGTCAGATAAATGTGGTGTCAAATAGCCAATATTTTTGATTTTCCCCCTCAAGCTATGACTGACCAAAACATAGTCGATTCTTGATTTATGGCCACACTTCTTATTGTAATGGGAAACTCCTAGCTGGTGGCCAAATCTATCCCGCCAGAAATCGCAAAGTCCTGTCTGCTTCTCCATTGAATGGAGATATGCCCCAGACTTAGATGGAGTAGTGGTTCTGTTATTCGGTGACTTATCCAATTTGGGGTCCAACACAATGCTAAAGTCGCCAGTCATGATTACTGGGTCTGGGAAGTATAACAGGTCTGCAGATAGGTTTGGGCCATAATAGCCAACCAGAGTGAACAGAAAGCCCAGGATGATAACCTTCAGGATCAACCAAAAAATCCAACAAACGTGCTTTAGCTTGTTTTTTGATTAATACTACCACTCCTCTAGTATTGGCACATTGATTGGTACAAATCATGTGATCCACCCATTTTAGTTTCCTAAATATCTCGATTGACTCGTCCCTCGAAAGGTGTGTCTCCTTCAATATTCCATAGTGAGAGCTGGATCTCCATCTGTTCTGACTGATATTGAAGCGCTTCCACAGCCAGTTGTATTGTGTTTAATAGAGAGGCCCAAGTACTGGCAGCTTGTTCATTCTAGGGCGCACTTGCCTTTGACTCATTTTTAATTGGATCTGCGGGTGGTGGATCCTGTTGGGGCGCTCGGGGAAAGAGTTCTCTTTGTGACTGATCTAGTGAGTATGTGGCGAGCATGTCTTCCCACTCTTGAGTGTTCAGGTAGGAGAAAATTGCCTTTCCTTCCTTTTGCTGAATTATCCTCCTTGATGAGTGTGTTAGCTCTCTTGTGCCGGGGGTGATGAGGTAGTTGCTGAATTTGCATTTCCTTTCTCTGGAGCTGATACAGGAGTACTGTAGGTACTGGTCGTCCTTTTCTGTATGGGACTGAAGTTGATGTTCTTAGATTGTTTCTCTATCGCACTTCCTGTAGCTCCAGTGGTGTCACCCACGCCTTTAGGGGTGATGGCTTTATTCTCTGGCGGTGAATGCTGCGTTATTTTTCTGTGGCCCGAATCTTCCTGTGTGGGAGTCCTCTGTAAGCTAGTTGTTGTTACGGGGGAGCCAAAGCACTCAGGCTCCCCCTCAAGAGCCAGAGGAGATGTTACTACTACTTTGGACACTGGATTTGTTGGAGATCGGGGCTTAGTTTGAGTTTTTTGTCCCTTCTGTTGTTGCAACTGGTCCATCCGTGTTGTGTGTCCTAGGGGGCCCGGTGACTGTGTTAGAGTCAGATTGATTTCTGTGGTGGATGGCAGATCCGGTTGTTTAGGTCCGGCCATGCACATTGAGCTGCTGCTACTACTCTCTTCATTAGTTTGTTGGTTGGCTGTCTAGTTTGCAATGGCAGTGTCAAGCTCGGAGGGGCCATTTAGGGATCCTGTGCCAAAGCTAGCCTTCTCCAATGATGATGACGATCTGCTTGAAGCTGGCCATTGCAGCGGCAGCGGTAACGGTTGCTGGGGAGATTGCAGGCCTTTGCGGGTGGCGTTGCTTGAACAGAGAACATTTCCTGCGTCCCTTAAGAAACTGAATTTTGTGTAGATTTTGGGTTGGTGTGAATCTGTTGTGTGCATGAGCCCGATCAATGCTAGTGTATCCTTTTGATCCAAGACTGTCGTTATGAGATGTGATTCGGCACTTGCATTACGTTTCTTCCCTTTTCGTCCTGGTTCTTCCTGACCTCATCTACTTAGCTACGTAGTACTTATTGTTACTTGGATTCTCTTCTTGGTACACTTGCTGCGCTTCCTGATAGTCAGTGCTTTTAAGGTCCCAGAACCAGAATTTTATGCCCAGAGGACTGAATGGGGCTGAGTGTATCTGGTGCTTTTTAATTGACTTTGTTGGGGACGCTGGTAAATTGGCAGGTGTTTGGTAAGGAGTGGGAGCGCGGGGAGAGGCTGCAGGGGGGCTCCTGTGCAGTACTTCCCCCTGCTTCTCCTCTCTTGTCTCTCCGCAGTCTGAGAAGAATGATTCTTGAGCAGAAGCGGGAGCTAGCTTTGTGTTATCTACAATTGAGGCTCCTCCTGGTGTTGCAGGACTGATAGAGAGGGAAAAACTGAGCCGGAGCACACGAGGACGCTTGAGAGCCAGACCACTTCCTCGAAGAACCCCGGGTCACTCTTCACAGGGGGAGAGAGCTTGTGCCCCTCGCCCTAATATCTATGCCTGTGCTAGGCAAAACAGTGCCGCAGGACTGCAGGACAGCAAGCCCAATGCACCCCCCCTGTGCCCCCCGCTCCCCCTCTGGTGCAGGGCGCAATGGAGACAGAAGCCCAGCGCTGAGTATACCAGTGAGTATACCAGGGGTGGGGGCAGGTAGGCACTGTGGGCCACTGACTAACAGAACTGTGGCTGTTGCTGTGGCTGCAGCTCCCTATGTTGGTGCGCCTCTGCCATCTGAGGCAAGCATGGGGCTGGTTGCGGTTGCGTCTGCGTCCAGACTGCGAAAAAGGCAGGGAGGCAAGGAGCCGAAAAGCAGCAGTCAGGCAAACAGTCAGGCAAACAGTCGGCAGAATCCAGAGTCCAGAGAGATTTATCAGCCGTTTTCAGCCGTTTTGTCAGCAGCCACTTCGCCCGTTTGCCTTGCTTTCTCTCCCGAGGTACGGTTGTAGTGTCGCTGGGGGCCCTGCAGCGCGTGCCTCGTGGGGCCTGCTACGCACGTGGAGCCCAATAACGAGAGGACACTCGTGTTAGTTTCTTGGCGTCTCCGCAGCCGGGGCTTAACTGCCGCCGCGTCTGCGTGACGTCATATTTATTTGCTAGCGTACAACAAACGTGCCCTGACGCGCACGCCATCGCGTGTCACGTCAGGGTCTGATATCGCGACACTACATTCCTCCCCAACACACAAAAACAAAACATAGCACAACCCAAAGGGTCCATGATTACACTCCCCGGCATGGACGGCAGGTCTCGCCGTGTCCATCACTCTGCAGCCTAACGGGCCCACAAACAAAATATAAACAGTCTTACTTTACGTAGTCTCGTAACCGGCAAGAAGGCGCGGGGTGCGGCCTCAGGTCGTATCGCACTCCGCCACGTTCCCCGGCAGCGTCCTGACCTCCGCTCCCAACGTCACCCTCGGCGTTGTTCTTTCCGGCCTCAGGCGCGCCAGCGACTCCAGGCGGCAGGGTCTCTGGCCGGTGTGGCGTGGTGTCATGTCCTTGACCTGTGAGCTCTACTCTCTCACTCGCCTGGCCCTCAGGTTCCGAGAGTCCTTCTTCTCGCGGCATGTCCCTCGGGACTCTGTCCTGGCGTCGCAAGACCCGGTCTTGGCGTTGTTCCTCCCCTCCGGAGGGCACGGGAACCTGCTTGAAGAATGAGACGTTCCTCGTTATCCTTTCAGCACCCTTCCGGGCCGTCACGCACGTGCCTCGCACTTTCTCCACTATCCAGGGCTGAGGTTCAAAGTTCAAACGAAACTTGCCCCCTGGCACCCGATTTCGAATTAGTACATAGTCACCTGGGGCTATCGGGGAGAACACCGCCCTCCGGCGGGCATCAGCTTGGGCAAACGCTCCCCGTCTATGCGCATCAATGGCACTGTCATTGGGAGTTTCGGGCTGCCATCCGGGGTGATGTGGTATTGAATCGGTGACAACCCGCCCCATTAGCAAGTGTGCGGGAGCTACTCCCGTGACAGAGTGGGGCGTTTGGCGATAGCTACGGAGGAATGTGAAAATGGCAAGTTCTACAGACTGGCTCTTTTCGTGGGCGATTCGTATTACTTTGTTGAGAGTCCTCATGAAGCGTTCTGCTTCTCCATTCGCTTGAGGCCATCGTGGAGTGATTCGCCGATGGTGAATCCCGAGAGCCTGGAGGTACACCGCGAAGTCTTGGCTCTGAAACGGTGACCCATTGTCGGTCCTGATCTCTTTGACAATGCCGTGGGTTGCCATGATTTTCTCGAGCTTCGGGATTACTTCCTGAGCACTCAGAACTGTCAGTATCTCAACCTCTGGATACTTGGAGTGATCGTCTATGGCCACCAAGGTGTGCCTTCCATCGGGCAGGCTGCCGAAATCGACGCTGATCTTTGACCAGGGCTTCCTTGGGCGAGGCTCCATCACCACTGGGGCCGGCCGGGGCACTTCACCAGTTAGCTGGCACGCCTGGCACTCTCGAACGGTCGCCTCCACAATTTCGTCCATCAGAGGGAACCATACTTTGGTTCGGAGTCGTGACTTCGTCTTAACCATGCCCTGGTGACCGATATGGGCTAGATCCACCACTCTCTGGGTGAGGGACGTCGGTATAACCAGCCGGTGGCCTCTCAGCAGGCATCCAGTCTCGTCTTCCGTTAGTTCTGTCCTCACGTGGTACAAGCTCTCCATTATCTGCTTCGCCTGAGGCGTCAGGCTCTTCCACTCCTCTCGGGCGCGGGTCCAATTGTTGTCCCGGACCGCCACTCTCGCCCTTTGTAAGCACTCGTCTTCGCTGGTGGCCTGGGACAGGCTTGCCATGGATACTGGCCGGGGGCATGACCGCGCCGTAACGCACCGGACATACTCTTCCGTTTCTGCCGCCTCTTTCACTTCTCTTGGAGTAGCCGTGCGGGGATGGCGGGATAGGTAGTCCGCCGGGTTACGCGCTCCCGGTTGGTACTCAATTTTGCAGTTGTAGTCCTGCAGTTGCAACATCCACTTCTCTATTCGTGGCGGTGGCTTCGTGGAGGTGCCAGCAAACAGGGAGACCAATGGCTTATGGTCGGTGGTCACGACGAAAGGTTTGCCGTAGACGTACAAATGGAAGTGACGACACCCCCAATGAATGGCGATCGCCTCCTTTTCTACTTGAGAGTATCTCTGCTCCGTGTCAGTGAGTGACCGGCTGGCGAAAGCTACCGGGGCCCACTCCTCAGCATCCGTCTTTCGCTGCAGCAGGACTGCGCCCAGCCCGACTGGACCGGCATTGACGGCAATTTGTGTCAGCTTGGCCGGGTCGAAGAAGGCCAGCGTCGTAGCTTCTGAGAGTGCATGTTTGACTTCCTCAAATGCTCTGTTCTGGTCACTGTTCCACGTCCAGGGTGTCGAGTCTTTTGTGAGTTCTCTCAGTGGCGCTGTGAGGTTTGCTAGATCCTTGATGAACCTGCCACAATAATTCACCATGCCTAGAAAACTCCTCACCTCTGTGACATTGGCAGGAGCAGCTGCCGCCTTGATATCTTTGACCTTGTCCGGATCGGGGTTGACGCCATCAGCTGAGAAGACGTAGCCGAAGAACTGGATCTTTCGGCACAGGAATTCGCATTTCTCCCGATGCAGGGTGAGGCCTGCGTCTCGTATGCGTCGTAGCACTTGCACCAGCCTCTCGTTGTGTTCCGCTACCGTCGTGGCGTGTATCAGGATGTCATCACTGACGTTGAGCGCCCCGGGGATTCCTGCGATCAGCTCCTGTATTACATTCTGGAATACCTCCGCAGCGCTCGATACCCCGAAACTCAGCCTCGTGTATCGCCTCAGACCTACGTGAGTGGAGAATGTCGTTATGTTCCGTGACGCTTCATCCAGAACTAGCTGATGGTAGCCTGAGCGGAGGTCCAGCTTTGAAAACCACTTGGCGCCGGCCATTTCACCAACGATGTCATCGATAGTAGGAGTGATGTGTCGCTCCCTTTTGATGGCCACGTTCGGTAGCCTCATGTCCACACATATCCGGACAGCGCCTGGCTGCTTGGGTTTCTTCGCCACGACGATTGGCGACACCCACAGGGTCGGTCCGGATACTTTCTCAATGATCCCCGCCGCCTCCAGCTTCTTCAATTCCGCTTCCACTAGTGGCCTGAGGTGGATTGCTATGCGGCGATGTCGGAGCGCTATCGGCTGGACCGTGGGATCGATGTGTAGGTGAACTTCCTTCCCCCGGAACTTGCCTATCCCTTGAAAGATTTCCTCGAACTCTTCCAGAGTGTGTTGTACTGACTCTTGGTGCACCCCAAACGCGAAGGTTACCACTCCCAGGTCTTCCGCCGCTCGACAGCCCAGGAGCATGCCTTGCCCGTCTTCGGTGACGTAGACGTTCGACTTGATGGACCGTGTCCCGTGGGATATCACCGTTCTGAACTTCCCTCGCACCTTTAACGGTTCTTCTTGTCCATAGGCGAACACTGTGATGGTCGAGGGTTGTAGCGGGGGCTGTGGACGCATGGACTTGTGCATTGCAGCAGCCATGATGTTGATGCTGGCTCCTGTGTCTACCACTGTTGTGACTTCTTCTGACCCTATTCGGATGCTGCATTGCGGCAGTCTCCTGGTTCGGCGGGCCGCCGTGCCTATCATGTGCACCCGGTGTATGACTTTTTCCTCCTCTTCGTCGTCGTCCATGTCGCTGGCTCCCGGACCTCCTTCCTCGACCGTGTGCACGGCCTGGTGGGGCTTTCGGAAACCCTTCGATCTGCACTTTCTCAAAGTGGTTGAAGCGTCCACACCCTCTGCATTTGGTCCCTCTCGCCGGGCACTCCGCCGGGGCGTGGGGTGAGCCGCCACAGTATCCACAGGACTTCTGCTGTTCTTGAGCAGCCGGGGCCGGCTTTCGTCGGGGCCACCTCTGTTTCGGCTTGACTGCCACGGCATTGACTGGCTCGGCCTTCACTGGCACTTGTAGCGCCGCCTCCATGTGCGCGGCGCGCGCCTTGGATAGTTCCTTCGTTCGGCCCATCGTCAGGATATCCGCTAGGGGTTTACCGGATTCTTCCAAGATTCTCTCCCTTAGCTTGGCGGACGCACACCCCTGTATTATCTGGCCTCTTATCTCCTCCGTCTCATCTCGAAACCCACAGGTGGCCGCTAAGTTCTTGAGACGAGCGTAGAATTTGTCGAGCGACTCATCCGGCGACTGTCGCGCCTGGCGAAATATGAAGCGTTCATAGTCACGGTTTGCCATTGGCTCAAAGTACTCGTTGAGAGCTGCTATGAGCGTCGTGTGCGTCCTGGGGGTGGCCTCCGCGAGAGTCTTCACTATGTTGTGAATTTCTTTGCCGCCTAGGTGAATTATCATTGCGCGCTTTTGATCCCTGTGGACCTTCGTGGCCTCGAAGAAAATGCGCACTCTGTCCTCCCAGTCTCTCCACCGGGCTGCTACCGTTGATGGGGACCCCTCGACGGAGAACGGCTCTATTGGCGGGATTGTCGCCATGTTGCGCGTGCGTGGCTTGCGCAGGCTCAAACCTCCTTCTCTCTGGTGCCGTCACGTTGGGCGAGACCTTCTGGCACGTGTGTGTCTGGCACGATGCGAGACCTCGTCTCCCTTGGGCAATTCAGGCTCCCCTGGGCGAGACCTTCTGACCCGCGTGTAGCTGGCGCTAGGCGAGACCTCTTTTCCCTTTTCCAGTTCAGATTCCCCAGGGGCACGTGTGTGGGCTAGCCCCTCCCTTGCTGTCTGATCTGGAGGATTTATGGGTGTTCAGGGGCACTTGACCCTACCTTCTTGGGCCTCCGGTGGGCCAGATGGCGTCGTGTGTCTTTACTGGCTGACTCCGTCGAGGGGATGCAGGGCACAGTGGATGCTGCGCACTCTCCAGGTCAGGAGGGCAGGGCCCATGCAGTCTTTGAAAACGCGCTGGGCGCTGATGTCAGAGACGGCCCCAGCGCGAGCAGTCAGGCACAGCAGAGCGCTCCGGCGCTACCTGGGCGGGTTCACAGTATGGGGCCTACAGCGCGCTCCGGCGGGGCACGAGCACCGCAGCGGGGACCGCTCGCGGCCGCCACACCAACCGGACGCGCCGAGGCTGAGCGGGGCACGATCGCACCCTCGTCGCCAAATTGTAGTGTCGCTGGGGGCCCTGCAGCGCGTGCCTCGTGGGGCCTGCTACGCACGTGGAGCCCAATAACGAGAGGACACTCGTGTTAGTTTCTTGGCGTCTCCGCAGCCGGGGCTTAACTGCCGCCGCGTCTGTGTGACGTCATATTTATTTGCTAGCGTACAACAAACGTGCCCTGACGCGCACGCCATCGCGTGTCACGTCAGGGTCTGATATCGCGACACTACATTCGGTGCGGTGCGGCAGCTTCCAGGAGGGTCGGCCTCGGGTTTCAGGCTTCAAGGGCGCGGCACTGCACTGCAACAGCACCAATGGCTTTTCGTCTTCTTCTCTGTTTGTTTCTGTGGTGTTTGGCGTCTGACGTCACACGCACACTTGGCAGGACTGTTTGAGAGAGAGAGGGATCCTTCAAAATAATAACCTGCACGAGGGAGTCCCTGATGTATTGTACAATTTTAGCTCTTCTGTGCTTGATGCGTAACCTGTTCACATTCCACTACAGGAGCTGAACCATTCTCATGGAGGTTTAACCTTGAGATGCAGGCAAAGTATAGAGAACAGAGGTCGCCAACACCAGACCAAAACCTTTGGAACTAACATAGCTAAGACGGCTGATAAGAAACCAACAAACAAACTGAGGTGAATGAGGACTTTTTTTTTTGTTTTTCCCACATGCTTCCCACCCAGTGCCCCCTCTTAACCCCTCCCTGGAGAACCCACCTGATTATTATCCTGGACTGATGTAAGTCCTATCTGCTATACCCGGGGTCTGCTCGCCCTGTCCCTCTTATAGAAACAAGGAAGGCCAGAAACCACAGCAATCAGTCGTAACTCACATATTTATTTTTTCTAAGTATCTCCATGTATAACTTTATATATAATTTGATATCAGCCAGATTGGTAGCGATGTACCCCGCCTCTTGCACCTTCTCACACGGTTAGGTGGCCGTTACCCGGAAGTGAGGCATTCCTAACTAGGCATCGCCTTTTTTAATAATTTCCAATAGGTCATCTGCCTCTTGTAGCGATCTTAGATTATGTATCTTGTTTTTGTGCATAACCTTCAGGATCGCTGGAAAATTAAGCTGAGCCACTGCCCCAATCTTTTTAAAATCCTCTAGCTTTCTCCCCAACTCCCATCGCATGTCTAAGGTAGCTCGGGCAAGGTCGGAGCGTATTTCGAATGAAAAATCCTTCACCCTAAATGATTTTACCTTCAGGGCCATATTGAGTATTTTTTCCTTTAAAGAGTAAGTATGGAAGCTAAGAAGAATCTTCCTGGGTCTGGTTCTGTTAGGATTTCTTCTGTATGGATCCCTATGTGCCCTTTGCCAGATGGTGTCAGTGGCCACTTGGCAGCCATTCCTCAGCTGCTCCTGTTTGGAAATAAATACTATGTGAACCCTTACGCAGTTTGACTGTTTTCGGCTTCCCTCACAGTGGTTTGAAGTGGTGTGAGTGGACTACCTGTCCACGTGGTTGGAAGTTAGATCTGTGTCTGAAACCAATACTAGAAGTGTAGTAGTGGTTCTCTCTTATGTCTTTGCCAGAGAGGGTTGCCATCAAAATTAATATCAGACAGCAAAGTGCAAATAACTTCTAGTAAAATTAAAGAATTTTTGGATAGTGCAGGAGTTAAGCAAAAATGGTGCAGTTTGCCTCATCTGTAGGGTAATGGTGTAGTTGAGAGAAGGAACTAGCATTTGTGGGTGACTGTGTCAGAGGAGCAACAGCTCAAGGCATGAACGTGGAGGAATGCTGTTCATGTCATGCTTTGAGCACATCGCACCACCCCACATAGCGTCATTGGCGTGACAGCTTTCTCTGTGCTGAGGGGTAAGATATCTCAAGATTCCCTATGGCCAGCTTGGTTGAGCAGGGAGATGAAAGCCTCCGTTGCCAATTCTAGAGCAGAGGCCTGTAAGCAGGTCAAAGATGCCAGGATTAGAATTAAGGATGCTAGTGCCAAATGTAAAAAGAGGTATGACTGTGTGAAGAGAACTAAGGGGCGTGTTTTGTCTGAGTGGCTATGTGCACAGGAAATTGCTGAACTCAAAGGTTGAAAACGGTAGTTGAAGAAGTGGGCAAGAATGTCAGTGCGGGCAAGATGACTATTGGTCAGTGGTAAAAGACTTTGTCCATTTAAAGTATCATCCTGGAATACCTTGGCTCCTTGTGTTCAATTAAGAATTCTGGTCATTTCTCTTTGGAGTGTAATTGTCGGCCCCCAGGGGAAGTAGGGTCGCAGACCAGGCTCCCCCGGGGTGCTTCGGGCAGAGACGGAAGGAAAAGCTGGGAAGGGGGAGAAGGGGTTGGACAATGGGAGGGATTAGGGTGGGTTATAAAGGTGCAGGAGAGGAGGGCTCTTCCTCTTCCTTCACCTGGCACCACTGGGAAGGGTTGTGTAAAATTCAGTCCACCCACCCACCCTACATGTTTTGGGGGCAAGGGTTATGGGTCGGTTTAGCGTGCCAGTTTAGGACAGGTTGTAGGTTTTTTGGGTTGCCAGTACTTTGGAGGTGTGGGGAGTCACAGACGGTCACATCCAGCCCTTGGAGGGGGAACATGTGAATGATGGGGGTGCAGGATGCAAGAGAGCAACAGCAGGAGATCCAAGAGAGGATGTTGAAAGATAAGTGAAGATGAGAATGGAGAGCTGGAGGAGGTCGCAGAGTGAGATGGGATGAGAGCAACTGGTGTGAGGGTTGAGTGAATGAAGGGGTTGTTGATGGGAAGTGTCATAGTTATAGTTAATGTCATTTGTTAACAACCTTTTCCTAATAAAATGGCCTTTTACGCTTCAAAGTGCCAGCGTGGAGTGTAATTATTACGCGAGGGGTGCGAGACCGCTCAGGGTCCTCGGCCCGTAACTAGTGAAGTGAGTGTGTGTGCATGTTCAAAGCTCACCCCACGCAGCCTACCCACTCCGCTAGGCCCACACCACATTGTTCTAAAATTGTTGGTTTGTACCATCATTATTGTTTTTATATTTTGGGGGTTTGTTTTCCTTTTAATTTGGTTTGTTTTGATTGTTGCTGTTCAAAAGAGCAGTGGTGTTATATCCAATTTAATTCACCTTACCCTCAGCCTTGGTTGCTTTGGAAAGTTGTTCTGTTAGTATGAGGCCTGCATTCCGGAGCTCGGGGGCGGAAGTCCTGAGGGAACCAGCAAGAGAGAGACGGTTGAAGAGACTGCAGCCGTTGGAGGCGACTGCACTTCTTCTCAATGAATGCCGTCCCATTACCACGTCTCATCTGTGCTTTTTGTGCCTCAAAATATTTTTTTCATTGTGATCAGAAAGCAAAATAAGGTGAAACTGTGGTGAGGACTTTTAAAAGCTTTTGTCTGACAAGACCATTAAAAGATGAGTAGAGTACTGCATCAAGCAAGAGAAAATGTAAAGAAACTCCCATGTATGGATTTTTCTGGCTTTCCGGATGGAACAAAAAGCAAACATGGCTTTCTTAAGATTAATGTGGTGTCAGGAAGAGAAGTAAAATTAATTTGCTTCTTGTTTGTGTGTTATGTTTTTCACTAATGGCGATAAAAGTAAAATAGAATATGTTCTTCTCTGATTTAAGTGCAATTATGGGAAGAAAGGAAGTAATGAGTTAGTGTTTGTTTTATAGTTTACTGTACTCTGAAATCAATTGCATACCGTTTTAGCCCAGCTCTAATTGCTTGTGCCTGTCTTAAAACAGATTTCCAAGTCTTTGAGGTGTGCAAATAATGCTATATATATAATGCTATCTCTTCTGCTGGGCCATGTGGGGTTATTTACTATTATTTTACCCGACACGCTGCATTGAGGGAACTTAGGGGCATATCAACAAGGGCTTTATCTCTGCTTTTATGGCTTTAAAAGCCAAAAAAGGAGAGATAAAACTAACGCCCTATCAACAACAGGGTGCTAACATGCAAATTTGCATGTTAGCACCCATTTCCTCTACGCTTCCCCTTGCATCTCTAACGAGATGCAAAGGGGGCATTCCAGAGTAAAATAATGGGAGAAATGTCGCTAAGCGACATTTCTCCTATTATCAAGAATGTCGCTAACCCTGTTAGAGACAAAAAAAGCAGCGCTAACCGCGGTTAACGCTGCTTTTTTACGTCTGGTATTTTTCTGACTTAGCCATGATATCCTATGGAAGGAGGATATCATGGCTAAGTTTGTCTGTCCCTATCAACAAGGTAACGTGAAATTATCGCTGGGTTTCCAGCGATAATCTCACGTTAGCCTGTTAGCGTGAGAATTTTTATCGCTATTGAGATAAGCGTTGCTAATAGCACGCTATCTCAGCGATCAAAATTCACGCTAGCCGGCGATAATTATCCTAGCGCTAAGTGCGCTTAGAGATAATTATCGCCGGTTGTTGTTGATATGCCCCTTACTGCGCTGAGTTGCGTGAAAGTCACAGAGCAGAAAAGCTCCACATTCAAAAAGATCTGGAGCATTTCTGCTCTCTCCTTGCGCTGGCACACTGTATGCTGCCTAATGCCATCTCACGCACCTATGCACCATAGTGCAAGGGTGCCAGCGTTTATAGGCAGGGTTGTTTTTGTGTGGAAATGGATATCTTCTGGCACAAAAACAATGCTTAGAGGCATATTCCTCCTTCTATATGTGTTGCAGAGTATATATTTCTCCTCCTGATACCTCTGTTGGCCATGCTCCACCCATGTACCACGTACCTGACTCAAAGTAACACAAGGCAGGGCTCAGCACTACCTTGTGTTACTTTGTATTTACTAAACCACGCAGAGCCATGCAAGTGGCTTTGCGTGGTTTAGTAAACGCTAAAAAGCTAACGCTACAAAGGATTTTGCCACGGGCTAGCCATAAAGTTACACAACCCCGATACAAAATCATAGTAAAAAAGAGTCTGTGTCATGTTGGGCATATCTTGTGCTGCTGTTACCCATGTTGCACCTTATGGACCACATTTATGAGCACATTTATGCCGCCGGAACGTCACTTTTTTGAATGCACGTTAACTCTGATAGATATGGCGCAATCCTGCCCCTTTGTTTTGACATAGGACAGCGCAGTAAGATTCCTTGTGGCACTGCCCTACGTCAAACCCTCATAAATGAGGCCCTTTGTCTTTGTGTGTGATGGATTACCGTGCTCTACAGCTGCCTTTGCTCTTCTTGATTTGTGTGAGGAAAGCTTATCCTAGTGCTACGCCTCTGTTATCCTTGTTTTTTTGTGCATCTATGTGAGTATCTGTAGTGTTTGTAGTTTTAGTGGGTGTCCTCCTGTCATCCCTAAGACTACACGTTCAAGACCCAAAACAAAACAAAACAGAAAGTTTAACCCTACATCACCTCACTCCCTCGAATAGACTCCAACACAAAACCTGTCTTCACAACTACACTTATACACAATGTCCCCAGATATCGACCTCAATTTACTAAACTAAATAGCACAACAAATTCTCACATCCTCGCCATCTTCCACATGCAACACACATCCCCACACGGACAACACACCACATACATAGAAGTGCAGCCCAGCACTTCAACATGCCTGCACCCAGTCAGACTAGCTGCCAAAACCACCATGACCATTTGCCAGGATGAAGAAAGCATTTAATCTGCGTCCAGTACCACGCCTTCTTGAAAGTGTACCAGAAAAAGTCGTGAGGTCTTCCAAACTTAATAAAGACAGATTTCAGTCGATGCACACTGCAAAATTATTGACACAACATAGCAGTCAAACACTCGAGCAGTCCAGCAAAATCAGCCATTGACACAGACCACGTCAGCAGGTAAAGAAATCCTCACCTACAACACACAAGAACTATATCAATCACTATCAATTAAACCCAACATGTATTGACTTCATTACAAGCAAACTTAAGAAATCGCATCACAAAACATTAATAAACGTACTCTGCCTACTGTTCCACACACCTTTCAAATTTTCCCATCTACATCAGAATGACTACTCAAGTGTAACATGCGTCAATCACCCACTACACTCAGTAGAAATGTGTGGCTATTGCCTATAACACCATGGGGTAATAGGCTTCCCCACATTTTCACTCCATACAGTATTGCCCCCGGTGACCCCATTTGACATGATACTTCTCTTCTACCTTATCTCACCCATGCACCTTCTCATGATTGGGTACTACTACCGTTCCCCAACTTTGCACACCATAGGATACTCCCCCGTACAAGTGCACATAACAAGCACGGCCTTTCTTCAACTTTGCGTACCATGGGGTACTTAATGCAAACACTTGTGACAGTAAACTGCTCTATCCCCATTTCGCACCAACAGACACAAATGTACTAGACTTGCAACTCTTAGGACTTGGTACTACTCCTCCTACCATCTGCAAACCTTGAAGCCGAACACACACAACTTGCACATATTTACAAACAACATGCAGATGGGTATTACATTTGTTTCCCCAAAATGCTAGGTAGACTCCATATGGAGTCGGAAGTAAATGCTCACACAGAACTTCCAAAGCAACTTACAGGTGAATTATTTAATACTTCCCAATCTATCTTGCATCACTAAGCATTCAGCACACCACATTAATAAACCTTAAACTGCTGTTCCCAAATAGCAGAAGGCAACTTACATGGAAACTAACTATAACTAACCTGACACATGCATCACTAATAAGGGGTATATGCCACATGTCAATACACAAAAGTCACCAACCAAAAATGTCCCCAACCTAAGAAACCTTATAGTAAGTAGGAAACAAGACACATTACTTGATATATCCTCATAGATTAATAACAACTCCATGAATTTCACATAACCCAGTTTATTAATTAACTGGATGTCATATTATAACATTGCAGTTGGACAAATTCCAGACAAGCGTATTTTTGACTTTCTGTAACTTCAGGACATAGACACAGTACATCCTCATACAACAGAGTCTCAATTGTATCTCCAGTGTCCTTGGACACAGTCCTACTTCTCTTACTGAATTAACCAGGAAGCCTTGGGTAGTCTTTCTTTAGCGTCTGAAGACCTGTTTGAAAAAAGTCTATATAACTAGTGCCTCCATTCAGCACCTAAGACTCAAATCCAAGACACTGGTGAAGCTCTCTCGCAATTAAGTTGCCCTGCTATGCCTCCAAACACCACACATCTTTTTTTCTGTGCCGACTGACTCACGTTCGAGAGCAGAGTCCTCATTTACCTGGTGCTGCACATTATCACAAGACCACTGTCCATTGTCTTGACCACAGCGGTAGGTGGAGTCGAGCCATCTCCTCCTGTCACGCCACATAAAATATGCTGAATGCCTTTGACCAGCTTTCCTGTAGACAGAGCGCTGTCCTCCTCAAACTCGGTCAGCGATCATGCCCTCATCATGATTCTAACTCTTCACTCAGCGTACGCCCCTCTAGTGATGCAGGCAGAGCTTGTGCCTCTCTAAAGAGCCGTGACTAGGCTTATGTGTGACTTATGAGTCTGCACATATGATGCTTAAATTCAAATGGAGTGGTACGCAGACATCGCAACATACTAATACCAACTCGGCACACAGGACCCTCAAAAGGCATGGACCAGTCTGTGCAACAGTCAACTTAATTGAGATATGATATTGCCCACTCAGCAACACCAACTCATCTCCATATGGCACCATTGAATATATTACTGGCTAAGCTCCAGTTTTGGAGTTCTGTTTACTTTTATAGAGATTTCCTGCCTTTCCCACTGTTCGCAGTGTCTCTACAGCATCATCCGTAAGCTTAGGACTATAAAGTAAGACAAATCACCTTAGTCTATAAGTCTATAATTCCCCTAAGTAGGCACCTTGTCCCTTCCAGACCTTACCCGCCCTCCTCACGTTGGCTGCTATTTTTCCTGATGTAGTCAGTCTAGTGGTTGCTGTGAAGTTTATCTTAAGACATCTTTACCGTCGTTAGATGAGAATCCTCTGTGGTTATATGAAGTTCTCAATGGCAGAGGTACTTCTGTCAGCGATTGTTGGAGCGCTCAAAGTGGAAGGTGGTCACTGGTGACAGGCACACCCTGTGCTTGTCTTAGCTATGGGCCCTTTCTGTGGTGCACCATTGTTCTGGTTGTGATTGACTTGTTTGTGTCATACTGTTGCAGAGAGGTGGTGCGTAATCCCTTTGTACTTCCCGAAGAGTGGCATCTTGTGGTGAATTACACATTTAGGTACCAATTTTGATTACACATTGCTGGCATGATTGGGGAAGAATTTAAGGCCAATTACTACTCAGTGATTGGCACACCATTTTTTAAGGTACCAATTTTGATTACGCATTGGCGGCGTGATTGAGGAGAAATGTAATGTCAATTATTACTTGATGATTGGTATACCATTTTTTAAAGTTACTTGGGCCAATGAGAATTGTACTGTAGTTACTGTGGTAAATGAAATGATATTACATTCAGTAATTTGGTGTTGTCAGATTGGAGGTTAGAGTATATTCAAGGGCATATGCCAGTTAAATTGTTAATACCATTGGGATATGCCAGTTAAATTGTTAATACCATCAGCATCTGTGCCATATAGAATTGTTGTAAGTGTCTGCAAGTACATTGCCATCCATCATTGTGAGTACTATTGCATCAGTACTTTCCATAATTGTCAATACTAGACCAGTGTGTGTGTGGTATGGCTATTCATCCCCCTCCGTTTTTCCAGCATAACCAATAGAACCTCCTATACCGTGGGAATTCTAGGGCACAAAAAGAAGATGAGACCATTGACCAGTTTGTGTGGGCACTCAGAGGGTTAGCAGTGGTGTGCGATTTTGAGCACGTCATATGACCAGGTATGAAGAGACCATATTCTCATAAAGACCAAATCCCAAGAAATACAAGATAAATTAAGGTCCTGTGGAAAGATAACTTTGAAGGCAACTTTTGACACAGACTAGAGTATTGAAGTATCAGAAAAATGTATTCAAACAGTAAACGTGATAGATAGCGGAAGTAGTCGAGTTAGTGCTGTCAATGTAGTGAAGGATGCTAGATACAAAAGTAAATTTGGTGAGATGAAGGTAAATGATGGGGGGTTGAAAAACAAAACTGGTGATGCTAAGACTAATGAAGGGGTACGTACGACCGGTAAAGGGCTGGCATGTTTCAGACGCGGTTCAAGTAGCCATTTGGCTATTTTTTAAATGTGTCCAGCATTAAACAAAGTATGTAGCACATGTGCACGATGAAGGGTCATTTCAGTAGGGTATGTCAGCACATGGGAAAAAAAGTAAATCAAATTGTTGAAGATGCTTCAGATGAGGCAGGGAGTTTACAGGGAGTGGTACTCAGTGTGCAGGATGATCAAACGAGCGGAGGTAGGAGAGATACGAGTTTACCTATTTGTGTGGTATGCATTGATGGCGTACAAGGTAAAACCATGGTGATTTCATGCACCTGGCATAACAACATGGGAAAAAATATGTTTGAAAGATTATGACATGCCAGTGAGGTTCCGTGTGGGACGGAACGACACTTTTGAGTGGTGACGAATATGGATGAGTTGGGCATCTACGAACCGCAAATGACGAGTATAGTGGGTGTACGCAGTTTCGCTACGCAACCACGTATGGTTCGTCTTATTTTTGGGTTTATTCATCTGAACCCTCGGGTTCCATTTTAGATACGGCATCCATTTTGTTTCTTGCCCTCAAGTAGCCAGCGAACGGACTTTTGTCCGCTTCGTGACCCTGGGACTCTCAAGCTTACGCGAGAGACACGTGTTCCTTTGAGTATGACTTTTATGATGAGGGAAACGACACGACGAAGGCAGATGGCCCCGCTTGAGGCTCATCTTGCCGTGCCGGTCTATTGTTTCAGCCATGCATACATTAGACACGGTGTCTCTGATCCCGTTATCAAGTTTCCTTTATTACTCCTAACACTCTTCTTTACCTTGTTGTGCATCCTTGTTCTTCCTTTGCATCTGTTTTTGTCCCTTCTCCTAATGTGTTTACGATCAGGATGGAATGTGTTTTATATGCTTTTACAGTTGGGAACTGGCAATACTGTGGTAATCATGTTCCGGCCTCTTGAAACATAAACGCGACCCTTTTTGAAGTTTATTGTGGGAACCGAGTTGTAATCTTTGTTCACTATATTGGGCTATGGGAAAAACGTGTATAAAAGGAGCGATCCACTTTTGCAAATTGAAGCAGTCTCCGAGAACCTACACGCTGTGTACTTCTTGTGACCTCTGTATCCCTGCAGTAAAATAAACGCTGATCTCTGACGCCGCTGGAAGTGTCCCGTGTCTCTGTGTTTGGTGCGCCAGAACAGGTAACCCACGAAGGTTTCAGGTGTTGTTCCCTGGCACCGCTGGGTCTTAGAAAAACCCAGTCCTTCAGTTGGCGCCCAACGTCGGGCGACACCAGCGGTACCGGTCCAAAGCCCGACGATCGTGAGGAACTTCGTGTGAAATCTCCGAGGGAAGGTGCACCCCGCTTCATCGATCCAGTTGTCGAAATAAGTGGCCCGACGTCTTTTCCCGCGAAGATCCCCGCCTCCTGACGGCTGCGACGGACTGATGCCCTGACTGTCGACCTGTTTTTGGCGCCTGGCGTAGTCCTTTGTACGGCGAGACGATAGACGGGCCTTCCTGGTGACGCCATTGTTCTTTCAGTTAAGTATTTGTGGGTCGCTCCCTGTGTTCCTTTGTTGTTTACATGGTACCATAGCATTTGTGGTTCTTAGTTGTTGGGTTTTGTTTGACGATTGCAATTGCCAAAAACCGAGGGTCTCGTAAACTTTTTGCGAGGATATCGTAAATTCGATAGCCCTTGAAGTTTGTAAACTCGGTTAGTGTGCGCGATGCCTAGCCGTAGTACTTTGTTTGGTTTTCTTAAATGTTGCAGAATAGATTCCCGGCTGGAGGATTCGTGTCCGATACCTCCGGTTGGAACTCCGATTTATGAGCTCTATAGTCGCCATGGCGTGGGTCCTATCGTGTATAATGAATATTGGGTCCGCTACACTAAAAATGATGGCGTTCTTAGTTGGCCATCTCATGGTAGTTTTGAAACTGCCGTTTTAGATAATTTGGAAGCTAAACTGTTTAAAAAGAAGGCTAGGCCGGCCATGTTTGATTCCTTCCGGTTGTGGCGGAAAGAGGCCAAGCTGAAAGAAATCAAGCAGAGTAAGAAAAGTAAAAGAGAAGGCGTTATCGCGGTGATGCGAGATGCTGAACAGTATCAGCGAGACAAAGATGAGAAAGAGCAGGAAGTTAGTGCTCGACTTCATCATATGGCGGTGGATAAGTGTTATCCGGTGCTACCGCCTAACAATGATAAGTTAGGAGAAGAAGCGGTAGAGGATTCGCTATTGTCTTATCTGTTGAAATCACCACCCCCCTATGCTCCCGATACTCTGGGTCCTGTGATTCTACCTCTCCCTCCACCTGCTGTTTTGGCGGCTGCTGGTCAGCTGCTGTTCCTCCCGCTCTCCCGAATCCCCTTGTGCCACAGATCGTTCCTCCTCTTTTACCGGCTTCTCTTCCTACTGCGCCTTTTCAAGTCCCTCCTCAGCCTGTTGTTCCTGCTACTCCTGGTGCCGCGTCAACTTCTATTGCCTCTACCCCTACTGTTGCCGCGCCTGGATCTTCTTCCTCTTCTCCTTCTGTTCGTAGTCGTCTCTTGACTGCTGTTGCTTCTCTTTATTCTCCGCTTTTTGGGCCAATACTCGGCTCGACTCTTTCAGATGTCGCTCAGAGGCGCAGCCAGCTTCCTGACGATAGAGAACGCGAATCGCTGGTAAAAATGGCACGTAAATGGATTCGTAATCCTGTTAAATATCCTTCGCGTGTAGTGTTTGACACATTTTCTCAGTTTAATGCGCCCACTCAACGATTCGTGTTTGAGGAATTGTGTAAATCATTGAAGGAAGAGTGGGATCACGATGTGGTAGATACTGTACCGTCTGAGGTTTCTGAGCTCCAGCATCGGTTCACAACTGGTGTGATTGTAGGTGACAAAGTTCGAGAAGCTCTAGAACGTTTATTATCCTTTCGATGTACAGTGCAACCTCGAGCATTGTTTAAGGAGGAGACGGCAGCATGGATGGCGCAACCTGGTCAATATCCGATGCGGGAAGTTCCCCCCGTATGGATGCCAGGCGATCCTAATGCTAACCCTCCTGTCCCAGGCCGTTTTCAGAGAGTGTGGATACACCTCCCTTGGAAAAGATCGGAAGTCTTACAGGTGAAGCAAACTTTGCCTGATCCCCATAAAAATCCAGCAGGTTATTATAAGGAGTTGTCCCAATTGGTAGATGCTACTGTTATGAATCTAGCTGATATTGATATGTTGTTTGGCAATGTAGTGCCTCAGCCGATTTGGGCGAAAATTCGTCACGAGAATCACGCGGCTGAGTTAGGCGGTGACTGGGCTGCCCTTACAGCGGCAGACGCTCAGCAAGTCGGTGGGGCTAAGCCTGAGCAGCTTATTGTGGCATTGCCCCAGAGGATTATTACCCTCATGAAAACGCTTATGCCAGCGATGCGCGTTAATTGGGACAAGCTGTCCGCGTGCAAGCAAAAGAGGGATGAAAGCGTCTCCGACTTCTTTACGAGATTTGAGGAAGCATTTGTCGATCATAGTGGCCAGGACATGGGCTCAGAGGGTGGTCAGCGGCTGTTTGTTGATAAGTTTGTGTCGAACTTGTTGCCCGAACTTAGTAATAAGTTGAAAAATTCTGAGAGTTCATGGGCTGTTTCTACCACTGCTCAAATATTGGCTACGGCCCAATATTACGAAAATAGGGAGAAGGAGGAAAGTGAACGTGCAGATAAGAAAACAAAGGATCTTAAAACTAAGGTCTTATTGCAGCAAGCGTATCCTCCGCGCTCGACTTTTAATGATTCGCAACAGCCAAATAGATCGCAATCACAGTTCTCTAGATCGCAGACGCGAAATGACTCTCCCGCACCCCGTTTTGTGTTGGGATACAATCAATGTGCGTACTGTCGAGGGGAGGGCCACTTGAAGTTTAATTGTCCGGTTCTCCGTGATAGGAATAATGGTGTGTCAGCTCGAGGAGGACGTGGTGGTCCTCAACAAGCTTCACGTGGTAGAGGTCGTGGAGTTACTCAGAATCAGGCCGAGCGTTTTGCCACTTCCTCAGACTCGCAGAATTGTTTCGATCGACGTGAACCATCGTCCGGTAGATCTGCACAGTATCATGTGGATGACTGTTACGTTGAGCGTGATGTTGATATGGATGGTGTCTACTAGGACAGCCATAGACGAAGGAAGGGAGAAGTATCAGTTCCGGTTGATCAGAGAGGGCCTTATGTTGACGTAGCTACATTGGGTATCGTTGAGCCTTTTCTGTTGGACACTGGTGCAGCAAAAAGTTCCATCATGCATTCGAAACTCCCTGGCGCGCCTTTGTCTGGCTTAACGAATGTTTCCGTTGGATTCTCTGGCGCCCCCGTTAGCAATCCAGTTTCTAGCCCCTTGCCACTTACGATTGGGTCTCATGAGCTAGAAGCTCCTTTGATTTTGACTACTGGTTGTGGTGAGAATCTTTTGGGTTTGGATTTGTTGAAGAGGTTACATGCGACTTTGTACTGCTCTCCTACGGGTGTGGAGCTTACGTTGGGTGAGAATGTGATTTCCCCTATGTATCTATCGATCGATAAGCTCCCACCGAAATTGAGTTCTCTTCCAGCTTCTTTGTGGGCAACAGGTCCTAATGATGTGGGCCTGTTGGATATCCCACCTTATGTTGTTCAATTGAAAGTTGATGCGCGCTTACCACGCATACCACAGTATCGAATTTCTCTTGATGGTGAACGGGCACTATTAGCGATCATTTACGATCTGATTGGTAAAGATGTTATCGAGGAGACACGAGGTAACGTGTGTAATAGTCCCGTGTTGCCTATTCTGAAACGAACTGATCCGTCCAAGCCTCCCGTGTACCGTCTAGTTATCGACTTACGGGAAGTCAATAAAATTGTTGTCCCACAGTTTCCTGTGGTTCCAGATATTACAGCTTTACTGACTCTGATTCCAGCCTCTGCATCATGGTTCTCGGTAATAGATCTGAAGAATGCATTCTTTAGCATTCCGATTGCTGAGGAAAGTCGTGATTTGTTCGGATTTTCGTTAGGAGGTCGCAGTTTCCGGTTCAAACGCGCACCTCAAGGCTATTGTGAGAGTCCATCGATCTACAGCCAAGCTCTTAAGAGTCAACTAGATGCATTTGTACTGCCGACTGGTGCAGCTTTGATTCAGTACGTTGACGATCTGTTGGTAGCCGCAGATACTGAACAAATTTGCAAGACTGCTACTGTGTCACTGTTGCAGCATCTCTGTGACTTACACCACAAAGTGTCACCTTCTAAATTGCAATATTGTTGTCAAGAAGTTACCTACTTAGGTCACTTATTGTCAAAGGCGGGAAGAAGGTTGACCCCTGAAAGAATCGCAGCAATTGCTCGAATGACTGTGCCAACAACTCAGAGAGATGTGCGTGCCTTTTTGGGTATCATGTCGTACTGCAGACAGTGGATTCCGAACTTTTCACTGTTAGCGAAGCCATTGATAGCTCTCACGTGCAAGGATGTTTCGACTCCTTTGCCGTGGACGGAGGAATGTCAGAAAAGTTTTTCTGAACTACGTGATGCGCTGTGTTCGGCTCCCGTGTTAGGTACTCCTGATTATAGTAAGCCATTCACATTATACGTTCACGAGAGGGAAGGTTGTGCGTTGAGTGTTTTAACGCAACAATTTGGCGACAAGCAGCGCCCGTGTGCATATTTTTCCTCGACCTTAGACCCGGTAGCTAGAGCGTTGCCAAGTTGCTTGAGGGCGACAGCGGCAGCAGCGGCGTCTATACGACAGTCCGCAAGTCTTGTTATGGATAATATGCTCATGGTGATGGTTCCGCATGCAGTTGATACTCTCTTGAATCGGACAAAGACTCAACATCTGACGAGTGCAAGGTTGTCTGGGTACGAGCTGACCCTTTTGGCAAGTCATATACAGATCAAACGTTGTAATGTACTGAATCCAGCGACATTGTTGCCGATTAATATGGAATCAGATGATGTGCCACCACATGATTGTTATTTACGAACTGAGGAGGAAACAAAAGGTCGTGTGGACCTGAAAAACACTCCCTTGCCAGATCCCGATGGTACCTTGTATGTGGATGGGTCGTGCTTTAAGTTGCCGAATGGTGATGTGACGACTGCGTATGCTGTAGTAACGTTGAGCACGATTGTGGAAACTGCGAGATTGAATCAGAATTCAGCACAAGCTGCAGAGTTGATCGCATTGACAAGAGCGTGCGTTTTGTCTAAAGGAAAGCGAGTGAATGTGTTTACCGACAGTCAGTATGCCTTCGGTGTTGCGCATAACTTTGGAAGATTGTGGAGAGAAAGAGGATTTATGACATCGCATGGTACAAAGATCCAGCATGGACAGCTCGTGAATGACCTTTTGGATGCGCTTACACTGCCTAAACAAGTGGCAACTGTTAAATGTAGTGCGCATCGGAAAGTGACGGATGATGTTGGTCGTGGTAATGCATTTGCGGATGAGATTGCTAAGGAAACGGCTAAGGATCTTGCGACCCGAATGTATGTCACGAGTTCAGTAAGGTGGCCGACAGAGACTGGTATGTGTGAAAATACTATTGAGAGTGTGAAAGCAATTCAGAACGAGGCTACCAAAGCTGAGAAGACTAAGTGGAAAGAAAGTACGGGAAAGTTGGATATGTATGGATGTTGGGTTGACCTGACGGAATGTCAGAGGTGGATGTTACCAGATGCGTATGTATTAGCTGTTGTGACGATGGCTCATGGGTTGGCACATATCAGTGCGAAAGGCATATGTAGGTTCCTGTCCCCTGTATGGAGAAATGAGGGTATTGCTAAATGTGCCGAGAGAGTGGTTAAGAATTGTATGGTGTGTTTGATGCACAATCCTGGCAAGGGTACCCCCACTCCACCTGGTCATTTTGCTCCTCCTGTTTGTCCCTTTGAGGTTATCCAGCTGGACTTTATCCATATGGAGAGATGCAATAACCTAAAGTATGTTTTGGTTGTGGTTTGTGCGTTCTCCAGATGGATTGAGGCCTATCCTCTTAAGGATAACACTGCCCTGTCCACAGCAAAAATCCTGCTGAAGGAATACTTTCCTCGGTACGGAATGCCACGGATTGTATGGTCGGATAATGGGAGTGAGTTTGTGGGAAGTGTAATGCAGAGTGTGTGTAAGGGCCTTGGAATTTGTCAAAAATTCCATAGTGCTAATCATCCTCAGGCAGCGGGTTTGGTTGAAGGGTACAATGGTACCCTGAAACTGAAACTCGCCAAGATTCAGGCTACGACTGGTTTATCGTGGCCTGATGCCTTGCCTCTGGCCCTCCTATCGACCAGAGCGACCGTACACTCTCGAGTAGGGCTTAGCCCATATGAGATTGTGTTCGGCCGCCCTGCGAATATTTGGGGGGTTCCGAGACCAAGGGCCTTTGATAGTCTTGAGTATCCAATGTTAATTGATTACTTGCATGATTTGACCACTAAACTACGGTTAATCCATCAACAGGTCTTTGAAGCTCTACCGGCGCAGACAGAGGGTCCTGGACACCAGCTCCGGCCAGGAGACTGGGTCGTTACCCGAAACTTTGGTCGAAAGCGTAACTTGGAGCCAAGATTTGTAGGACCCTTCCAAGTCTTATTGACGACGAGAACTGCGGTTCGACTGGAGGGCAGGAAGAATTGGGTACACGCCAGTCACACGAAGAAGGTGCCGATCCCCTTACCAACGGATGGTTGGGTGAGGACTGGGATTTCGGCAACAGAAACTGAGACTCCTTTGCGCTTTGTGCCGTTTAGTGATGCTCAACCGGTGGGGAGTGATTTGTCACTGCCGAACCCACATGAGGAGTCATCGGTAGCAGAGAACCAAAGGTCTGACTCGTTGTCCATTTCATCGAACACTGTTGCGCCAGCTGAACAATTGTTTGTAGAGCAAACTCAACCTGGAAGAAGCCGATATTTTCTTCGTTCAAGGACTAATAAAAATTAGTTATATATATTTGTTTTTTTTGATGTTATGAACATCATGGACAATTATATCCTTTCTTTTTGAGTTTTTTGTGCTGTCCTGCGGCTAAGAGATTTGTGATTTGAGTTTTTTGCGAGGAAACCTCTCCATCCGGGTCACCGTAGGGCCGTGCGGGTACTCCTTTCTGTTTAGCAGGTTTCTGATGCTAGGTCGGTTACTTTTGTCGATTCCTGGGAACTCCTGGGGATTGATAATCGCTTCTCAGAACGGAGTGCGTCAAGTACGTCACGGACGGTTTGTAGAGGATGGCATTCTCTAAGCTATTGGAAGCAGAAAGGATGTCGGCGCAGAGATCAGAATTAAGAAAAGTTGTATGTACAAAATGTTTTTTTGTTTCAGGTGTTCCTACTGTTCCTGATCGTATCTATGTTATTGGTGGGTGGAGTATATTTTGGAGTACAGTTGTTATTACCCTCTGTTTCACCTACCCTTTCTCCTAAACTAAGCTCCCTCACCACTGTTTCTCCACATTCTTTTCATCCTCTGCCTCAACATGAACAGGTTAGACGTGCGGAGTTCATGAACAACTCCTTTGTTCAACTTCTACATCAGCATCAGTTGGTGATGAACACTACTAATTGTTGGGTGTGTGGGTTAATGCCACATACCATGGATAGGGGTATTCCGTATTTGGTTCTTCCCTACAGCTCCCAGGGTTCGGCTCGAGCATTCCAAACTATGTTCCGTAGTGCACTAGATTCTTACCCCAGTCGAGAGCCACATTCTGCCAATTTTGGTCCTGGGCCGTATCACAAACCTTTGGCGATAGCGATAGCGGATTTAGATAGAGATGTTTTTGATGCATCGCTTATCCCAAGTGAGGAGGTACAGGCTTACAAGGATTTGAGCGAGGCTGAGTATAGTACGTCAGTGGGTGATAGACAGCTTAAGAGCTCGTCCCCAATATGGATTGTACCACACCTCGGTAATTTCTGCTTGAAAGGTTTGGGTCGAAATCCGAGAGCACAACTTGGGAACAGTGCTTGCACTGACACGTATGTTCTGCCGATGCTCTCTTCCCCTGTTTTTCTGACCGCCAAGGGCACTTATTTTGTATGTTATGAACGCGCATATACATGGTTACCCCGTGATTTTTCGGGTACCTGTTATATTGCGAATCTTTTACCACCGACTTTCACAGTTGCCTCAGATTATCACAAAACTAGAGTTGTGAGAGGTGTTATTAGCAAAGAGGATACTGCCGGTCAAGAAGCAGGAGACTTCTTTAAGGGTTTCCTGCCGTTTTGGGGACCTATGGTTAATAGTAGGAACTTAAGACAACTGACACGTGTAGTAGAGTCGACTGCTAATATTACTGCAAGTGCCCTCGGTAATCTCACAGCTGAACTTCAGGCGGATAGACTCATGACGTTACAGAACCGTATGGTTCTAGATGTTGTTCTCGCAGATAGAGGTGGTGTGTGTAAAGTTATCCCTTCGAGTTGTTGCATTTTTATTCCTGACAATGCTCCAACTGTCTACCAAGCCATCTCGAAGTTGCACAAGATCTCCGAGTCCATACACGTGGACGAAGGTAATTGGACGCTCCTAGGATGGTTTTGGGGCCTGATGTCAACTTGGGGTTGGAAGATTCTGATGATCGTAGGGGTTGTTGTAACGTTTCTGTTCACGTGTTGTCTTTGTGTACAGTGTGGTCCTGCCTTATGTGGCCTATGTGCTACAACGTGTATAAGACGACCATCTGTTACCAAGGAGACGTTGATGAATAGAATGATGTTCCAGCAGCAACTGAACGACCTGATGAATATTGAAGTAGATTCTGATCTTGACTAGTGCTTGCCTACATGAGGGCAAAAGGAGCGTCTGAGGTTCCGTGTGGGACGGAACGACACTTTTGAGTGGTGACGAATATGGATGAGTTGGGTATCTACGAACCGCAAATGACGAGTATAGTGGGTGTACGCAGTTTCGCTACGCAACCACGTATGGTTCGTCTTATTTTTGGGTTTATTCATCTGAACCCTCGGGTTCCATTTTAGATACGGCATCCATTTTGTTTCTTGCCCTCAAGTAGCCAGCGAACGGACTTTTGTCCGCTTCGTGACCCTGGGACTCTCAAGCTTACGCGAGAGACACGTGTTCCTTTGAGTATGACTTTTATGATGAGGGAAACGACACGACGAAGGCAGATGGCCCCGCTTGAGGCTCATCTTGCCGTGCCGGTCTATTGTTTCTGCCATGCATACATTAGACACGGTGTCTCTGATCCCGTTATCAAGTTTCCTTTATTACTCCTAACACTCTTCTTTACCTTGTTGTGCATCCTTGTTCTTCCTTTGCATCTGTTTTTGTCCCTTCTCCTAATGTGTTTACGATCAGGATGGAATGTGTTTTATATGCTTTTACAGTTGGGAACTGGCAATACTGTGGTAATCATGTTCCGGCCTCTTGAAACATGAACGCGACCCTTTTTGAAGTTTATTGTGGGAACCGAGTTGTAATCTTTGTTCACTATATTGGGCTATGGGAAAAACGTGTATAAAAGGAGCGATCCACTTTTGCAAATTGAAGCAGTCTCCGAGAACCTACACGCTGTGTACTTCTTGTGACCTCTGTATCCCTGCAGTAAAATAAACGCTGATCTCTGACGCCGCTGGAAGTGTCCCGTGTCTCTGTGTTTGGTGCGCCAGAACGGGTAACCCACGAAGGTTTCAGGTGTTGTTCCCTGGCACCGCTGGGTCTTAGAAAAACCCAGTCCTTCACCAGGAAGGATATTCTGTGATCCAGATGCCAATCCGGGTAGTTATTCAGGGCATAGGATTCCAATGCAAGGATGTATGTGGGCCAATATTGAATTTGGTGCTATGAAGTGTCATGGAAAGGTTTATGTTGCCAGTAAGGGAGCTATGATTCTTGGCTGTCAACACATTATGGAACTTAGGATGAAGATTGATCTGAGTATCAAACCTTAGGTGCATGTTGCGCATATGGAGCATAAGGGAAGTAAAAACAAAAGTGACACTGAGAGCGAATATGGGAACCTGGAGGATAGTTACCCAATTGGGAAGGATACAAAGATTTAAACACAAAATCATTCTTCATGGTGATGCAATTCCTATTAGGTAGAGAGTTAGGAATGTGCCAGTGAAATACCGGAAGAAGTTATAAGGTATATTGCAAGATGTTTGTGAGAAGGGAATAATTGATCAGATGGAAAGCTCTGATTGGGTTTCTCTGGTTTTAATTTCCCTTAAGGCCAATGGGGAGTTATGGTTATGTGTGGACTTAAGATGTTTAAATGAAGCAATATGGGTAGACACTTTTTCTCTGCCGAACCTTCAAGAATTGACTTTGTCAATAGGGAATGATACCTGGTTTTCGAAAATCAACCTTATCATCAAATGTAATTAGAAGAATCGAGGCACTGTACTGCCTTCATAACTCTTAAGTGAATACAAGGAGTCAAGGTATTCCAGGATGATATTTAAATTTTTGGTCAAGATAAGAATTCCCATGATAAAGTAATACATGCGGTCTTGCTGGCACTCAGAGAAAATGGGTTGACTGTAAAACATTAGAAGTGTGTGTTCGGGAATGAACAGATAGAATAACTTGGGTGTAATCTCTAAAGATGGAATTCAGTCATGTGGAAGCCATTGTGGATGCACCAGAGCCCAAGAATAAGGAACAGTTAACGTCATTTTTGGGTCACATAGAATTTTATTTGCGATTCCTGAAAAACTATGCATCTAAGGTAGATTCCTTATGTATCTTATTGAAAAAGAATGCTAAATTTTTATGGTCTGATGAGCAGATTAGGGGTTCTAATACAGTCAAAGCAGATATATATGTAGCGCCCTGTTGAAGTCATCTGTAAGGGAGGCTGATTGTATATTGTCAGTGGATGCAAGAAGGTATGGTACTGGGTCTGTTTTTTCACAGAAGAATAAAAATACCACATGGATTGTTGCATATGCCTCTCACCCTCTAAAGCAAACTGAATGGTATTACTCAGTCATAGAGAAAGAGTTACTTGCAGCAACGTGGGCAGCTGAACGATTGTGGATGTATGTTACAAAAAGCGACCCAACGGCGGACTGTCCAGCCTGCACCTCACGCTTTAGTACTGTAGAAAGTAGAATGTCCTGTGCACAAATCCTCCAGCACCTGCCGCTGTTCAGTGCCACAGTTCAACAAATCCTTAATATATGAAGCATATTGAGGTACACCAGGTAAAAAAAAGTCCAATCAAATGTCTTTTCACAAATTCTTTATTTTTCAAATGTCCTCTCTTTATATTTACACAAGGAGTCCAGCCAACGCATTTCGTTCCACAAACACTTGGAACTTCATCAGAGCTTAATCTCTTGATATAATCAAAGGTTTCCTGAATTCATGCAACAATAAAGCTCCAGCTCAAATTTGTTGGCAACAAAGTATTTTCAAAGGGCATCAGGGTGCCTACACCAGATACCTTGCCAAGCAATTTCCCGATGTGTACTGTGCAGTCTGTCCTTTGAAGAAATCCGGAAATTGCCTTGCCGAGTATTTGACGTGGGCAACCTGATGCGCTTTGGAAATTCTTTGTTTCCAACAAATTTGAGCTGGAGCTTTATAGTTGCATGAATTCGGAAAACCTTTGATTACATCAAGAGATTGAGCCCTGATGAAGTTCCAAGTGTTCGTGGAATGTAACGCGTTGGCTGGACTACTTCTGTAAATATAAAGAGAGGACATTTGAAAGATAAATTTTTGGGGGAAAAGACATTTGATTGGACTTTTTTTTACCTGGTGCACCTCCATAGGCTTCATATATCAAGGTTCTGTATGTACGTGTGGGGAAGAAAATTTAAAATATGCACTGACCACAAACCGTTGGTTAATATTCTGAAACCAGAAGGTCGGAGAAATTAGACTCCAAGATTGTCAAGACTGTCGTCAAAAAAACACATGTTCCATTACAAGATCAAGAATGTTCCAGGAAAAAATGTAATACCTTTGCTGATGTTTTATCAACATTCCCTACGAAAGATGATAAGTGTGTGGTGGCATTTACATATGAGAATGTTTTGTGTGGTGGAAATGATATTAGTGAGAGGAGGAATCGACAAATGGGGGAGGCGGCCTCAGAAGCTGCATTGGAAACATTGGGTGATTTTGCAGCCCCGAATGTGGAGGATAGTAACAGCATCTTTGGGTTAATAAATGATTTGGTTTCATGGGGGCACCGTCTATTCTGGTCGTCTTGATGGGCTTACCCCCCTCCACTGTTTCTATTGATCTTGCTATACACATTGGTGCACGGCCCTTACAAAGGAGCAAGCAAAACAAATAGCCTCCTAGAGGAAATTAATAAAGATGTTGTTCTGGAGGCAGTGGGAAAGTATGTCATGGGAGGATGACCAAGCGAAGGGCAACTGTGAGGAGAGTGCAATGCATTTTGGAAGGTAAATGATGAACTGTCTGTGTCCACAGGGATAGTTTTGAGAGGAGATAAAATTGTTTTTCTGTTTGGAGTACGAGAATGTATTGTAAAAATTGGTTATAAAGGGCTTGGCGGAATGTCAAGTACTAATGGAAGAATTAAGGAAAATCTTTGGTAGCCAGGATTGGATGCTATGGTGAACTAGTGGGTCGGAAATTGGAAGGCTTGTAGTACAAGTGATAAGGTGGCCAAACCCCTGAACATACCTCTGACTATGGTAGAATTACCAGAAGGACCTTGGCAGAACCTATCCATTGAGTTCATTGGTCCTTTTATCACATTTTCGTCTAAAGAAAGTTCTGCTATAGTATTAACCTGCTATTACTCCAAATGGCCAGAGGTAACGATGAATAGTGTGGCAATTGACGTGGTGATTGAGTTCCTGGAAGATGTATTTTCACAGAAAGGTGTTCCGGAAGTGCTTGTTATGGACAATGTTGTGCAAATGACCTCCAGTAAAATGCAAAGATTCTTAGCGGATTCTCGTATTAGGCGTGTGAAAACGTCATTATATCACCCAGACGAAAATGGTCCAGTTGAGCAGTTTAATAAGGTGATGAAGGAAGCCATCCAGTTAGCGCTTGCTGCTGGGCTACCACATAAAAAGGCTTCGCAGGAAAGATTGTTGCCTTACATACTTGCTCCGCATTCGGTGACAGGTGAGACACCACTCTATTGCTAAGAGGAAGGAAGCCATCCACCAGGTTGGCACACTGGTGGTTAAAGAGGAGGAATGAAAAGATAAGGATTGGGGAGCGAGATCGAAGTATGAGGACGAGGGTAGAAAAGTTGCAAGAACATGCTGAACGGGAAAGGAATCATAAAACCAGATGGTCTGTGGTTAAGGTTGGTCCATTTCTACGTGTGAAGAACCCCAGATTCGTTGTGAAGGGGGTTACTATTGGTCAGAACCATTGAAGGTGAGGAAAGTGTTGGGTAGTGCTGTGGAGTTGGAGAATAGTAGATGATGGAATCTACATTGTGTACATTTATGCAAGGCAAAGAGCAGCAGTGTCACGTGGTGCGATTGTAGAGAAAGTAAGTCAATGAGGGTAGGGGTTACATTTTGGGAAAGGAAATGGTTGTTGATGCGTAGGGAAGTGGTGGTGAGGTGGAAGGAAGTGGCCATGGTGTGAATGGAAGTGTAAATGAGCCTGGAGGTAATGCTGAAGTGAGACTAGGAGTAAGAGTGAGGCAATCCCCTTATACCTTATTAGGTTTCCATATTATTGTGTGGACATTCTAATATATTTATAATTAGGAAAATTATCTGTACAAGTTTCCTTATTAGGATTCATATGATTGTGTTGTCATTCCAATATATTTTTAATTGTTAATTATTAGTTATGTATTAAGTTGTTATGGTGTTGTTTTGAGGGGGGAAGATGTGTGGTATGGTGTTAGAATGCTGGAACAGGCAGAACATGGAACTTGGAGTATTTCGGGATGGTTCTAAGGTTGGTGGTTAGGAGGAAGCAGTTGGTGGTGGTGAATGTTCATGCCACACGCTGGTGCCGCTCCTTGCGAGAAACTTTGTAATTAATAAATACATACTATCCTCTTACCGTGTGACCCCATGCTTTCAATACTGTGCTTACACAGGCTGTGCTTCACCTGTTGTCTGTATGAATGAAGCTTACTCAGATGCTGAGTGTGCTGTGCCTCTTCAGCGTACAAATGAATCTTGCTCTGACACTGACTGCGCTGTACTTCTCTTCAGTGTGTGAATGAAGCTTGCTCTGACACTGGCTGTGCTGCACTTCTCTTCAGTGTGTGAATGAAGCTTGCTCTGACATTGGCTGCGCTGTACTTCTCTTCAGTGTGTGAAAGAAGCTTGCTCTGACACTGGCTGCGCTGTACTTCTCTTCAGTGTGTGAATGAAGCTTGCTCTGACACTGGCTGCGCTGCACTTCTCTTCAGTGTGTGAATGAAGCTTGCTCTGACACTGGCTGCGCTGCACTTCTCTTCAGTGTGTGAATGAAGCTTGCTCTGACACTGGCTGCGCTGCACTTCTCTTCAGTGTGTGAAAGAAGCTTGCTCTGACACTGGCTGCGCTGCACTTCTCTTCAGTGTGTGAATGAAGCTTGCTCTGACACCGGCTGCGCCGAACTTCTCTTCAGTGTGTGAATGAAGCTTTCTCTGACACCGGCTGCGCTGTACTTCTCTTCAGTGTGCGAATGAAGCTTGCTCTGACACCGGCTGCGCTGTACTTCACTTCAGTGTGCGAATGAAGCTTGCTCTGACACCGGCTGCGCTGTACTTCTCTTCAGTGTGCGAATGAAGCTTGCTCTGACACCGGCTGCGCTGTACTTCACTTCAGTGTGCGAATGAGGCTTGCTCTGACACCGGCTGCGCTGTACTTCTCTTCAGTGTGCGAATGAAGCTTGCTCTGACACTGACTGCGCTGTACTTCTCTTCAGTGTGTGAATGAAGCTTGCTCTGACACTGGCTGCGCTGTACTTCTCTTCAGTGTGTGAATGAAGCTTGCTCTGACACTGGCTGCGCTGTACTTCTCTTCAGTGTGTGAATGAGGCTTGCTCTGACACTGGCTGCGCTGTACTTCTCTTCAGTGTGTGAAAGAAGCTTGCTCTGACACTGGCTGCCCTGTACTTCTCTTCAGTGTGTGAATGAAGCTTGGTCTGACACTGGCTGCGCTGTACTTCTCTTCAGTGTGTGAATGAAGCTTGCTCTGACACTGGCTGTGCTACCCGTGTTTCGATCAGTGGGGCGTTTGCTGTTGTGCTGCCTCCTTTGTGTGAGAAGGAAGCTTGCAACGGCAATCAGTGTTGCCCCAGTTCTGTTTGAAAAAAAAGTTCGCCTCGATGGTGACTGCGACGCACTTGTTTTCTAAGCGAAACAACTTGCACTACTGCAGCCTGTGCTGCACCAGATTTGAGAATGAACTGAGCGCTTTAGTCCCCATTGATGTAATGTTCAAAGGCTTGCAGTAAATACACTAATGACTCGTTTCTCCTCTCCATCTGGGGATTTAGAGAGCAGCCAAGTACATCACAGAGAGTACAATGACCCTTGAACAAACCCCTCAGCAGGGCCAGACCTGATCATTTGATCCTGGGCATCTGAAGGATCAGCTTGTGTGCCTCTGTCCTTCAGATCTTGGGAGATGTCACCCCCAGAAAAGGCATTGCAGATACTCGTATTATGACAATATCAGAGGTACTGGCCGCTAGGTCATGAACGGTGGGTGTTATTACAATCACATTCTGTAATGAAGGCCCTTGGGAGATGGGGGGGCTGGCGCACCCCTAGACTACCTTCGCTGTTAGAAAAGGACACGCAAGGCAAACGATGCAAGCTACGTTCCACTTTTCATTCTTCATTGTCATTTTTTTACATTTGATTTTATTAATCGAATTTGCCACCCAAATAATTATGTCTATATTGACGGGCTACAAAGGCAAAATGGACAGGCCACTTCAGGGGTGGGGATGGAGACTTGCACTGGTGACAGGGCCCAGTATTTATTTCAGGGCCAGGGCACAAATTAAACTGCACTCACATTCATTCTACAAAGACATCAAACACTCACTTATCAAAATGCACCAGGGAAAGGGCTGCATTTCAAACGCAGATATACGAGGCCTTTTGGTAAGCAGAATTTGCTAATATTAAGTTTAAAATGATATTGTATAATCTACACATATGGGTAGTGCATGCTCCTCCAAAACTCCCCAAATTACAAATTACCCGAAAACAGTGATGGGTGCTCTTACCAGGGAGATTGGTTAGGTAGAGGAAAAAATAAACTCCGTAAGATGTACAAGCCCCAGCTGCGCAGACACCTCCTTGGGGAATCTTGATCTTACGTAATGCCACATCTGTAATGGGGGAGGCGGCCTCAGAAGCTGCATTGGAAACATTGGGTGATTTTGCAGCCCCGAATGTGGAGGATAGTAACAGCATCTTTGGGTTAATAAATGATTTGGTTTCATGGGGGCACCGTCTATTCTGGTCGTCTTGATGGGCTTACCCCTCCACTGTTTCTATTGATCTAGTTGTACACATTGGCGCACGGCCCTTACAAAGGAGCAAGCAAAACAAATAGCCTCCGAGTAAACTGCAAGTGAAGAAGAAAAAACACTGGTGAGCCACACTGAGGCCAGTGACTCACGAATTTCAAGTGCTATTCAAGGTAATCCAGGTCAGCATTTAGACTCCCTATTTAAAGATTTTTAACTAGGAACTGCTTTATGGAGTAGATACCCTAGTAACTGGCCAAAGAAAGAACTGCTGGCCAAATTGGAAGAGGGGTTGGAAGGGCTTGGGTCTTTATATAAGAACTCCCTGCCAATCATGTAGGGGACTCACGGCCATGTATTGATCCCTCACCTCGAATCTCCCCTTAAACTGAAGCACTCGGGCCCTCATCTACTCATTCTAACCTTTCAGTACCACAGTGGAAGGAGGTGAGCAAAAAGTGCCCTACCCCTGTGAGCATGAGAAACCCACAGTCTTCATTTCATGACCCTGGATCTATTGGCGAAAATTCAGGGCATTGTATCCAAACAATCGCACCTAAATTTTCCTCCCCAAGTCACATCCTATTTCATCTTCTTGGACCGCGTCCCAGCTTTGGAAAAAGGACACGAAAGAAACAGAGGTCGATTTGAGGCATAAGGCGCTGTACTGGTTTGGAGTAAAGCGGGGTATGCTGCAGACCTCCCTCATAATATCATAAACACTAGAAGAGTTTCTTCAATGGGTTTCTGCAAAAGCTCTCTGTTAGCGACAAAGAGGTGGTAAATTTCAGATTGCTGGGGTAAGACATCTTTTGGTGGCTCTTCAACATCTAGACAACCTACCACTGTTTTTTTTTTACCCTCCATCTCTAATGAGGGAGGGTGCAATGCCGGCACCTATAAGGAATCTGGTGGCACCATTGGCCTGCGTATTTGCCCCAGGGCTCCCAATGAGTAATTGTTTCGATGTCTTTACCCTTTTGGAAGAAAAGTATTGACTTTCAGTAATTCCTAGTCACCATTCCCCTGGACCATGACATCCAGCATTGAATACCGATGCTAGTCCTGAGGAAACGTTATTCTTGGCTCCCAAAGTGAATCCAACTACAACTGAATTGGCTGCGGGAGGTGCTTTGATGCCACAGAACCTTGATTCCCCTTTTGCAATTTTGTCCTGGAACGTTGCAGGAATTGGTATGTAGTTGGGAAGTGAGGACTGGGTGAGATTTGTTATGACATAATTTTCTTAAGACAGACCTGGGCTATGAATGACTTTCACCCAAATGGCTTTTGTTCCTTCGGTACACTTGCAGTTTCTGCTATCTCGCTGAGGCGAAGGGTGGCCTGGCAGTGCTCATCTCTGTTAAATGTCGTACATTGAAGGTCAAATCTCTGTGATGCGCCTCCTGGTACTAATTGTTTTTACTTTTGGGTCTAGGCACTGTGGGCTTCTTAGTTGTTAACTTTTATCACAATAACTTTGACCAACGCATCTCCCAAGTTGCTGACAAGTCAAATGAGGAAATTAGCAAGTTAATCCTTCTTAGACAACTGCTATGCATCCTGTGGGCTGGTGATTTTAACTTAGAGTGGGTGATCCTGTTTGTTCGCTTGTCTGTGGGGTTAAAAACAAGGATGAGCAGCTAATGACCCCTTTTCCCCACTCAGCCTATGGCGACACTTTGAACGGCGATTCTGATTTCTAATGATTTGATTGCTTTATTTGATTGTGTCAATGATTGCAACACACACTGCCGTCTTTTGTGGGTAGAGGAAATAAAAGCACATTTGATATTATGCTTCTATCCAGTAAATATAGGAGCTTTGTTCGGGACTTTGCAATTTTTGCCAAACTGTGCCAGTGACCACAATCCCTTAGCAGCACATCTAAACCTAAACTTGCGGTTAGGGACCAAACTGATTCCCTCCTTCAGTATAACCCGAATAAAGGTCTAAGGCTGAAACGGGGTCGGGTAACCCCGCAGGACTTTGAGTCAAAAACTTAAGTAGGAACATTGCCCTCATTGATAGTTGCTGAACCCCTGGGGGCGTGCCTGCTGCCATGGTTCAGGATTTGGAGTCATTCTGCAGAGCCATTTCATCAGCTTTACTAGTCAGCTGTTCCACCAAAATCGTGCCACCTGAATGATGATTCGATAGTGACTGTACAAAAGCTCATAAAGAGTTGAAAAGAGCCCAGAATTTTGAGAGGTTATTAACTGCCCGTTTGTTTTTTTCAGAAGTCCCCATATGCCTGGGTGCCACATTACTCATGCATCTTTAATCCCTCAAATATAGTTTTAAACCCTGAGGATAGGGATGTTGATATGATCGATAATTTGGACCAAGCTTTGCAGCTTAGTCTTTTAATCTCTGAAAAGGAAGTGAAGAAGGTGGCTCAGCGGACTAATGCATCTACTACAGGGCCTGTGTTCAACCTCATGGTCACAGGTTCAAATCCTGCCAGGTCCACTCAGCCTTTCATCCGTTTGAGGTGAGTAAAATGAGTACTGTTGGGTAACAACAACATATTTTTATTCAGCGCCAATTACCAGTAGTGGTGAATGTGCGCTTTACAAATGCACGTGTTATGTGGAGGCAGCGTTAACTCAGAGTATCCACCTCAAAGCACCCAGACTGGACAGGGTTTCTCTTAACTTATTTAAAGATAACCCCAGTGTTGGGATGCCTTTGCTTACAAATATTTTCAGGGCCTCTTTTTATAGGTCTTTTGCCCGCATCGTAGAAAGATGCTACTATGGTTCCCATTTTTAAGAAAGGAGACAGGCATGATCCAGCCTGTTTCAGGCCAATATCTCTAATTGATGCCACAGTAAAAGTACTGGGTAGGGTCCTCTTGGCTCGGTTAGAAGAGTGGGCCTCTGCAAACAATGTGCTCTCAACAACACAATATGGTTTCAGGTGGGAAATGGGAACAGCTGAAGAACTGAACAACTGAACAATGCTGGAACAATGCTTGAACCTGTCACTGATTGTCAGTAAATACACTAACCGGCACATGCATCAAGCATTTTACCGGCCGCACACGGGCTGATTCACAGAATCGGGCCGTTTGCGGCCGGCAAAATGCCATTTCCGATGTCTCAAACCCAAAACCCATTCGCAATATAGATAATAGCAAATCTTGCGATTACCTAAATTGCAAATGCTTTTAGGGAATCGCAAATTGTGATTCCCTATTTGGGATGTATCAAAGCCTTTGCTAAATGCGACTTCTCATCTAGGAAACGCTAATTACCACCAACTGCAAATTGATGGTAATTTGCAAATACTTTGAAAAATGCACAAAAGTGCATTTTTCAAAGTGCCATATGGCGCACACATATGCCCTTAGGGCATATGTGTGCGCCACATGAGCATACATGCCAATTTTTACATTTTTTTTATTGGAATTTCAAAATTGTACAATATACAAAACCAAAGAAAATAAACTCTCAGACTGTAGCACAACAGCAATTGTCTTACAGTGACAACAGATCCGGCAATTAAGGCCCCTAGCACCCTTCTATTTGGTACTCGCAAATTGCGAATGTCCTGTAGGCCCATAGGAATGAATAGGAAGGCATTCCGTAATTGCGAATCGCTATTTGGGATTTGCAATTAAGGAATGTGTAGGAATCACAAATATTTTTGCAAAAGCTACATGCATAGGCAATTGCGATTCCTTAATAGCGATTCCTTAATAATCGCTATTAAGGAATCGGAATTGCCTAGCTTGATGCATGTGCCCGTAAGTCCATAAAAAAGCTCTTTACACCTGGCCTTCATGGACTTATCCAGCAAGTTTGATACTGTCAATCGTGACAGACTGCAAAGTATGATAGGAAATATGGGGGTGGAAGAACCTCTAGTTGTCCTGCTCCTATTGTCTAACACCATGGTGAAAATGCACTATGGCACTAATGGCGAGAGAACAAATTAAATTCTTTCTACGGAGGGGGTCCACCAGGGTGGTATGTTGGCCCCTTTTTTATTTCAAATGCCTTAGAGGTATATATACTGAAAAAGGAACTGGATTGCCCGAAGATCGGTAAAAGTTTGGGACAACTTTACTCAGGCGATTCTGTCCTTCTTGCAAGGACAGCTATGAGCCTCCAGAGATCTTTAGAAGCCTTTGTAGATTTTATGTCATCCCTTGATTTAAAAGTGAATTACAAAATGTCTTATGTCATGGTGTGTTGCTCCAAGTTAACAAAGTCAAAATCTTTTGTTGTGCAGGACAATCAGATTGATAAAGTCCAAAATATCTCTTATCCAGGGATCCTTTTTAGCACACAGCTATCGTGGGATCCTCTGTTGACTCTAAGGGCACAACAGATGATCAGGCACTCTTTCGTTTTGCAGCCAAATTGGGCCAAATGCATTTTAAAGAAATGAGCACACTTTACAAAGCAAACTGCCTCTCAGTCACTACTATGGGGCTGGAGTGTGGGGATATAGCAACTACGGAAAGCTTCAAACAGTGGAGAACAAATCTATTTTTAACCTTTTTGTCACTCGGAACTGGGCTTGTGGTACATTGAGGACTGCCTTGTTTTTGCCCCTTTGTTGCTATGGGCCAAAATCTGGCTTTCACCGGAGTTAGACTTTTCATGAACTAGTATTATGGACTGCCTTTCCACTTCCAATGCTGAGAGGATCCCATGGTTTTTTTGATGATCCTCTTAAAATGCCTTCGCAAGTAAACCCTCTAATCAGGTCCACATATTTTTAAAGTTCTCTGAGGATGGACAAAGCTAGTTCCTCCACTTATCAACTGCAACCTTATCTATCCTGTTTTAGAGTTGAAATATAGATTTTATCTAAAGGGATTCCGCTTGGGTGCAGTGCATTTCCTGGTAGCTTTTCCTAATCAAGATGGATGGTTTGATAATCTCTCACCTTGACCTTGTGACAATGTGGCTTAACAATCTACCCTGCATTTTGCCCTGTTTTGTGCATTTTATAAAACTTTGAGATCCAAATGTTTGCTCCAGATATTGAGGCCTTATCATCCCGTTCTTATAGATAAGGTTTTAGCTATTTGTATTTGCTCCACTCTAATGATAGCTGTGCTACCGTTTTAAATTTTATAAGAGGAGCACTTAAAATACAAAAGCGATATGGATAAAGGAGCTCATTAAAACAACGCATATGTAGTTAATCTTCTCTGTTTTAAAACAAAATAGCAAGAAAGGAGAATTTTACATTTTCACATGCACTTTCCCTTTTCTGCTGGGTGTTAATTGATGCACTTGTATTTATGAGAGAAATGATGAGAAATGAACGTTGGAACAGACTTATTCTGGGCCGTCAGCTCTGCTTTTCATTTACCTGCTTGCATTATCTATTGCTCTTGTTGATTTAGTGATGTTTTGATAAAATCGTGTATTTTTATTGTGTTTTATATTCTTATTGAATGAATTGTTAATTGTGTGCTGTTATGATTTGTATGCCAAATGGAATAACGTTTTTATGATGATGAGATGGCTCCCAACTACCACTAGAGTCTTGGTGCATTTGCTCGCACCTTCTTATAAACTCATTGCCAAGATGTCGTAGTTAGGGGACTGTGCTTTCACACAAGAGTCTGGAGCCACTCAGGTTGAATGTAAGTTCTTTATTTCATATTAGGCCCTTAGGCTACATCAACAGCAAGTCAGTCCTGTCAGGGCTCCCTCCGGCCTCTGACTATCCCTGTCTCCTAACTTCCACTGCCGGCCGGCCAGCCACCAACATTCTATGACGTCATTCACTCTCAGTGTTGTACTCTAAACATTCCAGACACCAGCTCGGACATCCAGGGAATGGGAACACACAGGACACTACAATCTGCCTTGTAAGGGAGGAAGCTCAAACTGTGGCTGTCCTTGCTGTGTCTTCTCTGTTTGTAAATCAAGTTTGTTACTGATCCTGCTTCCCTGGTTCACGCTGGCACTGGGTTTGCTGTGCCTCTCTTGTACGTGACGCAAGCCTCTGCTGACAGAGGCTTACAGTACTTGCTCTCTTTATAAATGGTGCTTGCTTTGACAGTCATTGTATTGTAACTCTTCCGTGCGTGGGTGAAGTTTGCTCGTACACTGACCGCTGTGTATTGTGTGAATGAAGCTTGCTCCAATGCTGACGGCTCCGTTCCTCTTCTGTGTTTGAATGAAGCGGACTCTGACTGTGCTGTACCTCTTCTGTGTGTGAATGAAGCTTGCTCCAATGCTGACGGCTCCGTTCCTCTTCAGTGTTTGAATGAAGCTGACTCTGACTGTGCTGTACCTCTTCTGTGTGTGAATGAAGCTTGCTCCAATGCTGACGGCTCCGTTCCTCTTCTGTGTTTGAATGAAGCTGACTCTGACTGTGCTGTACCTCTTCTGTGTGTGAATGAAGCTTGCTCCAATGCTGACGGCTCCGTTCCTCTTCAGTGTTTGAATGAAGCTGACTCTGACTGTGCTGTACCTCTTCTGTGTGTGAATGAAACTTGCTCCAATGGTGACGGCTCCGTTCCTCTTCTGTGTTTGAATGAAGCTGACTCTGACTGTACTGTACCTCTTCTGTGTGTGACTGAAGCTTGCTCCAATGCTGACGGCTCCCTTCCTCTTCTGTGTTTGAATGAAGCTGACTCTGACTGTGCTGTACCTCTTCTGTGTGTGAATGAAGCTTGCTCCAATGCTGACGGCTCCGTTCCTCTTCTGTGTTTGAATGAAGCTGACTCTGACCGTGCTGTACCTCTTCTGTGTGTGAATGAAGCTTGCTCCAATGCTGACGGCTCCGTTCCTCTTCTGTGTTTGAATGAAGCTGACTCTGACTGTGTTGTACCTCTTCTGTGTGTGAATGAAGCTTGCTCCAATGCTGACGGCTCCGTTCCTCTTCTGTGTTTGAATGAAGCTGACTCTGACTGTGCTGTACCTCTTTTGTGTGTGAATGAAGCTTGCTTCAACGCTGACGGCTCCGTTCCTCTTCTGTGTTTGAATGAAGCTGACTCTGACTGTACTGTACCTCTTCTATGTGTGAATGAAGCTTGCTCCAATGCTGACGGCTCCGTTCCTCTTCTGTGTTTGAATGAAGCTGACTCTGACTGTACTGTACCTCTTCTGTGTGTGAATGAAGCTTGCTTCAACGCTGACTGCACTGTACCTCTTCTCTGTTAAGTGAACCTTTCTCTGCTCCGATGCTGAGTGCGCTGTACCTCTTCAGTGTGCCAATGAAAGCCTGTTCTGACACTGACTGCACTATACCTCTCTTCAGTGTTTAGGTGAAGCGAGCTCTGACACTGGCTGTGCTACCTGGTTGGGCTTTAGAGGTCGCCAGGGGTCACTGCTATGAACCCTGGCTTGCGCCTTGCAACCCTTGGTACTACCTTTGCGAAACCTGGCCTTGAAGGTAGAAAAAGCAGCACAAGAAACAGAAATTAAACAGAGCTCTCTGACCTTTGTTTACTTTCTAGAGCCTGCAGGGAGCGGGGAAATTGCTCTTTTTTGTAAAATAGTGTAAAGCACATACGCTAAAACAAACAGTGGCAGCAGGCACGGAACCGGAACCGGGGTGGGGGAAGAAAGGAAAAAAAATACACTTACCTTTATGTGCGCCTTTTCCATCTGGAACGGAAGCACACAGAATCCCCCAAGCCAATCACAACGCTGCAATGCAGCGTTGTGATTGGTCTGAGTGCCGTGGTTCGGTGCTCAGACAGGCAGTCATGTGCATGTTCTCTACCCAGGCTGTGTATTACAGCCCGGTGGGGACCATACAAAGTGCGCATGACTGTTTGGCCAGCTCAAGACAGCTGGCCAAACCGTCAGGCGTGCTGACAAAGTGCCCACCACTCCTCCCCTTGCTCTGTGAGCAGAGCAGCCCAGTCCTAACCCGTCCCGCAAAACTGCCTCAGCAGGGAAAAATTTAATTGATAATATCGTTTTATTTTTCCCTTTTTACACTGCTGGAAAGCAGTGGGGCGACGCTCCTCTGCCTTAGCGGAGGAGCAGCCATTGAAAACAAAATGCTGCCATTTTACACCATTTGTGACCTGTTAGCTTCCTTCTGAGATGCGCCTCAGAATACCTTGCAGTCTGTTCATGAAAGCACAAATTAAGCAGCAGCGGCCCGTCACCTGCCAAAGTGGCATGGTGGTCCGCAGGAGGGAGCTGTGGGATGGGAGCAAGTTGTCGGGGGACAAAATAAGGGGAACAAAAATTATTGACCTGATTGCCGCTGCCTCCACGGTCTGCTCCATCGAGCTCTTCCTGCTTCTGTACAGGCTCCGAGTCTGCACTGCCGCCAAGCATGACGCTGCATGAAAGCCGCGTCAGGATTGGCTTGAGTGCTAGGACTCTGCGCTCCCAGGCAGACCCAGAGCCTGTGCCTGCTCTCTCCAGCCCAAGCAGCGCAGTTGGGGCTGGAGAGAGCTGCACTGCGCATGAGTGTTTGAGCCAAACCCTCATGCACAGAGAAGGGACAAGGGAGTGCACTGCCACTCCCCCACCACAGTGTCTCCCCCCCCCCCGTACCCGCCCCAAGACTCGTCAGAGTCCTGAGGGCAGGTCCATGGGGATTAAAATAAAACAATAATAAAATGGGTTTAAAACATGTTTTATTATTGTTTTATTTGTGGGTGGTGGCCCCAATGGAGGGAACGCCACTGGAATTAAACATAAAAATAAAACAAACAAACTTGCAAAAAGGCATCACCATGTCTCTTTATGTCCCTGGTTACCTAAAGGAAAAAGGAAAAAGGAAATATAGAAGATGCCAGAGAGAGAGAGAGAGACAGAGGTATTATGACAGAGTGGAGATAAGTGGAAGCGGTAATAGAGACATACAAGAATAGGACAGAAAGGGGATGAAAAACAGAGTGTAAAACAGGTGAGAGGTGATGGAGACCAGTGAGAAAGGGGTGATAAAAATGCAAGGCGGTGAAAGACAGCTCAGAGTGAGTGAGGGAGAAAGAACAGAGAAAGAGACCAATGCAAAAGAGACAGACTTGAAAGATACAACTAAGAAAGTTAGGGAGGGTAGGCAAGTGGGAAATAGATTATAGGCTGATCAGAGTAAGTTAAATACAGATGAGAAAGAGATAATAAAGAGACAGACAGGTAAGAGACAGAAGAAAAGTAGACAGAGGGATAGACATGTAGGATACAGATGGTTGTAAGAGAAGCAGGCAGATTATAAACAGACAGCTGAGAAAGGGAGGTGGGGAGGAGGGACAGATGAGAGATTAGGAGGAGATACAGAGAGAGATGAGAAAGCAAAAGGTGAGATAGACAGAGAGAGAGATGGGAAGCAGACAAGAGTAAGAAGAAAGAGATAGGTGAGAAGTTTAGCTGAGAGAGCATGAGAGGAATATCAGAGTTGATAAAGAAACACCCAGGTGAGAAACAGTTGGCTAATATGGGGAGACAGGTGAAAAAAGGAGTAGATGATAAAGAGTCTGCAGCTGATGCGAAAGGGGCAGCTGAGAAAGAGAGGGGGGACAACCGGAACAGAGTCAAATGATAAAAAAAAAGAAGTGGAGGAAGATAACAACTTGCAGAAACAGGAGAGGAGAGAAAATGGCAGTAAAAAATATGCTACACGAATATTTGACACGGGAGAGAAAGATATGAAAGGAGAGAGAGGGAGAAATAAAAAGAGAGACATGGACAAGGAAAACCGCCATTTTTTCTAGCAAGTAAATATTCATTATATGGCACAGTTAGAAGGGTTGTAAGCCATTGTGGCATGATGATGGACAGGAGAGGATTGATGAGGAATGCCTGAGCATTCATCAGTTGTGCCTGGGCATTTGAGGCTGTAATTGCCTGTGACCACCTATGGAGAATGATGGTTGTAACTGGACAGGTCACATCTATGCATCCTACTTGAAATATATGTGCTATCTAAAATAGCTACTGATCTTATTTTGTGGTTTTTAGTTTCAGTGAAGTCACGTCCTAGGATGACATCAGGTAAAAGGTCAAATGAGGTCCCTTCTTGTGATGGCACTGGGGTTAAATATTGTGTGATGTCACGTCCGCTACCTCTGGCATCTTGGTGAATTGAAGTCCATGCTGTGCCACCCATTTTTTTTTTTTTTTTTTTTTTTTTAAAACATGTTTTTTATTGCAACATTTTCAGCAACATAACCATCGGGGCAACCGGCACCCCCTACAATCTCCGATCATATTCTTCGGTTTAGCAATGCACACAGCCATTCAGCCCACATCCCGGGGGCCGGGCGGCATATATAGACAGTTAAGCAATGTAACACAACTATCGCCTCACAGCGGTGCCTGGATCATGCCCCATGGGAGCCTCTGCTTTTCTGTCCCAACAGCTACATTCCTCATCCAACTCAATATAGCATTACCCTCCCACCTCAGGGAACTCCCCCCCCTCCCATCCCACCCCCCAACTGCTGCTGTTGTGGGCCCCTCCAGTGGTCCCTAACTCTAAGTCGTGCCATCCATCAGGGGTACATCTATTGTCCTCAGTTGCTGTGCCACCCATGTTTCGGTCAGTTGTACGTTTGCGGTTGTGCTGTCTCCTATGTGTGAGAGGGAAGTTTGCGACACCAGTCAGTGTTGCCCCAGTTCTGCGTGACTGCGACGCACTTGGGGGCAGATTTACAAGCCCCTTGCACCTCATTTACGCTGCCGTTGCGTTACTTTTGTGACGCAGCGGCGGCGCAAATCCTGCGCCATGGTGCGGGTTACTTAAACGTGACGCATCTAGGGAGATGCGTCACGTTGTAAAGCCCTGTGCCACATGTAGGCGTTCCTGCGCAGGGGGGGGGCCTTCCAGCGCAGGAACGCCTCCTAAAAGTGGCTGAGTGAAATCTACAAGATTTCACTCAGTCACTTTTAGGCCCATGCTGCGTCAAAACCCTGCACCTGCCTGAAGCAGGCGTAAGGATTGACGCAGCATTAACAAGATAGGACCCCCCAGGGCATTGCTGGAGCTGCGTCGCGCTTGCGACGCAACTCCAGCAAGGCGCCACTTTTACGGCACAGATGCGTCACGCATATGTGCCATTTTTGCCCCATGGTGCGCCGCATTGTAAATGCGGCGCATCCATGGCGGCGGAGCTGTGGCGCACAAAAACTGGCACATCCCTGCTGATATGCAGGGGTGCGCCAGTTATTGTAAATATGCCCCTCGTTTTCTAAGCGAAACATTTGCACTACTGCAGCCTGTGCTGCACCAGATTTGAGAATGAACTGAGAGCTTTAGTCGCCATTGATGTACATTTCAAAGGCTTGCAGTAAATACACTAATGACTCGCATCTCCTCACCATCTGGGCGTTTAGAGAGCAGCCAAATACATCACAGAGACAACAAGGACCCTGGAACAAACCCCTCAGATCTGATCATTTGATCCTAGGCCTCTTTAGGATTAGCTTGTGTGTCACTGTCCTTCAGATCTAGGGAGATGTCACCCCTGGCACAGGGCGCTGCAGATAATTGTATTATGGCAATATTAGAGGTACTGGCCCTCGGGGAATGCGTGTTGGATGTTATTTCAATCACATTCTTTAATAAAGGGACTTGTGAGATGGCAGAACAGCTACACACCCATCGCTGTTAGAAAAAGGCACCCTTGGCAAAGCAAGCAAGCTGCATTGCACCTTTTTTTTAACTTCCATTTTTTAAATGGTATTTTCTTAATTACATTTGTCGCCCAATTAATTATGCCTATGTTGACTGGACGCAGCGCCTACATGGACAGGCCACAATGCCTATATGGACAGGTCACAACGCTTAAATGGACAGGCCATGTCAGTGGTAGGGATGAAGGCTTGGCGACGGATCTCAGTATTTATTACAGGGCAAGGGCACAAATTAAACTACACATTCATTTTACAAAGAAATCAAACACTCACTTATCAGAATGCACCCGGGAAAGGGCTGCATTTCAGATGTCGGTGTAAGAGTGTGTTTGGTAGGCAGAGTTTGCTCTGGCTGGTGTTGTATAATCCATGCATCTGAGAGGTGTGCGCATATGTTGCCGTTCACTTCCAGCACAGACGTCTCTCTGTACAGTGCATGGAAGAGGGGGAATCTCTTCACATTGCACATGGAATCTGTGTGAGTTTGGGGTTTCCTGGTGAAGGTGTCCAAGACCTGTTAGATTGGAATTGCTTGTTACCCAAACTTCATGACCATTCGATGGACAACACTTTGGGGGTAATTATGATTTCCGGTGGATACCCAACGACAGGCCGTTGGTTCACGATCCATCCAACATCTGAGGGATTCGGATACCGGCGGTCAGAGCGCATCGGGCAGAGGGAAAGACTGCCACCTCCAACAGGATCAAAGAGCCTAACAGGGCGGCGGTCAGAGCCTAATCTCTACAATGGTATGGATTAGGATGTCAGCTTCCAACAGCCTTTTCATGGCAGTCTGACTGCCATGAAAAGGCTGTCGGAAAGTGACTTTGGGGCCCCCAGCAGGCCCTCCCATCGGCCTCCGCTAAGTGGCAGGGGGGCACAGGTGGTTCCCCCCAAAACAGCCTTGCACCGTGTGCCAGGCACCAAAGGGTGCCTGGCACATGGCACAGGGTGCATGGATGTTTGAACCAAGCCATTTTCTACTGCGGCTTGTGCTGCAGCCCTTTTCTGGGCTGCAGCACAAGCCACCATAGAAAAGGACATGTTTACGTCTGCCTGCACGGCTCCCTGTCGGACGGTTCGAGCCCGAAACAATTGTGGTTGGACGCTCATCCAACCGCAATCGTAATGAGGCCCATAGTCTGGCTTTGGCCACAATATCTAATTTTTACATATGTCCCTGATAAATGCTAGGATGCACAGGGGTCCAGGGCGCTGGTCTGCATTGCCTGCAGGAGGCAGATGTTTAAACATGTAGTGGGATGCACACTATAAACATCAATGGAAACTCTGTGTGGCCCTTCATTGCCTCCGGAATGCAGATGTTACCTGGTTGGTCTCTGTAGGACATGGAGGTGAGAAAGAGGGTATTTGAATGGGAGTGCATTTAGCCAAGCTACTAACTTCATATTTAAATTGTACAAAGGCCATTCCCCAGTTCCAATTGCTAGAAAAATATAATGTATAAAAATAATAGCAAACGTTAAGTGATCCAATGAACAATAATCTGAATACCAAAATCTACAAAGTGAGGAACGATACTACAGGGATACCAAGACGCTAACATGTCTTTTTAAAATTCCCTGATTCAATTCAGGAAGTGCTTTTGGTAGGACTATGAGGTAGCTCGACATTACGTGGACTCCTAGTGTTACATTTGGACCTATAGAGCTTACTTTCATTTCAGAGTATTCTCAACCCTGTCCCTACTCCTCTCAGACTTTTCTGTAGCACGGACCCTCGCAGGGGAGTGGGGTAGGAGTATTTCACTATTCTCTTACGATTAGAGTCATACCAAAACATAACAGTAGTATTTCTGGAGTGCCTTTCACCCCTGGAGTGTTTCCTGGCACAATTAACAGATGTTTATGCCTAACCAACACTATAGTACTCATTCTATAGACCTCAGAAGTATGGACTTGCCAAGATTTTAACCTGTGACCAATGAGGTCAAACACAGACCCGTGGAGTGGGTGCATTAGTATTCTGAGCCACCAGAACCCATGGAGCTGGGATGATCCTGTTAATCTAAGGGGCTGTAATAGAAGTAATCGGTGCTTGTGGGCATTTCTTCAGAGAATGCCTTTTCTCTGAATTTGAATAAATGCCTTGATGCAAAACCCAGAGCCCAGTATACCAATCCATCATAAAATGTGTAATTGTTTATAATTTGTACTGCATTCAATTTTTACATAAAGTAAAGTCCCTTTTCAAGAGAAGCTGAGGTTCAAATGCATTCTGACATCCTTTTATCAACAGTTAGGAAATATATATTGACCGCAATTGTCTTGAGACCTCCTGAAATCTAAATATGGTTTTTAAAATTGGCTTCACATGGGTGAGGACAAAGAAAATAGACCTGATCCAAAACAAGCTAAAGGAGGGGCATTCCACACACCATTGTTCCTGTCTCCAAAGCATTTTTTCCAGAAGCATGAATAATGTCAAGCATCTATTAATATAAAGTTACTGTGATGATTCTGCTTCATCCAAGAACAGTGGAAGCATTGGTACAGGCAACAAGGAGCACTGCCTCGAAGCAGCCAAACAAATGAGTTAAGAGAATCATCCTGACAGAAAGAGGAGGGACTGTCTAAGCTAAAAAACATCAAAGTTCCCCATCAAAGCTGATTGGCAGCACACTTAGCTAAGGAAGACAACCACTGTGATTGACCACAAAAAATTAAACAAGCAAGGTCCAGAGAGTTAGATTAGTAACAAGAGGAATTGTAAACAGCTTTTGGATACATATTTGAGAAATCTTCATCCTGTGGCCATTCAGTCTCACTATCCCTAAACCTACTTCTCATTAAGAATGAAACGTGGGGTCCTTCAGTGATGCTGCTCTTGGTTAGGCTTGGGTGCAAAACTCCGTACAGTTCGCAGAGTTTTGGGGAATTCGAGAACTCCACGCTACGCAGAGTAGTGCGGAGTTCCTGGATTCTGCCTTCTGGCGCAAAGCGGGTTTTCTGTTTCCGTTCGAGTGCTCAAGCTTTGGTTATGGTGCTTGCTAGCGCCACAATATTCTCAGGCCGCTAGCAAGCCTGCACGAGATTTTGCGCCCGCTTACACGGCTTCCATCTGTGACGTCGCCCATATAGTGCCACTCGTGATCGTGAACACAACTCCAGTAGCTTTTGTGCTTTAGAAGCAGCTGAATCTACTCAAAAAGAGATTTTCAAGTGGATTTTCATCTCCAATGAACCGTTCAAGTTGTTATTTGGTGCAAAAAGCCTTTTTTTAAATAACGTTTTTTCCCAACAGGAAGGAAGTGCCCCAGAGACTCTAGCTTCATAAACTACCTGTTCCTGTCCAGCAGGTCCTCCCAGTGCTTTGCCCATCTCCTGATCACTTTTCGTTTGGATTTGAAGCTGGAAAGATCGCTCTCTTTGTCTGCTGCATATATACCAATGGATCTAAGGACTTTGCATTTGAGATTTCACAAGTAAGTTCAAAAACTCCTGCATACAGGTGTTTGTTAGATAGAGGGCATGCACCAGTATTTATGTGTACTTTCATTCGATTTTTCAAATTTATTATGGTGGCTGGCCTGCAGTTTCAGTATCGGACTAGTCATTTTGCATTTCATTTTTCTTCTTTTTTCAAAGGAACACTTACACAGTTCAGTACATTTTCACCACATTGCCTGCCATAGGAGCACACTAAGCGTAATTTTTTTTTAAAGATTATTATTCTCTTTGCCCGTGCATTTCCCTGAGTGCCACAGATCTCTCCTTTAGAATTGATGGACATAAAGCAAAGAGCTACATCTGTATGTTGTGCTATCCTGATTGGAAATTAAATGTTAGGGTATAGTGTGGTGGTTTGGATTTAAAGTGGTTGATTTATCATTACCTAAGTAACAACCACACTAATATTGCTTTTGTCTGCAACAATTGCACGTTTTGCAAACAAAAATTCTTGCTTGTTTGCTTTTGGGTGCACAAGAGAAGAAAAGATATCACCTGCAGTACTGCCAAACAGAAAGCCTGTACAGTGACATCAGTCCTCCAGTCTCTTCCGCTTGTGCAGCTTAGTGCCACTGCCAAATTAAAGCTTTAAGATGACCCCAAAGAAAGTTGCTCCGAAGAACGTGATCAGTGAGAAGAAGCAGCTTTCCACCACTGGCGTGCCGACCACCACCTTTTTTAGGAGCTGTGGGCCTGCCAGACCGGCCAGCAGTGGCGGCTCGCAGAGGGAGTGCTGCGGGGCAGAGGAGGGGCAGGGTGGGGGGTAGTGGAATTGGACACATGACGGCCAGGAGTGAAGTAAGTAAATAAATAAATACAATTATTCATCTTGTGCTCGCTGCATCGCCAAGTTGGCGATGCAGCGAGCGCAAGGTAAATAGTTTTATTTACTTACTTTACTCCTGGCCATCGTATGCCCGACTCCACTACCGCCCCACCCTGCCACTCCCACACCCCACCCACCACCCCGCAGCACTCCCTCTATGAGCCGCCACTGCCGGTCAGTGGGGAGGAACCTGGGAGCAGGACTACCACATCAACCTCCCCACCCCAACCTAAGCCCAAGACCATGTTTGTCAGTGAGGCAGCCACTGTAATCATGGCGATGCAGACGAGCTTCCTGTCAAGCAACAACCTCCTCTTTTCAGATCATTGGCTCCCAGATCTCCAGCAAGGAAAAGGACGGTTATGACTCTACTATCTTCTCCAAGCACCACTTCTGATGATGATAATAGGGATAAGGAGTGGACCCTGGAAGAGTCTGGGAGACGCCAGTAGAAGCAAAGGAAAAGAAAAGTTCCTGAAAGCATTATAATTATGGAAGGGGATGATGAAGAGGATGACAACAAGCTAGTAATTGTGGAAGTTAGCACAGAGGAGTCCAACATCACTAGTCAACCTGCTCCAAGGGATGTGGTACAGGTAGCACCGCCAGCTCCCATATTTGCAAAGTCCCATCTGAGACCTGCACCAACCCCTACCTCAGTTGAAGTATGCATTGCAGAGAGGCAATCGAATACACACCCACCTGCCTCCAGTTCTTCTTTAGGCATTGGCAGTGGGACAGTAAAAAAGTGCTTCGCCCCAGTTTGGGAAATTTTTTACGATTAGCAAACAGGAGGAGAACATTGCAATATGTACCATGTGCCACACGAGTGTTCATCGAGGTAAGGCTGGTTCACACATGGTACTGGAGGCCAAACAACCCATATGAAAAAATATCACGCAATCCGGTAGGAGGAGCACCTTAAAACATTGCTGAACATGGTTGTGGTAGTGAAGGTGAGGAGAGGCAGGAAACATCAACTACAAGTCCAATCGTGGTGGGAGGTAATGAGGAAGAAAAGGGTGACGACTTCACTCAAAGCAGCCCTCACCCAAGCAGTGCACCAGCAGAATCACCCACCTCAGTGACTTCACAATGGCACAAAAAGAGAGTCAGATGGAGGCACCATGGTATACAGTGACTGCCCCACCACAACGCTTACTGGGGCTACCACCATCTACTTCTCAAAAGTCGCCTGCATCAGTGGCCACAGAAAAGAAGTAAATCCAGTCTACTATTACGGGCATGTTTAGGCAGGAGACCATGACCACAACCACCCAGCGGCACGTTTGTACGATGGGAAGCGGGCGAAAATGTTAGCACTGGACCGCTTCCCTCTTTCTTTTGTGGAAGGAGTGGGATTCTTGTGGCAGCCATCTGCCTGAAATGAAAGGTTCCAAGTCAGACCTATTTTGCCAGAGTTGCTGTTCTAGTGCTGCATCACAATGTGCTGTATTTGGTTGGACAAGCTTTGTAGCAAAGTGTTGTTCACACTAACCACCTGACAACATATATGTGGACCAGTTGTCAGGCGACTGATTACATGTGCATCACTGCACACTGGATCTCTTTTGCACGGGTAAAGCAAAAGTTATCTACTCTTGGCCCTGAAGAAAGTTTTAAGAGTGTTTGGAGGAATGCAACAGTAGCCATGTTCGCCGTGGAGAAATCAGATGCAGCTGAAAACATCTTTGACGAATTTAACAGCAAGCTGTCTGTATGGCTGCGACCCAGCAGTCTCAGAATTGGATTTGTTGCTACGGACAATGGCAGTAACATAGTCAAGGCCATGGCAGACGGTGACTATTTCAGGGTCCTGTGTTTGGCCCATTGCATCAACCTGGCTGTGCAAGACTTTCTTAAAAAAGAAGACATAGTCAGCAACATACTGACTTCCTGCAGAATAATTTGCATTCATTTCAGCCATTCTTTCAAAGGTCAGAAGCAGTTGTGAATTGTTCAGCATGCTAATACAGTACGAGTTAAAGCTACAGGAGGTGCCAACATGCTGGAACACGGCCAATGACATGTTGCAACGGCTGTTTGATCAGTACATACCGGCCAAAATTCATATCATTCAAAGAGAGGGGATGTAATTTGGGACGCTATGACCAAGGATGAGGACAAATGGGGCCTAGTCAATTTCCTGACACAGATGCTACTCCTTTTTGAGGTTTTCACATGGGAAGTTAGCAATGAGGACAGTACGATGGGACCAAGCTACCTTGCTACAGGACCAGATAAAGAAGGGGTGGATTGTTGAGCAAGCTGGAGACCTGGAAGAAGAACGGCTGGAACTTAGAGTCCCATTCCGCAGTTCTGGGCTGCCGCCATCAACTTCCAAAGAGGGCAGTCCTGTTGTCTCACAGCAGTCAACACCAACAACAAGAAAACAGACGGCAACAACAACTTGAACACAAGAATCGTCCACAACCTCTGCATTGATTTGGTATCAAATGACAGGGCTTAAGTCCATTGCAGAGGTGAAGGTTAAAGAGGTCGAGCACCTGGTAGCACCAATGACCATTCACAGGATGTTCCAGGAGTATCTGGATGACTCACAAGAGTTCTATGTGGATCAAAGCCCATTGATGTATCAGTATGGTAAGGCCTGCCAATGGCCAGAGCTCCGCAGTCTTGCAATACAGTAGCTGGCTTGTCCTATAACCAGTGTTTCTGCTGAGACTGTGTTCAGTGCAGCTAGCTCAGTTGTTACAGTGAGAAGGACCAGTCTCTCGCCTCAAAACATGGAGAGATTGGCCATGATCAAAATGAACCAACGTTTCATACCATGGGATTACACCATTCCACAGAATGAAACAGCACAGAAGGAGGAGGAGGATGATTGGTCAGAATAAAGTGTGTTAGCTGACCAACTTCTGGATGAGCCACCTGAATTTTGAGGTCAAACTCTATTTCCCGGACTGAGTTGCTAGTGCCACAATACAACTTTTTAATTATTTCTAATTGAACTTCTTACTTTGCAAAAAAAAGTAGCTAGTGGAACATTATGTTTGTGTCAGATTTATGCTGCCCCGCCATTTTAGTCACATATATGGCTAGATTGGACTTGGTCCAATGTGTAGTGAAGAAGCCTCCACAATTCCTTCATGACACTGGAGACAATGCCTGCCTCCCTCGCATGCCTATCCTGTTTTTTGCATCGCTTAGCAGGGCTGCCCCAGAAGATCATTGATTTACAAGAGTGCCAATACCAAATTCCAATGAGTTGCCTGCATCAAAGATAAAATTGTGTACCTACTACCTAACCTACCCGTGCTTGGATTAGATAAGGTAACTACAACTATTGCAACAATGAGTGAGTGATTGTGAGTGATGATTTTTGCTGTATGTGGTAACAGACAGTGATGGAGGGTGTTCAATTAATAGTAAACTTGATTTTGATGATGTATTACAGTGTTTGCTGTCTGATGGATGATCATTTTTACTGAAGGTGATTGGCCTTCAAAAACTCACTTAGCAAAAATGGACCTGTAAGGTCCACTCTTTTTTTCAGGTTTTTTAGATACTAGACCAGTCACTTTAGTTATCAAACACAAATCTATACAAAATACTCAAAGTGTTCTTCACCAGCAGTTCACTACACGTCTACTTGCTCGGGTTGGGACTGGAACGGAATTACTCGGAGTCAGGAGAAGGATGGAATGACTCAGGGTGAGACTACCTCATCAACAGCTAGAAGAACAAAGTTATCGACTTCAAAAAGAATTCATGATTCTGAGGCCTAGTATTCAGCTATTTGGAATGGTAACAGATGTGTTTATTTGGGAAATGCTGTTTAGTGTGTGTGTTGCACTGGTGGCAAAAGAGAAACTCTGAGTCCCCTTGTTTTTTGCTCTGCCTCTGAGACTTCTTGATATGCCCCTCATGAAGCTTACCCTCCTTCTGTCCTTTTAGTTTAACTCTGCAATACAGCCTCTGCTTTGCAATCCACAGGTCTTCTTCTCTCCTGCATGAACGAAAGGCGAAAGCTGAGCTCAACACTTCTGCTTACATACAGGACCGGTTCAGACAGGCACCCATGAGTGACAGACATTCCCGACGAGAATGCAGATGCATTCTCCTCGGGAATACAGTATCATTTTTTTTTTAACAATCATATTTTTAGAACTGGGTGGGTTCAATTCACTTCTTCATAATTTGATTTTTATCAAACCTAGAAGACAAAACATTTAGATCGCTAAGAACTTGGGTCTATGGAGCAGAAGGATTGTTTGCAATGCATAAACTGATCTGTGCCATGCTCATTCTTTTGTTTCCTTCTACAACAGATTGATGATGATGATGTGCTTCTCATCACCATTATTAATATTGTTCTTGTGTTGTGTTTGTCTTAATCACACCTTTGCCCAAATCCTCTTACCCATCTATTCATCAAACTCATAACCCTCTTCTCCCTGGCAGTGTGATTTATTTTCGAGGTGTGTCTTAATTTACACCAAATAGATCATGCACTTGGTGGGGCAGATGCGGTTAAATGTGACACCAATTCACCCCGGGAATTTCTATTACTTGAGCAATAGCACACTTGTCAGCCCCACTTACACAACCATGCATAAGTAAGAGTGTCATTACTCAACGTTAACATCATCATTCAGACCTCTGTTATGTGTAAATAAAATAGTTAACCTTGCCTTTGAGTACATTTTTCTTGAAATTAGGATTTCAGAACTTTGGTTTTTCAAATTCCATGCTAACCATTGTTCAGAATATTTTAATATTGCAATTGTTTTGTTATAATAAGTGGTATTTTTGATGTGTCATGATGGTAGTAGCCTGTCCTCAGTCTTTCTAAAGCTATGATATAAATGTATATGTATAACCTACTAACTTTCATTTTTTCTTTCAATTTAGATGCCTGTGATCCTTTTGATTAATCCCACCTCGCTGTGATGCCTTCTGTGTTAGCGCACTACCACTGCCATAAGGAAGGCACCAAGGGAAACCCTCCAGTAAGGTGTTGGAAGATTGACAGCGGGAAAAGTCGCCTGTCATCACTTTATCACGAGGAAAGAGAACTATGGGGTGAAGTGAACTACTTTACTTAGTACGTAACAAACTTCTACTGCAGATGAGGTAAGTAATTGATTATCTATGTTTCTGTAGACAATATAGGGAATGGCAAGCATACCCTCCGAACTGGCGTACACTTTGGGATATATAGATTAAAAAATAAGCTGCGAAAAAAGACAGCAGTGTAAAGTAAAAGTAAAACACAGAAAACAACTTCAGGCTTAATATATGGCATAAAAAATATTTTCCCCTTTATTTTGATAGTGAAAAATAAAACGCCCTTTCAACCCACAACAGGCCCAACCCTCTCCCCAAACAAATCAAGTCGTACCCAACCAATGTCTAGAGAAGAAAAAGTCCAAAACTTCCAGTCCCAACTCCCTTCCCACTCTTCCTTCCCACTCTCTCCACCCACAACAGTCCCTCTCACCAAAACAACGGCATTATCAAGTCTGCTCAGGAGCTGGTCCAGATTCTTCTTAATCCTCCCCAAATGACTCTCTAAACGGCTTTCCAAATGGACCATCCACTGCAAGATGAGGCGCTGGAATGAGTGAGGGAGGGCACTGGCAGCAGTGGCAGTTAGGGACCCTAGCTGGCAATGGTGATGTAATGGCGGGGAGGCTGGAGGCTCTGGCTGGCTCGATGAACTGGGGCTTGGTTTAGAGGCGGCTACTTTCTCTTCCCGGGCAACCAGCCGCTGGTATTCTGACTGGATGGTCTCCAGCCTCTGAGTCACAGCTGGGCTGCTATCTCCTGCCTAGTCAGTGATGGTGGTGGACCAAGTAGTAGCTATATCAAAAGAAAAAGAAAAAAGACATATTGTAAGCAATGCTCTGAGTAGGCACTTGTTTAAAATTAAATAGTGTGTGGCACAGTAACACTGCATACTTTGTGGGGAAAAATAAATTAAAAGTGAATTACCTCTGATTAATGAGTAAGGCAATATGCACTGTGGAGTACAAGTTGTTGTGCTAAATTAATGGAGGCCGCTATCCAGCATGTTGGGTACTTTGCTACTCACCACAGTCTGTAGCTGGGGCAGCTGTAGTGGACAGTTATCTTACTTTAATTCCAATAGCCCTGCTCTTTTCCAAATGCCTTTCACATTTTGTCCTAGCTCCAAAGAGGTGGATGAATAATGAATAAGATACTACACCATACATGTCACGTACAAAACTTGGATATCCTGTATGCTGTAAGTAGACATGGGAGAAAATGATGCATTGCACTACAGGGAAAGGAATGGGATGTATAGACTGTATTTGGCACATTCATTACAGAGTATCCGATACAGCCAACTTGAAATCAGGCACTTATTCCCACTTTAATCACTGGCCTTGCCCTCCACCACAAATTATTTCCAACAAATTAATTTCCTTGGCAGTAAAGAAAGGAAACTGGACATTTGTTGTAGATGTATGGCCATGTGTATGAATCACATGGCCATAAAAATGAGGCACATGGCAAGAATGGATTTTTCAACTTTTGGTAGGCTGGGACGGAAGAACGGTTCACAGACAAAATATTGACCCTCAAAATATCGCCATACCAAAATATTGTGCCCAAAATATCGATGTCATAAATATTGACATCGTATACTTACAAAGGTAAGTACAAAAATATTGTTCCCAAAATATTGTTGTAATGAATATCGTTGTATTAAATATCGTTTTTGAAATATATATGAATTAAAATAATAAATATCAAATATATGAAATAGTAATATTAATTAAAAAAGAAAACAGATTTAATATATTTTTTAACAAATACAACAAATAAACGTAATATCTTTTAACACACATATATAATAATTAATGTATATATACATATATCTACTTACAAAGCAATTTTTAAACTACCAATTTTAGTTCATAATATAATTTCTAAATTTTTAACCAATATGAAAATATAACAAATATATATATATATATATATATATCCATCCAAAGGTTCTGCCACCAACGAAGGAGCCCAAACAATCGGGTAGATACAGCTTTCTTTATTAGATAGGGCAGCAGGCACAAGGTCGGCGGGATCAAAGCAGTTCATAAACAGCCGACGTGTCTCGGGACTCTTCCCTTCTTCCTGGGCTGAACGTAACTGGCACAGCTTCAGTGAATTGTGCACTTAAATGTCCATAAGTACACACATCAGTGGGCGGGGCCGAGTCACAGCGCATGCTGCCACACGGCATCTTGGTACTTGCAGTGCACATTGTATTGCTCATGTGAGCCGCCTTGCTGAGAGTCAATAAACGTAAATGAAACCTCAGTGGGTAGCTGGCAATCCTCCTTGACTTGGACGTGCACTTCTTTGCCCCGTCTAAAGCTCCCGTCTTGACACAATGTCGACAAATGACGGCATCCAGGTCTGCTATGCAGCGGAAAACTACACAAACTATCGTACTAAATCAAATCAGGTGTTTGTTAAGCACAACTACTCACCCGTAAGGGTCACAAGGCGCTGGGGGGGGGTGGTGGGGAGGGGATTTGCAGGTTCCAGTCCATCAAGGAGGGGGCCTGTCGAAGAGCCAGGTTTGAGGTTTCTTGCGAGGATGGGGAGTGATGTTATCTGTCTGAGGTGGAGGGGAAGGTCGTTCCAGGATCTGGCCGCGCGGAAGGAGAAGGAGTGGCCTCCCGATCTGGTCTTTTTGGTGCGGGCGACCATGGCGTAGGAGAGCTGGGCTGCTCGTAGGGTCCTTTGGGGTGCGTGGAATCTGAGTCGGCTATTCAGGTATGCTGGTCGCGTGTCGTGGAGGGCCTTGTGAGCGTGGGTTAGCATCTTGAAGGTGACTCCAGCTTCGATGGGGAGCCAGTGGAGTGTGCGCAAGTGCTGGGAAATGTGGCAGTGTCTTGGCAGGTTGAGGACCAGTCTTGCGGCGGCGTTTTGGATGTTCTGTAGCTTGCGGGTGAGGTTTTTGTTTATTCCAGCATAGAGTGCGTTGCCATAGTCGAGCCTGCTGGTCACCAGGGCGTGAGTGACGGTCTTTCTGTGTTCGAGGGGGATCCAGTTGAAGGTCTTAGGTAGGAGGCGGAGGGAGTGGAAGCAGAAGGACGAGACGGAGTTGATCTGGTAGTCCATTTTGAGCTCTGAGTTCAGGATGATTCCCAGGTTGTGGGGGTGGGCGGGCTTCCGAGTGCGGGGGGCCACCAGGTGTCATTCCAGGCATCTGGGTTTGGGCCCATGATGAGTACTTCCATTTTAAAATATTTACTACTCCCACGTCACTCACCACAATAAAAATAATACTGGGTACAATTTACAAATCTCCCTCCATTAAATGCAACAGTAGGGAAAGTGATGGATAGCGGAGGGGTCAAATTTACTATTCCCCCTCCAATGAGTGCAAAAGTAGAGTAAGTGTTGGATTGCGGAGAAGTAAAATGTACTCTTCCCACTCCAGTCAGTACAACAGTAGGGAAAGTGTTGTATTCAGAGAGGTACAATGTACTATTCCCACTTCACTTAGTACAACAGTAGGGAAGGTGTTGGATAGTGGAGGGGTAAAATGTACTATTCCCATTCCAGTCAGTACAACCGTAAGGAAAGTGTTGGATTGCGAAGGGGTAAAATTTACTATTCCCAATCCATTCAGTACAATAGTAGGGAAAGTGTTGGATAGTGGAGGGGTACAATTTACAATTCCCATTTCACACAATACAACAGTAGGTAAAGTGTTGGATTGTGGAGGGTAACATTTACTATTCCCAATCCAATAAATGCAACAGTAGAGAAAATGTTGGATTGCGGAGGGGTAAAATTTGCTATTCCCACTCCAGTCAGTACAACAGTAGGGTAAGTGTTGGATAGCGGAGGGGTAAAATGTAGTATTCCCACTCCAGTCAGTACAACAGTAGGGAAAGTTTTGGCTTGCAGAGGGGTAAAATGTACTATTTCCACTCCTGTCAGAGCAACATTATTTTATGTAGTTGCTTCCCACCCTATAACCCCACAAAACTCACAACTTGCACCTAAAACTTGGCTTTAAAAAGCAAAATATTTACCCTATTAATATAACTATTTATCAACAAACTAATTCTCACTAATTAAATATAAATTATTAATTCATTATAAATAATTTACTTCTCAAAATATACCCCACAAACCACACAAATCACTAATAACATTTACCAGAACGTTATTTACACAATTAAAATCATTATCAATCTACTAATTGTTAATTTAAAAATGTATTATTTATTGCTTAAAATTAATTTACTCCGCACCCCACAACCCACAAAACCCACATCCCTCATCTAAAATCTTTCAAAAAAATGTAATTCCACAATTAACATGCTTAATTATCAATTAAACATATATTGCTAATGAAAAACTAAATATGAATTCAAATTAACTTACCCTATAAACCCCACAACCCACACCTAAAACAAAACTTTATAAAAATGGATTACATGATTAAAATAATTAATTGTCAATTTAACACTTTACAGTATCTAACGACTAATTATTAATTAATTAAAATAATTTACTCCCCACCATTTACCCCTATAAACTCCACAACCCACAACTAAGAACACTAATTGATTACATAATTAACATCATTAATTATAAATCAATTAATTAATATTCATTAACAACTAACTTTGGATCAATTAAAAATAATCACTTCCCAGCCCCACAACCCACACCTAAAACATTTTTTTACACAATTAACATAATTAAATATCAATTAAATAAATAATATTGAATAAAAAATAATCATTAATGTATTATAATTAAATCACTTCCCACTCTAGATCTCATAAAACCCAAAACCCGCTACGGCACTAAAAATGACAAAAATGTAGTTAATTAAATGTAATAACTACTAAAAATGTTGCAAACATATTAAAAAACATAAACAATAATTATTTTAAAAAATTACATCACATACATTTGAAATATATATTATAATATATAAATATTATTTTAAAAACATAGTTTAAGCAACTATATTTTTTGGAAACGAGATTAAACACTATATTTTAAACCTCAAAATTGATATTCTTGACAACGATATTCTTGCTGATGATATTTCCATATCACGATATTTTGGAAACAATATTTTGATATGGCGATAATATTTTTTGATATCTTGGCTGAATACCCGGATGAATTTAGGAAAGAATGAAGGAGTGAAGTACTAAGAGCAGACTAAGTGGGTGAAGGGAAACAACTTGTATGTTCGCTATATGGTACATTGAAAACTTGGAAAATGCTGCATGAACGGAAGCAAACGCACATTGCACATCTAACACTGCAGTTATGAATTGAGCTATACTGCACTTAGGTCATGGGTGGCGAAATGCCATGGGCAGGGAGGGGGTGATGAATGATTGGGATACATATCTGCCTCGCTTAACAAATACAGTGAGTCAAGGAAGTAGACCAAAAATTAAAATACCCCTTACTTTGAACCATAACTTTGATAATCATAAAACCAAGTATGTGAAGTAGGTGAGCAGCATGCCCCTGTCCATAAGAGCTACCTTGTGTATTCATCCAAACAACTATTCATTCATTTTTTCATTCTTCTATATTCACCTATACCCGCCATGATTTAAGCTTTAATTTCTTTCATCCAGTCTTTCACCAACATTTCCAATCCATATCTATCCATTCAGTATCCACCCTTTCTTTCAACCATCTTTTCACTCATGCATCCATTTTCCCCATACCCAAGCACACATCCTTTCACCCACCCATGCATCCTTTCACTCATGTACCATTTCATCCATCCTTTCTTTTAACCTTTCGTTCTTTCCCGTCTCCATCAAGCCATCATTCTTAGCATTCATTATGTGAGCTTTTGCGGAGTTGCCGATAGAAGAGGCCATAAGAACTCTACCGCCGCTGTAGGTGCTAAAACGGAGGGTGCGGAGGGTTCCTGATTATGAGTCACAACAACACCCTTGAAGCTAGTAAGTATAATAGTAATTGTCAATAAGTAAGCAATGTGACTTACCGCCATCCGTCCCTGCCGCTGCTTTTACCTCTCCAATCGTCTCTTCTCCTGCAGCGGAACATGTGCCACCACTGGTGGTGGTCTGACTGTCAAGAAAAAAACATTACACTTTTTTGTAGATGCCAGAAAATTCTCCTCTTCATTTTGTTAATAAAAAAAAATACAACAGCAATACCTCACCACAGTTCGGATAACAGTATCTTCTATTACAAATATCACTGAGGGCATTTTCTTGGTTGGCAATGTTAGAAAAGCCAGGAAGTCAAGCCAACCAAAACCTTTTAGTAATGGAGGGGCAGAGCTATAGCTTATGATAATGACTCTGAGTCACTGAAGTGCAATGAAGGGGTTGAATAATGGTCAATGAAAGACACATGTTGGTTGGCATATGTAATGGGACCTCATACTTTCCAGCCATGATGCACTATAGTGGAAGCTGCTGGTATACTGTATAAATGAATTACACAGCACAAAAATGGGGGGATGGGAGGGTGGCCCATGATCATGGCCACACTTTTGTTAACTATTAGAGCATGAGCAAGAAATAGAAAGCCTTCTCAACAGATATTCGTGATGAATATTATTTATAATACTAGCTTGCTTGGGCCTGCAATGTTCACAGAAGATAGTAGAGTACCAAAAATCTGTTCTTAATCTTACAGTACCACGAGATATACGGGAAGGGAAAATTTACTAACAAAGCAGAAGAAAATGACAGACTAGTACAGACAGGAGAAAGTAGGCTACAAACAAAAACATGAGATATGAAAAAAAGGATAATCCAGGGATAACAGAAATAGGATAGGGGAGTTGGAAAAAAAAGAGACAGTATAAAAAAAAATAAACAAGGTAAAATTAAACGTAGTATAAAATAGTGGACAGAGGTAAAAGTTATGGAAATAATAATAAATAATAGGACTTACTGGGGTTAGCAGAGCTCTTGGCAGCGGCGCTAGTGGTTGGCACCTCCTCACCAGCTCCTCTCGGACGAGCCTCCATTCTGCCCCTCTTCTTTCCCATGGATGCTGATGTAAGAAATAAAGGAAATTAAAAAAAATAGATTAGTTAATCTCCTTAAAATTATTATGACAGCAAATGCAGTGACATTGTAGTTTCTAAATCATATTGCCTATATAACTAGTATCGATACTATCGTCTATCGTCGAATTGGCCATACTAATCCTAAAATCCCGATCCCAAATTTCCTTAACAAAAGCTACATTTGGAGCTAATGCATTGCAATGAATGATCTTTGATTCTATTCTCATTTCTCAATCCCCCGATGGACCAAATCAGTCTCCCTTTTTTGCAATGTACATGTATACTACATATCACTGTGAGATTGCTTGGGACTGTACAAGCTGCATAAGAAAAGTCACAGAGAACACTAATTCACTATGGTGACCGGAGGATAGAGGAGTCTGCAATGGCTTCTTAAATAATATCAAACAAAGCGAGTGCCAAAGAGTACGATTTATGTAGTGCTGAGCACCTGCCTATCCCAAAACTGGAAGTAAAAGACACACAATTTATGGACAGAATGCAGAACAAATCGAAACATTCTCCCCCAGTCAAGAGAACTGGGTTAAATCCATCATTCTTTTGCTCACCATGCCACCCCAGTTTAGACCTGGCCATATGCAAATCATTCTTGACCCTGTGCCTCATGGGAACAGTCCAGCCCAAACTGCCAAGCCAGGTCCTCCCTGGACCGGAAACAATCATCCTAGGATCGGTTTTGGGTTTCACCCCTCTTCAACCAGGATAGCTTGAATCCAGTGGCACAGTGAGCCCGGGACCCATGTCTGGACATAACCCAAACTGGATCACATAATGTTCTTAATGTGAAGTAAACATAACTTACCTCTAAAGGCCTCATTACGATGCTGGTGGGAAAGCATTCCAAATGACTCGGTCTCTGAATGGTTTCAGACCGAATCGGATTCAGGGAGTCCGACTGACTGATGAGACCCCCGCCGTTCAGCCTCCCAGGGAAACCCACCACAGAGAAATGCCCACTACGGCCAGTCCGGCCCCGGCAGCAGTGCACAAGAATAGAGACTCTGTGGGGCACATAATGTCCCATAAAGAGGGCAGATCATGGAAATTGCGGTGAGGGGGCCAACCCAGAGGGCCAATTCTTGCACTCTGCAGGGGCGATGGGTCCCTTGGCCTTAAATCGCCTTACTTGGTCCAAAGTGTGGAGGGCAGGCCCCCTCCATGAATTGCAAGGGGGGGCCTCAAGTGTCGACACACCACTTGGAAATTGTTCTGTGGAGGACTGGCATCCGTTGAGGGTTTGTGGGCAGCAGATCAGGCAAGCACGTCTCCCCTTTTTAGGTCGAACCTGGGCAGCGCATGCGCTGCTCTGCGAGGCATGCTGTATTCAAGTATTTACTGGAAGCCCCGCCCACTCTCCACCTATATCTGTCATTGGCTTGTGTCATTTACCTTTGTATATGCTGGCTTCTGATTCATTAATAGGCTTGTTAGTCCCTCCTTAGTACCTCCTTGTCTTCATTTGTAACTTCCCTTGAAGACTGGCCCTTTTACTTCGGTTGTTACACGAACATCTTATTTAGACTGTAAGCACTATTTTCTTTAATGAGTTTCTCCTACTGCAGGCACGATATGCTTTCTGCAACATTCAGCGCGCCATGCACACTTTCACAATTCCAAGCAGGCCAGTACAATGGCAGCCCCTTCTTTGAAATGCAATAGGTTTCACATTTACAAGAGTTTGAGCTATTGGCATTGTAAATGACAGTGTCTTTTATTTATGTGTAACAGATAAATAAAAAGCATTGTCATTTAAAATACCAATAGCTTAAACTCTCACAAATGCAAGAACTTTTGCATTGAAAATGATTGTTGGATGTGGTCTCTGTGCCTTGTCTTGAAAACTCTACTGAACCAGGATACAAGAAAACAGTGGAGAAGAAACGTGGCCCCAGCACTGAAGGTTAAATGCATTGGAAGCTGTTGTTTTCCTAAACATGCAGCAATTGGAAGAGCAAACGAAGGGGCGTTCTGTATTAAGACAATTCACACGGTGCAGGTGTGACTGAACGCAAGTAAAGCTCGCACTGTCAAGGTGTTGGCTGCGAAAATGTATCAGCAGGTGTGTGCGGATCACTTCCCATGCTGACACCGAGACCTGCAGTACAACTACCATGGGGGCATATTATCAAGCCAGGCGATAAAATTATTGCTGTTTTAGCGTCAGAAAACTGCCGCTAAAACGGCGATAATGAGCTTGATAATACGCTCTATGGAATTCCAATTGAAGCCCATGTTAGATGTGAAGGACATCTAACCTGAGCTTCAATTGGAATTCCATAGAGCATATTATCAAGCCCATTATCGCCGTTTTAGCGGCAGTTTTCTGCCGCTAAAGCTACTATAATTGTATCGCCTGGCTTGATAATATGCCCCACAGGAAGGTGGCCTATCGAAGAGCGTGAGAGGTGGAGAGTGAAGGTCCAAGAGTTCTTTGAATTTAATCATAAAATTCAGCAGTATTGACAATGCTGGAGTAGTTTATGCGGCCTCGATATTTCCCTGCATCACATGAGGTGTAATACTGCATTATTTTATAGTCACAGGATGACAAGTAAAAAACAAAATCAAACCAGAATTGTGAAAACTGCTAACATCCGGCATGAGTAAACCTACAAACCGTTCTCAGTTGTGGGCTACAGTAACCTGACAGGGAGGCATTTTATGGTCTGGCTTGACTGCCCAGCATTACCAAAAAATATGTGAGCGGTACAACAGAGAGATTTTGGTTCTGCTCGTATGTTGGGAGTCAGGAGAACATGTTTTGATTGGGCAGAAGCTGTGTGCTTCCTCAAAAAAAAAAGTGCTTGCCCTTCACATAGCTGTGATCATTTTCTTTATCCAGCTACCTAAGCTTGAATTTCAGGGGTGGACACATTACATTAAAATGCTATTAAAGTGTCTTAGATAACTAGATAATGTATGTTGTTTTTCTCTGGCAGCAGCACAGATGGAAGGAGGGAAATCATTAAACTACATGGAATTTTAGGTTGGTGTTACAGTGTAACTGTCAAGTGACCTTTTAACTTGCACCAATATTATTCTACAGATCTTTGCATCCACACTAATACATATCCATTCCCATGCTATTTACTTGTAATGACTTGTAATGCATCGCATTACCATACAACATTCTTTTACAGCCAGACCTATTAGCAATGTCAATGCTTGTTTATTTGAGTGATATGATGTAAAAGGGGAGCCCTTGCATTGGATTTCCTCCTTGCTCTCTGGTGTAAATAAATTCTTTCCAGGTATTTTTCTTTTCTATTTCCTTGCCTCTGTAATGCCCCTGGGCTTCTCTGTACCCTCAGAGAGATTGGTGGGCTACGTTAGGTTTTGAGTTATTGGGTGTCAGTGATGTGCTGGATCTATTTTTAGAGTGGGTTACGGCCATCAATGTTACATTAAAAAAGTCTTGGGGATTGTAAAACATCCAAGCATCACACAAAAAAAAGTGTAGCAAAGGAACCGTGTATATTCTGAAGGAGAGAGGCAAGGGTAGAGTATATGACCGGTGGTGCATTTTGGAGCACGCTGTCTTAAATTTATTACTAAAGCATGGTTTGGTAGCACATTGTCATTAGAAGCTGTTGGTTTCTTAAACATGAATCAATCCAAAGAACAAAACGAAGGGGTGTTCTATATTAAGGCAATTCACACGGTGCAGGTGTGACTGAACACAAGTAATGCTCACACTGTCAAGGTGTTGGCTGCGAAAATGTATCAGCTTGTGTGTGCGGATCTCCTCCCATGCTGACACCGAGAGCTGGAGTACAACTACCATAGGAAGGTGGCCTATCGAAGAGTGTGAGAGGTGGAGAGTGAGGGTCCAAGAAGTCTTTAAATGTAATCATAACATACAGCAGTGTTTACAATGCCGGAGTAGTTTATGCGGCCTGGATATTTCCCTACATTACATGAGGTGTAATACTGCATTATTTTATAGTTACAGGATGACAAGTAACAAAAAAGCAAACCGGCATTGTGAAACCCACAAAATTCTGGCATGAGTAATTCTACTGACCATTCTCAGCTGAGGACTGCCATAACGTGAGAGAACCGGCCCAGGGTGGCTTTTTATGGTCTAGTTTGACAGAACAGCGTTTCCAAACAAATATGTGAGCATTACTATAGTGGGGTTTTGGTTCTGCCCACATTTTGGGAGTCAGGAGTACATGTTTTGATTGGGCAGAAGCTGTGTGCTTCCACAAAAAAAGTGCTTTCTCTTCACGTAGCTGTGATCATTTTGTTTACCAAGCAGCCTGAACTTAAACTTTCAGGGGTAGACACATTACAATAAAATGCTATTAAAGTGTCTTAGATAACTAGATAATGTATGTTGTTTTTCTCTGACAGCAGCCCAGATGGGAGGAGGGCAATCAATAAACTACGTGGAATTTTAGGTTGGTGTTACAGTGTAACTGTCAAGTGACCTTTTAGCCTGCACCAATATTATTCTACAGTTCTTTGAGTCCACACTAATACATTTTCATTCCCATGTTATTATAGCCTTATAGCCCGCCGTAGCGGGCTATACCGGCTGTTAAAGGCCCGCTGCAGCGTTAAAGCCCCGTGCCGAAGGCGAGGGACTTTAACAAAGCAGAGGGACTTTAAAAGCCGGTATAGCCCTGCTACGAAGGGCTATAAGGCTGTTAGAACATTCTGCCACTAGAGGGCAGAATGTTCTAACAAATAAAACAAAGCCTTCAGGGAGTGTGAGGGGATTCAAATCCCCTCAGGCTCCCTGAAGCCTTTGTTCACAGCCAGAGCTGTGAACAAAGAAACATTGGAATGTTGGAGCTCCGGGCTCATACCAGCCATTATAAGCCCGGAGCACTCCATTGTTTTCAATGGAGCTTCCAGCATTCCAATGTTCTAATTACTTGTAATGTTTCACATTACCATACAACATTCTTTTAAAGCCAGACCTATTAGCATTATCAAAGCTTGTTAGATTGAGTTCTCTGATGTAAAATGGGAGCCCTGGCATCATATTTCCTTATTGCTCTCTGTTGTAAGGGAAGGCAGGGAGGGTGTCAGGTTTGGACACAAAGCAGGTGGACAACCTTTGCATCAGGAATAGAAGTGCAGGTGACTTCAGGATGGAATTGAAAAGCATTGGCTCAAACCGCGAATGGGGTACTGCGGTATATAAAGAACGGCTAAGGACGTCCACTACAACAATTGTCTAAAGACTCACACGGTACTCCATTACATTGCCCTAGGGATGTCGGGGATGGTGACTGCACCAGGGGACCAAAGTATGGCCCGGTTTCACAGGCCCATCTCCCGTTGGGTTCCAGGGGAGATCCCTTCTTTGGGTTGGCTCTGGCATGGTTGTTTTTGGGGTCCAGATTTCATGCTGGACCACGCTCCCTCTATTTTGAATGAGAAGGTGAGTTTGCCTCGAGATGTGAAACTTGTTGTGGAGATCACAGCCCCAAGACCACTGGAATAGTCGATGCCATAGGTGCCTTGGGGTGGACAATCATGACTCCTTCCAGAGATAGGAGATTTTATTCCAATGAAGTCCTGTACAGATTGCAAACAAATTGCAAGAATGCTAATGTTTTAATGTTGTGTTTATGGATTGTAATAACTACGGCCAGAGAATTGTTATGCTCTCTAACGAAAGAACGTTGTTAGCTTGTCTCTGTCATTTTGGGTGAAGATTCTCATCTCACCAGAGGGTGTGGGGTGGGGTGAGGCCTCGGTAGATGGTTAGGAATAGGTCTTGCTACCGTCCCCCATCTGTAATACATATTTATTCCCATGCTATTTACTTGTAATGCTTCAAATTACCATACAGCATTCTTTTAAAGCCAGACCTATTAGCATTGTCAATGCTTGTTTAATTGAGTGATCTGATGTAAAATTGGAGCCCTTGCATCACGCTTTCCCATTGCACTCTGTTGTAAATTCTTTCTCACCAGGTAATTTTATTCTCTATTTCCTTGTGTCTGTAATGTCCGTGGGCTTCTCTATAGCCTCAGCGAGATGCCTAAAAGTCTTAGCGAGAACTGTGGACCATGTTTGCTTTTGAGGTGTTGGGTGTCAGTGATGTGCTGAAACTATGTTGCATTACAGAAGTCTTTGGGATTGTAATACATCCAAGCCTCATACAAGTGTAGCAAATTAACCACACCTATTCCGCACGAGAGATGTAAGGGTATAGTATATGACCGGTGGTGCATTTTGAAGTACGCTTTCATAAATCCATTACTAAAACATGATGCGGTAGCACATTGCCTTTTACAGACAGCACATTTTCCATTGAAATACCTACTGAATTTGCACAGAGATAAAGATATACTGATAAAACTTTGTCCCGCACATAAGATAATGTGTGTAAAACAGGTTTCAATTAATATTTATCATTTATGTATCACCAAATAAAGTGCCTTGACTCATTTTGATCTTTTAAAATCTATGGGCCCGATTCACAGAACGAACTTAAGACAAAATCCTAAACTTACTACCATTTTGGTATTCACAGAAGGCACTTACTCATTTTGGTATTCACAGAAGGCACTTACTCATTTCGGTATTCACAGAAGTTAGGAGTCCTAACTTTAGGACTCTTAAATGCCTTCTGTGAATACCGAAAGTCTTAAAATTAGGATTTTTCTCAGTTTATGAGTAGTATAGTTAGAACTCCTAACTTTAGGACTCCTAAATGCCTTCTGTGAATACCGAAAGTCTTAAAATTTGGATTTTTCTCAATTTAGTAGTAGTAAAGTTAGGACTCCTAACTTTAGGACTCCTAAATGCCTTCTGTGAATACCAAAAGCCTCAAAATTAGGATTTTTCTCAGTTTAGTAGTAGTATAGTTAGGACTCCTAACTTTAGGACTCCTAAATGCCTTCTGTGAATACCGAAAGTCTTAAAATTAGGATTTTTCTCAATTTAGTAGTAGTAAAGTTAGGACTCCTAACTTTAGGACTCCTAAATGCCTTCTGTGAATACCGAAAGCCTTAAAATTAGGATTTTTCTCAGTTTACTAGTAGTAAAGTTAGGAGTCCTAACTTTAGGACTCCTAAACTGAGAAAAATCCTAATTTTAAGACTTTCGGTATTCACAGAAGGCATTTAGGAGTCCTAAAGTTAGGACTCCTAACTTCTGTGAATACCGAAGTGAGTAAGTGTCTTCTGTGAATACCAAAATAAGTAAGTGCCTTCTGTGAATACAAAAATGGAAGTAAGTTTAGGATTTTGTCATAAATTAGTTCTGTGAATCGGGCCCTATGTTTTCATTACAACTCACAATTAAAAATATGCCTCATTTGGGCTTTCCTTCCTGCTGATATATTTTTGAGATATATGTCCAGGACATTTACAGGTATTGACGTTTTGCTGAGTGTTAAACATAAATTATATCATAGTGCTGTATCTTTCAAACTCTATAACCCACAAATTTTGTCACATAGTGTACTATACACAATCCTATCACTTTGCCATCAGAGAAAGAAAAGTAAACACCACCTTCTCTATTTAAGAATAAGCAACAGCTTGTCAGAAGACATCACCTGACATTTGACCCCTGTCTTTGAACATATTGAAAATGCCACAAGATGAAAAGAAAATGTAAAGACATTTATTACACAGTCACTTTCTGAACACCAGCATGGCTTGTTTGGGGGTGCCGCAGCAACCCCCTCCCCATCCTTAATTCCTGGACCTGTGTGTGTGTATTGTCTGATTAAGGCCCTGCCACAATGCTGATTGTGTTTCCTTGTAGGCTCATAGTCAGTCTACTGTGTTTATCGCAGCGCAGACACTACTCTTCGGCCTGACCAATTTCTACAAAACCCATTTCATAAAATGTATATCTGCAGAAAACACTTGTCATCTTGTGAGTAAGGGAATGGTTACGGGATTAGAAATACTAATGGAATCTTGTACAGTTTGGGTTGCAGTGAGGTTTTAAATTATATGGATGGTCTATGTATATTGCACACACAAGGCATTACTGTGTATAATATAGCAAACAATATTTTTCAAATTGTCCATTGAATTTATGATATTTAATCTGTGTTGTAGGAATCTGTAATTTGCATTGTTATGTGCAAAGACTAAATAGAATATAGTAAATTATAATTGAAAGAAACTAATTCTGAAGGCTTATTATTACATTTCTCATTTTCAGGGAGAACTTTCAGATTCTCAATAAATACTAAATGTAAGATAGTGAAATGTTTTTTCTCATATTAAATGTTTTTCATTTTATTAACATTAGCAAGTGAACATACAAATGTATTAACTGTGTATCTGTCATGTTTAGATTGAACATAGGCAATGTAGGATTGTGTTTAAAATGATGAATATCTGGTTGCCATCTTGTTTTATGACATATGAACATTTTATTTCTAGGTGAAGCTGAAGTCCAAATTAACAAACACGATGTATCTTTTCTTTTCTTTTCCAATGTGAAATGTTTTCTGTTACTTGATACCCATAGAATGTCCTAATTCATTGCAACAGTACTCCGGCATAGTAGAGGCTTGTCCAATGTATCTCATTTTGTTGCATATAATGTAAGTTTGAAGTACGTTTAGAGATGCCATATTGTGGAACATCCTGAGAAACTAATGAGGTCAAGATTGTATCTTTTTACACATTCTTCATTTTATGGGAAGAATGTGTAGGTTTAGCAAATGTTCGAATTGAGTGGTTTATGCTAGTGAAATGTAGATGAGAATTCAGAAAATGTTGAAACAGCTTAGAGCGGACTAGGGCACTCTCTTTATGGGAGAACTGATTTATTTCAACTCTCACTTTGAGGCGACGTTGTAATAGCTCCTCTTCTTAGTTATATGCCTTGGAATGATTTGAGCTTTATATTAACTAATACATTTATATATGCATAATTGATTGACGTTTATTTGATGATTTTACCTTCTGTAAACTTTTAACCTGTAATAAACTCTTATGGTTTGAAAATGTAAATACGCTCTTTCTTCTTTGTGGAACCCAGTGGCGTAGCTAGGGGGGGGGGGGGGCGGTGGGGGGAGGTCCGCCCCAGGCGGCACTATTTTGGGGGCGACAAAGGCATTCAGATAAGGTTCGGCTTGCTTTCGTGGACGTTCGGGGACAGGCAGAGAAGGAATTGGACTTGGGCAATCTCCTCTTCTTTTTTGTGCTGGCAGCTGTCCCCCCTCTCTTCCTATTATTCCCTCTTTTTCTGTCTTGCTCCTAACTTACTGAAAACCGTGACTTGAAGAAACGGTTCACAACCTCTTTCCTTCATTCATTTAGTTGCTTCCCTGTGAAATGGATCCAAAAAAGAAAAACACTCTTGTGGAAAATGCCCTTTTTCTGACATTTTTCTATTCCAAAGTGCAGCGGGATGGAGAGAAATAGAAGGTTTTAAATATGAAAAATAAATACATAACTAAATAAAGCAAGACAGAGTGGTTGCAAAGAGGCCAGATTGGTTTTATTTGCATCCAAACACATCAGCCTCACTTTACAGACTTTGCAGTGAAGCGCTACTTTTGTTTTCTCGTCTTTCTTTGAACAGCATTGTTGTCCCCAGGTTGGGAAGTGTACCATTCCTGGAGGTACTGCAATACCTGGTTGATGGATGGATTGGAAAACAAAATGTGTGCCATGGCTCTGTTTATGGATGTGGTCTTTTTAAACCATACTGCTTACGTTTATTAAGGATATAAGCAATGGACGTTGAAACGGTTCCCTTCAGGGCCCTGTAGTCATGTCCTTAACTTTTCAGGTAAAACCACTCCCTGATTTCTGAATAGTGAGTGAGAGATCGTTAAGGTAACCATGTTGTTTCTGCTTACATTTCACATGCTTTACTTAATCTTGCATTCCCTATGAGTGTTTGCTTTTACTTTTTTTTTGTTGAGGCAGCATATTGCTCTTATCAAGTGCATAATTTGAATTGAGCCACTTCCAAGTGTTTATAGCGGGCACAATTAGGTTGTAGCTGAAGGCAGTGCGAGTTTCTCTCAGTGGGGCAGTATGGTGTTCAGTGGGGAGAGGATGTGGCACTATGGCCAGAGCTGTCGAATTTGAAACTGGGGAACTGGGTTCAGCCTTCATGACCAGTCCACCAGACCACTCTACTGAGGGAGCATATTCCCATGCTAGACCTTACAAGGCCCCATTAGACCTTAGAAGGCTTGATGTCTTAGCACAAGCAGGTGTACCCTAGTGGTGTCAATTGTGAGTTAACCTTGAAGGCCTGTCCACCACAATCCATACTGAAGTTCATCTCCAGTCTTGCGGGCAGGCCTACGAAGCAGCACACCCTAGAGCCACAGTGATCCAGTCACTGTGACTCTGTCACTGAGGTCACATGAACCTTGAGCAGGTTAGGGCGGTGCAAACGGTGTGACCGCACTGGGTACCTATTTCGGGTGGGTGCGTAGTGTTTGCAAGTATATTATGGTTTAAAAAGAACTTGCTGCCACCTTCCTGGCCTCCAACAATTTTCAGAAACAATAAAAATGTCATGATAACTTCGGTGATTAAAGTTCTTCCTAGAGAGAGATTTGAGTTTTGTCTAGTGGAAGGGTTGACTCCTGGAAAGGTAGCACAGAGGGTTAATATGCCTGCTGCAAAGAACATGTACCATGCAGATCACAAAGTGCACTGCTTTAATGGGGGGACCATGATGAATGGTCATTTAATGTCAGCTGTAGATGATGGATCCCTGAACAGTGTCATGTATGTGCATGTTTGCATGCCCTGAGGGGATTACCAGGTAATTGTTCACACAGCTCTCTGATGGATGTCACATGCGGTTTTTCTGAGTCCCCAGATAGATCATGCAGTCTGTGTGATCTCTTTTGTACTGCCAGTCACCGGTGTATTCAACTGTGTAGCCTTGAACCGTGTCATGTATGTGCATGTAACTTGAATGATCGAGGTAACTATTAGCGCAGTGGCGGAGCTAGGGGGGGCGGTGGGGTGGTCCGCCCCAGGCTGCACTATTTTGGGGGCGACAAAGGCATTCAGATAAGGTTCGGCTTGCTTTCGTGGACGTTCGGGGACAGGCAGAGAAGGAATTGGACTTGGGCAATCTCCTCTTCTTTTTTGTGCTGGCAGCTGTCCCCCCTCTCTCTTCCTATTATTCCCTCTTTTTCTGTCTTACTCCTAACTTACTGAAAACCGTAACTTGAAGAAACGGTTCACAACCTCTTTCCTTCTTTCATTTAGTTGCTTCCCTGTGAAATGGATCCAAAAAAGAAAAATACTCTTGCGGGAAATGCCCTTTTTGTGACATTTTTCTATTCCAAAGTGCAGCGGGATGGAGAGTAATAGATGGTTTTAATATGAAAAATAAATGCATAACTAAATAAAGCAAGACAGAGTGGTTGCAAAGTGGCCAGATTGGTTTTATTCACATCCAAACACATCAGCCTCACTTTACAGACTTTGCAGTGAAGCGCTACTTTTGTTTTCTCGTCTTTCTTTGAACAGCATTGTTGTCCCCAGGTGGGGAAGTGCACCATTCCTGGAGGTACTGCAATACCTGGTTGATGGATGGATTGGAAAACTAAATGTGTAGCATGGCTCTGTTTATGGATGTGGTCTTTTTAAACCATACTGCTTACGTTTATTAAGGATATAAGCAATGGACATTAAAACGGTTCCCTTCAGGGCCCTGTAGTTATGTCCTTAACTTTTCAGGTAAAACCACTCACTGATTTCTGAATAGTGAGTGAGACATCGTTAATTGTAACCATGTTGTTTCTACTTACATTTCACATGCTTTACCTAATCTTGCATTCCCTATGAGTGTTTGCTTTTACTTTTTTTGTTTTTTAGGCAGCATATTACTCTTATCAAGTGCATAATTTGAATTGAGCCACATCCAAGTGTTTATAGCGGGCACAATTAGGTTGTAGCTGAAGGCAGTGCGAGTTTCTCTCAGTGGGGCAGTATGGTGTTCAGTGGGGGAGAGGATGTGGCACTATGGCCAGAGCTGTCAAATTTGGAACTGGGGAACTGGGTTCAGCCTTCATGACCAGTCCACAAGACCACTCTACTGAGGGAGCATATTCCCATGCTAGACCTTACAAGGCCCCACTAGACCTTAGAAGGCTTAATGTCTTAGCACAAGCAGGTGTACCCTAGTGGTGTCAATTGTGAGTTAACCTTGAAGGCCTGTCCACCACAATCCATACTGAAGTTCATCTCCAGTCTTGCGGGCAGGCCTACGAAGCAGCACACCCTAGAGCAACAGTGATCCAGTCACTGTGACTCTGTCACTGAGGTCACATGAACCTTGAGCAGGTTAGGGCGGTGCAAACGGTGTGACCGCACTGGGTACCTATTTTGGGTGGGTGCGTAGTGTTTGCAAATATATTATGGTTTAAAAAGAACTTGCTGCCACCTTCCTGGCCTCCAACAATTTTCAGAAACAATAAAAATGTCATGATAACTTCGGTGATTAATGTTCTTCCTAGAGAGAGATCTGAGTTTTGTCTAGTGGAAGGGTTGACTCCTGGAAAGGTAGCACAGAGGGTTAATATGCCTGCTGCAAAGAACATGTACCATGCAGATCACAAAGTGCACTGCTTTAATGGGGGGACCATGATGAATGGTCATTTAATGTCAGCTGTAGATGATGGATCCCTGAACAGTGTCATGTATGTGCATGTTTGCATTGCGCTGAGGGGATTACCAGGTAATTGTTCACACAGCTCTCTGATGGATGTCACATGTGGTTTTTCTGAGTCCCCAGATAGATCATGCAGTCTTTGTGTTCTCTTTTGTACTGCCAGTCACCGGTGTATTCAACTGTGTAGCCTTGGACCGTGTCATGTATGTGCATGTAACTTGCATGATCGAGGTAACTATTAGCGGCGATACTACGTGTCTCTCGGTCCTCTTTCAAGTGCTTGCCATCCTTTATCCACAGCAACGTCCCCGCCCTCCCCTGGGGCGGCAATCTGAGGGATAGCCCCAGGCGCCACCCGCTCTAGCTACGCCTCTGTATTAGCGGCGATACTACGTGTCTCTCGGTCCTCTTTCAAGTGCTTGCCATCCTTTTTCCCCAGCAACGCCCCCGCCCGCCCCTGGGGCGGCAATCTGAGGGATAGCCCCGTGCGCCACACGCTCTAGCTACGCCTCTGGTGGAACCTAATGTTTTTCACTTCATCTAACTATATTGATTTATTGACCGGACTGAGTTGCAAACTTCATTCATCAGATAGCTCCTTATAGGCCCCAAATTTGATTTCTAGTTAATCTGGCACACATTCATATTTTAAAATCAAAGTCACAGTGTTTGGATAACTGGCGTACCTGTGGCAAGGAGGTGCCTGTCTGACAGCTGTTCCCAATAGCTAAGGTTTGTGGTCTGAACTTCTCAGGTCATAGTGTCTTTCCTTGTGGATATGCAGACCCGGGGAAGCGTACAATCAGTCATCATATGTTTACCTAGCACACACTAGTCCACGTGAAGTTTATATCACATGTAACTTAAAATGTCATTAGCTTGTCCTTTTCCTCCCAAAATCACATCAGGCTGAACTCAAGGTGGTACAGTTTGTAGTGGTCTTTTGATTTCCGCATGGAGCAAGTGTGCGCATATGTCCCCTTTTGTGTAGAGGTGGGCAAGCCATTTAAAGTGCAAGCCAGGCTGGAACTTGAAGCCTGGCTGTGGCTTAGCTCAAAGTCGTGTTGGAACCATGAGTCCATAACAAGCCAAGCTTTCGTATGGCTTCTGCCTACCATCCTCACTCTACGCTCATGCACAAACAGGTAAAAACTAAGCATTAACAGTTGAAATAAAAGGAGATGCAAAAAGATATGCATTTAGTTGCTGATTTGTACAAAATGAAACTAGAAAACCTGGATTAATCGCGGCTTTCACTTAACCAAATTGTGTGATTTGAGGCAAATATTTAATTTTACCGATCCTCCTTTTTCTTCACTATCACATATGAAAGCACCGTCAAATACCTGAGTTTAGCATACCAGCTGTGCAAAAATCTATTGTGTTTGATTTAAAAGACTGTAATTGCTCTAGCGATTAGATTCTGGGCCCCATAAAGGGTTCATATGACAACTGTCCTGCCTCTTCGTTCACTAATTGCACAGTTGCCTGAGTGGGGAAGGGGCAGAAATGCTTCTAAGTTCAACTTTAAAAACTGTCACTTTTAGTAATTACTTCTCAGTTAGTACTATAATGTGACATATTAAAATCAAAGCTTCCCCATGTTAAAGCAATACACTTTTTGGAATTCTGAAGGGACTTTCTATTTTAAGGGTTTTTTATTGTATGATTTACATGGCAAGATTTTTTACAGCTCGGCTCGTGTACGGGCTCTCAGCATCAAGCCAGACCCTTTGAAGAAACACCCCCGTAAGTCTAGGCAAACACACCTGATCAGCGCCTGGATACATTCCAGGGTGAGACTGGCCACTAGTAAAATGCATAACACAACCCATGGATTTCTCTCCCTTCTGGACAGACCCTATACAGCAGCGGCGGCTGGCACAAGTAAATGCGGTGAGGCGGGGCAGGGGCTGGGGATGTTGACAGATAACGGAATAGGTATAATTAAATAAATAAATAATACCTATTCCGTCGCCTGTCGACTTCTCTCCCCCACTGCACCCTGCCCGTCTCACCGCCCAACCGCGCTTACCTGTGCCGGCCGCTGCTGCTATACAGCCTTTATTCTGTCTGCCTGCAACAACTGCTATCCTACAGGTTCCTCCTTTCTCACTTCTGAGTAGTCCTTGAAGAACATTTACTACCGCTGTATTTCTCCTGTGCATTCATTTGATTACTTCTTGTCACGCCTATATGGACTCAGACATTTCTTAGTATGGCAGGCTGTGCGCAGTTCGTGCCTGTTGTTTCACTCTTCTGTCTCTCCAAGGGGATGGCACATGGCATCTGCCCTGACTGCCTGTAGTCAGTGCATGCTTTAGTCTGTCGTTCCTGGATGAATTCTATGGCAACCTGCTCAGGTATTCACGAAAATTGATATAAACAGGCTGGGATCTCTCACTCCATCTTCTGACCGCCTTTGAACACATAAGTGAGGTGACCTAAGACAAGATCATAGCACCACATTTGTCACTCAACCACATCCCACAATCACTTCCCATGTAGACCCTACTGCAAATCACCACTCTGCCAGCAAAGTGACCCCACCGCAGTGTGGCGTGATGCCCTGCCACTGATTCACGTTGACACTTCCTTATTGGTATGAAGCTCTGCAAAGGCAATTACAATTGCAATTGCTATAGACTGGGTAAACGTTCAGTGTGCATGGCTGTTTTTCAGACACTTATCTAACTACATCTCTCTTCAATGAGACCATGATTGGTGATTCCTAACAAGTGGAACCTCACTTGTCAAGTTTGTGAATCGAGCATGAAATTTAGCTTCACTGAGACTGTTAGGCATTTAATCTTGTGCTGGGGAACACCCACTGTCCTAAAATAGGTAGAGGGATCTGTTAATTTGGAAGAAAGGTTGGTATTTCATTAACCTCTGAAGAATAATAGTTTTCTTTTGGAGCCAATGAGCTTTAACCCGCCCAAAGCCTTTCGCAAATTTATGGCTTTCAGGTAGATGTCGAGTGCCTGGTATTGGCTTTGCTTGTGTGTTGTTGGTGTAGGGGTCTATAGAAGGCAATCTATGAGGAAATCTTCAGGACCAGTTAAAGGTGGATATTTAAAAGGAAAGGTAAGATCATCCAGAGATGATCTTGAGGGACCCCATAGTCAAGTCAAACAGCTGCATTTAATGGAAAACTTAGGCGGTAGGTTGCGCCTTTCCTCCAGGAGCAGGTGTAAAATTAAATGCCCTTCCCCTCTTTTGCTGCGTCGGTAGGACAACCAGCTGAGGGTTTGAAAAGCTTTGAAGACCTGTTTTGGCATCCCTTTGAGGCCTGCTGGCGTACTGAGGTGCTCTGATTCCTGGCTAATGTAGAGGTTGTTGCCCCGGGTACTTACCGGTAACCTTCATTACTCCGAGTATAGTCTTCCTCGCCACATGACTTACAAAGTGAGCTTCAGCTCCACACCAGAACCATCCAAAGCAAAAAGTCAGCCTCCCATGCCTCCCATCCCTTCCCAATATGGCCGACCCGCTACACCCTGACCTCTTTAAGAGGTGGACCGGCCCAACCCATCAGCCTGAAACTACCAAGCACAACATAAAGCCGATAGCCAGACAGGGAAGGAGGGATGGGAACTCATGTGGCGAGGAAGACTATACTCGGAGTAATGAAGGTTACCGGTAAGTAACCCTGGGCATTACCTCCTCGATAGTCTTCCTCGCCACATGACTTACAAAGTGAGCACATACCAAAGCCAAGCGGCTTCATGGAAACCCACAAGAAACAAACGGACCAAGAGGGGACCCTCACGGAAGAGGGCAAACCCAACAGGCCAGATAGTGGAAGAACCACTCACGAGAGAGGCAACCACGAGCAGAAAGAACCAGCCAGGGACTGAAAGACACTGGGAGGGCGGAGAAACCGGACCCCAGAGACACAAAGTGCCTACAGAAAACGTGGCCCAACCAAAGAACAAAGGAGGACAGAGAATGCACGGCACCGGACCACACGGAGCCAAAAAGCAACCGCAAACAGACCCTTGAACAGAAAGAGGCAAGCCGGTCCAAACATGCCAAGACCGCCCAACGGACAGCCCAAAGCGAGAGGGGAGCAAAACAGTACATGAGCCACCGGGGCACAATAGGAACTGAAGAAACAGAGGGCAACCTCACCACAGGGACTCAACAAAAAGGCCACAGCAGCAAGAGACTCATACCGACCGAAGCCCATCCACACGCACGGTGGACCACCAACAGCGAGAGAGCCGAACCACCCCCAAACCAAAGACCGGAGGGGAGAAGAGAACAAAGCCCTCCAGATCTGGCGGCAAACAAGGACAGAAGCACAAGGAAGGGCACCCAAGCCCCACCAGCAAGGAGAGGCAGGCGGGACACGGACCACAGCCTCCCAAAGGACCCCGGGATGGGAGCCTGACAGCAACGAGAGAGTTCAGGCAGGTTCAAGGCAAAACAGACCCTGGAGGCCACAGGAACAAAGCGACCCCGTCAACAAGGGAACCGAAGAGGACCAAGGCCAAGCCCCAACAGGAAGGCAAACACCCACCAGGGGACCCATGCACAAGAAAGCATACAGGACCCGGAAGGAAGGGGAATGCAGAATGAGCGAGCGAGACAGCCCAGCGCAGGGGACAATCAAACAGCCCCCGCAATGTTCCACATGCAACAAATGAGCCGCCGAGGCGAGTACCCAGGAGGCAAAACCAAAAAACCTCGGGACACGAACACAGGACCTTAGGTGGAAGAGCCTGCAAACCGAACCACTAGGCCACAGTGACTCATTCCAACACCCAAGACCGACCCAGCCGAAAAACGGTGATCCGACAGGAACCGGAGTGAACACAAGGGCAAGGCCACAGGCAGCAACCCACCAAAGGCGAGAAAGACAGAAGAGCCGGGCGGAACGAGCTCGAGAATGACAACACCCCCAGGGATAAAACCCGAGCCGGAATGACCCAGTACCCCAAAACCAGGGACAAAGAAGAACAGGATCCAATCCACACAGGGAGCGCCGGGCCCCGACCGGGGAAGAGAACTGGGAAAACCAGCACCCCTTGACAATCACAAGCACAGCGTGAACAAAAAGCCCCATGGGGTAATAATAAACCATGGCAGGATACGCAACCCCAGAACCGAGTGAGCCAGTGCCCACAGAGGCACATCACGGACCACTGAGCAAACCCAGAGCCACCATCCGCAGGAGCAGAATCGGGAAGCACTCAGGCGAGCCCCATCAACAGGACAAACATCCCGGCCATGCCAACAAGCCCAGGCGCGAAGCTAGGAGCCCGGTCAATACAGGAAAAGCCATCACCGGGGACACAAACCAGAAAACACTGACCGAGGCAAGCCCGCAAGCCCCCTGGGGTACTGGGCAGTGCACCAACCGCCCAGGAGAGCAACAAGAAGCCCCCGCGAGGCAGGGGCAAAAACAAGCCAGGAAACGGTCCACAGAAGGCAGAAGAGAAACTGCCACAAAAATTTACCAACCGACCCAGCACAGACCCAAGCACGCCCCACAGGTGGAGAGGTCGCCAACACCCAGAAAGGGGAGACCAGAACACAAAGACCCCCGGCCGTACAGGCAGACAGGGCGGGAGGGGAGCCACCAGGGCAAGAGAAGGGACACCCACGGGACCAGGCGAAATTGGGAAAACCCACAGAGCACCGGGGCCAACCGGACGGGGGAGACCCCAAACGGATGGACCCGGCAAGCACCGCCAGTCACCCAGGCACAGGGAGCCTAAAACTCACCCTAAGGAAGGACATCATCAGCGTAGACAACCCAGACATGAACAGCCGGGAAGCCAACAGCACCTGGTATCCCCAGGCGGACCTGGCCACACAAAACCAGACGAAGGGGAACAGCCACCAAAGGCAGGAGATCAACCGCAGAGCCACAGCACGTGGGACCGGACCCAATCAGCCAGGAATGCTGGAAACCAGTGGCAAGGAGAGCACAGGACCCAAGACTGGGCAAACCCGTCCCACTCGGGGAGACAATGTAAAAAAAACAAATGACGGACAGAAAGCAGAACAACGTCAAGCAGGCACCCCAGTACAAGAGAACTGGGACGAAAGGCACCGTACACTTATTCACACCAGGCCAGTCCAGTGAGGATCAGTAAAAACACCACCTGCCACAACGCGTGCATGGGAGCGTGTGGGGAATACAACATCGCACACAACCGGCAAACTGGTATCACCAGAGCCCACAGAAGGAGGCTGTAGAAGTGAAGACGCACCACATGCACCAGCTGAGAACTGTGCATGACAAGGAGGAGGGCGCAAAGGACGCCTGCCGAGCCACAGAGCAGGAGGAGGAGGGGACACCACCGCCGCGGCCAGGCCAACAAGCCCATGGAAGAAAAGCGAGACTGCAACAACGGGAGCAGAAGCCGAAAGCCAACCTGGAGACCACAGAAGCAGCCTGAGAAGGAAGAACAGGATGCAGGCGCCCACAGCCCCTGGAAACCCCGAAAGCCCGGACAGACCTAGCACAACAGTGAAGAGCAGGCGCAGACAGGAGCACACAGGAAGGAAGGACCACCGGACCAAAATCTGGAAGTGAAGCACACACCCCACCAGGCCAAAGGCCCAAAAATGCGCGAACAACCAGCACATGCATGGCAAAACACACCGCTCAACCGAGGAACCGAGAACCACCATGTCTACCGCACCTGGTATTCCCAGGCGGTCACCCATCCAGGCACCAACCAGCCCCGACCATGCGTAACTTCTGAGAACAGACGAGAGCAGGTGCCCACAGGGCGGTATGGCCGTAGGGCCACAGCAGAAGGACAGACCGCCCGGAAGGGCCCAACACTGTGTCAAGCAGCGCACGTAATACGGCATCAAACCGACAAGCACGGACACCCAGAAGGAATCCGGGCACCGAAGAACAGAAGTCCACTGCAACCCAAAGGCCCACAATCAACACCCACAGATGAAAGAAACGCTGAGTGGCGCAAGGAGAAGAGCCCGAGACCCAAGAACACAGGCCTCCACAGCGGAAAGCAGAGAGAGCCACCATACTGGGAGAATAAGTGAAGTGCAGAGAGACACGGAACGTTGAACGTTGGAACCGAGACTAGAACCCAGTCTCATAGCGACAAGGACGCCCAACGCTGGCAAATCTTAACACCTTGGGATATGTTGAGAGCAGAGGCAGGAGTTGAACCCCAGTTCTGCGAGGGCCATTGCTACCAAAGGCGCAAGAGGAGCCACTGAGATAAAGCTCCTAGGACAGTAAAAAAAGGAGCGAGGCCTTGCCACTGTAAACGAGTGTAGGAACCCACCCCGTCTGCTAGTCTCAAACAGCGCGTGACCCGAAGGCAACAAGCGCCTAACACGAGCACCAGGGAGATGCAGTGGGCCGCCCAGAATCACAAGACGTCGAGCGACACAACATACCGAACGAAAAGCCTGAAGGGAATAGAGGAATGAACACAGAACACTCACCAGAGGAAGTGATCCCGCCGTCCAGCACAGGGCCCCTATGGCCCGAAAAACAACGCAATCGTGGGGCCTCTGCACATGCCAACGTCACATACCTATGTGTAGATGGCTGTACATGGAAACAGGTAAGCCTGCAAATACTGCCTAAGTTTACTGTAAAATGACTCCACGATAGAGCTGTTCAGATGTACAAAAAAAACACAGAACAGGAGTTGAACCACGCACCAGGTCACCGGACAATAATATTTCCCCAACAATATGAGAGCAAACTCAAAATAATGTGCCAACCGTCGATTATGGCAATTATTTAAAATATAAAATTGCCCAGATTGTAATCCGAAGAAACAGACACATTGAAAGACCAGGGATTGAACACCTATACAAGAAGGTAAGAGTCCAACACCTTAACCATTAGGCCACAGGTTTTCCCATGGGAAATGACTGCAGCTGATGGAAACAGCCCCGAGCAAAGCCTGGGGGGCTAGGCCCCGCCCCATGGAGGCCGACCAGCGAGGCACCCAATGGGCGACCAGGTGGAGAAGCCAACAGCCCGGCCCCATCCCACGGAGGCTCTGGGAAACGGCACCCGTGGCGTCGTAGACCCCCTCAAAACCCCCGAGCGGGCCCCGGAGCACCGAGGAAACCTGCCCGGCACCCAAAGGTAAGCTCGTGGAGATAGGGACTCAGGGGGAGCGGCCGCGAAATGGATGTGCGCCGCCACCAACAGGAGGACGGCATGCAATGGGAAAACTCCCCAAGAGATGCCGAAAGTGGGTAACTAGCCACAAGAGGGGGCAAAAACGCCACCGCAAGAGACGGGGTGGTGAAACCCAGATCGGCAGGCCGGGACCTCAGACAAGCAAGCACTTGAAATGCAGGGAAAGGCAGAGGCCCGACAGACCAAACGCCCACCCAGAGAAGAAGCATGACCCAACGGGAAGCCCGCAGCCACCTGGGAGATGAAAGCACACCCTGCCAGAGCCCACCAGACAAGGTGACAGCAGGGCCCAAATAAGAAAGCCCGCTAAAGCAGGGCAGTAAGCAAAAAATGGAGCGTGGCAGGGCATAAGGCCCAAGAGCCCACAAGCACCAGGAGCCCGCTAGAGCAGAGCAGTGAACTTAAAGGGTCAGTGCGAGGGCCAGAAGGAGGGGGAACCAGAGAGCGAGCCCGCTGTAGCAGGGCCTCCCCCCCGGGCACCGGGACCTGCTGGAGCAGGACCTCAGCCCAACTTACCTGATCAGACGCTCTGGAGAATCTGCAGCGCTGAACTTAAAAAACAGGCTGATGGGTTGGGCTGGCCCGCCTCTTATAGAGGTCAGGGTGTAACGGGTCGGCCATATTGGGAAGGGATGGGAGGCATGGGAGGCTGACTTTTTGCTTTGGAGGGTTCTCATGTGGAGCTGAATCTCACTTTGTAAGTCATGTGGCGAGGAAGACTATCGAGGAGGTATTTTTATTTTCACAGCACCAAGATACCTAGCCAGGTGTCCATAGTGCTTTATATGAAACCAAACTGAAAACCATAACATAACACTAGAGACCCCAGGTAGCATGGCATGAACGTGTCTTGCTTGAGCTGCTGAAATAGTTGAGATTAGAAGCAAGCAAACCAGTGAAGCAAGGAAACCAGTGAAGCAAGCAAACCAGTGAAGCAAGGAAACCAGTGAAGCAAGTAAACCATACCCTCTGCTACCTCTTGGATGTTGTGGCCTCGGAGTCTGAGGCAGTACAAAGTTCTGAGAGCGCAGAGAACAGCACTGTGGTCATAATGTCAGTAGCACATGAAGCACATGAGACCTCCTCACTTGTAATTGGGGGCATTATCAAGCAGCCATGACAGCTTGTGCTACGGGTAACTCCTGGTATTTGCGGTCCGTAGATGTATGGTTGTCTCGAACCCTTGGCCTCCTGAGAGTCTACTCTGATTCTATCTCTGCCTTTTTACAATCTTTTTTTGATAATTTTGTTTTTAAGCTATTCTATTTAAAAACGGTAGCAACATATTAGCAACTCCCACATGGGGCAGGCTATCTATTTCTGTGGTATCCCCTGGGTTTCCAGTTTAAGGGTGCGCTTCACAAGGAGGTTTATTTTCATTGTCTATTTAGATTTTCTCATTTTAGAAAATGGTTTCTTTTTTTCTTTTTTCTGTATTTAGACTCATGGAGGTCTTTGGGCCTTATTACAAAAATACATTGAAGTATTTTTACACACTTTTTGAGCAGTTAAAGCAGTGGATGAGCACATCTCTTGACTTCTCCTACCCCCTCGGAATTCTTAGAAGGATTCTTCGTTTATTTTTCTTCTATTGCAGTAATCTGTGCCTTAGATGCAATGGCACTCACAGCCGCCCACGCCATTCACAAACGTACAAGCATACATTAAATTAACAACCAACGTGTCTCTGAGGCTCTCATTAGGAGTGGCGCTGATCGGTATCCCATGGAGGATTCCCGTCTGGGCTATGCTGAAAAGCCTGCTGTTTCCGGGCCTCGGATTACAGAGTCCCACAATACCGGAAACAGTAATCCAAGGCCCAGAAACATCAATTCAGGACCAGCATCCCGGAAATGGGAGGGCTGCGCCCGTCTCACCCCCCACCCTCCATGCAGCCGCTGCTGCACAACTGGGATATTTGCAAATTCTCCCACAGCCCTACCCTCGCCTGCATAGTATCATCATTGGCATCCTTTTCCACCCCTCCAACATAATATACATTTCCCATGAATAAACACACAACACAAATATTTTGTTTGGGTTAAATTGCTGCAGGTTTATTACATACACCGTTATGTAATAGGTGGGTTATCTTGCGGGCGATCCAAGGACATGCAACCAACTGGGCCACCTGCCCACCTGCCCGCCTGGTGAGCCAGGCAGCGCAGGGGCGAACCCTGCCTGTGCTGCCCTTACTAGTGATCCTCTTCCCAGATCACGTGACCATTGGTACCTTCTTACTCACGCCCCTTTCAGGGCGGAGCGTCGCATAGCAAACCCCCCGGTTGCTCAGGCCCACAACCGTCCAAAGGACTAGTGGGGCGCCGTCCCGGTTTTAAGGACCCTCCCATGAGGCTCCTCGGATTTGGCCCTGGCACCCCCTATGGTGCCGCGCAGAGGTACCCTTGGTACCGGCCTGCTTCCAGAGCGCCTTGTAACACCGCCACAGCTCTGGAGGTGATCCAAGGGCAGGCAACCAACTGGGCCGCCTGCCCGCCTAATGAGCCAGACAGCACTGGGGCGTACCCCGCCTGTGCTGCCCTTACTAGCGATCCTCTTCCCGGATCACGTGACCGTTGGTACCTTCTTACTCACGCCCCTTTCAGGGCAGAGCGTCGCATAGCAAACCCCCGGTTGTTCAGGCCCACAACTGCCCAAAGGACTAGCGGGGCACCGACACGGTTTAAAGGACCCTCCCATGAGGCTCCTCGGATTTGGCTCTGGCACCCCCTATGGTGCCGCTGTCGTACTTTAATCTCTGCGACCGCGTAGGGGACAGGGCCCCACCCCTGTCTATCCTGGTATTAGCAAACCGCAAATGGTTAATGCGGTATGTACGAGTGCTTTATATATCGTTCTAGCTATGAATGCACTGTGTACACGTTGTTTTACGTTACTTCGCGGGTTCCATTATGGAAGCAGTGGCCATCTTGTCATTGCCCTCACATAGGCTATAATGGAGCAAATACGGGCCTTGCAATCCATGTGCCTTTCCATGACTCTTCTGTGACCTGGGCAGCTTGGCTCTGCTGCCCCAGGTCAAACTGGTCTCACGAGCTCCCCTTCCTCCGGCCACCTGTGATTAGCATCAGGGCTCAGCGCACCATAAAGTCCTTTCATCACACACAAGCCTCCGGCTAATCACTTTCGCACCTGCTTGTTCCTGCTTTATGGCTTGTTTCCCAAAACAGGAGATGCTCATGTTTATTGGGGCCTATCGATTATCTAATGTGGGATCTGAACCTTGCTGTGTAAATCATTGTGGGCTGGCCGAACTGGAATGTGGGATGGTCATCATGACTCTGCTCTTTTCTTTGAAATATACACTTGTCTATTGCTGTATCATAAAACCTAGGAATGTATGCTTGAGGCAAGAAAAAGTGTATTTAAGATGAAGTCCGTTTCTATGATTTTCAGCAGTCTCCTGAGAACATACACGCTGTTGTACTTCTAGGATACCTGTAATTGGTCTGCAGCCAATAAATGAATCTTTGACTTCACCTAGAAGACTCTATGTTTCTGTAGGTCTGGAACAGGGTGAACCCAGAAGTCATAGGGTGTGTGCCCCTGCACCGCTGGGCTTGAAATACCCAGTACTTCAGTTTGGCGCCCAACTCGGGACGATTTTAGCGGTACCAGTCCAAGCCAGAGGTTCGTGAGGAGCTTCGTGTGGAAATTCCGGAGGAAGGCCGCCACTTCATCGACCCCTGCATGTCGACGTGGTCCGAAAGTCTTTTCTGCGAGGTTCTCCGCGTCCCGACGGCTACGAAGGACTGCTGCCCTGATTAATCGACCTGTTTTGGACCCTTGACGAGTTTTGAGAGAGCGAAACAATCGAGAGAGTCTTCTGGTGACGCCATCGATCAGCAATATTCAGTTAAGTATAAGTGGAGCGTCTCCCATTTGTTTGGTATCCCTCGGGATCGTTTTGATTTGGAAATTTGGAGTTTGCAAACGCCAAAACCAGAGGACTCGTGTATTCACGAGACTATCGTAATCGATAATCCTCTGACGTTTAGATCTAGACTAGTGAGCGAAGATGCCTGGTTCTAGAATATTTGGTAGAATATTTTGTTTGGGTTGTGGAAGAGATTTCCAGCTGGAGGAATCATGTCCGGTTCCTCCGGTTGGAACTCCAACTTATGAGCTCTATGTAAAACATGGCGTAGGCCCTATTGCATATAACGAAGTGTGGATCCACTACACCAGAAAAGACGGTGTTTTAAAATGGCCCCAAAATGGTAGTTTCGATACCGATATTTTAGATAATTTGGAAATTAAATTGTTTAAAAAGAAAGCCCGGCCGGTGATGTTTGATTCTTTCCACTTGTGGCGAAAGGAAGCCAAACAGAAGGAAATTAAGCTAGCGAAAAAGAATAAGAGAGAGAGAGGTATGACAGTAATGCAAGCAGCTGTACAATTCAAAGACAATGAGGAGGAGCAGATGAATGAGCAATTGCACAGGCAGCGTAAGTTAGGGATCGACAAATGTTACCCAGCTTTACCGCACTCTAAACAGAATGAGCTAGAAGAAAAGGAGAAAGATCCCCTGATGTCGCATTTGTTGAGTTCGCCACCCCCGTATGCTCAGAATGCCACGGCGCCTCCCCAGCTTGTGAATATGCCACCTCCAGTCAATATACTGCAAGCCTTGCCGCTACCGCCAGTTGCTTTGCAGCCGGCTCCTATCCCTATAGCGCAGCCTTCTCAAGGGCCGCCAGTTGTGTTTCCAACTGCCCCCGCACTTCCTGCGACTTTATCTAATTCAGCAGCTGCCTCCCCTGATACTCTTCCTTGCACCACTCCAGTACCTGTTTCTGCATCCTCTTTTCTCCCCTCTGTTTCACCCCCTGTTTTCGCCTCAGCTTCTCCTTCAGCGCGACAGCGCTTAGCTAATGTGGTTACTACATTAATGTCTCCTCTCTTTGAGTCATCTGGTGCGACTCCTGGTTTACAGCGTAAGCAATTGCGCAGTCAATTGCCTAACCCCGATGAGAAAAAGGTAATAGATCGCATGGCGCGTAGATGGATTGTTTTCCCTTCACTGTATGATGTGGAATCAGTTGTCAACGTTTTCCATCAATGGGATGCCCCAAAACAGAGATATGTGTTTGAGAAAATGTGCGAAATTCTCTGTGAAGAATTGGAGGATAGTGGTAAAGACCCAAGCCCGCAGGAGTTGTGTAGAGTGAGGTTTGATTTTGGAACTGGTACAATTGTGGATCGCGAGGTAGATAAAGCAGTTGCGGTTGTATTATCCTTCAGGAATGCTGATTGTCAACAGTCATTATTTGAACAAGATGTCCTTGTGGGGAAGAAGGTAAAAGCGCGACAATACCCCATGAGAGAAGTTCCCCCGGTATGGAAGGAAGCAGTTGCAGCTGACGCCGGTGCCGGTATCGCTGCTGTGCCAGCGCATTTCCAGCGTGTTTGGGTGCATGTTCCATGGAAGCGTTCTGAGGTGTTAGCGCTTAAGCAGACATTGCCTGATCCCCGTAAAAATCCTGCAGGATATTATAAAGAGTTGTCACAGATGGCAGGGTCATGCGTTATAAATCTGGCCGACATAGACATGTTGTTTGGTAATGTTGTTCCACAGCCCCTATGGGGATCAATTCGTAATGCAGATCACGATGCAGAACTAGGTGCTACATGGGCTGACATTATTGCCGCTGACGCTAGACAAACTGGTGGCGCGAAACCTGAGCCATTAATAGCAGAACTCCCTGGTAGAATCATCACGTATATGAAGACAATAATGCCCGCGATGCGCGTAAATTGGGACAAGCTATCTGCATGCAAGCAGAAGAAAGATGAAACAGTGTCAGACTTCTTTACCAGGTTTGAAGAAACGTTTATTGATCACAGTGGGCAAGATATGAGTACTGAGGGTGGCCAACGGTTATTTGTGGATAAGTTTGTGCAGAATTTACTTCCTGACCTGTGTAAAAAGTTAAAAGATTCAGAAAGTTCTTGGGCTGTTTCCTCTTCAGCGCAAATACTGGCTACTGCACAGTATTACCAGAACAGAGATAAAGATGAAAAAGATAGAACAGATAAGAAAACGAAGGAACTAAAGACAAAGGTCCTTTTGCAGCAGGCCTATCCGCCACGTGGAGGTCAGAATAATTATAGGCAACCCCAAGGTGTCTATCACCAACCCCAACAATTTCAGAACAATCAGCAAATGAATGGGTATTATCAACCACGTGTCCCTGTAGGTCCCAACCAATGTTCATACTGCAAAGAGGAAGGTCATTTTAAATATAGTTGCCCTAAATTAATGCAGCGGAACGGTAATGCTTATGGCACAAGAGGTAGGGGTGGTCAGCAAGCTCCTAGAGGCAGAGGGCGTGGAAATGCTCCCCAGAACGCGCGTCCTCTGCCGCCTCAGAATACCATCAATAGTTTTGACCAGCAAGCTAATGCGACTAATAATACAGCTCAGTACTACAATAATGATTATTATGCAGAGGACGGCGATGCAGAAAATAATGATTACTAGGACAGCCGTAGACAGAGAGAGGGAGTTGTTTCAGTGCCAGTGGATCAGAGTGGACCGTATGTTGGGGTGACTACAGCAAATGTAACGGAGCCCTTTCTGCTAGACACTGGTGCTGCAAAGAGTTCAATCATGCATTCAAAACTCCCTGGCGCACCTTTGTCTGGCGATATAAATGTTTCAGTAGGTTTTTCTGGCGCCCCAGTTAGAAACCCGATTTCTAGTCCCATGTCACTTTCTATTGGACCTTGCGAGCTGAAAGCACCCCTGATTCTAACAACAGGTTGTGGTGAGAATTTGCTAGGGTTAGATTTGTTGAAAAGATTACATGCTACACTGTATTGTTCACCGTCAGGGGTACAACTTACATTAGGCAGGAAAGTGATTTCCCCGATGTACTTGTCTAAAAATACAATGCCGCCGGAATTGTCATCCCTTCCGGATGTCCTTTGGGCTACTGGTCCCAATGATGTGGGCCTCTTGGAGATACCGCCATACGTGGTAACTTTAAAGGCTAATGTCAGACTGCCACGTATTCCCCAGTACAAGATCTCTAATGAAGGCCAGAAAGCATTGTTAGACATTGTCAGCGATTTAATTAATAAGGATGTAATTGAAGAGACAAGAGGCAACGTTTGCAACAGCCCGATTTTACCTGTTTTAAAACGAACGGACCCTTCACAGCCACCTGTTTACAGATTTGTGATTGATCTTAGAGAGGTTAATAAGATTGTTGTGCCACAGTTTCCAGTTGTCCCTGATATAACTGCCTTGTTAACGATGATTCCAGCCTCTGCTGCATGGTTTTCAGTGATCGATTTAAAGAATGCTTTCTTTAGCATCCCAATTGCAGAAGAGAGCAGAGACATTTTTGGCTTTAGTCTGGGAGGCCGAAGCTTCCGCTTCAAACGCGCTCCCCAGGGCTACTGTGAGAGTCCATCCATATACAGTCAAGCTTTGAAAGCGCAGCTTGATGCACTTGTTTTACCTAGTGGCGCTATTCTGATTCAATACGTGGACGATTTACTAATCGCCGCGGATACTGAAAAGATCTGCAAAGAAGCCACATTGTCATTGTTGCGCCATTTATCTGCTTTCCATCATAAAGTGTCTCTCTCCAAGCTGCAATATTGTCGACAAGAAGTGACCTACTTAGGTCATCTCTTATCGAAGGAGGGAAGGAAACTGACCCCAGAAAGAATTCAAGCCATTGCGCAGTTGAGTGTGCCAAGAACACAGAGAGAAGTGCGTGCTTTCTTGGGTATTACCTCATACTGTAGGCACTGGATCCCAAATTTTTCCTTGTTGGCAAAACCTTTGTTAGCCTTAACATGCAAAGACACACCGAATCCTATCCCATGGTCGGAAGAGTGCCAGAAAAGTTTTGTGGAATTGCGCAATGCATTGTGTTCAGCTCCTGTGTTGGGTACCCCTGACTACAGTAAGCCTTTTACATTGTATGTTCACGTGAAAGATGGATGTGCGTTATCAGTGTTAACACAGCCTTTTGGTGACAGACCGCGCCCATGCGCATATTTTTCATCAACCTTGGACCCTGTAGCGAGGGCATTGCCAAGCTGTCTGAGAGCGACAGCTGCTGCAGCTATGTCTATCCGACAATCTGCTGGTCTGGTAATGGACAACACATTGATCGTTATGGTTCCACATGCTGTAGACACATTATTAAACAGAACCAAGACACAACACTTGACTAGTGCGCGATTATCAGGCTATGAGCTCACACTGTTAGCAAATCACATACACATAAAGAGATGCAACACGCTGAATCCAGCTACGTTATTGCCAAATCCAGCAGACCTAGATGAGAATGAGCAACATGACTGTCTGTTCAGAACAGAAGAAGAGACGAAAGGGAGAGCAGATCTAAAAGATACTCCCCTGACTGAGTGTGATGGTACTTTATGGGTGGATGGTTCGTGTTTCAAGCTCCCTAATGGTGATACGACTGCTGCATATGCTATCACGACGTTACACACGGTCGTGGAAACTGCACGAGTGCCACATAATTCGGCCCAAGCAGCAGAATTAATCGCCCTCACGAGAGCGTGCGTGTTGTCTGAAGGAATGAGAGTGAATATATACACGGATAGCCAGTACGCCTTTGGCGTGGCTCACAATTTTGGACGACTGTGGAAAGAACGCGGGTTCCTGACGTCGCATGGAGCTAAAATTCAGAATGGCAAGTTGGTGAATGATCTCCTTGAATCACTGACCCTACCATTACAAGTTGCGATTATGAAATGCAGTGCGCACAGGAAAATCACAGATGATGTTGGACGTGGGAATGCGTTTGCTGATGAGATCGCGAAAGAAACAGCACAGAATGTAAAGACTAGAATGTATGTTGCAGGCCCCGCAAGATGGGTTGATGATGTTGGGATGTGTGAAAACACAATAGAGAGTGTGAAGTCGCTTCAAGCTGAAGCTACAGAGAAAGAATTAAGCAAGTGGAGAGAAAGTGTGGGTAAGTTAGATGAGAATGGTTGTTGGATTGATCTGACAGAACATAGGCGATGGTTGTTGCCCGATGCATATGTGCTTCCAGTAGTTACAATGGCACATGGGATGGCACATATCAGTACGAAAGGAATTTGTAAGTTGTTGGCTCCAGTATGGCAGAATGCTGGGATTCCAAGCAGAGAATGTGGTCAAGAATTGCATGCTATGTTTGAAATACAACCCTGGTAGGGGAACCCCAACTCCAGCTGGTCATTTTGCACCCCCATCATACCCATTTGAAGTTTTGCAGCTGGACGTTATCCACATGGAAAGGTGCAACAACCTGAAATATGTGTTGGTGGTTGTTTGTGCTTTCTCGAAATGGGTAGAGGCCTATCCTCTGAAAGATAACACTGCCCTGTCCACAGCCAAAGCTCTTGTGAAGGAGTTTTTTCCCAGGTTTGGAATGCCAAGAATGGTGTGGTGTGATAATGGAAGTGAGTTTGTGGGTAAAGTGATGAAGAATGTGTGTGAAGGGCTAGGTATGAAGCAAAAGTTCCACGCCGCAAATCACCCCCAATCAGCTGGATTAGTAGAGCGCTACAATGGTGCTCTAAAACTTAAGCTGGCCAAAATCCAGGCGAGCACCGGTCTTAAATGGCCTGACGCCCTGCCCTTAGCACTCCTGTCCACCAGAATGACCATACACTCACGAGTGGGACTTAGTCCCTATGAGGTCGTCTTTGGCCGCCCGGCTAATGTATGGGGCGTGCCAAGACCAGTGAAATTTAGTGAAATCGAGCATCCAGTACTACTCGATTACCTGTATGATTTGACTGTTAAACTGCGTGTTTTGCACCAACAGGTACATGATACTCTTCCTCAAGCTTCTGAAACTCCTGGACACCCTATCGACCCTGGCACATGGGTGCTGATTAGAAACTTCCAGCGTAAGAGCAACGACGAGCCTCGCTGGATCGGCCCTCACCTTGTCCTTTTATCAACAAGATCAGCGGTGCGAGTGAAGGGGAGGAAACACTGGATCCACGGCACCCACTGCAAGGTAGTTCCCTTGCCCCTGCCATATGACCGGTGGGTCCAGGAGGGTATCGCCGACTCTGAGACGGACACTGTACCTCGTTTTGTATCATTCAGTGATGCACGCATAAAAGGCACAGTTTCAGACCAAGAGAGTGACAATATTCTGCAAGAGGCTGTGCCACTGTCAAATCGATTGGACACCACAGAGCCTGAACTTTTGTTCCAAGACCAAACAGCACCTGGCCGTCTCCGCTATAATTTGAGACCAAGGCCTATGGACAAATAAAGATTTCCTTACTATTTCCTTTTTGACATTTTAGTTCTCCCATCTGAAGGACTTTCTTGATTTTTGTTTTTCAAACCACCATCCGGGCTCAGCCGCAGGGTCGCGGTACCAAGACTTTGGGGTACAGGCCGAAGACGTTAGGTCAACGGTTCTGGTTGGTCTAGGGCGTTTCCCTGGACTGACAGGCGTACTTCTTAGCAGAAGAAACTCATCCGCCGCGAGCGGCCCGATTAGAGGATGGAGTTTTTTAAGATGGAGAGACCCGTTGAGGAAATGAACTTTAAAGCAAGGATGTGTAGAATTGTAAAAAGTAAATGTTTTGTATTTTTGTGCCTATTTACACTGTGCAGTATAATAATGTTCATCGTAGGATTTGTGTTTTTCTCCTCTCAAAAGACCATTGCGCCCACTGTACAGCCTATACCTCTTTCTACTGCCTCCTCTCACTCTTTTCACCCTCTGCCTGAGCACGAACAAACCAGACGATCAGAATTTGTAAATAACTAGTTTATCCAGCTCTTGCACCAGCACCAACTAGTAATGAATACGACCAATTGCTGGGTCTGTGGGTTAATGCCACATACCATTAACAAGGGTATTCCCTATTTGGTGCTGCCCTTTAGTTACAATGGATCATCATGGGCATTCCAGACCATGTTCCTCTACGCTCTAGATGCCTACTCCCCGCGACAACCGCGTTCCATCAGACCTAGTACAAATAATAAAGCCTTAGTGAGAGGAATTGCCGATATGAGTAGGGATATTGATGCATACTCATCCATTCCCAAAGAAGAGCTGAGAGCTTATGTAGGGTGGAACGCGACGGGGTATAGTATTAGTCTGGGTGAAAGACAGCGAAAAATCTCATCTCCAATCTGGGTCGTACCCCACATAGGTCGGTTCTGCTTACAGGGTAATGGTCAGAATCCTAGAGCCCAACTGGGAAGAAGTGACTGTACTGAAACGTACACTTTCCCGTCACAGTTTTCCCCTGCGTTTTTGACTGCCAAGGGTACATATTTCATCTGCAATGACCGAGCATACACATGGTTGCCCCCTGATTTCTCGGGCACATGTTATATTGCGAACTTGCTACCGCCAACATTTACTGCTGCCGCTGACTATCACAAGACCAGAGTTGTGAGGGGCGTGATTAGTAAGGAGGATACTGCCGGTCAGGAAGCAGGAGACTTCTTTTTGGGTTTCCTGCCGTTTTGGGGACCTATGGTAAATAGTAGGAACCTGAGACAACTGACTCGTGTGGTTGAATCCACTGTCAATGTGACGGCTGGTGCCCTTGGTAATCTGACCGCTGAGCTCCAAGCGGATCGCCTTATGACTTTGCAGAACCGCATGGTTCTAGACGTTATTCTTGCAGACCGCGGTGGGGTATGTAAGGTTATCCAATCCAGTTGTTGCATTTTCATACCAGATAACGCTCCAACAGTCTATCAAGCCATCTCCAAACTCCATAAAATATCTGAAACCATACACGTGGATAAGGGAGACTGGTCACTGGTGGGGTGGTTCTGGGAACTGATATCTGCCTGGGGTTGGAAAGTTCTAGTGGTCATTGGAAGGATCTTAGCCATTCTTTTCCTGTTCTGTCTGTGCATACAGTGTGCTCCTGCGATATGTGGCCTCTGTGCTACCTTATGTGTAAGGAAACCTGTATCGAGGGACGAGCTAAGTAATAGGATGATGCTACAGCAACATCTCCATGACTTTGTGAACATTGACCTAGACTCGGATTAAGATGAGTATAGTGATTGCCTATGTAAGGGCAAAAGGAGGGTCTGTCGTACTTTAATCTCTGCGACCGCGTAGGGGACCGGGCCCCACCCCTGTCTATCCTGGTATTAGCAAACCGCAAATGGTTAATGCGGTATGTACGAGTGCTTTATATATCGTTCTAGCTATGAATGCACTGTGTACACGTTGTTTTACGTTACTTCGCGGGTTCCATTTTGGAAGCAGTGGCCATCTTGTCATTGCCCTCACATAGGCTATAATGGAGCAAATACGGGCCTTGCAATCCATGTGCCTTTCCATGACTCTTCTGTGACCTGGGCAGCTTGGCTCTGCTGCCCCAGGTCAAACTGGTCTCACAAGCTCCCCTTCCTCCGGCCACCTGTGATTAGCATCAGGGCTCAGCGCACCATAAAGTCCTTTCATCACACACAAGCCTCCGGCTAATCACTTTCGCACCTGCTTGTTCCTGCTTTATGGCTTGTTTCCCAAAACAGGAGATGCTCATGTTTATTGGGGCCTATCGATTATCTAATGTGGGATCTGAACCTTGCTGTGTAAATCATTGTGGGCTGGCCGAACTGGAATGTGGGATGGTCATCATGACTCTGCTCTTTTCTTTGAAATATACACTTGTCTATTGCCGTATCATAAAACCTAGGAATGTATGCTTGAGGCAAGAAAAAGTGTATTTAAGATGAAGTCCGTTTCTATGATTTTCAGCAGTCTCCTGAGAACATACACGCTGTTGTACTTCTAGGATACCTGTAATTGGTCTGCAGCCAATAAATGAATCTTTGACTTCACCTAGAAGACTCTGTGTTTCTGTAGGTCTGGAACAGGGTGAACCCAGAAGTCATAGGGTGTGTGCCCCTGCACCGCTGGGTCTAAAATACCCAGTACTTCACCGCGCAGGGTTACCCTTGGTACTGGCCTGCTTCCAGATCGTCCTGTAACTCTGTCACAGCTCTGGAGGTGGCCCCATCACGGCCAGAGCCCTCCAGCTATGGTCTTACCTGCAAACTCTCAACTCTAGCATCTCACTTAAGTCCAAGAGAAAAAGGTCCATGCCTACTGGCGATAAGTGAACGCCATCGGCCTCAAAGTACCCTTTCACCTTCTCTTGAATCATCTCGTGTCTGATGAATCCCATACCCCTCTGGTCAGTGAACTTGCGCATTGCCCCATTACGTCGCTTCCGTGAATGCTTGACTGCCTCCCCAGATTTCGCCCCTAGCCACAGTCTACGTGGAATCATCTCTGACCAGAAAGCCTCACATTGCCCCAAGCGTTTGCTGATTTCACCTAAATCACTTTTCATGGCCTGCAAGAGTAACCTTCTACCCATGGCAATGAGGTCATTCCCCCCAAGTGAATCACTAAATGTTTTGGGGGAGCCCCCTGAGCTGCCAGTCTCTGCTCCAATTTGTTCCTGAGGCTGCTCCATCTCATGCCATGGAAACCCATCCACTCAAACTGTGTCTGTGGGAAACACCGCATCCAGTTCCGGTGCGACGCCCAATGAGCCACCCTGGAGATACATGAATGCCCGATCACCCATTCCGGGAGCCCTAGTAAGTCAAGAGACATGATTTACACGCTCTACTCATTTAATGATTGTCAAAAACACGCAAAATATTACATGAAAACACTGCAATTCACTGCACACTACAAATAAACAAGGTACTTCAAGGGCGGACGTAGCGTTTGTAACAATCAGACTCCCACCGCCCCACCTTCTTTACGCTCCCTGGCTCCATACCTGCCTTGAAAGCAGCTTTGGCCGCCCCTATCCTGAAGGAGTGGCTGGAGTATCTCTTATCTGGCTGAGACAGGCCTGCCCTAGATAAGCTCGCCCTAATTAGTCGTTCCATCTGGTACCTAGTCAAGGGGTAAACATCAAAAAGTGGCCTGACCAAAAACACACCTTACTCTTCACTATTGACACTGGAGGGGTTTCCCATATTTTTTAACCCTCTCACATATTGACTCCTCATTGATAGTCAAAAAGTGTCATGGTGCATTAATTTATAAACCAAAAATGTCAACATACCATCAGTCTCACCACCAAAGACTAAAAAGTGAAAAAAAGTGAGACAGGAGAGAAAGCACCTCACGGTCGTAACACCAAGGGGGTTGCTGGCTGGTACTCGACAGCCCACCCACTTATCATCATAGGTTACTTTCTCCCCTACTAGAAAAAATGTGTGTATTCTATCATGGAAGTCTCCAACCCAATAAAGTAAAGAGAAGGAAAACAGTCAAAATAAAATATAAACAAGCTGTTAGTGCATAGTGTCAATATTAGTGCCCAATGGACCCCATGTGAGAATCAAACCAACAATTCTCATAGTTAAAAAATGGGTAGGACTTACTAGCTTGGCGTAACTTTATTTAGTGCTGTAAGCCGTCCCAACTAAAAATGGTTTCAGTCAAACCATAATCAATTTCAAAGCCAAGATGTTTCGTTGCAATCAAATCACGCAACTTCTTCAGGGCTTTTGGAGTTCAAATACAAGCTTTTTGTGAAATATCACATCAAACCAAATGGTTGCATGGATCCCTCATACCAGCAACCATCTCAGTATGGCAAACGCGTCAACTGATCGCGTGCCCAACGGGTGACTGCCACTGGTCCTGTCCCTGCTACCGCATTCCACCGGTGTTTGAATCACTCCCTAGTCAAGGGGCCCTGGTCTGCATGTATCAGTAGGTAGCCGGGGGCGTTGGGACGGCACGCAAGGTACTCCCTGACCTTGGTGACCAGGCAATACCTGAGGGCCCCCAGTGGCATTAACACCACATCAACACGCCGTCCTGCCTGATCTGTTTTGGACTTCCGAAGGCGGATGGACAGGGTGTCTTGAATGCTTAAGGCATCCCCCGAACTGTCTGTCTTGGATCTTGCCACCAGTTCACTAATCCAAAAGGCGCCGAAGAACGCCAAGCAGAAGACTGCCGCAAAGAGAGTCGCCTCAAACTTTGAATAGGTGACCCCGTCTAAGAAGCCCAGCATGCCCTTGAGAATGTCAAAATCGATAGGGGCCCTGCTGTCGGGGAGCCTGGGCTCGCCCCTGGCCCACCCCCTGAGGGCTTCCCGAATGACAAAAGATTTAGTTGGGTCGAGCCCCCCCATCAGCTTGGCGTCATGGCTCACGGCCGCCAGGTGGCCACACACCCAGGAGTGGCTCCTCCCCTGCTCCCTAGCCCAAACCACAAATGCCTGCACTCTGCCCTCCAATGGTAGAGAAGACAGTCCCAGGGATTGTGACACTGTGCTAAAGGTGGCTAGGTGTGCCCCATAACGCTTCCTAGTACCTGGAGCCAGCGCGCGTTCCCCCCATTGCTCTCAGTCGTTGGTCCACTGCAAGATCCTCCAGAGGTGTGCCGAGAAGGGGGTCATCTGTGCTCTTGCCCGCGGCCGGCCTCCCGGAAGCGGAGCCACTGAAAACGAGAAAGAGCATCAGCCGCCACATTCATGACCCCCTCAATATGCCTTGCCCTGCATTCAACATTACAGCGTAGGCAAGCCCTGGTCCTCTGAGCAGGCAGAGGACCATTGCCCATTGATGGCCTGTACTACCGCCATGTTATCAGACCAGAATAGGACCTATCTGTCTGATAGTGTCTCAGGCCATAGATGTAGCGCAATGACGATAGGGAACAATTTAAGGACAGTGATGTTCGCCGTAATGTTTCGCCTGCGCCAGGCATTGGGCCATGCTTGGCACACCAGTCGGCGCCCAAAATTGCCCCAAAGCCCTCTCTACCCGAAGCATCCGTGAGGAGGCAGAGCTCCGGACTGTCCGCCCAGGGTGCCTTCCAGATCACCGTCCCATTGAACTGCGTGAGGAAATCGCACCACATGGTGAGGTCTTTCTTCAAGCCTGTCCCCAAACTGACCCAATGGTGCTTCTTCTTAACCTTTGTGATTGCCCTCGCTAGTCTCCTGGCAAACACCCTCCCCAAGGGGATCACGTTTGCTGCAAAGTTAAGCTTGCCCAAGAGGCATTGGATGTCACCCAGTGTGGCTTTGTCTTTCCCCAGCAATGCCTGAATGTCCTGACGCAGCGCCTGTACCTTGTCTGCAGGGAGTCTGGACTCGCCCTTGCTCGTGTCCAGCTCGATGCCTAAAAAAGTCAGGACTTGCACCGGACCCTCAGTCTTGCCAGGTGCTAACGGAACCCCCAGGTGCCTAGCCAAGTCCTGAAAGCACTGCAAGCCTCTACTGCATTCCTGCGTATCTGCCCCCCGATGAACAGGAAGTCATCCAAGTAGTGGATTACGCCTTCAACCTTGAACATACTCAACAGCACCCACTTCAGGAATGAGCTGAACGCCTCGAAGTAGGCACAAGACACGGAGCATCCCATGGGCATACACTTATCAAAGAAGACTTTGCCCTGCCACTTGAAACCCAGGAGGTGTTGACTGTCAGAGTGGACCGGCAGCAGGCTGAAAGTCAACTCAATGTCTGACTTAGCCAACCATGCTCCCTTCCCAGCCCTCCTGACCATGTCCACCACCAGGTCCAGGGAGCAGTAAGACACAGAGCACATCCCCTGAATCCCCTTCCGGATAAGACAGGTGCTGGATCAACCTAAAGGCCCCAGGCTCTTTCATGGGACACCCAGTGGGGAGATGACAAAGTGCTTAAGTGGTGGCTGGTGGAAGGGGCCTCCCACCCTCCCCAGGGCAGCTTCCTTGTTGCTCTTTGCCAGCACGACCTCAGGTTGATCCCTCGCTGATTTGAGGTTTCCAGCATCCCTGCTCAATAGAGGGCCCTAGTACGGAATTCTGAATCCTTCCACAAACCCCTCGGCTAGGAGCAGTCTGTCCTTGGGGTTAGGATACTCATGGATCAGGGGGAGGAGGTTGGCGATGATGATGGGGGATGGACCCTTAGCCAAGGGTAGGGTAGCAGACCCACCCCCAGAGAGCACAGAGGGGCCATCGCTGATGGGTGGGAGTGGGAGGGAGGGAGGTGGTATAGGGGGGCTGGAGGGAGAGATTGGTCTATTTATCCTGTCTTCCTGGTAGCAGCACTGGACTGTCTCACTTGGTGCAGGAGGTGGCTGGATGTGAGGCCCCACACTTGCTACAGTTGTGGGAGAACCTGCATGCTTTCCCCCAAGAGCAAGACCCTGCGTTGTATAACCTGCAAGTCCCGTTGTACACTGTTCTTGCTCCCTGCTTCCTGCCCCCTCCATGACCCCACGGAAAGGACTTCTTGGAATGGCCCTTCGCTTCCTGCTTCTGATCCTTGGGCTTATCACCCCCACAGTTTGAAGTTCTAGGCTTGACTGTCCCTTCCAATATGCGCTTTCCCATGTACTTGTCCCAAAGTCTCACCTCCATTTGATCCCACTCCAATTCTGGACACATGGCCATTTTCTTCTGAATTCGCAGTCACAGCGGTACCATCCCATCCCCTCTGCTTGTCTCAGCCTCATTGGTAATGATGCTGGAGTACTGAAATAACCCCGTCCCCTGATACGAGTATTTTTCCATTATCACTGCCGCCAGGATGGCGAAAGATTGCCCCCACGTGGCAATATTCTTCTCTGGCCAAGATTGGAAACGCACTTTCTTGTCCTCATCCTTACCCCCCATCTTTCTAGTATCGACCCCTCTGGCCCCGTGTATGATCAGAGGAAAAATGTCTATGAACTCTCTCCTCCAAATCCCCTCTTTGGCTGCCAAAGGAACTTCCCACCCCAAACAGCATCGTCCGGAAAGCATTGGCGCCATTGTGACCAGAGGCTTGGGCACCACTGCTGCAGTAGGCAACTCTGCAGGACACGTGATCGTAGAGACAACCTGCGGTGCGGTGGGCATGATCGTCACAGGGAGCGGAACCATGGGGGGGACAGTAGCCGGCGACGGAGTGGCCACCACCACCAGTTGCTGCCCACCCGCCTCAGGGGGGCTGCCCAAGGACGATCCCCCCACCATGAGGAAGAGATGCGCTAGCCATGCTGACCCCTCCTCCCAAACTTGCGTGATAGACGGGACCCCAGGCGCCCCACCAGGAAGGGCTGAAACTGCACCTCCCCCCCCCAATGGGCGAGCTGGCCACTGCTAGGCCCGCTCTGACCTCCGCCATGAAGCTCCGCAAAGTGTCTGTGAGCTTACCCAAGTCTTCAGTTGTCACGTAGCCCACTGGGAGCCAGCTGCTGACCGTGGGGTTACTGGTTCAAGTGCCGGGGATGGGGGTACAGGTAAAAGAGAGGTGGTGTTACGAGGGGGGGCCATGGCCCGACTCTTGGTTGGCAGCGGTTCTGCCGGGAAGTCTTTGACGGTGGTTCTGAGTGTCCTCTTGGACCTAGTGGGGCCTGCCTCATCACAGGGCTCGTGTTCTGTGGACGGGACCTCGCTGGTGAATCCCGAGTCCTCCGGATTATTGGCCTTCAAAAGTTCTGTGGCCCAAGCCAATCCCTTGGTCTTGGCCAAGTCGAGGAAGGCTGCGATCCGCGCATCTTGAGAGGTGCCTGGCTGGGTCTCATCGACTTGGGACCTCTGCGAGAAAAGCGTTGGGGATCCCTGACTATCCATCCTGTCTCCTGCGACTGCCTCTTAATCTGGAAGAAAAGTTAAATATTTAGCCATGTAGCCTTGGCCAAGGTGCCAGGCTTGCCCGGCTTCTGTCCCGGTGAACCCCGCTTCGCCCCCCCCCCCCTTTGGCTCCGCACTTACGCCCAGAGGGAAAACTAACGTATCGCTGGTGCCGTCCAGAAGGAGCTTCGGAGTCACTGTGTGTGGAGATGAAGGTAGAGGTTAAGGAGCTTCCCCCATACCTCCCTATGCACCATCCCTCCAGGCCCAACACCCCCAAAACGCAGGCACAACCTGTGATCCGGATGTGCCACCAATCGTAGTGGGACAGGGCATGCATATCTCACTGCTCGCTAAAACTTTCGTACACTGCTGCACAAGATCACCCCCCCCCCTGCGCCCATACCTGCTGCGGGCGTGTATCCCCGGTTAAATCCGGCGTTATCTGCGCTGACTGTCCGATATAGACCTGCTTGTGGAGACAAAACCAAGAGTAAGGCACGAACTGGCACAGTACTGTCCTCCAATACTGATCACTGGACAGTGTCCACTCCCTTACACAAAGGGGCTTGTGGATAACACACCCTGCGCCCTTCGCGGTTGTGCCTTCCCACCCAGGAGGCCACCTAAAGTCCTGTGCCCCCCGTCTTGTTACCTTAACCTCGTCTCCAAACATTTGAGCCTGCACTTCTCCCCTAGAACCTTGCGAGGTGCCTCAGCAGCTGAAAAACAAAGAAGGTGCGGGGTGAGGCATGTCAGGCAGGCAGGCCAGCACATTTCTGCCAGGCCTTAGCACCTACACGCTAATGAAGAAGAAGCGGGACAGGCAACACTGCAAGCCCTGATGAATTACCCTGTGGTAAGTGGAGTAGGCACATAGATAGGCAACCGGTTTGCCTGAAGGCGGGTATGTATAATGCTGGATGTCTGCCATCGTAACTTGTTCCCAAGATAAAAATAGCATAGACAAAGGTGTAGTCCACCGACAAGTATTTATATATATGTTGGAACGCTCAGAAAATTAAAGCACAACTATCAGGGACCCATACCCAAACCACTGTTGGGCCGCTAAAGATGAATTAATAATTAACAGCACGCAGTGGAGCGAAAGGAAATTCGTTGAAAGACTTGTTCTGGTCGAAACTAGATAGACGAACCTTCCCTCAAATGAAGGTACCAAAATATGACATACCAGGTGTCTGGCCCCCGCAAGGCGCACGTGACCCCACGTGCCCTGTGCATCAAAACGAGGGACTCAAAACCTAACAACGGGTACCATAATCACCCTTGCACGAGGTGCTGGGCTACCCTAGCCCCACTAACGCAACGCCGGGTCATCGTGCATTGCGAGCCTGCTTTCTGGAATCCGGACTCAAAGATCCCAGAACGATGGCCCGGGGACGAGAAAGATACCATTGCTTACTCCTTTAATTGTAGAAACAGGAACACCGGGGATTGAACACGTAACCTGGAGAGTAAGAGTCACAGCCCAAAACTATTGGCCACAGTAACTCTCTACTTGCCGGCCATCCAAACAGCGCCGTACCTGCAAAATGCAAGATAAACGTGTGCGTGAGCACACTTCACACTGTTACAGCACAGATGCTTTCAATGCGTCTTTCTCCCCTCAGTCGCCGCGCCTCACATGCATTGTGTGACGGCACCGTTCTTTAACAGGTGGAGACGCTGAGGTGAGTTCGGCAGGGACATAAAAATGCGGGCCGAGCCGCCGAGAAACCTTCTTCATGACCCCAAAGGATGTGAGGTCACCACACTGTGCATTGGAGCATGCAAGGAGTAACAAAAGGCTTGCACTGGCAGTTAGAGCGCCCGCCATGTCTGCATGGCCTCTGCCCCCGCAGGAGGAGAGCCAGCAAACGGCCTCGCTGGGCCCAGGGCCCCGTTGTGCTGTATTGGCCCCCAGCGGTCGGGCCACCGGGTCCCCGCACAGGGAAAACAAAGGGGGAGGAGGCTGCTAGAGGCACATACCCCTCAAGGGGGGGGGGGGGGGGGCTGTACAGCAGGGCACTCGAGGAAAGTCCGGTGACCTGCCAGGGCCCCGAGTGCGGGAGCAGGGGGGAGGGGAGGTGCCTGGGAACTGCACTGGGGAAGGACGGGAGGGGAGCGACACTCGCCGCCTGCCGCCGGCCGTCGCCAGCCCGCGCGGGAACAGCGGAGGACATGGCCGCTCATGGGAGCTACAACAGGATCGAAACCGGGGGCGAGATGACGCAGCTGGCCTGGGGGAACCACGCCACATGCCCCCACCAGCCCGACTGTATCTCCGGCAAAGGCCGGGCCATCATCGCCAGGCGCATCCGGTAGTAGACCCCGGAGCCCGCCCTGGCCCGTGGCCAATCCGTGCAGGCTCAGGATGCACTTGGAGCCCGAGAGGGAGGGGGAGCCCTGAAGGCGGCGCACTCTTGTGGTGTGATAGCCCGGCACCCCCCCCCCCCGCGCGCCGCTGGAGGTAGGTGGGGGAGGGATATATACTCTCCCCTAAGTCCAGTGCGCCCAGGAAGTGACGCCCCTTGTGCGCCACAACCAGGCAGGATAGTGGGGGGGACTCCAAGCAGAGTCCCTGCCCCCAGAGAGGGCAGCGGGTGTTGGGTGCCCAGGCGACACTAGAGTGCAGACCTCTCTAGTGGCCCCCTGTGGGTGCCTCGGCCAGCAGCAGTGTCTTTAACCCTCTGCCCTCCTGCCACCTGCACCACGGGCACCAAAGAAAGGTCAGGCCTCCATTTGCCACCAGCTCCAAGCAGACGGTAAATTAATGTGGGTGTGGGCCAGTTATTTTCTCTGAAAGTGGGAAAAATACACATATTTGGACCCAGTACATGGGTCTGATTTCCCAATTACGGGGAACTAACTTGCAATCCCCAGGTTAAGGTGATTCTGACCCCCCTGTTGCCTCCAACCTAAATTCTCTGAAGTTCTAACCAGGGCCTAAATCTGCATTATTTGCTATCATTAGTGTGTTTAAGGAATGTACAGGTTTTGTGCCTTTATAAAATTATGCACTGTTAATATTGTGCAAAACGTGCATTTACTCCTGAATTTATTTCATGTCTATACTTATTGGATGTTATTGGTTTTGAAAAACAATTTTGATACGTCTTGTTAAAGCCAGGAAATGTATCCTTATGCTAACTAGGCCTAGACGCCATCTTGTGCCAAATGGATGAATACCCCTGCAATGTTCACTGTTTATTATTACTGTAGCACATATGCAAGCAGAAACTTTTCAACACGGACTGTTCTTTGTTTGTGATGGACAGTAAGTGTCTATCATACTAGCCTTTCAGTTAAAGGACAAAAGATAATTTGCAAAACTGAGATTCCAGAGTGATGTGGGAGGTAGGGAGGGAGCCTACTGTGCTGGGTTCCCGAGCAAGGGGCAGAGAGCTAAAAAGAAGCAAGTCTTCTTGTTAGGATGTTTGCTTCCTGAAATAATTACAAATGTATGAAGCTGTTTAATGTGTAAATGTAAAGGCAGCTTGGGGGCCTGTATAGGCGTTAATTGATGGAGTCCCTTGAGGCACCGTGATGACAAAAATATTTTCTTTTTGGTAGTGTATTGTAAGGTTGTTACAAGAGGAGCTGTGGAGTGCTTTTAAGGGACAGTTATAAAAAATATTTGCACTAGGTATAATCAACAGTGTACTGAAACCTATACTTTAGAAGGACTTTTAACTTTAACCTACATTTATTTTCACATTTCGTGGAAGCCTATATTATACTGTGTGTAATGCACGTTTGCAACAGTGACTTAAACATTCATAGGGGCAGATTTATGATAACTGGCGCATCCCTGCATATCAGCAGGGATGCGCCAGTTATTATGCGCCACAGCTGCGCCACCATGGATGCGCCGCATTTATAATGCGGCGCACCATGGGGCAAAAACGGCACAGATGCGTGACGCATCTGTGCCGTAAAAGTGGCGCATTGCTGGAGTTGCGTCGCAAGCGCGACACAGCTCCAGCAATGTTCTGGGGGGCTCTATCTGTACAATGCTGCGTCAATCCTTACGCCTGCTTCAAGCAGGCGCAGGGTTTTGACGCAGCATGGGCCTAAAAGTGATTGAGTGAAATCTTGTAGATTTCACTCAGCCACTTTTAGGAGGCGTTCCTGCGCCGGAATGCCCCCACCTGCCCTGGAACGCCTACATGTGGCGCAGGGCTTTGCAACGTGACGCATCTCCCAGATGCGTCACGTTGTAAATACCCCGCACCATGGCGCAGGATTTGCGCCGCTGCTGCGTCACAAAAGAGACGCAACGGTGGCGCAAAAGTGGCGCAAGTGCAACATAAATCTGCCCCATAGTGTTTTCAGGGACCTCCTAGCGCAAAAAAAATCTAAGCCACTTTTCCCTGCTGCACCAAACAGGATTCAAGTGTATGGGACTCTAGTTGCACACATATACATCTGTAGTGATCACATTAACCAATAGAGGTTTGTTAACATAAAATAGTGCATTTCCCACTGGTTGATCTAACTTTTATTTATTTTCCAGTTAATGTGTGCATTATTTGATATGTAGTTATTTGATGGTGAAAGATCAACACAATAGTTACAGAATATTTTGTTATATTTAGCCATGTCTTTGATTCTACTTCCACGATCACTGACCCTGTCCCCATTGCAGTATGCATTTTTTTTAAATGCACTTTTACTGTTGCATTGAATAGCTTGGAGGTGGGTGAGCCAACAGATTAGCAAGGAGAGCTGAGCCAGAGCCGAACCAAGGGTCTCACTCGGATCTTACAGCCCGTGATATGTTTGCTATGATATAACAAAGTTGCCAAAAATTCTAAAGTAGTGTGTGTCTTTACCATGTGAAGCATTGATGTTAATACATCACATTTTAGTTTATTAAATCGAAAACAATAGGTTTTTGTACAACAGGTGTTCTGAACTCACATATTTGAAAGTGCTTACATACGCATTAATGTAGAAAAACATAATTTTGTTGAAGTCAAATATTTGCCTTAGTTCACATAATTTAAGTGGAGAAGCAGCAATTTATCTAGGTTTTCTCCTTTAACGTTTACGGATCAGACAGAAAATGCATCTGTATTCACCTTTTCTTGTGTTAAGACTTTGTTTTTACTTCTTTGTGCCTTTTCCTGCAGTTTTTATATAGCGTAATCTCGCCCTAAAGGTATTGAAGCACTTTACATGAGCACCACTAACATCACAAGTACATATTCATTGTTTTAAGGCATGGGGAGATTAGGTGGTTTGCCCAGAATCACAGGATGTTGAGCTGATGCCGAAACTCAAGCCTATTTCCCCAGTTTCAAAGTCGGTAGCCCTGGCCCTAACAACACATCCTGGTTATAGAGAGGAAGGGAGGCAAGCAGAAGCCACATGAAAGCTTAGCCTGTTATGGGCTCGAGGTTCCAACAGGACCTTGAGGTGAACCAGAGGAAGACTTCAGGCTCGAGGCTGGCTCAAGCTTTCAGTGATCCCCCACCACCTCTAGAATAGCTACATAATGTCTAACAAACCTGTTATATTAGCATGTGGTGTCCTGCCTTCTTTTATTTTACACTATGAACTTTTTTTTGTTTTAGATATTGTAGCAGATTAACCTGTTATCTGTATTTGGTTAACACAGTGTACTATTTATCTTAGAAAATTGTACAAAAATACTGTCTTCTGGTATTAAAAGGGATGGAGAAAAAGAAATTAATTTAGTTAGTGGCTTAGGTACATTATGTATGATGGGAAGCCCCATAAGATTATCTCTAAGCAAGGTAGGATTCATTCGATTTCATTCTTGCTGATTACGCAGGTATTTGCAACTATGCCAAGCATACTCAGAGCTTAAATCTATTAGGTATGAGAGGAATCTTGTCACCTGTTCGGGAAGCTGCAAAACGGCCGTCTCAAGCGGCCGCCATCCTAACCCCTAAGAACACCGTCCAGTCACTATATTTTTCTACAATAAAAAGCATGTATTTAATAGTAAAAGTGTGCATATTTTTCATAAACTGTCAAATTGAGGTTTGGGAACAATGGGAACAAATTGTTAGCATTGTCAATGATATAAGTAAAGCTAATGACGATCACTACTGCAGCCTGAGAACATAGGCTGAATGATTGATGTAACCTTTATGTATTTATGTGTATGATATTTCTATAGCACAACCCTAGCCAATAGCAGCAACACACTGTTGGTGACCAAAGAGAAGCATAAAATCAATGAGTGATAGGACTGGTAGGTGGGTTGTGGATGGTTAATGCATTGTGATGCAATGTTCTTTTAAGAGGCGAGTATTTAACTCTTTCCCAAATTAAAGCAGCGTTCTGGAGGTTCAGGAGGATAAGACAATTTTTTCCAGATCCTGGCTGCACAGGTGAATAAGCCCTGCTTCTTTGCTTTTATTTTTTACACTTCTCAGTCTGTAGTCTGGTCATGTCTGAGCTACCAGTGGGTGAGAACCGCGAGAGATGTTGAGCTGGTCTGCAATTTTAGTGGGGGTGTTGGTCCTGATGATTTTGTCAATGATGCAGCTAGTTGTAAAGATTAAGCAGGCCTGCAAATGGAGCCAATGTAGTACCATCATGTTGGAGATGATGTGATTATATTTCTTCAAGCTGTGGATGAGATGTGCTGCAGAATGTAGGATGCCAGTGTGGGGTCTCGGAGGCAATGGAACAGGACATTACTGCTGTCCAGATGCAAGAATATGAGGTCGCTTTCTGGAAGAAACAGTTTCACGTCTTCAGAAGAAAGAGCTGGTACCAGCTCGTCTTGCTTTTTTGACACTGTTCTGGAAACCGGTAAGAGCTCTGTAAATTAGCAGCACTGTAATAATCCACATTTGTAAAGCACGAACAATCACCAGTAAGGGTCTCTAGGCGCTGGGGGCCATCGGGAAGATTAAGCAAGCTATTGCCCAGAGTCACATGGTGCTGGGCTAATCTGCCACCGGTGCCGGGGATCAAACCGTGATCCCCGATTCCGGAGTCCGTCGCCCTGGCCGCGGCACCACACCTCTTCCCTGTGTATCATCCTGTAAACATGTGGATCTGCTATGTATGTTGTGTATGCATGAAATTGTGAGATGCCTCACATTTTTAGTTTCCCACTCTTCAGAGACATTATCTGGCATAACTCCTCAACTCTCCAAACACTATATAGGAAGTGAAGTTTGGAAGCTTTGTTTGCTTGCTTAGTGCAATGCTCGGCACTTTCTAACATCACCAGACACCATTGCTCTGGTTTTAAACATTTAAACATTTTCTGTTTTCACTGCTCTCGTAAAGACTGCCTCCCTCTGTTCTAGCTCACGCCATTCTGCATTAATGTCTGTTCTATATATCTGGAGCACAAAGGGGACGTGTTTGGGAAGGAGTACTCTTTTGTGGTCTTTCAAATCTGCAATGGCATCAGTGAGCCAAAATTAAGGACACGGTGCACTGAAAGCATATAAATGATCAGTCTACAATGTATGCTCGGTCCAGTACAGGGTGTGTGTGTGTGCGCGCGCACATGGTGCGTGTGTGTGCGCGTTTGTATGTTGTAAACTAAGGGTTGTTATTTATTGATAATGTACATCTTTTTCAGGCTTATAATTGTTGTAATTGGTATAGATTGGCAATGATTTGTGGAGCTGATTGAGGACTGAAATAATTTGTCATGGTCAGATTTTCGGAGGATTATTGGTGGACACCTATTGAGTATAAGCATAGCCATTAGGTCTCATAATGATGACACCAATATGTATCAGTTGAAACCATTTATGTACATTAAGTTCAATTGTTTAATTGTGTTAACATTAAACTCGGGTCATAGTGCACTGATGCTTTTGTCCAGAAAAGCGTTGAACTGTTCTACACCCACGCTTCAGAGAGATTATCTGGCATAACCCCTACCATTGCTTAGCGGACCTACAGCAACCCTACATGCGAAGTTACCTTTAATGAAATACTTAAATCATATATAACCACGGGCCATATGCCATCATTTCGCTCAAAAATTAATGTAAATGACCCTAAATCTGCTGTAAAATCATATTTAAATTAGATGCCATTTTGATTAAAGTGATCACTCTAACATGTTTTATTCAACATGCACACAAACTATCACAAGGATCCCTAGTGAGGGACCCGTAATTTTTTTGTAAAACTGGCTTTAAATCTTATTCATTTTTGTGTAAGTTTGTTAGCTAATGTGCTTAAGTGGTAAGACTGGGCACAAATATTTTCAGCAATCTTTCGGAATAGCCACAGCCCACTGTTTACAATTTGTCGCTCATTTCCTCCAAACACCCTCAGGGATCATACTGTACCCAAATATACAAAATAAAAATAAACTGTGTGTCACTGTCGGCCAGCACAGATAAATGCTTTAGGGCGGTGGGGCGGAGTGGGAGGGGGTAAGTTGACAGACAAAGGAATAGGTATAATTAAATGAATAAATAATACCTATTCCATCATCTGTCAGCTTCTTCCCCTGCCGCGCCCTGCCCCGCCCTCCTGCGCTTACCTGAGCCAGCCCCGCTTTGTGTTTTCAAATATCACCAAAATCAAACACTTTAAAAAAAAAACTGATTCTGTAAATAGAAACCATTACTTTCCAGCAGAACCACCTCTTGTCATTATGTGGGGCCAGGCCACCCAAAAAGGGCTTTAAGTAGGATGAAAAAACTGGGGGGGGCTTCTCAAAGGGTCGTAGCCGATGTAATTAAGGGCGTGGCTTCACAACACCTAAACTAAAAATCTGTGTTAGCATAGTGTGCTGCCAGACTGGTTTTTAGCTGTTTCTGTCATTGCAGCCAGATATATAATACAAGTGACATTATACCAACAACAATCCAAGACTATTGGCTTTGTCAATGGTTGCTGGTTGCATAATATTAATAAGGAACAACTATGACTTTGTTGGATATGATAGCGATAATGCTTCAGTTCTGAAATGATGAGGCTGTGAAAGAACTATAACCAGTCTCTTTGAAGTTACATCAAAGGCAGTGAAGGGTGGTACTGAAGCAGATCTAAAAAAAAAATCACCCTGAGGGTGAGGGCAAAAACAGAGAGCCCTTCTCAGCACGTGCTTTCTTGAACTGCCGGTACTGAGCACGAGCGCGACCCGGCCCACTTAAAGCCCTGCCCCCAAACCTTATACTTCTGGCTAGGGCCTGAATCTAGTATCTTCATCTCTGCGACTTCAGTTTCGCCTTTAACTTTGCTGCTCGTCCAGCTCGATAGTGCTTCCGCGTCCGCCCACTGGGGGCGCTCTTAGAAAGCACAGTCGGTGCAGAGAATGGGCTGACTGGCATGCTAGGAGCAGCCTCCAGACATCTTAAGAAGTAGGACTCATCTCATACTCGACATTAGAAGCAAAATTATCTTTTGTGTTTCTGCAGCTCCCATTGTCAGCCTCAATCACGGGGATGAACTGTCAAAACTTTATCGGAGAGAAAGCCATTCAGACTTCCTTCTTCGGTTTCTATTTTCAAATAGTGCCCTAGAGAAGCAATCAGCCCACTGGAGGATCACATATTGAAGGCAGGGTTTATGTCTGAAGATTTAGCTTGATTGTCAGGGTAATGCTTTTTTCCAGATATATCATCTTGCACTGGCTTTACCCTCTAACTGTCTAACAGATTACTGGCTAAAAGACGGCACTCTACAAAACCACGAATGAATGAATGAATGAATGAATAAACAAATAAATATATCAAAAAAGTAATTGATTAATTAGTTGGTTCATTAATACATGCCAATGATTGAGAAGGTTCTATTCAAAGCCATAAAATATAGCTTGTGTCTAAAAATGTAAAAGGCAATATATTTATGACCGGAGTTAAGACTGCAGCCACCAGCATCTATCTCAGACGTCTTCAATCTGTGGGGCGCGACCCCCATGGGGGCGGTGGAACCCTGGTAAGGGGGTCGCGCATTCCCGGGCCTCACTTCTTGGACTCTTAGGATAAATAAAACGGCCCGGACAGTTCATTATAAAAAATGTAAGTACTTAAAGCTGTAATGCCATTCAAGAAGTGTTCACTTGTGCTGTGAAACCATAACTGGTCAGACAGCTAAACAAGGTTTCCTTCCAGGATGCTTGCCTGAAAGGGATGGAAATATACCCTATGAGTTAATCTGAAAATGCAAAGGGCAATTTGCAGTTGTAAAGAATGATTGGGAGCCAGTACTGGCTTTCAGTGATTGAATCACTGGAAGCTTAGTGAGGAGCTATGAAGTTCGTGCTTCTAATTGTAAATATATTTACATAGCGCTTGCTATCCCGGAGGAGGTGTTGAAGGCCAATAAGGAGCAAAAAAAAACAAGCATTTGCAATGCAATGGGTCTCTCATTTTAGAAACTTTGTCCTATTGGTATTGCAAATGACAATGCCTTTTATTATTGCAGGTGTTTACAGATATTTACAAGTAAGAGAGGGAAAACATAGGGGCTCATTACATCATCGTTGCGTTGCTGGTACCGCCCGCCGGACATGCAGTGGTCCCACCACTGAGATTAGGATGCGCCCGCCATACATTGCAGCACCGCACGCAATGTCAAAAGTGCGTATGCAGCATTTCCCTGCACTACGTGGCAGGCACCACGTGGTGCCTGCCACTTGGTGCATGGAAATGATGGGGGGTACCATGGGTACCCCCCAGTGCAGCGAGACCACCCTCCCCCCCCAAGGGGGGACCGCAACGGGCCCCCAAACCCAATCCCTGCCAGCCTTTCCATCACCGCCATGGTAAGGCCTTTGTTTACCCACATCCTGATATGGCGGACAGAGCCTGCTAGGCACCACCACCATTTCAGGCGCCCTGCACCCTCCACCAGGCAATCGGGACGATTACCTTTGCCAGTGAAGCGGCGGACGGACTTTCCGTCCACAGCAGTACCCACAGCCATCCTAATTTGGAGGTGGGTAATGCGCTTCGTGATGGCGGAAGGACGCCACTGGCGGTGGCAGTCCTTCCGCCATCATAATGACCCCCATAGATTGGGAAGACAGAGGGAAAAACCGGCCAGCAGTCACAAACAGAAAACATGAACCCGCAATTGAGGTCAAGAAAAAAGGGCAGGGAGAGTCTCTAGTTGCAGGTATTCGGTGCGCAAACGTTTAATTGCTTTGCCATGGGAATTGGGGACGTTTATGGTTGTCGAGGATGAGGAGTACCAGATTCCAGAAATTTTTGTCAGGAGGGGGTCCTTATGCCTAAAAATGTTTGACAGGGGGGTCTCGGCATCAAAAAGTTTGAAGACTTCTGATCTATCTGAATTATTATGTAGCTCAGAAAAACCTATTTTGACAGTTGTCTTAAAAACTAGAAGAAAGGGTTGAGGCCTCGCTCATGAGAACCAGACCTCATGCAGTTCCAACACCCCAGCAAACCACTTTTTGTAAGGGAGTCTGAATTTTCGGCCAATATGCACTGGATGGAAAAAGCCCAGTGAATGGGACGTGCAGAATCTGGTGGTAAACACCAAAATATGACTTGTATTCCCCCATTTTCGCGGAGAAACTCGCAATTACTAAAACACTCGTTGCCTAATACTAACTAGTGTGAAGCAAGAGCTAGATTATTCTAAAATATCAGGGTGAGATGATAACAGACAGCTCTCAATTAACCTGAACTCTTGGAGAAAGCGCCGAAAATGTATCAGCAGGGCTGAGAGCAAATGGAAGCATCTAGCCGCGGCTTCTATCAGCTGCAAGCACCAGACAATTAAAAAAAGCGTTCTGTACTAATGATAGTAATCTATAAGATGCTCTATACTTTAGAGAAGTGGGAGTGCTGCGGTCTATTTGTGGCCTGGCAATCAGGCCTGCAGCCATCTTCTGCTTTCCCTGGAGCCGGAGAAGTACCTGATTGGTCAGACCAGAGGCGCGCGTAGTCCGGCCAGAAGCAATCAGCGCCTCGACAGCAGCGCTCGTCAGTGGCCAGGGACTGATGGAATCATCTTCATCAGGCGTAATTGGTGAAATTTGGCCTTGACAACCACATTAGTGTGTGCGTCGAGTGCAAGACCCTTGTCCACTGTGATTGCCACGCTCTTACGCCTGTGACAAGGGCCTACTTTTCTGCCCAGCAACTCTGAGAGGACCTCACCTTCTTCCAAATTTATTGGGAACAAAACTCAACTGACATTTATCATAGCCTCATACTTCTGAAAAAACAGTACAAAAGTTGGCACGACATTTGTAAACTAGTGCACTGCCTGCCTTTCAACTGTACTGGGCATGTGAGAGGGGCGCTGCTGCTCAGCTGTGGGGGTCTCAGGTCTGTACCATTTTGTGTCCACCCTCCCATCCTTTGGAATCCGATTTTGCCAGCTCAGGGCTTTCCATGACTTGGTTGCGCCGACCTCTCTGTGAACGGGAGCCAATTGGTAGATATCCGGATTCAGAGCGGTGCGGGTCATACACAGCTGAGTGTCCTCGATATGTAAAGGGTAGGTCAATGGAACACAGGGACCCTGGCATGAAAAAATGTGTCTTGTGTCTGTGATTGTACAGAGCTGACAGAACAGACACGGGTGTGGAGGGGCTTGTCTAGAAACCTATTGGAGGCTCTTCTTAATATGTCTGACTCTTTACTGACAATTTGGTGCATTGCACATCAGCAGGGAAACAATGGCCAGCATAAATCAACACAGAACAGAAAGCAAGGCCAGTGATACACAGCAAGAGAATCGTACCCGGAGAATAATATTGCAAAAAGATAAACCTCGGCTATAGTAACAGGAGCCACGATGCCGTCCCTTTTTACCCCTCAGTCAGCCTAATTAATTCCAGCTATCCCGAGCAGCAATTACTACTACATTGAACTACTGCCTGGAACTAATCTTGATTGCAAGGCACCACACATCTTTTCGTGTTTGTGTGAAACCCAGAGCTTCATAGGTAGATTCTCTAAAATCGCACACTAATTCATATGTTATGTTATGTTAATATTCACTTATAACACGCACGTATAACCCCAGATGAGGTCTCTCAGCGCTATCACAGCTAATTCATACCCTGGAACCAACCCTCTATCAACCACCCTCTAGTGTTGAGCACTATTTAGTTGGGTGAGCACTAAACCCGCGTTGAGAAGACGTTTTGTGTACCCATTAGCATCCTTAGCTCCAAAAATATGAAGGCTAGCTGGCTTAAGGGAAAGATTCACAGTCAAAGCCAAACACTCTGAGAGAGTCCCGGTTACACCTTTCCAAAACAACTGAATTGCTGACAAAAACTCCAGATCGCGTAAATCTCCCTACGTTGAGTGACACCGAATGCAGATCGAAGGAGAGTCCCTCTGAATCTGCTAAAGCTTCTTCTCAGTGTAGTCAACTCCTTGAAGGTAAATTAATTGGATCTAGAAAGATGAAATAGTTAATTCTCTAGGTGACATGATGGCATTTCTTCATTCCTGTTTGGTAAGATTCCCTACATCAGCTTCCCAGGTCACTCGCGAGGATCCTAAAATATATGTTGTTTGCAAATATTGTTCACAGTGAGTTTATCGTGTGTTTTGCCTCAAGCTGGTTGAATTCAGGATTAGCCTACAAGTCCTGCAAGCAGGGGGAGATGGCATGTCTTACTTGCAAATATATACATATATATATTTGGAATTCAAATGAAGATTGCTAGTCTCTAAAGTACTACACTACACATAGATGTCAATGTGACCCTTACTTTAAGAATGCTGAAGCACCATCACCTGTGTAGGAGAGGTGGCAACACGAAGCAGAGTGTCCCTTGTCATCTTATGGCGCCAATGAATAGCATGAGGAATATATCTCCAGATCGTAATCACCGATTGGGTATAACCTGCGTGTATGTCTAGGAAGCTTCCCTCTGTATAGATAGTGTAATGGGCTACCGTAACCTAGAGTCAATCTTTCTGCTTTAACTACCGGGTCTGATTGGGAGCCAAACAGCCACTCATTAACAATGAGGTGGTGTAACAAAAGATAATGCATCGGGATAGCCATCATACCGATCCACTGTCATAACGCAATTTACTTTTGCCCATAGAAACAATGAGGTGGTGTAAAGCAAGATAATGCATCGGGATATCCATCCTACCGATCCTCTGTCATAACGCAATTTACTTTTGCCCATAGAAACCTGGGGAGTTTTACCCCCTCCCTTCAAAAGAAAGCTTCAGTGCTACACCACTATATTGGGAAGGAATGAACTCGGTGTGAAAAAAGGGTATGTTCTAGAGAGCGTAGTGAAGCTTCGGGAGCAAAACCATTTTAACCGTGGCTGAGACCCCCCTTCCCTCCTTGAACGACAGTAGACGAGGGTTCCAGTGGTCCAGGTCATGCTTGATCGGATTCAGCACCAGATCCCACTGCCACATTTTGAATGGCTACAAGGCAGCAAACCGGACAAAATATTTAGCACCTTCTAGTCCTAGATGTATACTTGGAGCCCAGTGCACATCTGTTGTTGACTACAGCAAAAGAAAAATAGAAAACGTAAATTAGTTGACAAGCAACCCAGAGTGATGGCCGAACACTTTCAGACACTTCACTGGGTGAGGGCCCAATCTGAATGCTATCCTTAGCAACCCAAGTGTTTATGTGAAGCCTGCATTGAACATGCTTGGTGTGTATGAGTGAACCACAGTAATGGAGGCCCGAGGGATTCATTTAGGATACCCCAAGCCTACCCGTGTGAACAAAATGGAGGTGAAGTTGTTTTCGCAGACAGTGGCAGTGCATTGGTGAGATTCCGGAGGTTGAAGGGAGAAGGCCTAGACACTGAAGTGGAGAAACAGTAGGCAAAGCTTCTATAGAAATTCCATTAGGCCTTTAGCTGAGAGGAACTGCTGATTAGTCCTCCTGTGGCACTCCCATTTGATAGTCTGGCTAAAGTGTGGGATTTCATTCTTTGGTGTTCAAGGTGAAAGGGACACGTAGGTGAGGCCAGCCTTTTATCTTTCCCCTGATCTATCTTCAGTGTGGTTAATGATAGCCAGGTGCAGAACTCTTCCACCTCTTTTTTTGCCTATGTTGTGGGTACTCCAGGTTAGAGACTACCCTGCTGTGAGGAGCATCATTCTACAAAAAAAAGGATGTGTCTGGAGCGCAGCCTCAAGAGGATGCTTGAAAGCAGGATCAACCTCAACCAGTTCAGATAGGCAGACACCAGACATCCTTATAGCCTGTCTGCTTTGTGTATACAAACGTGGGACCCACTGACTCACTTGTTTCATTTCCAGGTTCTCAATGACCAAGGAACAGAAGTCGTCCTCCTCAGAGTACACAAAGGACTGCTGTGCAACCAGAGTCGGTGTCAACCTGACAGCCAGCTTTCCAAACGTGAGGGAACGTCACAAAGTCCACCTCTTGCTTCAATAGCTGATTACCTGTCCTGAAGTGCCTAATAGACATAAGCCTACCTGCTGAGAGAGGGAAGCAACCTGGCATCACCGTAGGACGAGTGACTGTCCAGAAGGAGCAGCATGACCCCGATGCAGTGGGTCAGCAGGAGAGCGATCTGCGTGCCCCGGTGTCAGGCCTCCAGACTCCCCTGTATGGATCCTTGTAGGATCATAAAGATTGCAGCAAAGCCTAAGCTATTCTGCCTCGACTGAGTGTGTGGTGAGGCCTGAGACGCTCTCTCCAATTTGAGAAGTGCAGCATGTGCAGAGCCACTTTCACAGTTGAGGTGTGATCTGTGCCACTTTGCCTGAACTGTTGAAGATTGTAGAATGTCCTGAACTGTTGTACATTTAAATTGTAAATTCTTGAATTCTTAATGTGGTCCCAACCATTGCACATGCCTGCATCGCAGCAGGGCTTAGAGCTGCTGTGGTGTGCACGCAAAAGTACTTTTCTTCTTTGAAATTCAGTCACTGAGTTTGACGATAAGTTATTTTATGAATGGTTGTTTGTTGAGTGCTGAGCAAAAGCACCCCCACACTTCCTCCCTGAGAACTACGTTACTGCTCATTACGGAGACCACTTAGGATCAAGTGCTGAAGGGGTTGTACATGGCGCAGTTAGCAGAACCATAGTAGGACAAGACCCTGGCAAACAACCTCACCCCCCCACAGTTGAAGTCCATTAGCCCCTGCTTGCCATGTAGCCCCCCAATCAGGCTTTGACAGCTAATGCCTATCTTTGTCAGAACGTTTATGTATTCCTACTCCACTGAATCAAAAGCCTTTTTGATATCAACAAGGAGGATCGCAAGGAACCTTCCATTTTGCCAGCATGGACCAACACTGCCTGCTTGTGGTGTGTAGATCAGCTCAGCATAAAGCGTGTTTGGTCCTCATGAACTAGAAAGCGGGTTACAACACTCAATTGATTAGCCAGGGCTTTAGCTAATACCTTTATCGTAGTATTGAGTAAGGAAATGGGTATATAATGAGGAACAAAAATTGATGGCTTTGCAAAGGTCTAATGAGAGGAGTCTTCCCTCCAGGGAGTTGAAGATCATTTCCTAGTGTGGGGTCAGTTGAGACGCAAATATGTTGAGCACTTCAGCCAGGAAACGTTTGGGTTCAGACATCTTACCCACTTGGAGCTGAGCCATGACTTTTCTCAATACCTTAAACCAGAGCTCTTTCCCTAACTGAGTGCTTTCAAAATAGAACAACTGCTCTATCAGAATAATATCGAATAAGGCATACAGAACCTCAGAAGGAAGGGACTGGCGTTCACAGTACATCACATGTTAGTAGCAAGCAACAACTTTAGCCAGTGCACTCAGCGATTAGTACCCAATCTATCTCAAATACACTTGACGTGCTTACACTGGCTCTCCCGACTATGGGGCATATCAGCAACAACCGGCGATAATTATCGCTAAGCGCACTTAGCGCTAGGATAATTATCGCCGGCTAACGTGGATTTTTATCCCTGAGATAGCGTGCTATTAGCAACGCTTATCTCAAAAGCGATAAAAATCCTAGCGCTAACTGCCAAATGTGAGATTATCGCTGGAAACCCAGCGATAATATCACGAAGTTTGGCGTTAGCTTGATGATAGGGCCTCACATACTCAGCCATGATATCTACCTTCCATAGGATATCATGGCTAAGTCAGGCCTGAAGCAGGCGTAAGGAAAGTAGCGATAACAGGGGTTATCGCTTCTTTTCTTGCCACTATGCTTCATAGCGTGGGGCTTGATGATAGGAGAAATGTCGCTTAGCGACATTTCTCCAGTCATGTCAGGTCAGGAACGCCCACTTTGCATCTCATTAGAGATGCAAAGCTGGGCGCTAAGAATCCGGGCGCTAATGCAAGGTTTCACGCAATAGCGTGACCTTGCTAATTAGGCAATAAAATTATCGTCGCTTTTCGCCCGAAAACGGACGCAAAAGCGGCGATAATTTTATATCGCCTCGTTGCTGATATGTCCCTACATTAGTAGTTGAATTGTTTACCCGCTTTTTCACCCCATTCATATACCTGGGTCTAGAAATCTTCCCATGATTTCCTGGATTCAGCCATTACCAATTGTTTGAGAAGTCACATAAGTACGTTCCTGGGCCTACACAGACCAGGAGACAAAGTCTCCTAGTATCATCTCCAGATGAGCAATAGACTCATGCGTATTTTTTCAGCCTGGAACCACACCCCATTGCTTCGGCATGAGCCATGGCTTGAAAGCCTCACTGAGCTTGAGAAGAGATACAGCAGAGCCAATATTGTGGCTAAAGTATAGGTCTAACCCTCTTCTGATGCATTCAATAAAGTAGTTGATTGGGGAACGGTCAGACAGACCACGTGGAAGAATAAGGGGAGGTACTTGCTTTGGAAGTTATGTCTTTTCAACTCCTAGCCCACTCTCAGGCGTAAAGGCATACATTGATACTTACGTGGAGCATGCCTAGTTAAAGATGGTAGTGGGCACCTCCTGCTGAAACAAGCATGCTTCCTTGCTTGGTTCGATAGGAGATGACATATTAGACCACGTTATAGTGTAAGCAAATGCTGCTCAGCATTGATTCTGCCTTTTGGCTGGATCTGTTTTCTAATGGTTTTTCTATGAAATGGAACATTCTGCTGTCAAAGCGCGCAGCTGGATTCCTTTGACATATTTTATGTTTCCTCCAAACCTGGCTCTACATCGCTAGAGTCGGACAGCTTTGGGCTGTAATATATTGAACTAACATTGAATTATTAGCACTGCTATGGATGCATTAACATTGGTTTTGATTGGAAAATTATGTCCAATATTTAAATCATCTAAAATCATTTGAAGGTCTTTTCCACTAGGTTCTCAAAGTCATTAAGGAATGACCCTCATGTGCCTAATTAGCTAAATTAATGTCTCAACCCTGAGGGTGCAGAATTATTTGCTAAAATATGCATTTTTTTAAATAGACGAGCAAGTGAGACAAAACCACACATCCCCAAGCAAAGGATTATCAGGAGAGCGCAAAAAGTCCTAGTCAAAGGTCCAGCCGGTACCGCTGGGGGATCCCACTCAACCCTAGAAACTCTGTCCTGTGCGGGACATTACTCAGGCTTGAAGGATGTTGCCAGAGGTCCTTCACAGCGGCGCTGGGACAGTTTTCAGAGTGGGGATGCTGCCATCAATGTTACATCACTGAAGTCATAGGGACTGTGAAAAATCTGAGTGTCACAATAAGAATAAGCTTAGCATATGGGCCACGCCTATTTTGCAGGAGAGCGGTAAGGGTATGTGTAGTGATGAAGTCCGTAGCCAAGATGTAGTTTTATGTAGATGTATTGGGACACCTTGACAAACCTGCCTTGCTGTTTGGATTGCCCGTGGATTCCTTGCATCTGCACCAACGCCTCGCGGAACCCGCTGCGCGGGTCCCGCTTCGCAGAGGGGCGCTCTCCTTCGTGGGCTGTTAGCTGCTGCTGGGGTAAGACAGGGGCTGAGGGCTGCGAGCAAGAGGGCTGGGACTACATTTCCCAGGAGTCCCAGTAACCCCGCCCGTTCCACCTGGGCTGCTCTCCCTCCCCGCCCCGCCCCCAACGACCGGGTGATCTAATACCGGCTTGCCCTGCACTTCGTGGGACACCTTGACAAACCTGCCTTGCTGTTTGGATTGCCCGTGGATTCCTTGCATCTGCACCAACGCCTCGCGGAACCCGCTGCGCGGGTCCCGCTTCGCAGAGGGGCGCTCTCCTTCGTGGGCTGTTAGCTGCTGCTGGGGTAAGACAGGGGCTGAGGGCTGCGAGCAAGAGGGCTGGGACTACATTTCCCAGGAGTCCCAGTAACCCCGCCCGTTCCACCTGGGCTGCTCTCCCTCCCCGCCCCGCCCCCAACGACCGGGTGATCTAATACCGGCTTGCCCTGCACTTCGTGGGACACCTTGACAAACCTGCCTTGCTGTTTGGATTGCCCGTGGATTCCTTGCATCTGCACCAACGCCTCGCGGAACCCGCTGCGCGGGTCCCGCTTCGCAGAGGGGCGCTCTCCTTCGTGGGCTGTTAGCTGCTGCTGGGGTAAGACAGGGGCTGAGGGCTGCGAGCAAGAGGGCTGGGACTACATTTCCCAGGAGTCCCAGTAACCCCGCCCGTTCCACCTGGGCTGCTCTCCCTCCCCGCCCCGCCCCCAACGACCGGGTGATCACCGTAAGAGCCATATATTAACGTGTGAATACCGCTGCGCGGGAGCTCGCCGGGAGAAGGCCGGGACAAGGGCGGGACCGTCTGTGGCCGTCAGAAGCCGAGTGAGGCCGGGCCGGGCCACCTTCCTAACATTTACCACTCAATATTTATAACATCTCATGGTATCACCTAACAGACGTTTTAAATGTTTATTTTGTAAACATTGCATCTGACCATAACCAGGCTTGTGTCCTCATTGTTAGTATAACCGCTTTGACCTAACTTTGCCCATTATTGTACATAATTTGAGGTTTGAGGTTGGTGTTAATTTGGTTACTTGTATATCTAAAGATGACCCTAAGATCTGGCAAAGAGAGGCAAGTCCAGGTCTCCACCTCTAATGGCACTTTTACGGGTACAATTGACCAGTTTTTTAAACGCTCTACTGCCATACTGGAGAAAGAAATCGCTCTAGTTGAAAAACGTCTTTCACTAGATATAATTACAGGCAAGCGATCCTCTCTTGGGAAAATTAATGTGGCAGTCTCCCCCATTCCGCTTTCCCTTTTAGACACTGATAGCAATGATGTTAATACAGATTTAGTGCTTGTAACTGTTCCTGAGACCCAAACTGTGGAGTTAGCGGGGACGGGTCAAGATAGCTCATATACCACTGCACATGATAATATGCTAAATGGAGGGACTACTATTTTTTTAGACCAGCCTGGAGAGAAATCAGGTCTCTCGGACTCACCTAATCTTAATATCAGTAAGGAGCAAGTGACTTCCCCTCCCCTTTCACAACTTCTACCCTCACAGAACCCTGGGAAACGTAAAAGGTTAGACTCTCCCGACTTAGATGAACATATTGAGGGGGCGGGAAGTACTATTGATTCACCTATACAGTTGCCTAATACTAATGTGGTGGTTCAACTTGAAGACCATAATACCACAGTTAGTATTGCAGAAGGCATACTTCTGGCTAAGATAGAGTTACTAATGAAATCCCTGCTCTTACCACTATTCGAAAGGACAAGACTATTGAATACAAAAATGGATTCCTTGGATAGGTTGGTTAAAGATAATATAGCATCTACAAACAGAACTCTTGCCAGTTTAGCCCCCAAAGGCTTGCCCCCCACTGCCCTGTCATCATCGAAGTCTACTCTGGTGAATAACAAAGCAGGGGCCTCAAGTTCAAAAGCGGGACCCACTACGTTAAAAGCCCCGCAGCCAACAACTGTATCGGCCCCCAAGAAAACAGTTAGCTCTGAGGGCGCACCTAGACAGAAGGCCGCAAAGCAACCCCAGGCCAAGAAAACTCTTAGTAGTCACGACCAAAACATCCGGCCCTATATCAAACCTATCCCGAGGAAACAATGTGTTAATCTCCCCCCAGAGTCACAGCCTTACACCATCATCTTAACTGGCGTGGCTCCTTTAGTAGATGGTAAAAGAGAAACACACAAGGACCTCTACAACAAAGTAACATTCTGGCTTAATAAAAATCGCCCGCTCCCACCCAACATGAATCCTGAAATTCTTAATGTAAGAAGGGTGGATTGGATAGGTTATGGTAAGAAAGATCTTGAGGGGGACTGTGTGGTGATAAGTTTCAGAGAGCCATGGGTGGCTGAACTTATCAGCAGGGAACCTAGATTCGGAAGAGATGGGGATGTGCAAACATTATTGTTGAATTATTTCTATCCTGCTTTATATACAAGTAGACCCCACACCCCATTTCAACATTCTAGAAGAGACAGGCCAAGAGGGAGATTTCACTTTGATACCCCAGTCTACCCTTTGTTTCACCCGCACCTCACAAACCGGTTTGCTCCGCTATCCGGCTTGGAAGGTGTGGATTGACTTGACAATCTACTACCGATTCCCGGGCCGAGTGAAGTTGTACTGAGTTCCCCTAACCCTACTCCATCTCCCAGGGCTGAGATTGTAACAGGGCTGAGTGGTAATTCCCAAGGGGAGGTAGAAAGGGTAAAACTTCCAAATCCCACATATGGACCCCTGGTCCCTGAGGAGACTGTGAATCCATTTAACAATTTGCCGAAAGAAACAAGTAATACCCTCACAGTTTTGTCTTGGAATGTAGCGGGATTAAAAGGGAAAATGTCTGAGGATGACTGGGGCTCTTATGTGGACTCTTTTGATGTTATCATTTTACAGGAAAGCTGGTCAACTGATGCCATCTTTCGGGTTGGCTATCTTAACTACTATAAGTTACAACAAAATGGTCGCACACTGCCGACCTACCTGCGTGTTACCCCAAAGAACTGTGGTCCCTGTAGTTAGCGTCGGCGGATACACCTATGCTCGTGTCGTGGTAGGTGTAGCAGTGTGCGACCAATCTGGTTTAGCTTTATATTCAGGCTCCCTTGAGCCGGTGGAGTCGACGGACTCATGGTTACGCACCTGCGCGCTACGAGAGGTACTAGACCTGATACGATTTTAGCAGCTTACACAGCAACCCCACACATTTTCCTACTCCCTGCTGACGAGAGGCAACTACCTCGAAACACGTGTCCAGGGATGGCACACGCCACGCATACTTGCATTCACACTCGAGCATAGGTGTATCCGCCGACGCTGACCTTCAGGGACCATTTTCATTGGGGGAACACGCCTGGTAGGTGTAGCAGTGTGCGACCAATCTGGTTTAGCTTTATATTCAGGCTCCCTTGAGCCGGTGGAGTCGACGGACTCATGGTTACGCACCTGCGCGCTACGAGAGGTACTAGACCTGATACGATTTTAGCAGCTTACACAGCAACCCCACACATTTTCCTACTCCCTGCTGACGAGAGGCAACTACCTCGAAACACGTGTCCAGGGATGGCACACGCCACGCATACTTGCATTCACACTCGAGCATAGGTGTATCCGCCGACGCTGACCTTCAGGGACCATTTTCATTGGGGGAACACGCCTGGTAGGTGTAGCAGTGTGCGACCAATCTGGTTTAGCTTTATATTCAGGCTCCCTTGAGCCGGTGGAGTCGACGGACTCATGGTTACGCACCTGCGCGCTACGAGAGGTACTAGACCTGATACGATTTTAGCAGCTTACACAGCAACCCCACACATTTTCCTACTCCCTGCTGACGAGAGGCAACTACCTCGAAACACGTGTCCAGGGATGGCACACGCCACGCATACTTGCATTCACACTCGAGCATAGGTGTATCCGCCGACGCTGACCTTCAGGGACCATTTTCATTGGGGGAACACGCCTGGTAGGTGTAGCAGTGTGCGACCAATCTTGTTTAGCTTTATATTCAGGCTCCCTTGAGCCGGTGGAGTCGACGGACTCATGGTTACGCACCTGCGCGCTACGAGAGGTACTAGACCTGATACGATTTTAGCAGCTTACACAGCAACCCCACACATTTTCCTACTCCCTGCTGACGAGAGGCAACTACCTCGAAACACGTGTCCAGGGATGGCACACGCCACGCATACTTGCATTCACACTCGAGCATAGGTGTATCCGCCGACGCTGACCTTCAGGGACCATTTTCATTGGGGGAACACGCCTGGTAGGTGTAGCAGTGTGCGACCAATCTGGTTTAGCTTTATATTCAGGCTCCCTTGAGCCGGTGGAGTCGACGGACTCATGGTTACGCACCTGCGCGCTACGAGAGGTACTAGACCTGATACGATTTTAGCAGCTTACACAGCAACCCCACACATTTTCCTACTCCCTGCTGACGAGAGGCAACTACCTCGAAACACGTGTCCAGGGATGGCACACGCCACGCATACTTGCATTCACACTCGAGCATAGGTGTATCCGCCGACGCTGACCTTCAGGGACCATTTTCATTGGGGGAACACGCCTGGTAGGTGTAGCAGTGTGCGACCAATCTGGTTTAGCTTTATATTCAGGCTCCCTTGAGCCGGTGGAGTCGACGGACTCATGGTTACGCACCTGCGCGCTACGAGAGGTACTAGACCTGATACGATTTTAGCAGCTTACACAGCAACCCCACACATTTTCCTACTCCCTGCTGACGAGAGGCAACTACCTCGAAACACGTGTCCAGGGATGGCACACGCCACGCATACTTGCATTCACACTCGAGCATAGGTGTATCCGCCGACGCTGACCTTCAGGGACCATTTTCATTGGGGGAACACGCCTGGTAGGTGTAGCAGTGTGCGACCAATCTGGTTTAGCTTTATATTCAGGCTCCCTTGAGCCGGTGGAGTCGACGGACTCATGGTTACGCACCTGCGCGCTACGAGAGGTACTAGACCTGATACGATTTTAGCAGCTTACACAGCAACCCCACACATTTTCCTACTCCCTGCTGACGAGAGGCAACTACCTCGAAACACGTGTCCAGGGATGGCACACGCCACGCATACTTGCATTCACACTCGAGCATAGGTGTATCCGCCGACGCTGACCTTCAGGGACCATTTTCATTGGGGGAACACGCCTGGTAGGTGTAGCAGTGTGCGACCAATCTGGTTTAGCTTTATATTCAGGCTCCCTTGAGCCGGTGGAGTCGACGGACTCATGGTTACGCACCTGCGCGCTACGAGAGGTACTAGACCTGATACGATTTTAGCAGCTTACACAGCAACCCCACACATTTTCCTACTCCCTGCTGACGAGAGGCAACTACCTCGAAACACGTGTCCAGGGATGGCACACGCCACGCATACTTGCATTCACACTCGAGCATAGGTGTATCCGCCGACGCTGACCTTCAGGGACCATTTTCATTGGGGGAACACGCCTGGTAGGTGTAGCAGTGTGCGACCAATCTGGTTTAGCTTTATATTCAGGCTCCCTTGAGCCGGTGGAGTCGACGGACTCATGGTTACGCACCTGCGCGCTACGAGAGGTACTAGACCTGATACGATTTTAGCAGCTTACACAGCAACCCCACACATTTTCCTACTCCCTGCTGACGAGAGGCAACTACCTCGAAACACGTGTCCAGGGATGGCACACGCCACGCATACTTGCATTCACACTCGAGCATAGGTGTATCCGCCGACGCTGACCTTCAGGGACCATTTTCATTGGGGGAACACGCCTGGTAGGTGTAGCAGTGTGCGACCAATCTGGTTTAGCTTTATATTCAGGCTCCCTTGAGCCGGTGGAGTCGACGGACTCATGGTTACGCACCTGCGCGCTACGAGAGGTACTAGACCTGATACGATTTTAGCAGCTTACACAGCAACCCCACACATTTTCCTACTCCCTGCTGACGAGAGGCAACTACCTCGAAACACGTGTCCAGGGATGGCACACGCCACGCATACTTGCATTCACACTCGAGCATAGGTGTATCCGCCGACGCTGACCTTCAGGGACCATTTTCATTGGGGGAACACGCCTGGTAGGTGTAGCAGTGTGCGACCAATCTGGTTTAGCTTTATATTCAGGCTCCCTTGAGCCGGTGGAGTCGACGGACTCATGGTTACGCACCTGCGCGCTACGAGAGGTACTAGACCTGATACGATTTTAGCAGCTTACACAGCAACCCCACACATTTTCCTACTCCCTGCTGACGAGAGGCAACTACCTCGAAACACGTGTCCAGGGATGGCACACGCCACGCATACTTGCATTCACACTCGAGCATAGGTGTATCCGCCGACGCTGACCTTCAGGGACCATTTTCATTGGGGGAACACGCCTGGTAGGTGTAGCAGTGTGCGACCAATCTGGTTTATCTTAACTACTATAAACCAGCCTGTAAAGGACCTAAAGGTGGTCCTTCAGGTGGTCTGGTTATTTGGATCAGACAATCCCTAGCCTTTAAAATTATAGACATTCCTACCTTAAGTAGTGATATTCTTGCCTTGAAATTGTCTGGTAAAAATAACGAGGACTTTTTTCTGATTAACATATATGCAAGAGGGCAACCTGGTGGGAAGCCTGCGAGAGCAGCTAGCGATTTAGATTCCCTATTAAACAATATTACTAGCGACAAATGTATAATGGTGGCAGGTGATTTTAATTGTTCTTTTGAACCTTTTCCTAGTCTTGACAAAGAAGGATATGGGGGAATTGATCAAATTTGGAATATTCCACCATTATCCATCCCTCCAATTAAAAAAGTTACCGAGGCCGCAATGCAGTGGTTAGGCCTCTGCCTTGAATGGGATCTGCGCGCAGCTAACGGTAGAACTAAATCAGATTCGATGGGAAAGGTCACTTTTGACAATTCCCAGCATTCGAGCCGTATTGACTACTTCTTAATAAAGATAGAGTTTTGGAAAATCCTAGAGGATATGGAAGTAGTCCAAAGACCTGAAAGTGACCATAATCCTCTGGCAATTAAATTACTACTGAATGAGGGTCTCAGATTGGATTCTGCATCCACTACCGTTACAGCCGAGGCTGTTCTCACGAATGACTGTAGAAGGGTACGCTGGACTAGGCTTATAGACAACCCTACCGTATTAGAAAGGGTTGCGGTGGAGGTCTCAGCAGCCACCAATTCGATGGTACCCATAGTTAATGAAGGCACTTCCCTGGAAGAAATAGGGTCGATCCATGAGTCTCTGTTTAATAAGATTAAAACTTTTTTTAATGAACCCACAAAAGGAAGGAATAATGGTCCAGTACCAACTAGGACCAAATGGTATGATAAATCTTGTCGTCTTGCCCATAGCACCCTAATAGCTGCTATTAAATCCAAGTCAGCCAATGATATTAGGCTAGCTAGGGTTAATTACAAGAAAGTACTTAAAGAGGCAAAAACCAACTGGGACGAACAGAGCTGGTTAGATTTATACCAAGCAAGCACCTCATCTAACCAACAAAAATTCTGGGAGGTTGTGAGGTGGGGTGGGACTGGGGACTCGAAAGTCCCTGTTAACCATGTGCCTGCAGAACAATGGGTCAAGCACTACGCGACGCAGTTTAGTAACACGGTACGGATCTCCCACACTTGGGAAGATGCCAGTGTACAGACTGCGGTGCCCATACTTGACCACATTGTCTTCACAGAAACAGAAACTGTAGTTGCTCTTAAACAAGTCCAGAACGGTAAGGCCCCCGGTATGGACTGTGTCCCAGCGGACCTTTTTAAGTATGACCAGGTGCATTGGGTTCCGTACATAACTACCCTAGCAAATGCGATAGCTAGAGGGACCAGGATCCCAAATTCATGGAAAGGGGCATAGATCCTGCCCGTGTATAAAAAAGGGGACAAAACTGATGCAGGAAACTACCGACCCATCAGTCTTATTGATGCCCTACAAAAAGGTTGTGGCTAGAATGCTTTTAGGAAAAATCGACACCTGGATGACCGAAGCTGACATTCTCTCTCCATTACAAGCTGGCTTTAGGGCTCACATTAGTACTGTAGATCAGATCTTAAGATTTGTTATGATCTACTGGAAAACTGTGTTTTTGAGAGGTGGCACGATATACGCTGCATTTGTGGACCTCAAATCAGCGTTTGATTTGGTCCCCAGAGGAAAGATGTGGGCTGCATTAAGAAAGATGGGAGTTCCTTCTGCGCTCCTAGAATTTACCATCAGGATGCACGAGGGAAATTTTGCTAGAGTTAGGTGGGGCCGCCAGGGCCAGGTCACAGAACCCTTCCCTGTGACTCGTGGAGTGAGACGGGCTGCGTCCTGGCCCCTACCCTTTTCATACTTTTTATTAATCAAGTGGTTAAGTTTCTCTCAGAAACCCCTACCGATGCCCCATCACTGGGTGGGACTAAATTCCCCCTTTTAATTTTTGCTGATGACACGCTCATATTGGCTAAAACACAGAAGGGTCTGCAGGTAGCTATAGACAAATTTGTGGATTTCTGCAATGAGAACGATTTAGAAATTAACATCAACAAAACCAAATTTATGGTCTTCACAAAGAAAAAAACACAGAGGGGCAATGTTACGATGAACGGGTCTAGTCTGGAACAGGTTGAAGTTATGACCTATCTTGGTGTGACAATGGACTATAGATTACGCTGGAAAGAGCAAATAGCGGCGCTTAGCTTGAAATTTACGCGTCTGTCCGGTTGTCTGGTGAAGGAGCAGCGGAGTTCTCTGACCAAAAGGGTATTGCCCGCTCTTAAAATATATAGTGCAAAAATCAGCTCTGCCATATTATACGGGGCTGATATATGGGGTTGTGTGGACCTGGCTGTCCTTGATAGGATACAGAACAAATTTTTCCGAAACCTAGTCAGTCTTCCTCCATCAACACCCACTCTACCACTATTGATGGATATGGGGTTCCATTCAATTAAACATCAAGCCCAGTACAGGATGGTGGCGTTATGGAGACGAATATGGTCCACACCGGAACTTGCCATGTTTGCCCAAGAGCTTCAGGATGTTAGATCACAACAGGGGGCAGGTGAAATTCCATGGTTTAAGTCAATTAGAAACACTCTTATCGGAATGGGCCTCCCCCAGTTGTGGTTTGAGCCGGGCTCTCACATCTTTCCCTCTAAGAAAGTTTTTAAATCTCTCTTCTGGTCTATGGTTAAAGATGAACACGTTGCTCTATCAGAGAAACCGAACCTGACCGGTCTGTTTCTGCTACATAAAATAGTCCCTCATACCGAGTGCTTTTGGGATGTAATTGTCAAAACCTTAGATAGGAAACTTTACTTTCAGTTCCGTCTAGGTACATTGCCATTACGGGCCTTCACCAGTGGTTGGCAGAAGCCGGCGACTTCACTTTGTCCATGTTGTACTGACCATAAAGAAACAATAGGTCATTTCTTGTTTGTTTGTAATGCTTACCGTGAACCACGCCACAAGTGGCTAAAGCCTATATGCTATAGATTAAAGACCCGGTCGAGCAGTGAAGCCTTGCTCATTCTAAGAACTAACACCTCTGAATGTCTTTCCATTGGATTGGCCAAATTCCTTGGATGGGCTTGGTTATTAAGGTCTAAGACAGTTTGTAACATACCGTCATGAAAAACCCATATAGTACGTTACTTTACTAGATTGTGTCTCCGACCAGTATTGATGTTGTGTCTTTTTATATGCATTTGTTCAATAATAATCTTCTCTTGTCGTCTTTATGCACATATTTAATTTAATTGAGGTTTTAATCAATTCTTAATTCTTTTTGTTCTATTGTTCTTTACGCTTAATTTTCATATAATGTCATTGATTATGTAATATTGTTATTATTTATATGTATGTAAATATTTTGTCTTTTATGAAGAATATTCGAAATAAAGACGTTAAAAACTGAACTGAACTGAGATGTATTGAGCTCAGTTACAGGTAGTTGAGTTGTAGAGATGCAGCCCCACCAGGCGCAGTCTGCCTGCTGCTCAGCCCATACTCCAACTGACACACTCCAGCATGCAGGCACCCAAACATTCCATTCAAGACTCTCACACCAACATTCCATACATCACATTCACACTGGCTGAGCAGTTAGGGAGAAAGTTACAGAAAGTAACCAGATAAATATAATACAGGCTACAACATACCTTCCCTTCTTCCACAAAAGAAAAAAAGAAACCGCAAAGAAGAAAAAGATGAAAACAGGGAAAACCCAAAGAAATAGAAAAATGGAAAAGTGGAGAAAAAGCAAGAAGAAAGTGAACCCAAACGTGAAAGGTCATGTCCAAGATACCAAGAAAATCAAGTGAGAGTAAGGAAGAAAATACCCCGGATATGTAAGTGTAAATAACAAGAGAATATGAAATATACACGAGATGTAGGAGAAGTGCATGTAAGAAGAATAAACTAAGTCGAAGAGATGCAAAGATAAATATACATAGAGTACTTATTACCCACCCATCGTCCTCCTATAATTTTTTTAAGAAACATTAGAAACATTGGAAATGGGTGACAGACATCCGAACGGACTTTCTCCAAAATACAGGTGAATAAATGGACCAGAAACAACATGGAACATCTTCACCCAACATAAACCGAAGAAAATGGAATGGAAAGAAAGAAAAGAAGGTTGACTACTGACCATGCAGCCAAAAAGGCCTAAGGACAGACAACCACGAGTGTGCACAGTAGTGTGCACAAACAATGATACACATTGGACTCGTACCCATTAGAACCCCTACTTAGAGGTTAGTAGCATGAACAGAACAGCAGAACACATGGGACTCATTCCCATTAGAACCTCTAAGTGAAGGTTAGAAACATTAGCAGAACAATATAACTTATGGGACTAGTACCCATTAGAACCCCTGCTAAGAGGTTAGTAGCATGAACAGAACAGCAAATACATGGGGCTCATACACATTAGAACCTCATTGTGGAGGTTAGAAACATAAACAGAACAATAGAACACATGGAACTCGTACCCATTAGAACCCCTACTTTAAGGTTAGTAGCATGAACAGAACAGCAGAATACATGGGACTCATACCCATTATAACCCCTGTGTGGAGGTCAGAAACATGCACAGAGAAAAAGAACCCATGGGACTCGTACCCATTAGAACCTCTATCTGGAGGCTAGAAACATGCACAGAAAACATTTAACACATGGGACTCGTACCCATTAGAACCGCTATGTGGAGGTAAGAACACATGGGACTCGTACCCATTAGTAATAGAAAAACATGGGACTAGTACCCATTAGAACTTCGTAAATGGGACTAAAACCCACTACAAGCTGTGTAGATGGGGCTAACACCCACTACAAACTGCAAAGATGTGGCTAACACCCACTACAACAAACAAAGTGTGATGAAAGGTGACTTACACACATAAGAAACATGACAACATTGAGTTAGATGGGACTAAAACCCATTCCTTGCGTGAAAGGGAAACACAACGAACCGACAAAGGATTTGTAAGAAAAGCAGAAAGGAGCAGTACTTGAGTAAAGACAATCTGTTGTAAACCTTCCAACAAGAATTGAAAGCAAACGTTTGTAGACGTCACAGGAATTCCTTGCAATATGTTAAAAACAACATAGTTCCACATGTGCACAAGCGTAGTTTAATTCAGTAAGAAAAAAGATTGTCATAGAAGGATAAAGGATTGCCCTAGACATATGTGCTTAACACAACGTTCCATTGTACAAAAGAATCCCTTGATGTGAAGAGTCTACTCCATGCACATGTAGAACCACACAAAACTGAACCATTGTTCTAGCAGAGAAGCCGAACACCTGGATTATTCAACGTGCTCGGTGTTATTAAAACTCCAGTACATATATGCAGGTGCACACGCAGTTGACCAGAAGTGACCAAATGCAAGCTGGGCATTGCGGGACAAAACCCAATGTTTAACTTATACCAAAATGAAGAGCAGAGCAGCAGCACATGCTCGCGGTTGGCAGAGAATCAGTCGCGGCTCGTAGTGGGAGTGCTCTGGGGCGTTGGGGTGGGGGAGGGTCAGGGTATGGGGTAGTAAACTCCGGCATACGGCTGACCGGAGTTAAGTACATAAATAAATAAATAAAATGAATTACATTGCGTGCGCTGCAACGCAAATGGCGTTGCAGCGTGCGCAATGTAATTCGTTTTATTTATTTATGTACTTAACTCCGGTCAGCCGTATGCTGGAGTTTACTACCTTCCACCCTGACCCTCCCCCGCACCAACATCCCGGAGCACTCCCATTACGAGCTCCGACTGCAGAGAATACCGGACACTCCGTGGCTAGTGCACAGCCACCAACTCCAAGATGGGTGCTAGCAGTCACGTCAGTGCTGGGTGGCTCAAGGCGGGTGTGTGCACCAAGCAGTGCAGTGCAGCGCAGCGTGTGCCGATGTACTGGAAGTCAAGTTCGTCACCGTTGGAAGTTAGGCGATCCTCGTGGAAGCATGCACGTGGACATTCAAAGAGGTGAGCCTCACACATGTCCCACGCAGCACAACAGTGACTCCACAGCTCCATTATAAAAATTGCCTGACCCCACAAAATGCGAGCGTTTACTCACATGTAGATCTCCGTCGATCACAAAAACAGCCGCAGTGATGCTGAAGACAAGTCGACCTGTAAGGTGAAATCCAAAGAAACCGACAACTTTGCTCAATATTACCGGGTCCAATTTTGACACATAGCGAATCTCGTTGAGAAACAAAGTGCTGTCTTAAAATCAAACATGACAACAAATCTTCCCAAGACTGCCACTGCATGTTAACTCAATTTGATAACGCTCTGTGTCTCCACCAAAAAACTCCTCATCAAGTTTGCGATACAACACCAAGCCTGATCTACCACCAAAACAACACTCTACCTCAGATTGACAGGCCTGTTGAGCCAAACTGCCCCCAGCATGTTTTAGTGAGTGTATACTAGACTGGTTCAGCGTCTCACAAAAATCCAACCGAGATGAAAATGTCAATGTGTGCAGCTTCCGCAGTGAAGTAGAATGTAACAGAACTAATAAGTGGAAGAAGTGAGGCTCAGTTCAATGGAGCATGTCCAGGCTGGGGCTGTCTCTTGACAACGACACATGTGTAGTGCTGAGGATCACACAAGTTGTCATGCTGAGGATCACACAAGTTGTCATAGAGCCAGGAGTACCCAATCCTCGTAGCCAATGAAGTAGACGCAGGCAGGGGCTGTCCGATGTAAAGGACACTGGTGGGGCTGGCACGCTTTGTACTGCAAAGGAAGGCTATCTTAGTTGTGGAGGTTTCCTTTAGAGATTTCTTGTCTCAGTAAGTTTTTTTTAAAGCACACATAGTTTTGTTTGAAGAATTGTCACCAAAAATCTGTAGTGATGAAGTCCATAGCCAAGATATAGTTTTATGTAGATTTATTGAGCTCAGTTACAGGTAGTTGAGTTGTAGAGATGCAGCGCCACCAGGAGCAATCTGCCTGCTGCTCAACCCATACTCCAACTGACACACTCAAGCATGCAGGCACCCAAACATTCCATTCAAGACTCTCACACCAACATTCCATGCATCACATTCACACTGGCTGAGCAGCTATGGAGAAAGTTACAGAAAGTAACCAGATAAATATAATACAGGTTACAATAGTATGGTATACAGCCGGTGGTGGATTTTGGAGCACACAGTCACACATATATTACTAACGCATGGTGTGGTAAGTTACTGCAATTTACAGACAGCATATTTCCATTGAAATGGCCACTAAACATGAAAAAGCATGCAGTGTTAATGATTAAACTATATAGCGCACGCATGATAATGTGTGGTAATCTGGTTGCCTACCCTGCCGATATGCCTGATGAATTCTTTGTGTCAATGAAATCATCTGGGTCAGAGCTACTGAAAGACCTACTAGGAAAACTTCCATCCCCCACCAACATGTCCACAGTCCTGACAGCATCTCAGCACAGGAGCATTCCTCCAGGGAAGCTGTCACTGTGGCTACTGTAGACACCAGTAGCAAAAATCTCACTCTTATTTGATGATGGTGAGGTGGGTAGCCATCTTCTGTACCATCAATGAGGGGTCGTTTTGTCATTATATCACGCGTAGTTGCCTTATTTTCGCCTTCTGTTGCTGCATCAGAGCCACAGGCAGTGGACCCCATTTAATATCTGAATGCTCCCTGGGACAGAGAATGCTCTCACATTGCTTGAGGATGCATGATTGACAGGTTCCAGTTTTTCCCATTTTTGAAGGCTCTTTTGGTGGGATGCGTTAACACCCACCTCACCTAAAAGAAAACAGTGATATGACTGCCCTGCGAGGATACAAGTTACCACAAAAGCTGCTCTGAGCCCCACTTCCCTTTCCTTCATTACACCAGAGTGGTCCGTGGCAGGCCCCTCCCTCATTTTCAACCATCCTTACGTCTTGTTCACAATCTCATATCTTAAATGCGTGTTGCGTGGCAGGCTTCTCCTTTCTTTCCAAATCTCTTTTACTACTTGTTTACTGTCCATTATCTTAAATGATGTCCTACATACATACAAACATACACACATACATGCATCTCTGAGTGGTCCATAGCAGGATACTGTTCTCTGTGTCTCTTTCATTCCAGCCTTCGTTACCAGGCGTCTCTTTCCTCCTTTTCACCATCCGTTACTCTTCAATTTTCGCTCCCGCCATCACAAGTGACCTTTCCCTCCTCCTGTCACTCCTCAGTGAGTACACCATGCCCAGTATCCGATAATGCCACGCTCCTTGAGCACAGATGACATCTTCTTTGGTTTGATAGATTCTGTCATTCATACCTCAGCCTATTAAATTCCTGACAGGGCTGAGAGCAGAAACACTGTGAAGCCTTGTATCTGCTGACGCTGGATATAGTTTGATTTTCTGACTTTGAAAAGTGGGACTGCAGCTCAGTGATCTGCTTTCATTCTGAGAGCTCTGCCTTCAGCGCTTTCATTCTCGCCTCATCCACGTCTTCGTAATGTAGATTTATAGGACATTTCTGGAGTCCCACTCTAATAGCTTGTACCTTTTCCTTCCTAGAAACATCCTTATGCAAGTGCAAATCAAGCACATGAATTCAACTCCAGGGCCAATACATGGCCTACACAAGGCAGGTTCCCCTGACCACTTGAAGCAGTATAAGGGTTCTGAAGAGGTGCCAACCCTGTTCATCACTCAGCAGGGACAGGAAGATTCCGGAAGACAAGAGGAGAAGAGGCGCACCCCTGTATTGCTTTGCACACCCTTTCTGTGTCGCTTCTTATCGCGATGTTGCTGCTCCCCACCAGTGCTACTTTTAAAAAAAGGTTTGTTTACCAACCCAACTTGGACTGGCAAACAGAAAGAAAGTGTTTGTGCCACTTTGTAGGTGCAAGCATACTTGGTGCAGAAAGGTCCCAAAGGCGAGATCCATTCGTTTTGCCAATGCTTGTGTAGGGGACTTAGTGGATGGAAGAGGTAGAAGTCTTCTTTGACATGGTAATGCAATAGTTCTCTTTAAACCACACAGCTCGCCACCATCAAATCCACTTCTGACCCACTGGAAACCTCCTGCCTCGTGCGGAATGCCCCAAGATCCCTCCTCTCCAACATACTCTTCACCCTCTGCATCCCAGTGCAGCCCGAATCACTGACCGCACAAGGTTCGCTAATTTTGCTGATGCCTCTCAGTCCTACCTGAAAATCTCCTTGGCTCCTAACTTTCAGCAGCTCAAAACCTGCCGCAGTCTCATCTAGAATTGGATATGCGGCGTGTATTTAGTCTTAACCTGACCAAGAGAAAATACAGCTCGCTCAGCACCACAGGACCGATTCAAGCCTGCTTATCTGGAATCGAACTGGGCTGCTGAACGTCCAAGCTAGAAACCAACAACCTGTTCTTCGTCCTTGACATGACACCTCCTCCTCAACACACCACCAAGAAAATGAAGATGGCGCAGTACCTTTAATCCTTCCTAAAAAAGTGAAAACCTTTTTTTTTTACTCAAATCACCTTCAGAACAACAATCTAAGCTCTAGTTCTCACTTATCAGGGTTGAGGCAACTCTCCGCTCTGTGACCTTCGGATAACAGACACCGAGAAGGGGATCCTGCATGATGCTCCATATCCCAGCAAAGAACTTCGGGGCATAATTACAAGCAGGCGATAAAAAATTATCGCCGCTTTTGCGGACGTTTTCGGCAGAAAAGCAGCGATAATTTTATCGCCTAATTAGCAAGGCCACGCTAACGCATGAAACCTTGCTTTAGCGTGGGGATTCTTTACGCCCAGCTTTGCATCTCTAATGAGATGCAAAGTGGGCGTTCCTGACCTAACATGACAGGAGAAATGTCGCTAAGCGACATTTCTCCTATCATCAAGCCCCGTGCTATGAAGCATAGCGTCAGGAAAAGTAGCGATAACCCCTGTTATCGCTACTTTCCTTACGCCTGCTTCAGGACTGACTTAGCCATGATATCCTATGGATGGTAGATATCATGGCTAAGTTTGTGAGTCCCTATCAGCAAGCTAACGCCACATTGCGTGAGATTATCGCTGGGTTTCCAGCGATAATCTCACGTTAGGCAGTTAGCGTGAGGATTTTTATCGCTGAGGAGATAAGCGTTGCTAAAAGCACGCTATCTCAGCGATAAAAATCCAGGTTACCCGGCGATAATTATCCTCACGCTAAGAGCGCTGAGCGATAATTATCGCCGGGTGTTGCTGATATGCCCCTAAAAAGGTTCGACCTTATCACCCAAACCCTGAAGGAACTACATTGGCGTCCCTTCCAAACCTGACTTTTGTTCAAGACCAGTTGCATTATGTTCAAGGAAATCAGATTTAGTACCCTACTCTATGGCCAAGAAAACAGTCACCAGACCTGGTGCAGAGTTGCATTGTCCCAGGTGCACTGGTAAACACCATTAACTGTGAGCCCTCAGCTCCTAACAGAACAGTAGGCTGATTACTATCGTCCCATCTCTCTTCACCCAGGGATCAGTAAAATGGCTGAACATACGTTAACTCGGTGCTGTCTGCCTTCTTAGAGTCCCACAATCTTCTCCATCTGTCACAGACTGGCTTGTGACCTCTTCAAGGTACTGAAACGGCCCTACTATCTGTGGTCGAAGAGTCTAGCCATATCCTGGATGCTGGAGGTACTACAGTCATTATCCTTTTAGACCTCAGTGCCGCCTTCGACACGGTTAACCATCGAGTCTTGGCCCAGAGACTCACAAGGCTGGGGGTGACCGGAGTCGCACTGACATGGCTGCAGTCCTTCCTGGAGGATAGACTCTTCCAGGTTTTCGAAGCCGATGTGACCTCAAAACAGTTGCCTCTCCGCTGTGATGTGCCTCAGGGGTCTTCCCTGAGCCCCACCTTATTTACTATTTACTTAAGTCCTTTAGCGGAAATCATAATGCCTTTCGGGGTACGCATAGTGACATATGCAGACGATACGCAACTGGCAGTGGGACTCAACCAGACAGAGAATTCCTCCCCTATCCACTCCCCTTGTTTGCAAGAGGTAGCCAAATGGATAAAAAGCCTCCTTTCTGAAATTGAATGGATAGAAAAATGAAGATCATGATCTTGGGAAATTCATCTCTATTTGATCCTAATCTCATGTGGCCAGCTGACTGGGCCCTGCGCCTACCCCCAAGAGTCAAATAAAAAGCCTGGGTGTATGGCTGGATCGTGATCTAACCTTTAAGTCTCAGGCTCGTAATGTGGCAGCTTCATGTCATGGCATCCTAAAGATGATCCGCAAAGTACTCCCACTTCTCCTCTTCCAGTCAAGGAAGATCTTGGTGCAGGCACTCATTTTATCCCGCCTGGACTATGGGAACGTCCTTTATCTTGGGGCCCCAGTCACTACCCTCACAAAACTTCAGACAGTCCAAAATTGGGCAGCCAGAATCCTTCTGGATATCCCTAGATGCCAATGAGCCAAATCTGCCCTGAAATCTCTCCACTGGCTACCTATCAGAGAGAGAGTTCATTTCAAGGCTATGTGCATCGTACACAAGTCGCTAGCCGGAAAGGGCCCCATAGTAACCTATGGTTCGACGCTACAGTGCAAATAGATATCTCCGTTCAGACGATCTTAATCTTGTTGTAGTTCCTAGGATTCGGAAAGACAGAAATGGGGGACGATGGTTCTCATACAACGCCACCAAATACTGGAATTCCCTCCTTCTCTACTTGCGCAAGGAACCCAACCATCTTGCCTTTCGAAAGTCTTTAAAAACCTGGCTCTTCCCCTAGTTGATGGCTCTGCTGCCTGCCTCTATCAGCGCTGGGATGCCCTCGGGTAGTCATGCGCTATATAAATGCTCTTCTCATTTCATTTTATTACAGTAAATAATGCGGTGCTTCCAGATCAGGAATAAACCATCATGGATACTGCCTGCCCTGGAGAATGTGCATCAGTGGAACACTGAGCCCTGGTTGGAATTGCACAGTTCCCTCTTTCACTGGATGCGGACCCTACATCAAAATAAAGAGGGTTCAAGGATTCGCCTGCAGGCAGGGGTAGTGGGTGTATGCACCTGCCTGCAGGGGGTTCCTGGAGGGACTTTGGAACCCCTGTGCCCCACACCCCAGGGGCACCTTCTAGGTATGGACTGACTGTGGCACACAATCAGTGCACCTGCAAAGGCTTGTTTGCATTTGCACCCACCTCTGCAATACATCACAGAAGACAATGGCCTTCTTCATTCGTATGTGGCCGATGTATGCTGACATCACAGAGTGCTGGAGGATGCAATTGTTTCACGAGGGTGCTCAGGATTTAGAAGAATCTAAAATACGGTGCTTCTGTTTTTAATACCTTGTGTTTTTAACCCGAGTGCCTGGTAATTAGACACTTACACAATGTACAGTGCTATGCTGCAAGGCTGTTGCTTGGTGAACAGAGATGCTTTCATAGTAACAAGAAGTGCCACGCAGCGCCTGGTATCATTCATTTGCCATCAATTGTGTGATTTTGTTGTCTTGAGCTTGCCAAGTAGCTTGGACATGCATGTGCCCTGGGTGATACGTATCAAGGAGCAATGTCTATTGCACTCAGGTCTGAGGAACAACAGTGACCAGTGTGGTTCCTGAGCCTCAGGCAGCTCTATGCTCCCTCATGAGACACTGGAGGGAAGTGTAGAGTAAAGAATGCTTATGTGCAGTGTGTCTACGAACGTGCCTGCCAGTCTGTCTATTTGTGTGCCTGCATTTTTACCTGTAACCATGTGAATGATTGCATGTGCCAATATGTGTGCGCATGCTCAGTTATATGTGCATCTGCTCACATGTGTGTCTAAGTGCCTGTGTGTGTGCATCCAGGCGCCTGCATGTGCGTGCTCTGGTGACTGCATGTGCCTACATTTGTAAGTGTGTGCACGTTGCGCAGTTGTGTAACAATAGCCTCCACAGCACCTGCAGTGCGGTGGACCCGAGCTCCAAGCACCCCCTCCTCCGGCAGCGGGAGAGAGCTCCTGACTGGGTCCGCAGCGTGGGGGGCCCCTTCCATGTACTTTGCAGGGGGTCCCACAGGGCTCGAGTTTAGGGTAGACATGGGTAGATGCCGTTTGACCACTATTTTCAGAGGGTAGACGCCATCCAAAGCTGGCCGCTTGCAGTGGAGTGCCACATATGCGGAACTCATCCCGGTTTAATTTTCTGACACGTGACACCGAGACACTTTCAGCTGCACCTGCACATTGTCTGCTGTTGTCCAGAGCATCAACGTACAGGCGGGAAAGGGGCTAAGCCCATACCAAAGGCCAGAGTTAAGAGGCCATTAGCCCTCTTTTTGCTGGAGTATCCTGGCTGGGAGCTATCAGGAGCCTCACAAGTAGATGCAATGGAGGGGAAACAAAGGCTCACAGCTTATCACTTCACAGGTACTTAAGAGAAAAATGCTTTTGACTTTGTTCAGTCCCTGTATATGAGAGATATATATGCATGCACTGTAAGCATGTCAGATGTGTTGGTTGCCCCAGTATTTACACAAATAATTTAAATACCATTATTTTGTTTTATTTCTTTTATAGCGCTTCAGCACTGGTGCTAAAACGCTATAAAAGGAATAAAATACAATAGTGGTATTTAAATTGTTATCTGTGTACGTGATGTAAAGCGCTGTGACATCCTGCTTTGGGGTGAGTAGTGTTACTACTTATCCCAATGCAGGGTGTCAGAGCACTTTTCATCACACTACAGATTATATATTGACAATAAATCATATTTATGTACATCAATATTAAGGATGTGTTACATATGACAGTGAGGGTCACAAGGTGCAGGAGTCACATGTCATTCATAGCTCACTGTGCTATATTAGAAAGATTACAATTTATGAACTGCAAGTAACAAAAGGATCTCTGTGTTAAAAGCAGTAACCCATGTACTCATTTACATAAAATATAAATCTGTCTCTTGCATGTTTCATAAAGTGCACACAAAGATCTCTGGAGCAGGACCCTTAACCCCATAAGGTATTTTAAAATACAGACATTGCAACCAATTAAGCAGAACAGATTACTGCCACATTTCTCCTTGTTGCCAATTTCTTTGTTGCAGGGTTTAAAAAATATAAATATATAAATTGAGGCCCAGATTTTGGGTCGAGGTTGAGTTAATATAATGGGACAACCCCAATGCAAAATCAAATTGGTTAAATATTGTAATGCACTCAGATGTACTCATGACAGACCTGCTAAACATATGTGAGGTCTTAAGAACTGATGTCACTTCCTGCGAGGTCATGGGTTTTGATTCCACTTCCTGTGATGCTACAAGCGGTCATGTGCCCTGTGGTCATTTCCTGTGATGTCACACGTGGTGATGTCACACACATTCTGCCTAACTTTCTGAGTACCCCTACTTCATTTTTTTAGGACTTGAGCACTGGGGGCCCACTCAAGTTTTGTTACGCCACTGCGTGTGCGTGACATAAGAAAAGGAGGGGAAATAAAGTACTCCAGAAACACTCAGCAGCCCTTGGCAGCCGGCGCATTACTCTCACACACAATTTCAATTACATGAAAGCAAACCTTTCCTTGTCCGTCTCACAGCTGCTCCCTCCTGTAGCACCATTCAATCGATGGTGTAACCAGTCTGTGCAGCAGCCGCCAGGAGCCCGGGGGGCCGCAGGATGCAGAGCGCAGTAAAATAGATGGGCCCAATTACCGGCCTCACCTCACATCACCTGCAAGGACCTTCAGTAGCGTTAATGAAGGAATAAAAAGACAGTGTCCGCCGGGCCTGTGAGAGAGAAGCAGCAGCGGCGCCGGCAATTACGGCGAGAGAGAGGAAGAGAGTCCGGGAGAGACTGGAGCCCGGCGTAGAGGCAAGAGGCGTTGTAGTATTCATACAGCGCTTCAAGCACCGACGTCATCGAAAGACTATTCTGGGCATTCGTGTCTGACTGGGAGACGCCTGGCTATAGTGCGGTCTATCCAGGAAGCATTTGGTGCTGTGCTTGGGGTCGGAGCCGTGCTCCGGGGATGTTGCTACAGGCTTGTAGCGGTGCAGTCATGTCAGAGGGGAGTGCGGTAGGCTGAGCTGTGTCAGCCATACATCCAGGGAACCTGTGTCTCTGGCCCTGATGCACTAGTGATAGCCACCACGTGTGTGCCACTGCAGGACTTTCTGAGCCTAGTGGTGGCCAGAATCAAGACCAGTCAGGATCTCTTGGTCATGCTTGGATGTTAGGCACCGAAGACGGTAGGTACGTTCAGGGGCCGAGGGTGGCCAGAGGGGTGATGCAGTGTGCCTTGCCGGAAACATGTCTTGCCACAGACAGCCAGTGAGGAGCTTGAAGGGCTGGGCGTGCGACCAGACAGGCCATGGAGGGGAAGTTATCTGGCAGCAGATCAAAGAGAGGGGCCCCTAGTTAGAGTCTGTGGTCATGAAAAAGAATCAGGGCGATGGGGGCATCTACCCTCTATAGGAAACTAAGTTGTAGGTAAATGTGATTCAGGATCTTTGTGGAGCTGAAGCAAGTGTTGGTCACTTGAATCATCTGTGGAAGATAAGTGTGATCAGAGTCCACAGATACTTCCAGGATCTTCACTTCTCCGTGGTGGTCTAAGTTCCCATGGCCAGCAGGGCATTGAATGGCGCCAGGCGCAGCTTTCACATGTGAGGATAAGGGATTTTGAGGAATCAAGCTTTAAGGTGGTTACTCAACTTCCTCTGTTGAACCAGCTAGCGGCATTAACCTAGTGCACAGGAGTCCATTAATTAAGACGTTTTCCAGTTTGAGCATAATCTGGGTTTTATCAGCATAATTGTAGCAAGTGAGGTTCAACAATTTGATGATGTGTAGGTTGACGTAAGTGTTAGAAGTAAGTCAAGCCTCAAGGAATATGCAATGAAAGGGGGGGGATAATTGGAGAAAGCATGATTATGTTGTAAGCGGAAGATGAGATGGTGAGAGATAATATAGAGGGAGCGAGAGGAGGTGGGCAAAGAGAGTGGGAAGGCTGGAGGGGGGTAAAAAAGAGTTAGAGAGAGGGCAGAGTGACACAGGTGAAAGGTAAGAGCCGATACAAAGTGACAGGGAAAAGCACATGGTTGAGTGGATTGAAGAGAAAGTGTGAGAGAGCAGAACAATGCGAGACAGAAAGTGGTGGGAGGAAGAGAGTGTGAAGATCGAGAGAGTGGGAGGAGTTGCCAGACTGATAAGACCATGAGAGCCTAAAGCTCTAAAGATTTTGTACTAGACTCGTACTGTATAAAACTGCAAAAAAGCTTACATTCTCAACACAAACGAGATGAACAGACCTCTGTTTGATTTCCTTCTATTGGTCAGAAAAAAACAAAGACAACAGATATGCGAAATCAAACAATTTGGAAGTCTTTGAAATAACAATTAAAAGCTGAAGCCTATCAACTATGGAAGGCAACGTTATTATTCGATAGTATTAGGTGCACTTGTTTTGCTGGTTTCAGGTGTTGGTATTAGGGGCCCAAGGAATTACTGGACCTTCAGTGCGTAAAACATTTGTACAGAGCAGCGGGGCCCAGTAGGGGCAGCGGGAGGGGGGGGGGGGGGGTCCGACGGACGATGATGAGGGAAAATTAAATAAATAATATTTTTTCCCCTGTCTTCGTCCGTTTTAGGCGCTGCCTCAGATTTACCAATCCTTGTAAATCTGGGGCATTATAAAAAAGCCATGCGTATTGCGTGGGAACACCCACAGCCAGGGGCGTAATGCAGGCCCCCGTAGCCCCCGTGGTGCAGGGGGGGGTCCCAAGCTCCAGGGGGCCCCCTCGGCACTGCACTCTGTCTGGAGAGCTCCTGATTGAGCCCGGACGGGGCCCCTCTCAGGGAGACCCCTCAATTTTCGTTACACCAGTGCCCACAGCAACACCCATGACATGATTCTTTAACGCAGAATACTGCATGCCATATCTACAAGGCTGTGTAAAACCATGCAAAGAGGCTTTTCATGTGGCTTTGCATGGCTTTGTAAATATAGGCCAGAACAAAGAGCCACCGGAGCATCAAAAAAAGTAAATATGCCCCATAGTGTCTCTTATCAAGACATCTTCTGTGTGTCTCTTGTTTCCTAAATGTATGCAAAATTTCATACTGCTACATTTTTATACATTTCTTTTTATTTTAGTGTAATGTGAAATTCTAGAACTACGTGACTTTAGCAAGCGTAATTTAAACATTTTACTTGTCTTGCTGGGCAGGCACAGGCACCTTCACCCATGAAAGATTGTGTTTCTCTTTAAATACATGTAGTAGGTGTGGAGTGAGCCTTGTTTTTACAAACAATGGCAGCTTATTAAATATATTCTCTACCGTTACCGTTGTGTCTGCTGCTTGGTATCAGTTTGTTAGACCTGGTATCTTTGACATGTTTTTGCTCTGTCTTTCTGCTTCTGATTTCCTGTTTTTGACTAAGTGCTACATTTCATTTTTGCTGATTTTAGAACTCAAGACACTTTACCACTGCTGGTCAGTGCTAAAGTGCAAGTGCTTCCTGTGTTAAATTGTATCTGTAATTGGTTATCCCTGATTAGCATTTTTGACTTACTGGTCAGTCCTTAGTAAATTGCGCTATGTGTGCCCAGCATGTGTAAATCAAATGTTACCAGTGGGCCTGGAGCACTGCAACCATGTCTCAGACCTGCCACTGCAGTGTCTGTGTGTAAAGTTTTGAACTACCATGTCGACCTGGCAAGTGCACCCACTTGCCAGGCCCAAACCTTCCCTTTTATTAAATGTAAGGCATCCCTAAGATAGGACCAAGGTAGCCCTATGGGCAGGGTGCGGTGTATTTAAAAGGTAGGACATGTAATGGAGTTTTTTACATGTCCTGATAGTGGAATACTGCTAATTTCATTTTGAACTATTGCAAGAATTATCTCTCCTATAGGTTATCATTGGAGCAGCTTTGTAGCCTCTTATAAGTTTAACTCCCTATTGGGAATAGATAGAGATTTGGAGTTGGGGTTCCCTGAACTCACAATTTAAAATTACATCTTTTAGTGAAGTTGGTTTTTAAATTGCACGTTTGAAAATGCCACTTTTAGAAAGTGGGCATTTTCTTGCTTTGCCATTCTGTGCCTCTGCCTGCCTGTGGAATCCATGTCTGAGGGAGGGTCGCAGTTGGGCTGTTTGTGCATTAACTCTAGACAGTCACACAAAGGAAGCTGAGATGTGACCTGCATATCCTGATGGCCCATCACCAGGCTGATGGGTCTTCCTGAGCTAGAGTGGTGGGAGGAGTTGTCACTGACACCTGATTAGAGCTGTGCCTGTCATCACAGAAAGCTGTCTCTTCCCCCACCCCTATAGTGTGTCTGTAGCCAGGTCAGGGAATGGCAGGGTCCTGTAAAGGACAAAGACTTTCCTTTGAAGTTTGCCTACTTCAAAGGCAGAAACTGGTATAATACTGGATCTGTGACACCCTAACTTCATAACACGGCTGGACTAAGAGGGCATTCTGCCAGAAGAAGAGCTGGATGCTGTAGGAGGAACTGACACTGCTGGATGCTTTGTTGTGCTGGCCTACTGCTTGCTGCTTCTGTCCTAGCAGTAAAATGATTGGACTTTGCTTTCTACATCCTTCTTTTCAAGGTTCTCCAAGGGCGCATAGATGTTTGACTCCTGTTGAGAAGTCTCAGGGCCAATCAAAGACTTCATCTGCAGCCCATGAACTCATCTGCTGGGAATTCTGACCTGGCAAGTGGTGCCAATTCCATTTCTGAGTCATTGGAGGTGGTCTTGCTACTAAGAGCCAAGAAAATCCACGCATCAATTCTCAGCGCCTGTTTTTCAATGCAACACCGCCGTGCGGTTTAAAAATCAACGCATTGTGAGGAAATTCGATTTTCGATCTTGCTTGTATTTAGCCACCATTTTGTGTTCCACCGCCATTTTGTGTTGCCCTCACTCAGGCAGCACAATAAACAAAGTTTTTCTGCTGATCTCACTGCAACGTGTCAAATAACCTCCTGCCTCTGTTTACAAGACTGATGTCAGGGACTGGCTGAGTCCACTAATCCCCGTCTGGTCCGACTGATCCCTGTTTCAACTATCTGTTGGTTCGCACCATTCTTTCCTGACTTTATCTTATCTTCTGGCCTTCGCTATTCTCTACTTGTATTCTCTCATTTCACAACTGGCCTCCAAAGCATAAAAATGTGTCCTGCCACCTGCAAGTTGAGTTGTAGACACTACCACTGATTAACTTGTGGGGAGGGGTGACAAAAACTGTTGGAAAAGAGGTTTTATTTGGGTTACTTGATATCTTGTTTTCAAACTTTTCTTATTGGTTATACCTTGTTTCCAAACTCTTCTCATTGGCTAATCATGTATGCATTGGGAGTGTTCTTGGTGAATCTATGTGCTATAAAAGATTGTGCGCCATGGAGTAAAGTGGCAGTCTCCTAAGAACATACTGAATGTACTTCTGGGACAACTGTACTTAGCTGCAGCTAATAAACCTGATCTTCTGCGCTCAACAGAGTGTCCTGTGTCTCTGTTCAACAAAGCAGGTGAACTCAGGAGATTAAGGCGTACCCTGCGCCGCCAGGCCTATAAGGCCCTGGTTCTTGAATTGGTGCCCTCTGTGAGGCGGCTTCAGAGGTAGCGCTTTTGCCTGAAGGTCGTGAGGAACCCCGCAAGAAAATTCTGGAGGAATCGCGAACCACGTCAAGCGACCCCTGTATGTTGCAGTGGTCCGAAGGTCTTTTTCAGCGCGGTTTCTCCTTCCTGACAGCTGCTGACTGCTGCCCTGACTGCCGCCTTGCTTTGGCCCCCTTTTTGGTGATGTATGGTATCGCGAGACGTTAGACGGGCCTCTGTTGGCGTAAGAAAACACTTAGTTAAGTATTGGTGGGTAGCTCCCACAATTTTGTTTGATTTGGGTCTTTGATTCGGCTATTGCAAAAGCCGAAGCCGAGGGGTGAGTACATTTGTGCTGTGTTATTTGATTTAACCCCTTGATGTTTGTGAACAGTCCAGTGAAATAACGATGCCTGGTCTGAGTAAGTTTTGAAAGTTTTGTTGTTTTGGTTGTGATAGGGATTCCCGGCTGGAGGACTCTTGTCCAATTCCTCCGGTTGGAACTATGTGAATTAAATTAGCCGGCTAATACCTAAATAGGTTTAGGTATAAAAACATATTTCTTCCTTTGTGATCCTGTATCCCCAGGGAATTAAAATATGGACATAATACATACAAGGATCCTTTGTTCTGCGCAATCTTATGAATGGAGTGTATTTTGGCTTCTTGGACATATAGCAGTCTGTTGGGCTGTTTTTTTGCAGTCTTTAGGAACACTATTGAGAAGCTTTTCTTGTAAATATGACTTGCAACTAGTTTTTACAAATGGTTTGGTTTAAGTACAGTCTGTGGGCTGTCCTTTGTTTCTGTCCTAAGTGTTGATCTGTGGGTTAAATGTGTGTTTCTGTGGGTTAAATGTATGTGTCCTGAGTGTTTGACCCCTTTCTGTTTATGTCTGAAATGAGCTCAATGTGTGTTTGTGGTTTTTCTTGATGTTTTCAGTCTGTTAAGCAAAATGTCAGTTAATTAATATTAAGTAGAAATTAAATAAAAATCCAGAAATGAACCATGTGATATGCTAAATAGCTATATGTTGCTATATAATTTATAGGGTAAGCAATTATGCCCATGTACAAACTGTTAAATGCTTAAAAAATAAAATTAAAATTCACATTTACTAGGAATACAATGGCCTCAAAAACGAAATTGTGTGTTTTTAAAATAAATAAACTTATAGTATTTTTTACTTACATACATTGTACTAGATATTAACAGGCAAACACTTCAGCTGAAGTACATTTTTGCTGAACTCAAACGCAACACGCATTGATATGTCTTAGTTTGAAAAAGTCTGCCACCGTGCTCATGTTACAACACTGAGAGACAAGCTTTTATTGTCGCTAAGCAAGCAGCTCTAATAGACAGGAATGTTTACTCAGCCAGTACTTCGCCCTCAGTTGAACACGGGTGAAACTTTGCATTTCAAAATGTTGTTTTAAAAAGGTTCCAAAACTAAGGTTCGTTATTTTGTATTACAGGAACACATTTCAATTAAGGGTTTCCTCTCTTTAAGCATTTTTATAAAAATATTCTTGCTTTTAATTTAAGTTGTGTTGTACTGCATAATGAGGACATTTGTATATGGAATTTCACTTGGCGCAGGCTTTAAAAAAATCATTTTTCTAAAGGATTTGCAAGAGATATGTCTAATATCCAATATCTGCAATCTGTAAAGAACATTCTGAGGATGATTAATATGTAGCACAATTATAGGATATTTATTCTTAAGTGCCCCAAATATCAAAGTCGAAATTGGGTAAAATAGACTATTTTACCAGCATTCTTGCCCTTTACAATAGCTTTAAAGTGCCTTAGGCTTCAGTAAATACATATACAAATTTGCAGGTTGTTCCCATTTGGGGTTGCTTTTAATGTCTCAGCGAGCCAATGTCCTCAGTGCAGAGGTTTGAGTTTAATATCAACATTGAAGGTTCTATCTCTAGCTAGACCTACTGAGACGTTCATCCTTTTAAGGTTGATGAACTAAGTACCGTTGCATAGGGTAGTAACAAACATTTGTTCTAAAGCTAGTATGTTATGTTATTATGTTCTGTGAGTTATTCATAGTAAATGTTTTAATAATTTAAAAATAGAAATAAATTGTAGCCCCTAAAAGAAGTAATATATATATAACGTGTTTTTGAGTAGGGTTAATTATTGCAAGTTAGGAGGAGTTAGGAAGGTTTTTTTGTCTGTGACAAGCTTCAGGGTGAGGAGAGAGACAGGGCTACAGAGCGCAGAATGCGATGCAGAAATTGAAGGCAGATTTTGACCTTGAAGCCTGTAAGGTGGGGGCTAGAAATAGGAGTAAACCAGGAGGTGAAATCACTGCTTAGAAAGCTTCTCTGACATGAAAATTTGTAATGCTTGCAGCAGGAGAGCCTTGGAAAGAGGTGGGGGCCAGGAGTGCTCGCAGTGGCTGGTTCCGTGCTGAGGTGCTATTTTTAGCTTTTCTGATAAGATAGGACAGCCGAGAATCATTACGGAGCCCTGTCTGTTCCCATATTGTTCAAGACAAAATTTTTAAAAAAGGGGTGCTGAGAAGAAAATGATACATTGGTATTTCTGCTTTTGAAAAATAATGTCCACGTAGTTGCCTTCATTTAACAAATGTGGCATTAGCCTCAGACAAAAAGTAAGATGAAGCTCTTCCTTACAATTTTGTGGGCTACATGCCTAGGTAAAAACGATCAGCAAATTAAGATTCATTTTTCACAGGAGGAATTGTGGCGCAAGGGAACACAGAGTGTCTGTGAAAATGTTTTCCTTTTAGACAGTTAAAATTAAGGTGGCTTAACATGCTTACATGTTTTAGTCATTGCAAAGTTGACAAGATGGTTACAGTTAAGTACCACTAGGTTTGTATTTTTTTTATTTTTTTGTGTTTTATTAATGTGTGTTATGTTTTGTCTCCTGAGTAAAAGTTATAGTTGATATTTTTGTGTGTTATGTGAAGTATTTTTCTTTTGTGTGTTGTGTATTTTTTTTTTGCTTCTGCCCACAGATCATTCATGGATTGTTCTGGGTGGTTCGAGGGCTGACAAGACTACAGTTGGACACGTGAGTTGGTTTGACGAAGATGTCAGTTGTGAAGGAATAATGGTGAAATGAGCGCCCTGAATGGCTATAGGCAGGAAATCAGGGTGAGAGAAGACTAGAAAGGACTGAGAATGTTACAGTAGGTGAAGAGGAGTAGTGAAAAAGCAGGGGTTAACAGCCAACGAAACAGCGATGGTCCATATCATGAGGTGGTGGAACGAGTGTTCCATATGTCCCTGTGGGACCTAATCAATGTGCAAATTGCAAAAAGGAGGGTGCTGTCAGCTGTGTGTTGAAACAGATGTGTTTTTGCATAACTTCTTTGGAAAGAAATGTTTGTGTTTATTTTTGTGCAGCCTGACAAATTAAGCAGGCCAGAATATTAGTTGTTGAGCTGCAGGTTCATTGTGCATAAAGTGCATGACATAGTGTTGTGCGTCACCGTTCATTTACATATGATATTTAAATTTGTCTATGCTTTCTGTGCTTGATATACAGCAAGTATACCTGATGGCTTGGCTTGTGTGTTTTTATTTTATGCAGGTTTTTTATGTTTTTGCGTTGTGTTTACGCTTTTGCTTTTAATACTGTTACAAGCTCCCCTGTGTTGTGAGGGGATGGTCATGACGATGCCTATCACTACGCAACAGTTGGTTGGACTTGTTCTGGTTACTAAATTTCACAGATATGATATTTCATGCTGTGAATATGATAGACAACACTTCACCAGTGCATGTCTATTTGGCTATAATGGTATTGAAAAAAAAAAAGAGATATACAGGATTAAAAGTGTGTCACCTGCAGTTAGTCATGTTACTGCTCCTTCCTTTAAAGGACGAGCAGCCTAGATTGATGTTCCCTGATTAGACCCTAAGGATGAACTATAAATCTGTGGCTCTTGCTAAAGGTGACCTAACTTTCCTTATGATATTGCACTTCTACATGTAGTTATAAGAGACACCAAGAGTCTCTTATTTGCTGTCCTGAGTAGCAGGATTGTGATTTTAAGTGGGTATAGTGCCCCCTCCGGACAGGTGACTAGGGAAAGGAAAAATTGTAGATCAGACACCAGAGACCTAAGAATTATTAGACTAGGGTGACAGGTATTCTCAGTGATCATGAGGAGATATTGTTTAGCCTGTGTATTGCATGGTGCACTTGCTGCACAATTATTAAAGGGAGGTATCTGCATGCCCCTGATAATTTGTATCATGCGTTTCCTCTTTTGAGGTGTTCTAGATAAGGAATGTAGGAACACACAGATGTAGTAATTTAAGAGATGTTCATCCCATTAGAAAATCATGAAATGAATATTTGTAAATCCATAAGGGACTGGCCTATCTGTAAAACTGGTGCCACTATGAACCACGTCCAGTTTTACTAATGATACCAGAATGTTTAATTGATTGGTTATTGAATTTGCCTTTTGGATTCCCCTCCTTTATATCTGTCCTACCTCATGAGCACTTTCTTTTTTTCAAACTCCCCTTGGAGCAACCTCTTTCTATATTAGGAGCATTTAATATGGTGATCTGTTCTAAAAGTCTCTTAGTTTTCTCTGGTCTGTATCATACCCTGTTCTCCTCAGGTTTTGAGCTGATCATGCATCTAAACGGACACATTTTCCCTCTGACTCCTGCAGTCCCACATTTTGGTGGGTCAGCACTGATTACAGCTCAGGCTACTGCTGCCATACATTTTTGCTGGTGCACTGTTCACACACATGTTGTGACTGATAAAGGAGAGACTGCAACATGGTCAATCTCCTTGTGGCTTAATTATATTGAGATTGGATACAGACTGTCATGTAGCAGATCCTATAGGCTGGCACACTGTGTGTTTGAGTGTTAGTATGAGTTACTGTGATACGTTTGGCTGGCTGTCACTCTTAGGATCTTGAGATGATCAGTGCTGCCTTCTTTAATAGGCACCTACTCTGAAATTGATTCTGGGCTTAACTTCACCTCAGAGAGCTACTTTGGAGGTACTGGTGAGCTACCAGTGGCTCCCGAGCTACTTGTTGGAGACCCCTGGACTAGAAGTACTGCCTTTGCATCTTATGAGAGTGACAGTGCATTCTAAACCAGAGTTGTCCCATGGCTTCTGGCCACTCCCTTGAAGATTGCAGGCCACTTGCCTGCAGTCCTATTGTTAAATACAATGAACTGTTTTTATACTAAACTGAAGGAAACTAACAACTGTGTCACATTCCCTACGTCACTAGATTCTGCAGGAATTAAGTCATAATAACCTGCAGAACACTGATTTAAGCCTAATTCCCATCAGTGACAGCTACAGATGAAAGGCGGACGTCTTGGCCCTACAGTCCCAGCACCCAGAAAGTAGCAAGGCTAGACAGCGATCACCAGCGCGCCATCAATGGTATCTCCAAAGCATTGTACTTGCTCCATCAGACGGCATTGGACATCACAAAACCAGAGTTTCAGTGTAAAAGAGCGAAAGAGAAGGATCCCTGTTGTTGATAGCAGGGCTGGTTTGAGGCTTCAGTTTTCTACCTGTCATGTGCTGGTAACCTCTGACAGTGTGCAGTCCCTTGAGCCCCTTGGTCTGAGTTTTGGTCACCCCCCCTCTTTTCTTTGCTCCAACGGAAGGGCAGTGCACCGGAGGATCTAAGGCACTACACGATGAAAGGAAAATTAAATGAAAGAGCAGCCCGAACATCCTCTGACACTGAATAGCGAGTGTTGGAGCCTGAAAGTGTTGCTGAGCGTGAAAGTCTGTTGCTCTTTCCAATTAATAGTACTTGTATCTGCACGAGATGATCTGTGCCCATGACCAACGAAGAGCACAATATCTGTAGTGCCTGCCGCAGAGGAAATATATTGGTGCACTGCCTTGAGACATTGAGACTTTCGAGTGAGCTGTGAGTGTTTGCCAGGAGGGCACTCCAACGGATACTGAGAAGCACTATTTTCATGGAAGGCCTGAATGAAGAGGCCCAATGCGGAAGAAAACAACAGAAGCAGATTTGATGGAAGATAGAAGCCTACCAGAGAGGCTTAGAACAGACTTTGGCGTAGTTATGGTTGCACAAGCGGTTCCCGTGCAATTGCATAGAATGGGTGTTAGGAGACTGATTCTTATTGTTTTGCTGGCATTGTTTTAGAGTAGTATTCTGTTTAGTAAAAGCAGAATGAAGTCTATCCTCTGTTGAAGAGTATCTCCATTTCACCTGAGAGCATTGATAAGGATCGCCACTGTTTCACCTGAGTATACAATAGTCACTGAAATGCATAGGAGCCCTGAAAAGGTTCGCTAAATAATTTTAGGATTTGCTTTTGCCTAGGGTTGTGAAAAAATGATAATCCTGTTTGTAATAGTGGTCATTACTTTCTTCTGCTATCTGAATGTTAATTATGACCCGATGCTTTGTTCTCTTTGTATCCCTGTTGATAGCTTACATATACCTGCTTAAATGAAATGTGTAGAATGGAAAATGCTCACCTAGCAATGAATTAGGATTTGCCTGAGTAATGGCAAAAGGAGGGTCTGAGGAAATTCGATTTTCGATCTTGCTTGTATTTAGCCACCATTTTGTGTTCCACTGCCATTTTGTGTTGCCCTCACTCAGGCAGCACAATAAACAAAGTTTTTCTGCTGATCTCACTGCAACATGTCAAATAACCTCCTGCCTCTGTTTACAAGACTGATGTCAGGGACTGGCTGAGTCCACTAATCCCCATCTGGTCCGACTGATCCCTGTTTCAACTATCTGTTGGTTCGCACCATTCTTTCCTGACTTTATCTTATCTTCTGGCCTTCGCTATTCTCTACTTGTATTCTCTCATTTCACAACTGTCCTCCAAAGCATACAAATGTGTCCTGCCACCTGGAAGTTGAGTTGTAGACACTACCACTAATTAACTTGTGGGGAGGGGTGACAAAAACAATTGGAAAAGAGGTTTTATTTGGGTTACTTGATATCCTGTTTTCAAACTTTTCTTATTGGTTATACCTTGTTTTCAAACTCTTCTCATTGGCTAGTCATGTATGCATTGGGAGTGTTCTTGGTGAATCTATGTGCTATAAAAGATTGTGTGCCATGGAGTAAAGTGGCAGTCTCCTAAGAACATACTGAATGTACTTCTGGGACAACTGTACTTAGCTGCAGCTAATAAATCTGATCTTCTACGCTCAACAGAGTGTCCTGTGTCTCTGTTCAACAAAGCAGGTGAACTCAGGAGATTAAGGCGTACCCTGCGCTGCCAGGCCTATAAGGCCCTGGTTCTTCAATTGTCTTGGTGTGGCTGAAGAATTGACCAGGCGTCTGCTGTGTGGCTGTAAGATTGCCGCAACCCGAGTCCCATACACCGTGTCACAGACGTTCGTGGTGCACGCTCCGACTCCGACTCGGGCCATGGTGTGCGACTGAAGAAACCGACATATCACCTGCTTCGTGGCTGGGAAATCGTTGCAGCGCCTATTCTGCTGCCTCCGTATTGACCCATCACATCCAGACTTTCTACGCATCGTCCCCTGTGTGCCAAATGTCTTCATCAACATGGCCCAGCAGTAAGTACTGATAAGACCATGAGAGCCTAAAGCTCTAACGATTTTGTGCTAGACTCGTACTGTATAAAACTGCAAAAAACTTAAATTCTCAACACAAACGAGATGAACAGACCTCTGTTTGATTTCCTTCTATTGGTCAGAGAAAAAACAAAGACCACATATATGTGAAATCAACGAATTTGGAAGTCTTTGAAATAACAATCAAAAGCTGAAGCCTATCAACTATGAAAGGCAAAGTTATTATTCAATAGTATTAGGTGCACTTGTTTTGCTGGTTTCAGGTGTTGGTATTAGGGACCCAAGGAATAACTTGACCTCCAGTGGGTAAAACATTTGTACAGCCACGTCCCATGCAGGTAAGAGCAGTGGGGCCCAGTGGGAGGAGCGGGGGGGGAGAGGTTCGACAGACGATGATGAGGGAAAATTAAATAAATAATAATTTTTCCCCTCTCATCGTCCGTTTTAGGCGCTGCCTCAGATTTACCAATCCTTGTAAATCTGGGGCAGTATAAAAAAGCCATGCGTGTTGCGTGGGAACACCCACAGCCAGGGGCGTAACGCAGGCCCCCGTAGCCCCCGTGGTGCAGGGGGGGTCCCAAGCTCCAGGGGGCCCCCTCGGCACTGTACTCTATCCGGAGAGCTCCTGATTGAGCCCTGACGGGGCCCCTCTCAGGGAGACCCCTCAATTTTCGTTACACCAGTGCCCACAGCATCACCCATGACATGATTCTTTAACGCAGAATACTGCATGCCATATCTACAAGGCTGTGTAAAACCATGCAAAGAGGCTTTTCATGTGGCTTTGCATGGCTTTGTAAATATGGGCCAGCACAAAGAGCCACCGGAGCATCAAAAAAAGTAAATATGCCCCATAGTGTCTCCTATCAAGACATCTTCTGTGTGTCTCTTGTTTCCTAAATGTATGCAAAATTTCATAATGCTACATTTTTATACATTTCTTTTTATTTTAGTGTAATGTGAAATTCTAGAACTACGTGACTTTAGCAAGCGTAATTTAAACATTTTACTTGTCTTACTGGGCAGGCACAGGCACCTTCACCCATGAAAGATTGTGTTTCTCTTTAAATACATGTAGTAGGTGTGGAGTGAGCCTTGTTTTTACAAACAATGGAAGCTTATTAAATATATTCTCTACAGTTACCGTTGTGTCTGCTGCTTGGTATCAGTTTGTTAGACCTGGTATCTTTGACATGTTTTTGCTCTGTATTTCTGCTTCTGATCTCCTGTTTTTTACTAAGTGCTACATTTCATTTTTGCTGATTTTAGAACTCAAGACACTTTACCACTGCTGGTCAGTGCTAAAGTGCAAGTGCTTCCTGTGTTAAATTGTATCTGTAATTGGTTATCCCTGATTAGCATTTTTGACTTACTGGTCAGTCCTTAGTAAATTGCGCTGTGTGTGCCCAGCACGTGTAAATCAAATGTTACCAGTGGGCCTGGAGCACTGCAACCATGTCTCAGACCTGCCACTGCAGTGTCTGTGTGTGAAGTTTTGAACTACCATGTCGACCTGGCAAGTGCACCCACCTGCCAGGCCCAAACCTTCCCTTTTATTAAATGTAAGGCATCCCTAAGATAGGACCAAGGTAGCCCTATGGGCACGGTGCGGTGTATTTAAAAGGTAGGACATGTAATGGAGTGTTTTACATGTCCTGATAGTGGAATACTGCTAATTTCATTTTGAACTATTGCAAGGATTATCTCTCCTATAGGTTATCATTGGAGCTACTTTGTAGCCTCTTATAAGTTTAACTCCCTATTGGGAATAGATAGAGATTTGGAGTTTGGGCTCCCTGAACTCACAATTTAAAATGACATCTTTTAGTGAAGTTGGTTTTTAAATTGCACGTTTGAAAATGCCACTTTTAGAAAGTGGGCATTTTCTTGCTTTGCCATTCTGTGCCTCTGCCTGCCTGTGGAATCCATGTCTGAGGGAGGGTCGCAGTTGGGCTGTTTGTGCATTAACTCTAGACAGTCACACAAGATGTGACCTGCATATCCTGATGGCCCATCACCAGGCTGATGGGTCTTCCTGAGCTAGAGTGGTGGGAGGAGTTGTCACTGACACCTGATTAGAGCTGTGCCTGTCATCACAGAAAGCTGTCTCTTCCCCCACCCCTATAGTGTGTCTGTAGCCAGGTCAGGGAATGGCAGGGTCCTGTAAAGGACAAAGACTTTCCTTTGAAGTTTGCCTACTTCAAAGGCAGAAACTGGTATAATACTGGATCTGTGACACCCTAACTTCATAACACGTCTGGACTAAGAGGGCATTCTGCCAGAAGAAGAGCTGGATGCTGTAGGAGGAACTGACACTGCTGGTTGCTTTGTTGTGCTGGCCTACTGCTTGCTGCTTCTGTCCTAGCAGTAAAATGATTGGACTTTGCTTTCTACATCCTTCTTTTCAAGGTTCTCCAAGGGCGCATACATGTTTGCCTCCTGTTGAGAAGTCTCAGGGCCAATCAAAGACTTCATCTGCAGCCCATGAACTCCTCTGCTGGGAATTCTGACCTGGCAAGTGGTGCCAATTCCATTTCTGAGTCATTGGAGGTGGTCTTGCTGCTAAGAGCCAAGAAAATCCACGCATCAATTCTCAGCGCCTGTTTTTCAATGCAACACCGCCGTGCGGTTTAAAAATCAACGCATTGTGAGGAAATTCGATTTTCGATCTTGCTTGTATTTAGCCACCATTTTGTGTTCCACCACCATTTTGTGTTGCCCTCACTCAGGCAGCACAATAAACAAAGTTTTTCTGCTGATCTCACTGCAACGTGTCAAATAACCTCCTGCCTCTGTTTACAAGACTGATGTCAGGGACTGGCTGAGTCCACTAATCCCCGTCTGGTCCGACTGATCCCTGTTTCAACTATCTGTTGGTTCGCACCATTCTTTCCTGACTTTATCTTATCTTCTGGCCTTCGCTATTCTCTACTTGTATTCTCTCATCTCACAACTGTCCTCCAAAGCATACAAATGTGTCCTGCCACCTGCAAGTTGAGTTGTAGACACTACCACTGATTAACTTGTGGGGAGGGGTGACAAAAACTGTTGGAAAAGAGGTTTTATTTGAGTTACTTGATATCTTATTTTCAAACTTTTCTTATTGGTTATACCTTGTTTTCAAACTCTTCTCATTGGCTAATCATGTATGCATTGGGAGTGTTCTTGGTGAATCTATGTGCTATAAAATATTGTGCGCCATGGAGTAAAGTGGCAGTATCCTAAGATCATACTGAATGTACTTCTGGGACAACTGTACTTAGCTGCAGCTAATAAACCTGATCTTCTACGCTCAACAGAGTGTCCTGTGTCTCTGTTCAACAAAGCAGGTGAACTCAGGAGATTTTGGCGTACCCTGCGCCGCCAGGCCTATAAGGCCCTGGTTCTTCAATTGTCGTGGTGTGGCTGAAGAATCGACAAGGCGTCTGCCTTGTGGCTGTAAGATTGCCGCAACCCGAGTCCCATGCACCGTGTCACAGACGTTCGTGGTGCACGCTCCGACTCAGGCCATAGTGTGCGACTGAAGAAACCGACATATCAGCTGCTTCGTGGCTGGGAAATCGTTGCAGCGCCTATTCTGCTGCCTCCGCATTGACCCAGCACATCCAGACTTTCTACGCATCGTCCCCTGTGTGCCAAATGTCTTCATCAACATGGCCCAGCAGTAAGTAACAGAGGCTGTATGTCCGGAATTAGACCATCACCTCCCCCCACAGTAAGGAACCAACACACCACCTCCCCTTACAGTAAGGAACTGACGCATCACATCCTCTGGCCTGTAGTAAAAAACCAACACATCACCTCCCCTGGCAGTAAGGAACTAATTCAACACAACCTCTGGGAGTAAGAACCAATGCAATACTTTGTCTATGTTGTGTCCAAAATAATTATCCCAAGGGCCACACTTACCATTGGCCTGCAATATTAGGTAAGAAGGAGCAGTTGGCAACGTGGAAGGTTCAAACGTTTATTAGCCACCACAGAACTCTATATAGAGGAGCCTCGTCGATCCTCACCCATCAGGTGCGCCGAGGAAGACTGCTGGCTCCTTGACAGTAACACACTTTTATACATTATCAGTACAGCATACAAAACCATATATGTGGAAAAGTACCAGTTAGTCCTGGCGCCCCTAATGAGCTCATGCCTATTTCTAGTTTCGGTTACACATACAAAGGGTTACTATCTTTACAGAGAAGGTCGAAAGGGTGACTCCCTTCTCGTCCCAGGCCTAGAGGAATTTGCCTGATACTCCCTTTTAGCAGATGTGACCTTGCTTCTCAGCAACTCAGCCTGTCTCCTAATTAAATGCAAGGAAAGGGGAAAGCAGAGGGTGTGCGGAAAAGACCACGTGACTCCCAAGCGAGAGAGAGAGCCGCAATCCAAGATGGAGGCGGTTCGGTTTCTCGGCCCTTTTTGTCGTACTAAACATAATCGGGGATTTCGAACCGTTTAATACACCATAACGAGGTAAACTATCATTAGATATACTGCGCTAATCATATCGTAATATCTTGAATACCTCAGAACGGCCCTTTTAGCGCAGCATAGCTAATAACGGGGTCAGTCTTCGAAAATACCCTCATCAATCTGCATTAAGTCGTGCGTCTCCTTCTGAGCCCGCTGAGTATCTATTCTGGTTTGGACGGGCTCGGGCCTAGGGATGGATCGACGAACTTGAGCAGCACAATATGCACAGCAAGCAGGCCCGCACTGTAGACAAAGGCAGCAGGTGAAAATGAACCCCACTATTCCCAAAAGAATCATGAATAACTTCCATCCCCAGGTGGTCACCAGATCCCAAAACCACCCGGACAAAGACCAAGTACCAGTCTCGGTGTGAATTTCAGAGACTAGCCGATGCAGTTTCTGAATGGCTAAATGGACAGATGGGGCGGAGTCAGGTATACATACACAACAGGAGCTGCCGATGACTCTACAAGCTCCTCCGCGATCAGCTAGGATAACATCTAAAACAAGACGATTTTGGAGGGTCACAAGTCGGGTCGCCTGGAGCTCCACTGTGATATTAGTTAATATTCCTGCAGTAGTATTAACCACCCCTTCCACTACTCTAGATAGCCTCCTGACTTCTTTACTATTGAGGATGGGTCCCCATATAGGCAATGCCCCTTTTATGATATCAACGAAGTGTTGGGCTGGAGTGTCAGTCTGGTCAGTGGCATCATTACTGGCGGCTTCAGCTTTTAGGCTCCGCCGATTTAAGGAATGAGATTTGTGATAATCAGAAGGAGCTATGTAGACTGGTGGGTAAAGAAAAGACAAGTAACATCGACCTGCCCATCCCCTGGGTAGCCAAGTGTATGCATTTTCACCGCACATGAAATAAACATTGGGAGGGGTGAGTGTTGGGGGACTACTGAAAGTCTGCAGTCTATAAGTGTAATTACATCTACTATAACCTACGGATAGATGTCCAGTACCCTGCACACAGAAGGAGGAGGACGTATTCAATACCGGGACCGGAATTATTTTCTCATCTGAGACATTTCGCTCCTGGAAATACTTGAAATACTCAGTAAAATTAAAGGTCATGAAATCCAACACTTCATCCCTCAACCAGGTATCATTCTCATGATCAGTGTATACGTTCATACAGGCGGTAGGATCAAGGGTACCATCCGTCCCCTCAGCATTAGGAGTAAAACCTTGGTGTGTCTCTATATAGGCTAAGATCAAGGCATAATCCTTCTCTGAGAATCGACGTTCATCTATAGCATAGTGTTCATATAGCATGGATAACATTTTGAACCAGGCTTCGCAACTACCTAAATAAGACAAGGGCATTGATATGAACAAATCTTGCTTATGCATCACTGACGGGAGAAGACCACAGACCCAACAATCAGTAACATTTGTGGAACTATGAGTCTGGTGTAGCATCTCAATGAAAGCATTATGTACATATGTCTGTCGGTGTCTCTCCTTATGAGGGGCAAAAGTCTGGAAATGATGTTCCTTAGGAGCAGGGGTAGACACTATCAAGGTGTGCACAGGATGGCGAAACTCTAGATATATAAACAGACCTAAGCATAGCACAAATGATACAATCAATATAGAAATGAAAACAATTTTAACACGCAAGCTCCATGAGGAGAACATTGGCAAATGCGAGGGAATGGCACGAGGTACTATGGGCCGCCCTTCTTCAGGGACAAAACGAGCAAAAGGGTACATTTTCTCACTAAAAGTCCAATATAATCTCGGGAAGAGGGCTACGAGCAGTCCGACCTGCCGGAGGGTGCTTCTTTCCTGTGTCCGTATAGAGCCTCGCAGGCAGACTCCTATTGTTCAGAAAAAAGAAAAAGGAAAAAAACTTCTCGCGTTGGGGTTGCACTTGACACAACCCTTGTTGAAAGGAAACTCCACCTGGGCCCCCCACTGGTCCAATCAATGTCTCTACCTTCGTTCTGAACAGAGCTTTACTGAAAGTTCCATGCTCTCAACGAGTTCAGTCCAGCGTTCTACCAATCCTCAGGTCTTTGCCGAGGCTTCCAACTTCACTTGCCAAGGCTAGACCTGGGATTCCCTATTTCCGGGGCCGCAGGTGATATCGATCCCGACCAGAGGTTTCAGGATTCACAAACAAAGCAGGCACAGTGGGATCAGACGAGGAGCTGGGCTCCCGACCAGGCGCCTTACTTGGAGCAATTGAGTGGTCGCAAAAAGGGTCTTTCAGGCTCACAGCACTCTCCCCTCGCCCGTCAACTTCTCTGCGGGTGTCCAGGGAAAGTCGTTTTCTAGTGCTGGGTTCGCCCTGGGTTGGCAGGCCTTCTCCCTGGTCAAGCTGCTCCCTTGGCAATGGGAGAGGAACTCGCTTAAGATGGGAGATATGGATCCAGTGCTGCTTACCCTCAACTTTCACCGCCGTTCGCGTTGCCAGGAGCACCTGGTACGGTCGGGACCAGCGCGGATCCAAACTCGATTTTCGTTGGTAGTTTCGAACCAAGACCCACTGTCCAGGTTCCACGCTGTGTCCGGGTCCCTCCGGCAGGGGCTGCAGTACGGCAGATATCTGTTGATGAATGGAATGGAGATCTTTAGTCAAAGCATACAAATAATCAGTCAACATAGGATGGTCGATGTCCCTGAAGGATTTGGGCCGAGGTACTCCCCACACGTTGGCAGGTCTGCCAAAGATTACCTCATACTGGGAGATACCGCTCCGGGAATGGGGAGTAGTTCTTACGGACAACAGGACCAGGGGCAGGAGATCAGGCCATTTTAATCCTGTCGTGTCCTGAAGTTTAGCCAGTTTCAATTTCAGAATCCCATTATATTTCTCAACTAGGCCCGCTGATTGAGGATGTCGGGCTGCGTGAAACTTCTGCTGAATGGACAGACCCTTGCATACATGCTTAACTAAGTCAGCATTAAAATGTGTCCCGTTGTCACTCCAAATCACCCGTGGCAACCCATATCGAGGGAAAAACTCCTTTACCAGAGCTTTCGCGGTTGCCAGGGCAGTATTTTCCTTTGTGGGATACGCCTCCACCCATTTCCTAAAAGTACAGATCACCACCAGCACGTATTTCAGATTGTTAACTCGTTCTAGCTGTATGTAATCCATTTGAAGTACTTCAAAAGGCAGGGTGGGCGGCGCAAAACTACCCGCCAAGACGGGAATGCTAACCCCAGGATTATGCTGGAGACAAATCATGCAATGCTGAACCAGGTTCCTAGCTGTCTTATGGATATTAACATTATACCAGACAGGATCCAATGCGGCACAGATGCCCTGGACCCCTACATGTGAAGGTCCGTGTGCCATAGCTACTACTGCATTTACAAATGCGTTTGGCAGTAACCATCTACACCTCTCTGACAAGTCAGTCCAACATCCATTCTCATCAAGCCTCCCCACCTGTTCTTGCCAGTATGTCAGTTCTTCCGGGGTCACCTCCTTTTGTAGCTCTTTCACACTGTCTATGGTGTTGTTAAAAACCCCTGCCTCTATCATTTTTGTCACTACAAACATGGAAGTGGTGTCAGACTGGGCTGTTTCCTTGGCGATCTTATCCGCAAAGGAATTTCCCCTCCCCACATCATCCACTACAACCTTGTGTGCGCTACATTTCACTATGGCCAGGGTTTTAGGCAACGTTAATGCAGCCAGCAATCGGTCAACTAATGGCCCGTTCTTTATCTTTTCGCCATGAGATGTCAAGAATCCTCTTTCCGCCCATAACCTCCCGAAGCTATGTGCTACACCGAACGCATATTGGCTATCGGTGTAGACATTTAGCTTCAAGCCTTTCCCCAACTCGCAGGCCCTGAATAATGCAACCAATTCGGCCGCCTGGGCCGACCGGTATGGTATCTTGGCTGCCTCGACTACCGTTTGCAGGGTAGTGATCGCATAAGCCGCAGCTGTCGTACCATCCGGTAATCTAAAGCAGGACCCATCAACATACAATTCTCCTTGGGCATCAGATAGTGGGGTGTCAGTTAGATCTATCCGGCCCTTGGTTTCTTCTTCAGTTCGAAAAATACAATCATGTATGTCTTGTCCACCATCCCCTGAAGGGAGGGGCAACAGCGTGGCAGGGTTCAAGTTAACACATCGTTTGATCGTTATATGAGGTGCAAACAGGGTCAATTCGTACCCTGTAAGACGCGCACTAGTTAAGTGCTGCGTCTGTGTCCTGTTTAATAATACGTCCACAGCATGAGGCACCATCACTGTCAGATCCGTATTCAGGACTAGCCCTTCCGATTGTCTGATTGCTACAGCCACTGCCGCTGCAGCCCTCAGACAACTGGGAAGTGCTCTGGCGACGTTATCCAAAACCGCCGAGAAATATGCACAAGGCCTTTGCTTACCACCAAAGTCCTGTGTCAACACTGAAAGAGAACAACCGTCCACCTCATGCACGTAGAGCACAAAAGGTTTCCGGTAGTCAGGGGTGCCAAGCACAGGAGCTGAGCAAAGAGCAGTTTTCAGAGCAGAAAAGGCAGTCTGGCATTCATCAGTCCAAGGTAAGGGTTCATGCACACCCTTCGTAGTTAGATACAAGAAAGGTTTAGTCAAGAGAGAATAGTTAGCAATCCATTGGCGACAGTAGGAGGTTATACCAAGCAAAGCGCGGACATCACGTTGCGTGCGAGGAACAGGCATGTTAGTTATGGTTGCGATGCGCTCAGAAGTCAACCGTCTTCCCTCCTTCGACAGGAGATGACCGAGATAGGTCACCTCCGGTCGACAATATTGAAATTTAGAGAGCGACACCTTGTTACCATGAGTGGCCAAGTGCCGTAGCAGGGTAACCGTAGCATCGCGGCAACCCTGTTCTGTATCAGAGGCCACAAGGAGGTCGTCAACATACTGCAATAGGACATTACCTGGCGGCAATTGTAAGGAATCCAATACTCTTTTTAGGGCTTGGCTGTAGATACTAGGGCTTTCGGTATACCCCTGGGGGGCGCGACAGAATCTAAAGCTGCGGCCCCCCAATGAGAAACCGAACAAATGTCTGCTATCCGGATGTATGGGAATGCTAAAGAAGGCATTCTTCAAATCAATCACCGAGAAAAATGTGGCAGTGGGAGGAATCATGGTCAAAATGGAATTAATGTCTGGTACCACTGGATATTGGGGTACCACAATCTTGTTAATCTCTCGCAAATCAATCACAAATCGGTAGGTATCAGCATAATCAGGGGATTGGGGTACGGGGGCTCGTTTAAGAATCGGAAGAATGGGACTGTTACAGACGTTAGAAGCCGTTTCCTCCACCACCCCTGTTCTAATCAAGTCAGAAATAATGGCCAGTAAAGCGCGTTCCCCTGCGGGGGCTATTTTATACTGTGGGATCCTCGGCAATTTGGCATTCTGTTTCAGGGTGATGGACACCGGGGGAATTTGGAGGAATCCTACGTCAGTGTCCCCCAGGGCCCAAAGATCCTTCGGGAGTTGTGCAAGCTCAGGAGGTAGTGAGTCCGTTTTCGAAAAACATTGAACAGAGGGGATAGAGGTATTCCGAATGGTCAGATAAACTCCATCGGGGGAGCAATAGATGTGGGCATGCAATCTTTTTAAAATATCCATACCCAGGAGATTCTCCCCACACTGGGAGGTGAGGAGGAAAGGTGATTCTATCGTAACCGGTCCCAGAGTGAGGGAAAGTGGCTTAGAAATGGGGCTCACCACCGGAGTTCCAGAGAACCCCACGGACACATTAGTCTGGCCAGACAGAGCGGCCCCCGGGACCAGGGCACGTGAAACAGAACTGTTCATAGCCCCTGTGTCAACTAAAAACTTACCTGATGCATCCAACAGTCGTGCATGGACATAAGGTCCAGCTTGATCTATCGGGATTGACACATGCCCCTTACTCTGCCCTTGGCTGTCCTATGCTTGAGTATACCCGGCGTCTTCGTCCGTCACACGTCCATCATTGTAGTACTGTTTACCCTGGCTTTGGTCGAAATAATTCTGACTGTTCTCACCTCGGGCTGCCTGTTCTTGTCTCGTGTATCCACCTCGATGCCCACTCATCCTTCCCCGTCCACGGCCCCTTGAAGCCGTATTCTGTTCATATAGTAACGGACACTGCGCTCTCCAATGCCCCTCCTCTTTACAGAAAGCACATTGATTTATGCCCAGATCTGTTCACCCAGATGGTTGCGTCGGTCCCGCCCCTCTTGGAGCGAAATTCTGCAACCCCCGTCCTCTTCCTCTACCCCTCTCCACTTGCTGTAGTAACACTCGTGTTTTCAATTCTTTCGACTTTCTTTCTGTCTTATCCTTGCTCTCATTCTCCCGATGCTCATAATACTGAGCCATGCTCAGTATCGTGGAGGGCGTGGTGGTCGTCCAGGTACTCTCGGCTGCCTGTAACCGAGCCGATACCTCGGGTAGCAAATTTGTTACAAATCTATTAACAAATAAACGTACACCCCCTTCCGTTGCCAAGTCCTGTCCGCTAAAGTCAATGAACACTCCCTCAAACCTCGTGAAAAAATCAGAGACACTCTCGTCCTTCTTTTGCTTACAGGCCGTCAACTTGTCCCAATCTACTTTCCTGGGTTGGATCAGTGAATGTAAATGTTGTAGACTTGTAAAGCGCACAGCTGCCCCAGCAACGGGGCGTCCCGGCGCTGTAGACCGCTGGGGAACCCGTCCTGGCTATCCCTGTGAGATGGTCCCTTTCTGAGTATCTCGAAGGTGAAACCAGGCATCCCCGGCGTCTGTGGGGGGCCGTTGTAGAGATGAGGCAAGCTTAATGCCCAGAGTTGCCGAGTGTGTTCCTGGTTAGAGTAGGTACCGAGGCGAGAATTATCGAGTCCGTTTTGACCCTGGTCCACGACCCTGCCGCGTCGGGAATTGAACCCTGGTCCCTGGCCGATTCTCTGCTCACGGGTCTGCCGCCTCTAACCAGTGAGCCACACCTCTCCACCGCCAGTGAGCCACACCTCTCCACCGAATGCATATAAGTTATTATTCTCTCAGGCAAGGCCAGTATCTCAGGTCGGGGCTTGTTCCCTGGTTTACGATCTCTATCCCAGTTTCTCAGTTGATCCCATGTCCCACCAAATTCCGTAACATGGTCCTGGTCATGTACCTGGCGCCAAATGTCCACCGGTACTAATAAGGCAAAGAATAATTCAATATCTGCCAACGTCATTACCGCTGACGAGGCGGCCTCGGTCAGTTCCTTGTAATATGCGGTGGGGTTCTTTCTAGGATCTGGCAACTGGCTTTTTAGGGATAGTACCTCACTCCGCTTTCAGGGGGTATAGACCCATTGTTCCTGGAACCGGGCGTCTACCCCGGGATGGGTAACGACGCCGTGGGCATCTACTACTGCGGCAACTTCTGGATGGAAGATAGGGTGCACTTCCCGCATAGGGAACTGGGAGAATCCGGCGGGAGTGGCAGACTGCAAACGAGTTCTATAAGAGACCAAAGTCTGTACCTTCCCATACACCTCCTCCGGTGTCAACTGAGATTTATGGACCTGATCAAGAATATCATATAATATAGCCGGAGCCTTCCCTTCCTGATGTACCTGTTCCCACACAGAAATAAGACGGTTGGCCATATGCTCCAGAGCATGCTGTTGCATCACCGGTTCATAGTCTCTCATAGTACTCCAAATATCAGCAAGCGTATAAATGGGATGTCGCATCCACTGGGATGCTTGTGTAGCTATAGTTTCCCTTTCTTCCGTTCCCAAAGCCGAACGAGTGAACAACTTCCTACCCTCAGTTAGACTGGCCGGGCGTATCGGAGTAGTTGCAGCTGTTACCGGCGTGGTACTGGCGGAGGAGGAGGGCAGAACAGAAGGGGAAGGCATTGACCCCAGTGACAGCTGAGGGGTCCCGGCTGCAGCCGTCGTCAATAAATTAGGCAGTATGGCCATAACTTCTGACACAGATGCCGGTAACCGGGAGAGGTTCGGCAGGGAGGGAGGGGTAGTGGTGGCCGGGGGAGCCGAAGCCGAGGCCCCCAGGGACATATCTGGAGCCGGGGCCGAGGCCCCTGATACCTCCGGATATATCCTCTGTGGTACATAAGGGGGTGGGGGCCTAGTGTCCAATAAATCCTCTAGTTCATCTTCTGCATTCGGGCGGGTCACATAGCTCTTATCAACCTTTAATCGAAATTCGCAATTCATGCAATCCAATCCTTTTTCTACTCTTTCTCGGTCATAGGCCATAGCTTTCTGAGTAACATTCTGTCCTGCCTTGGCTCTGGCTACTTTCTCTTCCCTTATTCACCGTTGTTTGGCCTCCTTCTGCCATGCAATTAGAGCATCAAACATGGCCTGCCTACTTCGCCTAGAAAACAGCTGTTCCTGTAGGAACGCAATTTTCTTCTCATCAAACGAACCCGTTTTGGGCCATCGTAACTCCTCATTGCCCTTGGTATACTTATGCCACAGAGTGCAGAACAACAACGGAGAGATCCCATGTTTGACATACATAAAATGGCTAGGACGGCCCTCCGGTGGGGCGGGTTGGCTCTCCGCTAGTCTAGAGTCACTTGTTCGACAGCAGCAGCCAAAACAATTCAATTTACTAAAACAAGACATTTTGGTTAGTTTTCAGACATGTATACACAAACAACAATCAACACGAATCATACACAACGTACAATCAGTATCAGAGAACCAAGCCCGTCGACTCTGGTTCACAGTCCAAACATCAAATTACACGCGGGATTCCGGCCACCCTCCTGGCTCACCACTAAGACCAGCCCCCAACGAGGACTTGCCCCGTCAGGAGTATGCCCTGTGGCTACCAAGTCTAGGTCGCGGGTCCTTCCACGTGCAATCCGTTTGTAATCCTCCGGCGCGCCGTTTTTACTCAAATCAAATACAACCTGTACGTACTTCGAGTCAAACCACGGTAATGCTAACCTCGATCAAGCAAGACACCACCCTCCGGTGCGTGTCTTCAAATCAATGCACCGCTGTCCAGCGCGAGCTTCAAACAAATGCAATCCGTGTTCAAAATCAAAAACGCATCGTTCTCAACGAATGCTCTCAAATCAATCAAATAGCACACCGTCTTCAACGCGTGCCTTAACCAATAATGCACCGTTTACAACGCGTGCGTCAAAATCAAATCAATACTCACCGGGTGCACCCAGATACGAATGTTCGTTCTCCGCTGCCAACTCCTCCCGACCAAATCGATCCAGTTTCTGGGTTAAGCCCGTAGGACCCCGGTGAAGGGTAACTAGCAGCAGGGGACGTACCGAAAAGTCGTGCAGGGTGGGAGAAATCCTCAGGCTCCTCTCCCGCCAACCGGTCAGGACGCCCCCAACCCCACCACCCGAATACGGGGGGGGGAGACCCTTTCACGGGGTCCCTTCGTGGTCGCCAACTGTTGTGTCCAAAATAATTATCCCAAGGGCCACACTTACCATTGGCCCGCAATATTAGGTAAGAAGGAGCAGTTGGCAACGTGGAAGGTTCAAACGTTTATTAGCCACCACAGAACTCTATATAGAGGAGCCTCGTCGATCCTCACCCATCAGGTGCGCCGAGCAAGACTGCTGGCTCCTTGACAGTAACACACTTTTATACATTATCAGTACAGCATACAAAACCATATATTTGGAAAAGTACCAGTTAGTCCTGGCGCCCCTAATGAGCTCATGCCTATTTCTAGTTTCGGTTACACATACAAAGGGTTACTATCTTTACAGAGAAGGTCGAAAGGGTGACTCCCTTCTCGTCCCAGGCCTAGAGGAATTTGCCTGATACTCCCTTTTAGCAGATGTGACCTTGCTTCTCAGCAACTCAGCCTGTCTCCTAATTAAATGCAAGGAAAGGGGAAAGCAGAGGGTGTGCGGAAAAGACCACGTGACTCCCAAGCGAGAGAGAGAGACGCAATCCAAGATGGAGGCGGTTCGGTTTCTCGGCCCTTTTTGTCGTACCAAACATAATCGGGGATTTCGAACCGTTTAATACACCATAACGAGGTAAACTATCATTAGATATACTGCGCTAATCATATCGTAATATCTTGAATACCTCATCTATGTTGGAGTTTTGCTGTTTTGGTCTTGTTTTATTCAGATAAGTATTGGTTATTTTTCTAAACTGGTGTAGTGTCTTTTTGTAGTGTTTTCACTGTTTTACTGTGTGTGTTTGTCCAAATTCTCCACACATTACCTCTGAGATAGTCCTGACTGCTCATGTGAAGCTACCCAGGGTGTGAGCCGGGGTTATCTTAGCTATGTAATCCCCTTACCCTGACTAGAGTAAGGGTCCCTACTTGGACAGGGTGCAAACCACTGCCAACTAGAGACCTGGTGGCAGATTTACAAGCCCCTTGCGCCACTTTTGCATCACCTTTAACATGGGAAAAGTGACGCAAAATTGGCGGAAGGGGCTTGTAAATCTGCCCCCTCATTTCCAACACAGTTGCTATCTGCTTTCTACAGAGTAAGGAACTGACCGCAAAGAGTGCTGAAGCTGTGCGCACTGGATCAGACTAGGTCTGAAAGTAGGGCAGGGCACAAAATTAAAAACGGTCCCCATTGGTGAATCAGATAGCTAAAGAAAAGTGTCCTACATTCTGCAAATTAGGGTATTTGAGCTTGCAAAAGCATGCTGCATAGGCATTTTACAAGGAATGGGAGACTGCATGTATTTGTGCTTTCTGTAGGTGATGCTTATGGTAGTATCAGGGAAATCTATGGTAAAATCTGGCCCAGCATTCAATAAAAGAGGCCCGTAAACTGTCAAAAGCTGGTCCACGCAATGATTGGTCAGACCAACCCTTCTAGCACTGCCAGATTGCTCTATAGACCAGCCCCACTCTGTGTGTGTAAGGTTATTTGCCATAAATGGTCTCCTCCCATCTTTTACTTCAATGTTCTGCACCAGCAGGTTTCAGAAGCCCTGTGCTTGGTCAGGCCTTGCCTACCGAGCTATATTCCCTTTCTACAATGTATAGCCTTGCCACAAGTAAGCTGACACTGTTACTACACATTTGTGTGGGTCGGGTTGTTTACCATTAATGAGCCCCTAATCCTCCTTTTCGGGAACACATTTCCACCACCTTTTGGGTCTTGGTAACTTGTCAATGTCAATATTTTGCTACCGGATTTTAGTCACATAACATTGATACTTTTTTTTCTTTTTTAAACCAGGTTTTATTGAGTTTTCAAATAAGCACATCATATACATCACTTGTTCAGCGCACCGCATATGTAACATTCATATAATCTTTGCTTCCCTTTCACAACTACTTGGTATTGTTTCAACACCCTCTCCTACCCTCCCTCCCCCCTCGAGTTGCAGACGCTTCTAGGTAATGCTCTAACGGAAATGTGGATAATCCATGGGGTCTGTCACTTTTCAATATTGTGTGTTCATCTATGATGGGTGTTAGGTTCGGGTGCTAGATTCGCCCTCACCTTGTTAGGTCTGGGTCTCCTCCCTATCGCATTCGGGTGATGGAGATCTCGAGGGGGTTGACCACTCCGTTTCCTGGCCAAATGCTGCTAGCTCATCAACCAACCGCCTCCACGCCCCTGCTTTGTCCAATGTGCCTTTCCCTGCCTCGAGTAAAAGGATCCTCCCTTCCGCGCTTGCCCATTTTTCAAACTCCCTCTTCCAGGTTCACACCGTCAGCCCTCCTGTCGACTTCCAGTTCCTGGTGATCTTTTGTTTGGTCAATACAAAGTCAAGGTCTTGGAATCCCCCCGTCGTTTTTTTTCTTGGCTTTATGTGGATCTGGCCTAGCAAACAGTGGCCCAGGGTGTGTGGGATCTCTTTTTCTGTGATAGTTTCTGCTATGTGTAGCACCCCCTTCCAAGAATGCGCTCAGTGTGGGGCAGTCCCAGAACATGTGTAGTACGTGCACTTCCTTTTCCCCACATATGGGGCAGGATGCTGTTTCCGCTCGAAAGTATCGTCTGATGCGCGCTGGAGTGAAATACGCTCTGTATAGGACATAGTAGTTTATTCATTTGAACCGTGCATTCCAAGTCACCTTCAGCATCCTCTCTACTATAGTCTCCCAGTCTGCCTCCGGGATCGGGTTTCCTAAGTCCTCCTCCCACTGCAATCACAACCACTTCAGTGGTTTCTGGATGTCGTGGCGTATTGCTCTGTATAGACAGGAGACTGTTTTTATCTTTCCTGCTGACAGAGCGACATATCAGCAACACAGCAGCAGCAGACCAGCCCCCGGGGTTCTACGGACTCTGTCCCCCAGTGCTTCCTCATTCCCATAGTAGGGGCTCTGTACAGTAAGAAGTGACCTCGGGGTAGAGCATACTCTGCCCGAAAGCTTCTAGGCCCAATTCCCCCGTGCGGAAGGTGCTGGAGCAAGACTATGAGTAGGTCAGGAGAGTAGGTGGTTCTACAATCCATGCGTTGTAGATATCTGGCCCAGCATCTAGCTATCACCTTAATCTCAGTAGTGTCTCCCATAATTTGCGGTTGCACCCCATCATTATCTTTGCTTGCACCGAAGCTGCTGGTGCAAATGGGTATTGTGTCCTACCCGGGTTCCGTCCATCTGGCAACTGTTGCATCACAATTACGTTGTGCTGCAAATTAATTAGTTTCAAGGTCCGGGACCGCCAGCCTGCCAGTCGCTGTGGAAAGCTGCATCGTGGCTAATGAAACCCTTCTGCGGCCCGTTCCCCATAGGAACGATATGATCAGCGAGTCCAGGTCTCTAAACATCGCGCATGGGATCCAGACTGGGAGGGCCTAAAGAAATACAGTAGATGTGGCAGGGCCACCATCTTCAGAAGGGCCACTCTACCTGCAACTGACAGCGGCAGTGGCTTCCAAAAGGAACTGAGAGAGCTTATCACTCTGCCTGCATTGCCCTCCAGCAGCTCCTTTAGATCCATTATATATCTTCACTCCTAGGTACGCCATCCAGCTCGGTTCCCACTGCAGGTTGCCCCACGCAGTTGACGGGGGCCTATTAGGCGTCACGGGAAACAATCTCGATTTCTGCCAGTTGACCTTCAGCCCAGAGAGCCTGCCAAAGCTCTCCAGCATGGTCTGAGCTCTTTCCAAATCCTCTGCTGTGTCGCGGAGAAATATCAGGAGATCGTTCGCGTACAAGGCTATATGATGCAGTGTCCCTCTCGTCAGCAGTCCCCTGTAGTCCCGTGCTTTACTTGCCTGGCAAGCCAGTGGCTCCATAGCCAGGGTGAACAGTGGGGGGGATAGGGGACACCCCTGTTCCGTGCCCCGCTCCACTGCCTGACTCTGGGAGATGACCTTTCCCGTGCTCACTTTTGCCGTTGGGTTTGCATATAGTCATTTTACCCATGCTGAGAAGCCACCTCCTAATCACAGCGCATCCAGTGCCTCGTAGTGGTAGGGCCACTCCAGGCTGTGAGAGTCCTTCTCAGTGTCCACTGCGAACACCGCCGCTGTGGTTCTGTCAAAGTCCTCTGTATCCCTATTGGCCAGGAGCCGTCATATGTTGATTGCTGTGTTCCGCCCTGGAACTAATCTGGCCTGATCCTGATGGGCCAGCTTTGGCATATGTGGCAACAGTCGGGTCGCCAAGATCTTGCTCAGTATTTTGTAATCCATGTTCAACATGGAAAGTTGCCTATAGGCCTTGAGATCGTGTGCCGGCTTTCTGGACAATAAGGGCCTCCCTGGTTCTTTCCGGTAATGTCCCTGATTCTCGAGCCGCAATGTACAGTGAAACCAGTCTAGGGGCCAGTTCTCCCACATATGTTGCATAAAACTCTGCCGGCAGGCCATCGGTATTATGTGCCATATGCTTGTTGGCTGCCCGTGTTTCCTGCAGGGTAATGTCTGACCCCAGTGTTTCCATTCCTTCTGGCTCTAGGAGTGGCAACTGCAGTCCCTCCAAGTATCCTCGGCCTGCAGTCCGATCACAATTTGCTGAACCTCGACAGAGCCCGACATAATATTGTGAAAATATGCCATTAATCTTCTCTTGTGTGTAGTGTCTATTGCCCGGGCTATCGTCCATCTCTAGCCTTGCTGGCAGGATTAGCTAACCATGCCAAGAGGGACCCAGATAGGTATTGTTTATAATTGAAACACCTACGTCTTTCAGTCTGTTGCGCTACTTCCTCCCTAGCTTCTTGCACTTCCTGTTGCAACTCTGGGTACCCTGGTTGTCTCCGCTCTAGCTCTCTAAACGTGTTTTCCACGCCCCAACCTCCAGGAAGAGCATGCGTCTGATTCCGGTGTTCTCTGCTATGCATTTGTCCCGCAGGACCACCTTAAGGCGTCCCACTCCGCCATTGGAAAGGAGGCTGTCCCTGCATTATCACTTAAGTATTGAGCAATCTTCTCTGGAATCCCTTCTCCAAATACCTGGTCTTTTAGTGCATCAGGGTGGAGTCTCCTGGTAGGAATTGCGGGCCTGGGGTGTGTCCACTGTAAGCTGAGTATGACCGGGTTGTGGTCCGATATTGTCCTCGTAAATACTCAGTCACGCGCACTAAGTGCTGGATATCTGCAGTGCATAAAAAGGTGTCTAATTGCACATGGAGGTCATGCATGGCTGAGAAGTAGGAATAGTCACGGTTGTAGGGATGCAGCGTTCTCCAGGAATTTAGTAACTCCCAGTGGCGTTGCCAGTCACAAAATGCTGGCGAGGCACGCATTGTCAAAGAATCTTGCAGCAGGGGATAGGATCTGTCCAGGCACACATCAGTTACATTGTTAAAGTCTCCCCCCAGTATCGTATGGCTAGTCAAATATGGGGCCAGGCGGTGGGACAGGTGGGTGAAGAAGGCAGGCTGGTCAGTGTTAGGGGTGTAGACACTATGTTCAATTTGCATCCTTCTAACCGTCCTTGTACCACCACATATTGGCCCTCTGGGTCTACTAGAGAGTCTATCATCTGATATGGGACCCCTGCTTGTATCCATATCAGGGTCCCTTACGAGTAGGCAGAGTATGTGGTATAGAAAGCCTGGCCTCTCCATTGTCCTTGCAGCGTTAGTCCCTCTTTCTGCGTGAGGTGCCTTTATTGCAGGAGGGCTATTTGCGCTCCTCTTTACCTAAGGTAGGACAGTACTTTATATCTCCTCGTCGTGGTGTGCATTCCCCTTATGTTCCATGTCATGCATTTGTCCTTGTGCCTGCCATCTTGTGTCTCACTAAAGGGTGTGCTCCAGCTCTCCTCCACAGGCCCCCCCATTCGGTTTGTAGTGGACGCCCCGATATCCTGAATCAAATATAAGAAGCTGTGCAACTCAATGTTCCCGAACATTTGCAACAACAAACAAGATCCCCAACTCCCATTCCCCAGGATAAGTAGGTGGTCGCCTCCCATCCAAACTAATACATTAATTCTGCCAGCGGCTTGCTCGATGATCATTCTGTCAGAGGGGAGGGCCCTTTGCCCCTTCGGCTCTTGGGGCTGCCACCCAACTCAGAGGAAACAGAGAGGCCAATCTTATCTGACCCCTCAGCAATCACAGCATCTCTGCTCCAGGGCAGCAAATTCTGAGTGTCTCTCAGTCCACTATTTCTTTCACTGCTCCCAATCGTCTCTTAGATGAAGTCATCGTCTGTTTGTGGTGTCCCCTTTGGGAGGTCAGTGCTCAGTGTTTCGGATATACTTGATCCCTGTTCGGAAGCTGACTATCATTGTTCCGCTGCTCACCAAGGGTGTTTGTTCTGTCTCCTTTCTGTTTATTAGTGCCACTACCTTCATCACGCTCTGTCTCTCCATTTGCACCTCTTCTTGTGTGGGTGCTAGCACATCTCTCTTGGCCATTATGCTGCGGGATCTGCCCTTTCACTTTCGTTGTCTCCTCATCTCCTGAGGCGGGGCTCTACAACGGCAGCACTCCAGCCAGTCCCGGGCCTCTTGCGGAGTATGGAAGAACTCCATCCCTCTGATATGGGCACTCTCAGTCTGGCAGGGTAGAGCATAGTGTACTTATAGTCAAGCTGGCGGAGTTTCTGCTTCACACTCTGGAATGATTCTCTTTGCTTCTGCACTTCTCTGAAAAAGTATAGGAAGATTCTCACCACTACATTGTTCACATGGAGATCTCGCTTTCATCGTTTTTCCACCAGAATGTGGTCCCTATCTCGGTAGTGGAAAAGCCTCAACACCACCGCTGGGGGGGGTGAGGGCTCCAGGCAAAGGTGGTCTCGCCAGTACCCTGTGGGCTTTTTCAAGCATGTAGAATGCCAGCACTCCTTCTGGCGCCACCTCTGTGCATAGCCAGTGCTCAAGGTTGTCCACCATGCTGATGCCTACCACCTTTTCAGGGAGTCAAACACCCCCTAATGTTGTTCCTGCGGGATCTGCTTTCAGCATCTTCCGCCCGCAGTTCTAGGGTCCGTACTTTAATTTCTAGTATAGCAAGCTGGTTTTTCATTGTTAAGATATCCAAGGAGGTTTATGACAGCTGGCGTTCCTTTGCTGAGACTCGTTTTACCAGCCACTTATGGTCATCCCTAAGGATGCCCAAATCTGTGCCTATTGAATCTATTTCTGCCTCCAGCCGCTCGCTGGAGGTAGATATTGCTTTCAGGATGTCTTGTAATGTTGGGTCCTGTGAGTGCGTTGTCTGGGAGGGAGGGTTCTCACTCCCCTTCTGTGAGCACTCAGTTTGAGATCCATCTTTTTTGTGCTTTTTTGTTATCTTCCCCATTGCTCGTTGAGGGACAGAGCTCTTGTGCGCTCTTCTTCTCTTTTCTCTGTCCAGGTGGCTCTTGTTCCTTAGGGGGGTCTCCTTTTCTTAACCCAAGGGCCTCCTAATGATGGTGCCAGTTTCCCCATGACTCTCAAGGTTGCTACCCCACTTGGAGGGGGGTCTACCATCAAGCACCGCAATACCGGTTCGCAGCAGTGGGTCTAGTTCCGAATTCAGGCTACAGCGCTGGTGTCCCAATTTTCCTCCAGCACTTTACTAATATGCAGGCAGGGTTGGAGTCTGTGTCAGTGCCCTGTGGGGAGCCTTTCCTGTCTCCTCAGCAGCCCAGCTTCTTCACCCTTTGTGATGCTTTCAGCATCCAGACCTCCCCTATTCTTGCTGTACGAGAGGATCACCATTCAGTCTCTGTCCCCCACCTGGCACACTTCTCCTTTATTAGATTCTGCTCTCTTCCTGCTGCTCTTGCTGCTGCTCTGCTCTGCTGGGTTGCACCGCGCACTGCGCTTGCTTTGCGTTATCAGTCTCCCCTCTCAGGAGCTCTCTCCCAAGGGGGGCCTTGTTAATGGGGCAGATGGAGACAGTGCTTTCTCCCACCATCGAGGGCCCGGTCCTGGCATAGGCCTGCATCTCATCTACTTCCTGTTAGGCCGCTGCCCCCTGCTTTATAGTGCAGTATGTCTCTGTGCTGCGAGTTTGTCCGCGGAGCCGTCCTGGTTAGGCCCTGATCCGCTTTCCCTTCAAATCTCCCGTTAGCGCTCTATGCTGCCTGGGAGTTTTTGGCAGTGGCGGTGCGTCCATTGGGGGCGTTGGGGCGTTGCCCCACTAAGCTGGACACAGCCCCAACGCCTCCAATGGACGCACCGCCACGGCAGCTTCTGTTGTTGAATTTGAGTATTTCACAGCCGAGATTGCAGTATGTGGGTGTGACGTGTCACGTGTGTGTGGGGGCGGGGCTGCCGCGGATAGCGGGGCGCAGCAGTCCAGAGGCAGCAGACAGCAGTGGGCAATGGTGCGTATGTTATGTTTTGGGCTGTATTCTGCAATCCTGGCCCGAACATGCGCAGACGTGTGTGTGTGGCACTTTGAAATTTTGAGTAGTACAGTGGTGACTGGGACCCGAGGGTGCTTCTCCTAACGCAGGCCCTCGGGTCTCATTATGGGCAGGGACTAACCCTGCTCTTAAGCCAATCCTGGCGCTGCTGACACAGTGGCGCTGGTAATGCAGCGCCAGGATTGGCTGAGTCTATTCACCGCGTATGGTATGGCCAATCACACTGCGGCAATGTGAAGCCATGCAGTAGTGATTGGCCATTTCAGTCTCTACGTTGTTCGGCGCACCACGTCACTGCGCCAGTGCCTGCTGCCTGCCACACGAGTCGACACACACGAGACGACACGACCACGAGGTGCGAGGAGTCACGACAAGTGGAGCGAGCACGACGACGAGCAGACGACACAGACAGTGCAGCAGCCAGCAGCGAGTCAGTCAGTTTTCTTTTGACTCGAGTATGTATGGCTTAAGCTTTTGTATTTTTTTTGTAATAATGTGTGTACAGTACAACACCGCGTCACGTGTGTCACCGAGCCCTCCTTCAACTGAGGCCCAGTCCCTGACCCTTATTTATTATACATGTAACAAGTACCCCTCTCTCTCTCCTTACGCGCATCAGCTCCTGCTGTAAAATGGAACCCGGGGGGCGTCGTGTGGCGTAAAAGAAAATAATAACTGTGAAAATTAATAATTCAACATGATCCCCTTGGCGTGCCTTGTGTGATAACTTATTAGGCACACGATGTATGTTTTCTTCTGCCTCTCTGCAGCTCTGAGCTGCACTGTACTTGTGAGAGACACCAGTTTGTTTCTTGTTTTTAACCGACGATGGGTGTCAGTCAGGGCCTCCGAGGTCTTGCTGGGAGCACAGAGAATGTTGAATTCTAATTCTTTAAGAGTTTTTTGGCACTCTCTTGGCTCTTCTCGTCAAGGTCAAAGGGTGTCGCCATTAGCGTACATTACTGGGACTCTAGCTTGCAGCAACAGCAGGCCCCGCCCTGGAAACTGCTGAATTACAGTACAGTCTCGCACTCGAACATTCAGCAACCGGTGTCACTGGGTTTTGAGGTGGCGCAATCTTTCTCTGCAATCCAATTAATGGACGCCACGAGGCAGAGAAATGCGCATTCTTCAGCTAATAATGTCTTTTGTGCTTGTCCAAAAGACCGGTCATATATTTACCCGCCTTTCCATTTCATTCTTGCTTTATTCATCCCTATTGTTGCTTCCTTTCATTCTTATCTTCCATTTCTTTATTTCTCTACCACCCCGTGCCCCTCTGCTTCCCTGGTGTCGTAGAGACGGTAGTCTTAGCTGTTGCCGAGAGACAAGTTTGGTGTTTTTCTGTCCACAAAGCGTTCAGAGTACGGCTGTCGGCTCTGGACACATTCCGTTTCCTTATAATCAAGACCTGAAGCGTTGTCCTTGTTGGTATGAGTTGTAATGCTTTTTTCCTGTAGTGACAGTATCTTAATATTCCTGCTCTCGCCGCCATGACTGACCCCGGTGTCTCTGTCAGACCGGCCTGGCCCCTTCCCGATGATCTTTTCCACCTTTTATAAACCTGCTGGGGACGTTCTGGCATTTTAATTGATAATTCTCTGCTGGATGATAAAAATAACTGTCTTGCGATATTTCGGTGCTCCGACCTGCCTGCTTGATACTCGCACAGTCGCACTTAGCAAGCAACATCCTACACAATTCATGCTGATCAGTTGACAGAGGTGTACTGTTATGACGCGCAACGTTTTCCAAGAACGCCTGTTCCCGATTTGCTGCGACTGAGGGCGGCATCCTCCCCGTTTCTACTGATTGATTTCAGAAAGTATGAATTCCAATAATAATCCGTCTCTCGAGAAGCATCCCACAAGTACATCTGTATCATCAGGATGCAGCAATATTTACACGATTTATTTCATCTGTGCAAATCGAAGACGAGGAGAGGCCTGAAAGAGGCCCATGGGAGACTGAAAGTGAAAGCGGGAAAGTGTCAGTGAGTGAGATTGGAAGAGAGCGAGGGTGCGCGAGATGGTGACGATGGACTGAGTATGAGGAGAGGAGAGGAGAGGGAGAGAGTGACCACGAGGTGACAACAGTGAGAACAGATCATGGCAGCCATGACAGGGCCAAGTTGTTTCCTCTCCTCTCCTCATACTCAGTCCATCGTCACCATCTCGCGGTCAAGTAAAGAGAGATACTGATTTGCAATACCGAAAGCGTTGGGAATGGAGTAGCGCGTGCCACACAATATAATACGGGCACTCCTGCTCACTTAGAGCACAAATGGATGGATGCAGCAGGAGCAAGAGACATGCGCCCTGATCAGCTTCAACGTATTCTCAATTAGGATCCAGGAATGTGCTCTTAAAAGTGCAGTCCACACCCTAGCAACAGGCAAAATAACAGCACCCTCGGTAAGCCCAGGCCAGGCAGGGCCAGTAAAGTATGAGGAATGCTCCCAATCTTGCTGTCACGTACGAAGCGAGGGGATGCGCCCAAGAGAACGGGAGAGCAAACAGAGACAGATGGAGGGAAAGGGCGCAGAAAAAGACGTGGGAGGAAGAGTGTAATGAACCGCAAGAGGGAGAGAAGAGAACAGGGGAGGCAAAGGGGAGGAGACAGGAAGTGAAAACAATAGTGACAACAGAGAAAAAGGGGACAACGGAGTAGAGATAAAAAAGGATGTAGAAAAGGATGGTGCTTTCTCAAATTTGCTTGAAAATGCACCATTTTTCCACTCTTTTTTCAAAATTTTCTCGGGGGGAGAACCCCCCTGAATCCCCCTTAGGTTGTTCGGGCTCGCTCACTATGCTCGCTCGCTATGCTGAAGTATGACAAACATTTTACGCCTCACCACTTTCAAATGTCACCGTCCGCCACTGGTTTTTGGCCTACTCAGCTGGTGACCGGGCTGTTCTCGCCATGCAGGGTGGGACTACCTCATCATTCGAGGGCCACTTCCGTACTTCGGGCACTCCGCTCCTCTCTGTGCCACCCGCTCACCGCTTTCAGGAGTCAGGCGGGCGTTCTCACTTCTGGCGCTCCCACCTCTGCCTGACATCGAGCACCGTTCACGGGCGTATCACCAACTCCCCAGCCCATGCGTTGGTCGACCTGGTCACTACTCGTGGCCTGGGACAGATGCAGAGTCTCCTCTTTTCTCTGGGCATCCGTCTATCTCTCTGGTCTCAGTGGGCCGCTCCGTGGCTCATCTTGCACTCAACTCCGCCGGTCGCCACCATCTTGGAAGACCCGCGAGTCCGCAGCTGAGCTCCGCTGGTTACTTTTGGACACTGTCTATTCAGGTGCGCTACGGTCTCCGAGAAGCTCCTCTGCTCTGGGCTTATTTGGGAGCATACCCAGGGTCTGATTTTCATCTGAGGGAGGTCAGGCTGGAGCTTGATGGTGACCGGCCGGTCAGAGCTCTTGAGCAATGCGGCTCACTCCTTCGGCTTCAGGCCATGCCCCTGTGGTGTTGGGCCTCAGGCCCACATGGCAAGAAAAGAACGGACACAGACAGCCTGTAGTATGGTGTGATAAACTGGCCTTGGGCACTTGTGCCTGGCCCCTTTTATTGACAGAGTCACCTGACTGGTGACGCCTGTGGTGGGTGAGTGTCTAGTGTGGGTTACATCGGCAGTGGAACACTAGACTGTATCCAACCGGATACTACATCCCTCCCAAAGGTTAATAAAAAAAAAACAAGAGTCCAACCTAAAATAAAATAAACAAACAATACATAGCACCACATGAGTTTCTTCGGGCCGTCAGACAGGTGGCGCTGGAGCTTCGGACTGCATAGTCAGGATACCTTCGTCTGCCTTGGCGATATTCTGTAGACCGGCCGGTCTCGCGGTGGTGAAATTTCTGTATCGAGTCCAGTGCTGGTGCATCTGGAGCTGAGGTGGAATCCACTCTGGAGGATCTTTCAGGCGCTCAGGCCTCAGTGGATGACAGAACCTGTGGCTGCGACTGCTGAGCGACATCTGACTTGCCTCTCTCGCTTGGACTCCTCTGCTACTGGAGCCTCTTGGATGGCTTCTCTTGCTGGCTGTCATGGGACCGTGTGGACCGTGTGGGGCTTCGTGTGAGCAGAGCAAAAGGCATCGCTGAGGAACTGCCAACGGATTCACAGCCAAGTGGCTCATGTATCCTTTCCGAGGGTGGTGTCGTTGTCTGGACGTCCTCGCGGTCTGGACTCGGGTTCTGCGCCTTCCTCTGGCGATCTGGTGGGTGACCAGTCTTCCGCTGTGACCTTCGTGTTTGCTGCGCCTGGCGTGGAGCTGCGGCCGACACATCTCTCCTACTCGGACTCCCTTCGCACGGGAACTCCGTCGTTGCCCTTGTCCCCTGGACTGCCACATGACCGCGTGGGCTGTGCGGGCCGTCTCGTAGGCCACGCTTATGGGTCACTGCAGAACTCCCAACAGGGCCACAGCCAAGTCTTGTGTAGTCTTCCAATGGCGAGTGTGCTCGACTTCGGCAGGCTGCAGGTTGACTGGGGTGCACCGACTGTTCCTGGGTGATTCGCCTCCTTGAGCTCCGGTTGTTCGGGGTGTGTGTGGATCCACTCGGGTGGTGCGATGCTCCTTGATGATGATGCACCTGGAAGGTGGTAACAAGATGTTAGTTTTCTTCAGTGGGCAGACAGGCTATGATCTTTTGTTGGGGTGACCTTCGGGAGTGAGGAGGACTTGAGGGACTTCGTGGTACTGCTCCGCCATCTGCAGGCAGATGCACTGCGAGGTGTGGTGTTATCGATACCAAGCAGCCGGTGACAGGTGAGAGAATGGTCGAACTGCGAAGCATGGGGCCAGGATGCAGATTGCGCTGCTAGCGGCTTACGGAGGTCCTCCTGTGGAGCTGTCTCCAGTGACGTCTCTGCACCCCGGTGGCTGGCTTGTTGGAATTAAAACTTTCCTTAGTGCGGGTGCGAGTCCGTGGTCCTGTCACTCTTCTCTGTTCCCTCTTGCGCGCATGTGATGGTTGTCTGCCCTGTGGCATTGTTCCACTGTTCTTGCTTCCTTTTTGCTTCACTTCTTTCGACCAGGCTTTCACGTGGATGTGGCACCCTGCCACCTGTCTCATGTTTGCTCCACATGGAAATCTCACTGGTCGCATCTTTCTTGTGAGGATCTTCCCTTTCCTTTTGCGGACCGGTAGCAGGTCTGTCCTGTCCTTAGGACTTGCATGTGCTTCTTGGTGACTTCCGTTGGCACCATCCCCTCCTCCTCAGGGATTTCACGGGGTCACTGTTCTCTCCACTCGAGGTCTGTCTTCCGGTGCTTCTCGTCCGGACTGGTCACTCTGTGTGACAGGCTCCCATGTTGCTGTGCGCTGTGAGGTCCGGTCACGTGTCACTGTGCTGTCAGAACACCTGTCGCTGTGGCGGCTTGCCACATGGAGTGTGTGACTATTCCCTTGCCTGTCGTGGGTCACTGCTGACTCCGTCCTGAGGCATTGTGAGGTAGGACACTGTGTGTTTCCTTTGGCTCACTGCGGGGCTTCGACGAGGCGGTGGAGATGTAGAGGATCTCCTTCCAGCAGTGTTTCTTCATTGCGACCGTCTAACCGGTCGGCTTCTCTTTTTGGTGCGCATCGGTTTGTCGCTCCTGGAACTGTAGCAGCTGTTCCTGCGCTATTGCACACTTGCTCGGCGCTGTGTTCTCCTCCTTGCGTTCAGCAGTACTTCTTCGTGGAGATGCCTCTCTCTCCTCCTCGGGCATCTGCCAGGGCTATCAGTTGCCCTGACTCTGTGCTGCCTTCTGCGCACATCTAACGTAGTGCGCTCTGTCTGCTTCTGGCATTTGGTGTGCCTGGGCGTAGCTTGCGGTGGTGTCAGTCTACCGGGAGGAGCAAATGGCGTGATCTCTGCTCAGGCGGAGGCGTTGGGCAGCCCCTTGTGGTGCGCACTTTGCACCAGTTGGTCTTGCGCTGTTGGTGTGAGGAAATTCAAAATACGACCCATCTTTGCTTGTAACACCATTACGCTGTTGCCCTCACTCAGGCCCCTTCAACCTTCATAGCGTTTCTTTCACGTTCTATACTGTTGCACATATTACACGACCTTTCCTGTTTCCCCGAGCTAAGTCCATTCTGAGACCCGGCTCAAAGCAACTAATCCCCCAGATAACCGTCTATTGACCCTTGGTGACCGTTCTCGGCCTCTCCAGTTGTTTTACGAATCACGATCTTCAACACGCAAACACGTCCTGTCATAAATTAATTTAACCAAGGAATGGCTATGCCACCTGACCTATAGGGTCGGGTAGAGAACACGACCTTAGGGAAGGAATTTCTATTACCCATTATCCTGTATCTTGTACAAAGAATGTTTTCTTGTGGATGATTTGTATTTTTATTGCACATTGTGGGGGTTGTTGCTTTAGGGGATTCAAGCGCTACAAAAGACTGTGAGCCACGGATTGAAGTGGCAGTCTCCTGAGAAACTACCACCGATGTACTTCTAGGACAACTGTACCTAGCTGCAGCTAATAAATTGAAGTTCCTATGCCAGACAGAGTGTCGCTGTAATTTGGAAGGCGAACTCAGAAGATTTCAGGCGTACCCTGCGCCGCCAGGCTTAATGAGCCCGGTTCTTCAATTGGGGCCCTCTGTGAGGCCGCTTCAGAGGTCGTGGGTCCAGCCCGAGGATCGTGAGGAGCCCTGCAAGGAAATTCCGGAGGACGCGCACCACGTGATCGACCCCTGCATGTCGTAAGTGGACCAAAGGTTTTTTACTGTGTGGCTTCTTCCTTCCAACGGCTGCAAAGACCCGCTGCCCTGACTGCGGCCACGCTTTGGCTCCCTTGGTAATTTGTATCGCGAGACTTCAGACACACCTCTGTTGGCGTACGGAAACATCTGGTTAAGTTAAGTATAGTGGCCACTCCTTTGTCTTTGTTTCGTCTTTGTTCGACTTTTGCAAAAGCCGAAACCGAGGGGTGAGTGCAGTTTTTGTACTATAAAGTGACTAATTAACCCCTTGAAGTTTATAAAGAAACTATTGTGGTAGCGATGCCTGGTTTCAGTAAGTTTGGAAGATGGTTTTGTTGTAATCGCGATAGGGCTTCCCGACTGGAGGACTCTTGTCCAATTCCTCCGGCCGGAACTCCCACTTATGAAGTATATTCTAAACATGGTATTGGCCCCATAGCTTTTAATGAGGCATGGGTTCCCTATACTAGGAAAGATGGTGTTTTACGATGGCCACAGAACGGCAGTTTTGAGCTCAATATTTTAGATAATTTGGAGAACACTTTGTTTAAGCGAAAAGCCCGGCCGGCTATGTTTGACTCTTTTCGCTTATGGCGTAAGGAGGCCAAACAGAAAGAAATAAAACAAGCTAAAAGAGATAGGAGGGATATGTCTATCTTACAAGCTGCGCAACAGTTTAAAAATAATGAAACCGATCATGCGATTGAGGTCTCAGATAGGCAACATCGTATGGCGGTAGATAAATGTTATCCAGTATTGCCAACTTCCCCTACGGAGAAAAATGTGGACCCTGAGAAGGATCCTTTAATGTCCCATCTGTTGAGATTACTCCCGACCTATGCGCAGTACCTTTTGGATTACCGCCTGCCCCCGGAGCGAATGCACCTTTACTATTAGCACCTGCCCCGCCTGTTCCGCCTGTTGTCCTGCCTGTCGCTCCTCAATCGGTTCCTGCACCCCCACCACAGCTTTCTTCGGTATTACCGAGCTCTCCCTTACCTTCGGCTCCCTTTGTAAATGTTACTCCCTCTTCTGCCCCGCCTAATATTCTGTCTCCTGTCATAATGACGAATTCTCCCTCCGCTCGGAGGCGAATGATTGATACCGTTTCTGGCCTTTTGTCCCCTCACTTTGGGACATTTCAAATGACCCCTGTTCCTCCTCGTACACAAACTCGTAGTCAGCTCCCAGGTCCGGAGGAACGGGAAGTGCTAGACCTTCAAGCCCAAAGGTGGATCACGAATGGCCCCCAGTATAGTGTGCAAGATATTATGGTCACCTTTCAGGAGTGGGAGGCGCCAACGCAGAGAAATGTTTTTGATACTATGTGTAACATTTTAAGTCAAGAGTGGGAGGATATGGGATTGGGACGAGCCCCTCAGGGCCTGCTTGATGTACAGGCCGAGATGAGAAAGGGCTGATTGTGGGCGCAGAGGTTGAGGACGCGGTAAGAACGCTTGTCACTTTTAGAATGATGCTTGCCTGCCGGTCCTTGCCAAAACGCGATTCGTCCGTCAGGCGAAAATTAAAACACTATCCCATGAGAGAGGTTCCCCCAGTGTGGAGAGGGGAGGTTGAAGCTCAGGGTGCTAATCCTATTATACCTGCTCACTTTCAACGTGTGTGGGTACACGTTCCTTGGAAACGATCTGAGGTATTGGCCCTTAAGCAGTCATTACCGGACCCCCGTAAAAATCCTGCTGGGTACTACAAAGAGTTGTCCCAAACTGTTGATGCATGTATTATGAATTTGGCCGATATAGACATGCTAATGGGTAATGTGGTCTCACAACCGTTATGGGCTAGGATTCGGAAGGAGGACCATGTGGGGAAACTGAGGGTTGATTGGGCTGCCATACTCGCCGCGGACAGACTCCAAGTGGGTGGTGCCAAACCTGAGGCTCTAATTACAGAACTCCCAGCTAGGATCATTACCTTACTGAAAACTATGATGCCACCTCTGCGAGTTAATTGGGATAAGTTAGCAGCTTGTAAGCAGAAAGCGGATGAAAACGTCTCTGATTTCTTCACTCATTTCGAGGAGACGTTCATCGATCATATTGGTCAGGATATGAGCACGGAAGGTGGCCAACGGTTGTTTGTAGACAAATTTGTGTCAAATTTGGTTCCGGAAATATCTAATAAATTGAAGAATTCTGAAAGTGCATGGGTGGTTTCCTCTTCGGCCCAGATATTGGCTACTGCCCAGTACTATGAAAATAGGGATAAAGAGGAAAGAGAGAAACTTGATAAAAAGACCAAAGAGTTGAAAACAAAAGTTCTTTTGCAACAAGCTTATCCTTCTCGCCCTGCCCAATGTGAATATCAGCCGTCTCCACAATTCCAGAGACAGTTGCAGAGGTCTGGGCCTTTCGTTCCCCGACCCCCACTGGGCCAAAATCAATGCGCTTATTGTAAAGAAGAAGGCCATTTAAAGTATAATTGCCCAGTTTTGTTACAGCGCACGAGCGGTATTCCCGCGTCACGAGGCCAGGGTGGTTATCAGTCAGCACCAAGAGGTAGAGGACGAGGTACGCCGCCAAATAACCAACGTTCCATGCCCCCTGGAAACTCCACGAATTATTTTGATCAGCAAAATGTTCAGTCTACCAACTATTACAACAGTGATTACTATACTGAGGATGAGAGTCAGAATTCCCAACCTAGCTAGGACAGCCATGGACAAAGTAAGGGAGTAGTATCAGTTCCAGTGGACCAGAGTGGGCCTTATGTTGATGTGGAAGCACTAGGTGTTACAGAGCCATTCCTATTAGACACTGGTGCAACAAAGAGCTCTATGATTCACTCTAAACTCCCTGGGGCACCTTTGTCTGGCTGTACAAATGTTTCTGTAGGTTTTTCTGGCGCCCCAGTTCAAAACCCAGTTTCATGCCCTTTGCCCATTTCAATAGGTCCTTACAAATTGGAGGCCCCGCTCCTTTTAACAACTGGTTGTGGTGAAAATTTGTTGGGCTTGGATTTATTGAAGAGATTGTATGCGACATTACATTGTTCCCGTTCTGGTGTACGTCTTACCTTAGGTAAGAAATTGACCTCACCGATGTACTTGTCTAAAGATCAGCTTCCCCCTGAATTACAATCTCTTCCAGCCACCCTCTGGGCCACCGGCCCCAATGATGTGGGCCTCCTGCGGATTCCTCCCTACATTGTAACCCTCAAGCCTAATACAAAATTTCCTCGCATTACACAATATAAAATTTCCAGTGACGGCGAAAAAGCTCTTTTGACTATAGTTCATGATTTGGTTCAAAACGATGTGGTCGAAGAGACTAGGGGAAATGTATGCAATAGCCCTGTTCTGCCTGTTTTTAAACGAACCAACCCTTCTCAGCCACCTTTCTATCGTTTTGTGATTGATCTCAGAGAAGTCAACAAGATTGTGGTACCTCAATTCCCTGTTGTCCCGGATATTAATGCCCTGCTGACAATGATACCAGCCTCAGCTTCCTGGTTTTCCGTCATTGACCTAAAAAATGCTTTCTTCAGCATTCCCATTGCTGAGGAAAGTAGGGATATTTTTGGCTTCTCCTTAGCAGGCCGAAGGTTCCGGTTCAAGCGAGCTCCTCAAGGCTATTGCGAGAGCCCCTCCATTTATAGTCAAGCATTGAAATCACAGCTCAATACTTTGTGTTTACCACCAGGGGCCACTCTCATTCAATATGTGGATGACCTGTTGGTTGCAGCAGATTCTGAAGACACTTGTAAAAAGGCTACCATTTCACTGTTACGCCACTTATCTGACCACACCCACAAGGTTTCACCATCAAAATTGCAATATTGCTTGTCAAAGGAGGGACGGCGATTGACCCCAGAACGTATCCAAGCAATTGCCCAAATGCCTATTCCATTCCATGTTCGCAAAAAGAGGTGCGTGCCTTTTAAGGTATTACCTCTTATTGTAGACAATGGATCCCCAACTTTTCCCTTCTGGCAAAACCCTTGTTGGCACTCACTCTTAAAGATACACCACACCCGCTTCCATGGACTGCGGAATGTCAGAAAAGTTTCACTGATTTACGCACTGCCTTGTGCTCTGCCCCTGTGTTAGGTACTCCTGATTACAGTAAGCCTTTCACACTCTATGTTCATGAGAAAGAAGGTTGCGCGTTATCAGTTTTAATGCAACGATTTGGGGACAAGGAACACCCCTGTGCCTATTTTTCGGCCACGTTAGATCCAGTGGCCAAGGCATTACCTAGCTGTTTGAGGGCTACAGCAGCAGCGGCAGTTTCCATTCACCAGTCTGCTGGATTGGTATTAGATAATACCCTTATGGTCATGGTACCGCATGCTGTAGACACCCTCCTAAATAGAACAAAGACCCAACACCTCACGAGTGCACGCCTTTCGGGGTACGACTTGACGCTCTTGGCTAGCCACATACACATTAAGCGATGTAATACCTTGAACCCGGCAACATTGCTGCCAATTCCAGTAGAAAATGACACTCAGGAGCAACACGACTGCTTCCTCCGCACGGAGGAAGAGACAAAAGGCAGAGTTGATTTAAAGGATACTCCACTCCCGGACCCGGATGGGACCTTATGGGTGGACGGTTCTTGTTTTAAGCTTCCCAATGGTGAAATGACCTCAGCCTATGCAGTCACTACCTTATACACTGTTGTAGAAACAGCGCGTATTATACATAACTCAGCCCAGGCAGCTGAATTGATAGCACTGACTAGAGCTTGTGTGTTGGCCGAAGGAAAAAGGGTGAATGTGTACACTAATAGTCAGTATGCGTTTGGAGTGGCCCATAGTTTTGGCCGCCTGTGGAAGGAAAGAGGGTTTCTCACGTCCCATGGCACTAAGATACAGCATGGCCAATTGGTAAATGACCTCCTTGAATCACTCACCTTGCCCACTCAGATAGCGATTGTGAAGTGTAGTGCACATAAGAAGATCACTGATGATGTAGGTCAAGGAAATGCTTTCGCAGACCACATAGCGAAAGAGACAGCTAGAGACACTACAAGCCGCATGTATGTTGCGGGCTCTGCTACATGGGTTCGCACAAGAAGGGATGTGTGAGAATACTGTGGACAGTGTGAAAATGATCCAGGCAGAGGCCACAGAGAAAGAATTGAGTACGTGGAAAGAAAGTATAGGAAGATTGGATGTGACAGGGTGCTGCACAGACTTGTCAGAACATCAACGCTGGTTGTTACCAGATGCTTATGTACTCCCAGTAGTTACCATGGCACATGGTCCAGCCCATATTAGCGCTAAAGGTATATGCAAGCTTTTGGCTCCGGTATGGAAGAATGTGGGGATCCCTTAATGTGCAGACAATCTGGTTAAGCATTGTATTGTATGCTTGATGCATAACCCGGGGAAGGGAACACCAACACCAGCAGGACACTGCTCCCCCAACTTACTCTTTTGAGGTTTTACAAATAGATTACATCCACATGGAACAATGTAACAATCTGAAGTACGTTCTTGTTGTGGTATGTGCCTTCTCCCGATGGGTAGAGGCCTATACCCTGAAAGATAATACTGCTCTATCCACGGCGAAAGTCCTTCTGAAGGAGTTTCTGCCAAGATTTGGGTTAGCAAGAATTATTTGGAGTGACAACGGAAGTGAATTTGTGGGTCAGATCATGCAGAAAGTATGTACGGGCCTTGGCATTCAGCAAAAATTCCCCGCAGCAAACCATCCTCAGTCAGCAGGTTTGGTGGAATGCTATAACGGCACCCTTAAGCTTAAACTGGCGAAAATACAAGCCAGCACGGATCTTGCCTGGCCTGATGCCTTGCTCTTGGCTCTCTTATCCACCAGCACAACCACCCATTCCCGTATGGGACTTAGTCCTTATGAGGTTGTCTTTGGACGCCCTGCAAATGTTTGGGGAGTCCCAAGGCCAAAGAAATACTCAGAGATAGAGCATCCATTGTTGATTGACTATTTATATGATCTAACCACTAAGTTACGTGTCCTTCACCAACAGGTACAAGATACTTTGCCCCAGGCTTCAACGGATCCTGGTCACACCATACGGCCGGGAGACTGGGTCTGCGTCAAAAACTTACAGAGGTCAAAGAACTTGGAACCTCGCTGGAGAGAACCTCGTCAGGTACTACTGACGACGCGTACTGCAGTAAAGGTGGTCGGCAAAAAGAACTGGGTACATGGGGTACATTGCAAGAAAGTGCCCCTACCATTGCCTTATGATCAATGGGTTCATAAACGAATTAGTGACTCTGAAACCGGAAGAGTACCAAGATTTGGACTATTCAGCGATGCGCGTCTAGACTTTGCCGGAGCAGGACAAGACGACGACGAGGTCCTCCAGACAGCTATACCACCGGCAGTGAAATTGGACACTACTAAACCGCATCTCCTTTTCCAAGAACAAACTGTACCTGGTTCCCAGAGGTATGATTTGAGGCCCAGACTGAACAAAATACCTCAATAGTGCTTCATTGACTTTGTCTGTATCCCGATTTCCACATGATTGCAGGGCCGTGATCGTAAGTCTCAGAATTGTGACCCAAATGTGGCTCTAGGCCTGTGGGACTTGTAGGAAAGTATAAAGAACTACAGATAATCACAGCTGAGTGAAGCAACCTCCCGTCACGGGCAATATTTAGAGCTGGAAATGACTGTTAACAAGGGAATGGACAAAATACAAACAATGAGCACAAAGATTGATGATTGATTGATTGGGGTACTTATAGAGCGCAACTATCACCCTACGGGCATCTTGGCGCTTGCATTGGGAACCCGTCCTGGTTTTTCCCTGTAAGATAACCCGTACTGGGTATCCCCAAGGTGAAAGCCAGGCATCCCGCCGCGGGGGGCCGTTGTGGAGATTAAGCAGGCTTGTTGCCCAGAGCTGCATAGTGTGAACTCATGCTTAGAGTGGGCACCGAAGCAAGAATTATCGAGTCCGTGGACAATTGGGTTCTGGACCCTGCCGCGTTGTAAATTACTGCATAATCGTTTTATAGTGGTTTTAATAATATTGATTTTGATATGTATTATATTGTCTTGTATAGGATGGGGACTACACGTAGTTTTTACACAGCCTACTCCCAAAGTTACGGTTGAAATGCATACACATGGCACTCTACCACCTCATGTTGAGTCAAGAAGGAGTGAATTCCGCAACAACACATTTGTTTTTATGCTACACCAACATCAATTGGCCACTAATGTGACGAACTGTTGGGTTTGCGGTCTTCTGCCAAGTTCGGTGAATACTGGAATGCCATACATTACCCTTCCTTTTTCATTTAATGGCTCTTGTAGTGCATGGTGGGAATTGAGCGCCAGTTGGGTATTTTCTGGAGATGGGGATACTCGAGAAGTAAGGAGCTTGGGAGTACATCTATACCATTTATGTTGGCGGGACAGAAAAAGGATATATGGGACGGATAGTGAGAAGTCAGAATATGCTGATCCCCAAACCAAATCTACGGATTTGTATTTTCTGCCCTCTAATAGAACCTCTCGAAAAGGACAAACTTTTCTAGTGGTACCTGGACAAGCACCATTCTGTATTAGGAAAGGAGGGTTAGAATATAAAGGTACTAGCAATTGCCAACATATTGTGACATTGAATGGGACAGATTGGCCTCGCATGGTTCCCTCACGTAATACATACTTTGTGTGTGGAAATAAGGCTCACACTTCTCTACCTGGTAATTGGAGAGGCACTTGTTATATCGCTTGGTTGTTGCCCCCTACATATATAGCAGATGCCAAGCATCATTTACAGAAAAGAGGGGTGGCGTTTGGCCAGGATACGTCAGGACAAGAAGTCGGGGATGTCTTGAAAGGACTCCTTCCATTCTGGGGCTCAATAGCCAACAGTAGAGACATAAGACAACTAATTCGAGTTGTAGAAGCCACTGTCAATGAAACAGCTGGAGCTTTGAGTAACATCACTGCAGAACTCGCTGCTGACCGCCTCGTCACGCTTCAGAACAGGATGGTATTAGATATCATCCTTGCTGACTGTGGGGGCGTATGCAGATTGATCGGATCTAGCTGTTGCATTTTTATTCCAGACAACGCCCCTACAGTATACCAAGCCATCTCTAAGCTACATAAGATCGCTGAGTCCGTTCACCAGGATGAAGGGAATTGGTCTCTGATGGGATGGTTTGGGGGACTACTGTCTACATGGGGATGGAAGATTCTCACCTTTGTCGGAGCGACTTTGGCCATTCTCTTCTCATGTTGCCTTTGCCTACAATGTGGTCCAGCTATATGCGGGCTCTGCGCCACCCTGTGTGTTCCAAATCCGGTATCACAGAAAGCAGCCATCACAAAGATAATGCTGCAACAACAGCTTGTAGAGTTCATGGCTATTGAAGTCGATTCAGATTAACACCAGCCTCTGGATTCTTTGCCTGAGTAATGGCAAAAGGAGGGTCTGAGGAAATTCAAAATACGGCCTATCTTTGCTTGTAACACCATTACGCTGTTGCCCTCACTCAGGCCCCTTCAACCTTCATAGCGTTTCTTTCACGTTCTATACTGTTGCACATATTACACGACCTTTCCTGTTTCCCCGAGCTAAGTCCATTCTGAGACCCGGCTCAAAGCAACTAATCCCCCAGATAACCATCTATTGACCCTTGGTGACCGTTCTCGGCCTCTCCAGTTGTTTTACGAATCACGATCTTCAACACGCAAACACGTCCTGTCGTAAATTAATTTAACCAAGGAATGGCTATGCCACCTGACCTATAGGGTCGGGTAGAGAACACGACCTTAGGGAAGGAATTTCTATTACCCATTATCCTGTATCTTGTACAAAGAATGTTTTCTTGTGGATGATTTGTATTTTTATTGCACATTGTGGGGGTTGTTGCTTTAGGGGATTCAAGTGCTACTAAAGACTGTGAGCCACGGATTGAAGTGGCAGTCTCCTGAGAACCTACCACTGATGTACTTCTAGGACAACTGTACCTAGCTGCAGCTAATAAATTGAAGTTCTTATACCAGACAGAGTGTTCCGTGTCTCTGTAATTTGGAAGGGGAACTCAGAAGATTTCAGGCGTACCCTGCACCGCCAGGCTTAATGAGCCCGGTTCTTCAGGTGGGTACAGCTACCTTGTGACTTTGCTGTCTGTTTGGCTCTCTTGCAGTGACAGCCGTTCACCACTCAGGGTGGGTGAAGCCGTTTCTTGCTGGCGGTGGCATGTGAGAGGCACTAGGAGGTGTGCGCCACGCTCGATCTGCTTGCGTCGTTTTGGGCTTAGGGCAGTTCTCCGAGTAGAGGTGGCTTCGTCATCTCTTGCGGGGTTTGTCAGTCTTCCCCCGTGCTCTGTAGAAATAGCAGACAGTGTTATTCTCTCCCTCTTACAGAGTCCTGGAACGTAGAAACGTTAAAGCTACTTCTTCGTGTACGCTTTGTTATGCCGGGCGCTGCAAGCACTTGCGTTTTTGAGTGGGTCATGTTAGCCATGTGTGATCGTCCGGGCCGTCGCCCTGCTGACTACGTCCGGGTGGGGCTTTCTTTTGCATTATGTAAAACTGGCGGCACCGTGTACTTCTGTATGGGCCTTGGACATTCTTCCCAACTTAGTCTCACCACTGGGCATGGGGCTCATCAGTGTCAGCCTGTCTGTGAAACTGTGGGCCAGGACCTTCCTTGCATGACAAAGGTCCCTCTCTGCCTCTGCAGGCATCCCTTGATAGTGTACTTGGGTGCTGTGGCTGCAACATCACAGGTGGCCACTGGGTGGCAATGCAGCACTCCGGTTGTACCGAGCCTGGCATTCCTTCTCTAAATTGCGTGCGTGCAGCTTCTGCCTGCGATGTGAGGGGACTACCTTGTGTTCTGCAAGTCTTCTGTGGAGGTGGGTGGAGCGTTCACCTGGCCGGAGTGTAGGGCCCTAGTGTCCATTGGTGTAACCTCAGTGGGGAGACCGCCGGCACGAGAGGTCTCTCTTTGGACTCCCTGGGCTGATTGTGGGCACACTCGTGACTGTTTGGTGGCGCTGCCGACCCTGATCTCCATTTGCTGCAGGGACCGGCAGGGGTTGTTGGCCAGGGTGCGATGTAGCATGCTAGGTGGCGCTGCAGGCTATTTACCTAGGGCTGATTCTTCTTCTGGGAACTGGAAGTTTTCACGGGCACTGGCGGGGCAATGCTGCTGATGTCTCTCATTTGTTGCCCTGCGTGCTGCGGGTCCAGAGAATGTTGGCGTGTGGTCGCATTCGCCCACCAGCTTCTCTCCCAGCTCGTAGTGGAGCTTTCCCGCTGCCCGCCAGGTGGCGCAGGCGCGTCCCACGCGGCTGCAGCAGCCTCTCTCATGCTATGGGCCTTGCTGTCCTGTGGGCGCTGTAAAGACGCATGCCGGTGCGAGGTGGGGTGCGGCATTGGCAGTAAGTGTCCTTCTCTTTATTTTCTTGATGCTACTGTCCGAAGAAGCGCTGCGGCCTTACCGGAGGCTGGGAGACAGACCGATTGCGGACAGGGTTGCTCGCTCCCATGGGGTGGATGCGTGTGATTGCAGGCTTCGTGTGGGATGCCAGGACAGGGATGGCTCCGCTTTGTGCCAGTTGGTGCGCCGTTATTTACTTGATCCTGGCGGCTGAGATGCAGGGGTGTGAGAAACGAGTAGTGGGGTGTTTATGCTGTGCAGCTTCTCCCCGTCGTCCGACGACACCAGCGGCCCTGGCCTCAGGCTGCTGCAGTCAGCACTGGGGTTGGTCACGCCCCTTCTCCCTCTGTTGTCGGCGCATCAACAGCCTGTGGACGTCTCAGGGCATGGGTGTGTGTACTCTGAGGGTCTGAGCCCCAGGCGCCTCTCGCGCAGCACCAGCAGAGGCAAGTCTCCTTCAGTCTGTCTGCTTTCTTGGCCACTGAACTTCCTCTGTCAGGCTGTCTGGCATAAGGGTTGCAATGGTGGCACTGTGTGGGCGCCTGCAGGCGTCTTCCGAGACCTCCTCCGTAACACCCATTCAGGCCCTGGGCGGCGATTTCGGCTCTGGGTGGCCTTTCCTCCCCTCAGCATGGCCATGGCTCTCGTGCTGGCAATGGGTACTTGTGAGCCACCGTGCAGGCACCGCTAATCCTCTCGGAGCTAGGAGGCGGTGACCGGGTGACACGAGGGGGTTTAGGTGGCTCGCCGAGGGTGCCGCTTGCCGGGTTCATATCCTCCCCCATGAGGAACGATGATGCAGAGCAGCAGGCACGCGGGGTAGGTACCCGCCTCGTCGCCAATGTGGTGTTGGGCCTCAGGCCCACATGGCAAGAAAAGAACGGACACAGACAGCCGGTAGTATGGTGTGATAAACTGGCCATGGGCTCGTGCGCCCGGCCCCTTTTATTGAAAGTGTCACCTGACTAGTGAAGCCTTTGGTGGGTGGGTGTCTAGTGTGGGTTACATCGGCAGTGGAACACTAGAATGTATCCAGCCGGATACTACAGCCCCCTCACATAACATTGATACATGCTAATTTGACAAGGATGACTACAACATGCTCCTTCCAGAAATACGAGTCTGTGTCCATTTGAAATCCCATATTATCGGGAACACTTTTCTGAGTTTTAAAATGGGATTAGTACATCTGAAAAAGCATTTGTACAGTCATAGATGCCGAATCAGAGCTTTTGTGACTATAAAAGTGCTTAGTACATCTGCTTCCATATTCCCCTTTCTGTTTTAGGTCTGAGATCTAAAGGCAGTGTCCTGCATAAGGAGTGGTGGTGAAATGAGGTTTATGATAGTTTAAACCCTAAGGTAAGTTTCACCCTGCTACAAAAGACGGGGGGGAAAAGAGGGGAAGCCAGATAACAAATGGAGGGAAACAGTAGAAGAAAGATAGAACACAGAGAGAGTCGAGCAGGAGTGAGATGGGTGAAATAAACTACATGTTTGAAACAAGAGACAGAGAGGTAAGAAATGAGGCTAAAAATAACAGAGACAAAGGATTAATGAAAGTGTCAGTAGAGGGCAGTATTCTAAAAGAGAGGACAGAGTGAGGGAGAAAGTGCAGCAGGAAGGGTTAAGAAGAGGGATGGTTTTCAAGGTAATGGTATCTGCGTCACTGCAAGAGAACATGACATTAATAAAGAATGAAAAGGTGAGCTGTCATGCTTCTGTCACAAGGGTAAGTCGCTGTTTGTTTATGGATCTTCATTTACATAATGCATGAAAATCTTGTACGATTTAAGACCAAATGGGCTCCTGAATATATTTGCCTGATTTAAAGGTCTTTAGCAAGGTACAGCAGGTGCTTTACTGTGGAAATTAAAGAAAGGCTGTCTTTAGTGTTGAAAATAAGTAGAAATCATGTGGACAATGACTTGGTACGTTGCAATTTTTTTTTTACCTGAGCATAATCTCCCATAATTCCCAATTAGCTGGATGCTCGAATTCCTCGTAATTTCGTAATTTGGTTTTTCACTCTCTTATGCCTTACTGGTACATTTCACTCAAGAGAAGCTCTATCAAGCAGAACATACTTGAGGGCACCCGTGAAAGTGGAGGTCTGCATTAGGTATAGAGATTGCACAAACAACATTCAACCTGTAATTTAAAAAAAACAGTTTCGAAAATACATCCAATATTTATCTCATATGATCTTTGAACTCAAGTGCATACCTTCTGCAAGATTTCAATCAGATTACCACCCAGCATAATATGTGTCATTTTCGCATGTATTTCACATAATAGGTGTGGGAAAACTTGGGCAGTTTCTCCCACAACTAACAAAGACCACCTTGGATGACACTAAAAAGATCATAGTCACCTTATGAGCTGACATAAAGATGCAAGGGCACGTACAAGGTCATTTCAAAGGCTGATCCTCCAGTGGTGAAGAGAGTGAAGTTTAGCCTTTGCGATTCTTCACTTCTCTCCTCAGGGTGCAGGTAGCAGAAAACATTACACGCTCAACTCAAGGCAGGCACATTTCTGAATTCTAAGGGAGGTGACAGACAACTCACCATATGCTGCCCTTAGAAACTGAACTCAAAAGAATGAAAGCCTGTCAAATATATTGGTTTCTGGAAATTGGAAATCTACACTCCCTAAACCCCAAACCTAAAGGGTCCAAGTTGCCACATGAAGACTTTAGAGCTTTCTTGTTAAAACACCTAGGGGCATATCAAGAAGCAGGCGATATAAAATTATCGCCACTTTTGCGGCCATTTACGGCCGAAAAGCGGCGATAATATTATCGCCTAATCAGCAAGGTCACGCTAACGCGTGAAACCTTGCTTTAGCGTCAGGAATCCTAACGCCCAGCTTTGCATCTCTAATGAGATGCAAAGTGGGCGTTCCTGACCTGGCATGACAGGAGAAATGTCGCTAAGCGACATTTCTCCTATCAGCAAGCCTAACGCTATGAAGCATAGCGTCAGGAAAAGTAGCGATAACCCCTGTGATCGCTACTTTCCTTACGCCTGCTTCAGGACTGACTTAGCCATTATAGCCTATGGAAGGTGGATATCATGGCTAAGTTTGTGAGTCCCTATCAACTAGCTAACGTGAGATTATCGCTGGGTTTCCAGCGATAATCTCACGTTGGCCAGTTAGCGCTAGGATTTTTATCGCTGATGAGATAAGCGTTGCTAATAGCACGCTATCTCAGCGATAAAAATCGGTGCTAGCCGGCAATAATTATCCGAGCGCTAAGTGCGCTCAGCGATAATTATCGCCGGTTGTTGTTGATATGCCCCCTAGATAGCATGACATTCAAGAATCCGAGAAAAGGGTACAAAAACGTTGTGTTAAATTAAATGCTGAAAATCATTACTGACAGACTAGCAAACAGTAGATAATAGGAACAACCGTAGCAGATCTCTACTTTTCACACAGTTCCTAGGCCTGGCAAGAAGCATTCTAGTAGCACTGCACCATTGCAAAGAGACTGGAGATGGACACAACTGGGATAGCAAGCTATTGAAACATGCATTGCCACAACATGAATGCAAACCTTAACAGAACGGGGTGAAGCTGTAAAAAGTTAGAAGTCACATGAGTTTGCACACTGAATGCACATCTTTGTACTTCACATGCTTCACGCATGCAAAACAATAGGCACGACCATGAAGAAAAAAAATCTTTAAACGTAAATGATACATGTGCGACCAAACCTGTGAAATATAAAATGAACCCTGGCGCTTTGTGAACCATGTCACTGCTGACATGAAAAACACACGCATATACAAAAGAGCAGTTGTACCCATCTACTCTGAAACATGAAAAACACGAATCCACATTAAATTATAAGCATCAATTTGGAGACAGTATGTACTTTCTGAAGTAAAATACTGCATACGAATCATGCAGTTAGTCAACTTGAAAACTGAATTGATGGCTTTAACAAAAAAAATCAGGTATTGGGACCACTACTTACAAATTAAGAGAACATGCCATATAACAATATCATATCAAGGTGTACCCAACATAAAAATAATATATTCTCCCCTTCATACTTTTGCTCACTAAAAGCAGACTTAGAATTCATAGATGTGGCTTAACAAGTTAGAAAACCATTTGTTGATGCTGATACAGACTCTACAGGTGGCCGAAGTGAGCAGACGTTGTTGCTAACGCATAGTATTTCAGCTCCTTTCTTGCTGCATGCAATGGAACTTCCTAGGTGCCTGAGGAATAAAAGGAATTAGGATCATCTACAATTGAGCAATTACAGTTCAGCCCATTTGGCCACACAATAAAACTCTGAGTCAGAAGATCGGATTAAGCATGGATTTAATACAAATTCAAAGCCAGAATGATATACACAAGTCTCAAGAATATATTGAAAAAGTACAAAATAATGACTGGCAGACCAAATCGTCTGACAAAATGTAGTCTCATTAACATGAAGCATACAAGAAATTTGGTGATGGCAATGCCAAATATAAGGAAAAGATATTGATGAGCTGTATATGATTTGTGGTCCTCTTGCCTTTTATGCATGAGGAAATCTAAGTCCCCTAATCTGAATCTTCTCTAGATAATACTTGATGAGGAAATCCTAATTAGAACCACTAAAGGAGAAGTGTGTCAGCATAGTAGAACCTCTGTAGAAGTTCTCTAAAGGAAAGGAATATTGTATAGCATGAAGCCATACAACAGATATGTAGCAAAGATGTCTGTACCTTGCAAAGTCTAAAATCTTAATCTTAATGTAGTTGAAGTGTGATCACCAATAAAACCCCACCAAACTAAATTCAAGAATCCCAGATCACGTGTCTCATTATTTTCCACCATCAAGCAGTAAAACTTGGCAACTACTCTTGAAACTCCTTTCCTTTGGTCGGCACATCAGAACGTCCTTGGATTCCTCCCGTCTCCCAATTCCATACAAACAGTAGTCCTCCGTCTGTTCATTAAGGCTCCTCGTCCTTGCCAAAACATACTCTTTTTGAGCCTCACTATCTCTGTCTCACAATGTGGCTTTTTTTCATCATAAGATCACACAAGCGTACCTGCAGAGAAGGGAAAAACATTGCATGCATAGCAAACGTTCACATTTAAGGTTAAACATTAAGAAATCCAAATGCTTCGGGCCTTTGGTCAAGTTAACGTGGCAATCATTCAGTACACGTTTAAATGCATGGTAATGGAAACATATACAGTCATAATGCAGAGGCCTATTAGTATTTAAATAAACGCATGATTATACAGGAAATAGCAATATTATTCAAACCGCCCAAACGCAGTATTATATGGGAACTGCGATTTGGTGAAAGTGTAAGGAAAACATTAGTATGCATATTCTATATCTGTTCAAGTGCACCACATCACATTAATAATATTAAATCATGCAAATATGAGACCATGTGTACATATCTATTGGATAGTTACAAAGAAAAAGGGTGGGGACAAAATTACGCTGCTACATTGCCAACTGTGAAGTAACGGAAAGCATCGGCAGATACCAGAGATCCAGTAGGACCTGCTGTATTGATGTGCATGTCATCGCACAGATTGCTGATTCTGTGAGACACAATGTAAGAGGCATCGCGTCATAGAGCGTCAGGAGGCAGGCTGGGTGGCTCACATCTAATAAACAGGCCAAGGCACTGACATTGATAGGCGTGTGCAGGTAGCTCGAGAGCATGTCTTGTGCATATTTTCAAACGGCTATTATTCAACCATCACTCGAAAAATATGTCAATACAACAAAAGTGACAGAATGCAAGTCAATAATAAACATTAAATGAGGAGACAAACAGATAACAACAATTGTGTTAGAGAAAGCTAGAGTGTCACAGTGTGAAATGAGCTAAAAAATGTTCAAAATACAATAAAGTGTTTTTTTTATAGCATTACAGCGATCAGCTGAAAGTTCAGAAGTTTGAAAAATGTTCCTTGTTGCTGTCTTTCAATACTTTTCTTTTGTCTCTGGTAATAGTAAATGGATATGTTTTAGTAAGACACAAACACATTCCACACAGTCACTAATTACAAGTTAAGCTTGCAAGTGAACTCGGCATACAACTGTACTGCTTCACAATTTTTCACCTTGTAAGATGGCAAATGTCCCATCAGAAGCCGTTCCCATAATTGCCCTTTCATTAGTAGATTTTGTTCTACAAAAGTACCTAATGGTAAAATGAACTTTTCAGGCACCTTGAAACTTGGTCGTATTGGCACACCTCAAGCTCTCCTGTGATCTTGGGTGCATTTTGATTTTCCAGGAAAGGCTCTTCTAAAACGATTCCAATAGAGGACTTTTGCAATGACAAAGCCACATGGGTACTGAAAGGAAGGTAAACGTACTCGTACTTCTTGGCATGGAAAATCCATCGTATACTGTTAGAAAGTCATACTTTTGGCCATTTCACCCCCATTTTTTTGCTGAATGATACTGGTGATAACTGACTCTGACTGTACCCTGGGCTCTGCTAGTCAGGCCCAGGGCCAGTGCTATGTGTAAAAAGGTACATGTAATAGGATACACTTTCAATTGGCAATGACAGACCCTATAAGTCCCTGGTAGATAATAGGGCTGGGAGGTGCAATCTACCTATATGCCCCTAGTATATAATGGGGCATGGAGGCCTGAAGGCCCAGCAGATTTCCTGCACTTACATGTGTGCCTGCTGTCCTGTTAAATGCAGTCCTGCCTTGCAGCTTGTCTTTATAAGTAAACTCTCACAATTGGTATTGACAGAACCTATAAGTCCCTAGTATATAATAGGGCTAAATGGGTTAAACTACATATAAGTCTCTAGTATGTAATAGGGCATGGAAGTTTAGAGGGCAGCAGATTCCCCTCACTTCCATGTGTGCACTGCTGAGTGCCTGCTGGAATTTTAAAGACTGCCTGGCCTTGCAGGCAGTCTTTAAAAGTAAACATGTGTGCAAACTTGAATTTGGTGGTACAGGCACTTTGGAAGTGATAATTTACCTTATTTGTACATAGTAAGTACCCACAGGGTCTCCCCTAGGAGTCCCAAGGGTGGGGGATCATGTAACTATAAGGAGGGACCTTATAAAAGATGTTTGAATATGCCCTGGTGAGGGCAAAACTGCCCATTTCATTTTCTTCATTGTAGATACCTAGCTCCATATGCTCACATGGCAGTATTTTATTTAGTTATAAATATTGCTAGGAAATTAGTAAATATCATTCAAGGACTTAAAAGATTGGTGTTGATGAATCCAACATCTTGCCACTGTCGAATTTATCATAAGTAGTACAGGAGAGAAGTTATGGAACATTCTCTTCTGTAAGCCAAACTCCAGCCCTCTAGTGGTCTCTGCTGATTGGTCAGCATTAACAGGCTTAGCCAGGCTGCATTGATTAGGTGATAGGTAGCCTGGCAGGAGCACAGGTTATCTGATTGCGAGAGCTCTGCAGCTGGGGAGGATGAGCCTGCAGAGGGGGCTGGGTAAATCAAACTGAGTTTAAAGAGAGAGCAGATCAGTGAGGAATGCCAGGCATACCCACCCCAACATCCTGTGCCCCAGTCAGATGGCAGGTTTAGAATAGGAATTTGCAGAGGTCATGTGGAGGAGAGCTAATGGAAATGAGCCACTCTGTGGGTTGGTTTAGCTAGGTCTTACGCATCTGGAGAGAAATCATCCATGTTGGAATTTTGAAGTGCAGTTCTTTGTGGGACAAGAAGATGCCACACCTTGAAGGACATGTCATGTTTTTGGGTGGCACTCAGACTCTCATTGGACAGAGGTACCCCTGCTTGTCACCACAGAATACTGAAAAAATATCTGAGAGCTGCATAATATCTCAGATCTACTACCTAAGAGTACAAGGAAAAGAAGGACTGCCCTGCTGAAATCTGGATTTGCACCCAAAGGCCTGCACTCTGAATGACTGTGCATGCTGCACAATTTGGTACTACAGCCCTTGGGACTGTGTCTTACTTCAAGAAGGATTAAGGAGTGGACTCCCTGCACGCTTAGGTTAACAGAGCCCACCCGTATCGTCTCCACTAACAGTCCTCATCCTGGACTTTGTCCAGTGGGCTTTTATGAATTTGGCCAGGTACATTGTGGGAGTTTTGGTCCAGACATCTCAGAAACAATCTAGGAGATTCCAGAAATTTGGATTTCTGATTTGCATCCTTTGAAACTACAGGGAGACCTCAGGTAGCACCTCCTGAAGTCTGGAGAACTTTGGAGAAATTTTGTGAAAAAGCTCCATAAGGAGACTGACCCGCCCACGAGAGTCAAGCAAACTACCTTTAACCGCGACCCGGTCAGGATTTCAGGTTTGTCCCACTGAAAGCCCTGGAGCTGCGGGCTTCTAGGATTTAACAAGGTCCTCATGAAAAGTCAAGCCGGTGAACCCTCTCTGAATCCCGCCTGCTGAGAAAGGTCGAGTGCCGTCGAAAAGAAAATCTCTAGAAAATAATCTAAGTGTGAAGGTAAAATTTTAACGTGGGCCTCCTGCTTCGTGTATTCAACCAGGGCTCCATCGTGGTCGACCTTAAACTTTGACTTTGTCCAGTCAAGCGCGACCAGATGTCCTAGAGTGATGCTATAGGCTTTTAAGCACTACGAAGTGGCTAATCTTTCAAAATTCATATCTCTGGTTACCTTCATTGAGTTTTGTCATTTCGGTGTCGATTTGTTCACAAAAATATTTCCTAGTTCTATAAATTGGTGTGGGATTCTTATTGTGTGTATTGTCTTACTTATTTGATGTATTGGTGTTTTTAAATGCTTTACACTCTTGTCTCCTAAGTTAGGCCTGACTGCTCATTGGCAGCTACCAAGGGTTGAGCAAGGGGCTAATTTACTGAGTCCTTTACTAGACCCTATATCGTGTTAGTGGACGTATTACTAGTGGTAGGTGCATTCTTTCCCCAACCAATAACCCAGTTTCCAACATATACCAATGAAAATGAAGTAAAGGGTCCTGATTCATTTGTTTAGAGTTTTTTTATGGAAATCTTTTGGCTCCTAGAGGCTTCTGTAGAGCTGTGACATAGGTGTCAGAGCAGAATACAATGAAAGCTTGCTTTAGAATGTTAAATTAGCAGTTGCACACAGCAGAATAAGCAAGTTAAATTTCTAGAATATATGGAGCGATGCTGCAAAAGGTGGTTACGTATTGATACAGGAAAAGTGTTAAAAGATTAAAGGAGTCAAATACCAACTAAATCCACAGAAGCACTGGCTGACAGAATAAGTAAGAAAGAAGTATGTTATTACTGCAATGACCAGAGCCTCGATAAGCGGATCTCTACGACCTCAGTAAAAGGTAAGGAGATCCAAGAAGAAGCCCAAGTGTTGGGCTTACTGAGCAGTCAAATATCTGAAGTGGTCCACCACCAAAAGCTTCCAGGTGACAGCTCAGAACAACTCCAGAGATCTTCAAAAAGTGAAGGGCTCTGAAGGAGACCAAGGAGGAAGTCGCAGTTTCACCGATTGTCCATAAGGCCGGTCCATCGCAAAGCCCCAGCAATAGAGCAAATAACAAAGGCTCAAATGGGCAGTCGACAGTAGCAGAAAGAGCTCCACCCTCGTAGTCAGCCACTCCCATAACTAGTTACCATGCTGGTGCTTACTGAAATCCCCATAACCTTTCTATACCACCAAAAGGCAAAATGTTGGTGATGGATGGACTGTGTGGCTAAAGACATTTGATGTTTTCATTGATGAACTTTAAGAAGCTGATACCAAAGAGATTATCATGTATCTCAGAAATCTTGCTGGTGATGGTGTGAAAGAAGTCATAAAAAAAAAGCCATGAACTGTTACATACTGTCAGATAAAATAAACGCTAAATTTCAAGTTCAATCCAGTACCAAACGTTGATAACGAAAGATAGATTTTCAGTCAAGTATGCCAAAACATTGGTCAACCCATTGATGAATTTGTGGAGAGACTCGATGTACTCATCAATCACTGTAAATTCAATGAATTTAATGATGAAGAAGATATGCGTCTTAGAGTCATTGATGAATGCTTGACAGATTCATTCAGACGATGAATACTGAGAAACTAGTCTGGAGGCAGTGTTGATGGCTGCCAAAGCTGTGGAGCGCGATGAAAGACAAGCTGCTGACATGGAGGCTGGAGGAGCCCAGGGTGAACCAGTATAAAAAGTAAGCTAAAGCAAAAGACTGAAGGGTACAAAATGATGTCTGCATGTAAAAAGAAGTTATGTTTTAGACGTGGATTTTCATTTTCACATGAAGATGAATGTCTCACCATTGGTCAGATATGTAAAGCCTGTAGGAAGGAGAAACATTTTGTGGCGGTGTGTAAAGCGAAGGAAAAAGTGAGTGAATCATGACGTGAAGACAAAATGGGCACCAGAACATTCCTGAAGCAACGTTCGACACACATCCATAAGATCAAGCAGCAACATCAATTGAGGCAACTTGACAATGAACGAAGTAGATTATCATCTAAATCATCGTCATACAGTTCTTCCGCTTCAATATCAAGTGAAAGTGATGGAGACGGTTGCGCCATGTCGATGTTTACCTCGGAGAAATGTGCACATTTCAGACTGGCTGCATGTGAGGAAAAATATCAGTCAAAGAAAAGTCGACATGTCAAAGCACCAAAGTCATACAACGTTGTCCAAAGATTTAATTGAAAATAAATGTTTGCTTGATACCTTTCATCATTGACAGTGGTGCGTTGATAATCATAATGCCTAAAGTGAAATACAAAGAATTGTCTCCATTTTCCCGACTTATGCCATTGAAAACCAAAGTGTACACATGGGCTGCAACGCCCATTAAAAGTCAAGGTTCCTTTGTAGTGACAATGAGACACAAGAACAATAAGATGCATTCACCCATCCATGTGCTTCAAGGTACAGCATCAAGTGCCTGTCTGCTTAGCTTCAGCACAGCTGCTCATATGGGACTGATTTCTATGAACTACAACATGAATGATCATCATGAAATAGTAAAGTCAGTTCCCTTCATTATTTCATGGTTTGGTAAAGCTTAAGACTATGAAAGTAAAGTTGCATATTAATGAAGATGTCTGTCCTGCTACTCAGAGACGTAGACAAATTGCTTTTCATTTACAAGATGCTGTTGAAAAAGAACTTGACTAGTTAGGTAAGCATGACCTTGAGCGTTCAACTGGTCTGATGCCATGCATTTCTCCCACAGTGGTAGTGCCCAAAAAGGTCAGTGAAAGAGCTGTATGTGTTGACATGCATCAGGCACACAAGGCAAATGTACAAAAACAACATCCAGGTCTACACATTGTAGACATGATAATGCAATTAAATGGCACAAAGGTCTGCTCTCACGGTGATCTAAATAACGGTTATCATCAGTTGGAAATTGAAGAAGATTGCAGGTATATTACAACCTTTTCTACATGTATTGGTCTGTTTAGATAAAAGAGACTCCGTTTTGGTGTGTCATCGGCTGCAGAAACTTTCTAGGACGGCATTTGATGTGTCATACAGCCTGTTGTGAATGCATTAAATTATAGCGGTGGCATACTGACTTTCTGAGCTACACAGAGGAAGCATGATATAGCTCTCACACAAGTATGTTGATTACTTACTGAAGCTGGATTGACTTTGAATGCAGACAAGTGTGAGATCCACAAGACAAAGTTGAAGTTTTTTGGCCATATATTTTCGGATGGAGTATGACACCTGGAGAAGTGTGGCTCAATGATTAGAGCGGCATACCCTGATGCAGAGGTCTAGCCCAGGACCAGGGTTCAATTCCCTACCGTGGCAGGTCTTGGGCTCAAAAATTCCACTGACCTGATAATTCTCGCCTCGGTGCCTATTCCAATCATGGAGTGCCATTCTGTAACTCTGGGCAATAGCTTGCTTAATCTCCACATCGGCCCCCACAATGCTAAGGATGCCTGGCCTCCACCTTGGGGGTGCCCAGGAGTAGACGCCTCACAGGGAAATCCAGGATGGGTTCCACAGTGGTATTCATACAAGCGCCTTGAGACCCTTGCAGGTGAGTAGTGTGCTATACAAGTATCACATTTACATTTTATCCTGCAAAAGTACAAGCCCTTTCAAATGGTGATCCCTCACAAGATGTTTTTATGATATGCTCATTTCTTGGCATGGCCAGTTACTCTTCAAGATACATATAAGACTTTGGTTTTATCAGTGCTCCATTGTGAGAGTTAACAAAGAAAAATGTTTCATTCAAGTGGTCACAAGAATGTGAGAGAAGTTTAAAGACAATCAAACATGCCATTGAAACAGCTGCTGAAATGGCCTATTTCAATCCAAAACGTCATGGTTGTTGTTGATGCTAGCCCAGTAAGGTTAGGTACTAACCTTGCATAGCACAGCGGACACCCAAATGCTCAAAGGAATATTGTGGCATATGCCAGTAGAAGTTTATCCCAGAGCGAACGTGCCCACAACCTGAGAAAGAAAGTCTAGCCATAGTATGGGCTTGTGATCATTTCCATATATTCCTGTACGGAAAGCCTTTTACCCTGGTTACTGATAATCAAGCTTTACTGGCTATCTTTGGTAATCCTAATCCCAAGATGCCTCCTCGCATTGAACATTGGAGACTATGATTACAAGAGTACAATTATACCATCGTGCTTCAGCCAGGGTAGGATCAAAACCCTGCTGACTACTTTCCCGAGTGCCTATACAAGGTCACGGTATTCCATCCAAGAAGGCTGAAGCTTACATTCATTTCTTTGTAAAATTTGTATGCCAGCTGCTACATTGTTAGCCCAGATCATCACTGCCACGAGCCATGATAGTGACATGCTAAAGTTGAAAGATATAATTACACATCAGTCATTGAACCGACATACTTGACATCTCTCCATTCCTCTTTAATTCTAAATTTCTATTGGACGTATAGGTACAGCGCTGCGAGACGACATTGGCGACATTTAGTGTCATGTAAGAGGAGGAGTTACTGATAGTTGCTGTGGTCGTGGCCGCGGTTGAGGTTGCCGCCGCTGCCCTTTGTGCTTTTACGCCTTCTCCCAGGCTTTCTGCCCGTCCGCTATCACACGTTATCACCGCTGCCGCTACCACTACCGCTACCGTGTGCGGGAGATCGGGAGCGGGTGTGGTGCGGCGCGGCAGTTTGAACGGAGTGGTGGACGGACCCTTGCCGACCCTTGCACGGCAGGAGAGCGGGTCTGTGGCGCGGTTGGTAGTTCCAGCGAATCAGTGGACGATTCCTTACCTCACCAGAAGGAGCAAGGGTCACAGGATTGCAGGCGCTGTGGCCGGCTCTTGCTTTTCTCTCACGAGTCTCACGCAGGAGCAGCCAGCCTGAGGAAAGTGGAGAGTGTGTAGAGAGCCAGCCCTCACAGGGTTTGATCTTGGGCTTGGGGAGGAGGACCTTCGCTTCGTTTCGCTTCGGACCGTTTGGTGCTTGGATCAAGAAACGCCAACGCTGTCAGCGCCAATAAGGAGATCAGGAGCGCTCGGGAGAGACCTGCGGTAGCTACTGACTGCCATACGGTCCTGTTTGAGTGGGGGTTACTCCAGAGTGACATTGGAGTAAGGGGGAGAGATCGAGATTGAGATTGACCCCCAGATCATTGCGGGACTGCGAGGATCGGCGTGCAGTGCTGTGCGGCGCTGTACTCAATCTGCCGTACCTGATCCTCTTCCCGCTTCTATCTTCCTGGTGATTAAAACCTCAGGTGGTCGGTGTTTACTGCTTACTGTTTATTTGGTTTATTTGGTGCTCCTCGAGTGGGGATTACTGCAGAGTGACATTGGAGTAAGGGGAAGAGACTGACTGATTTGCGGGACTGCGAGGACCAGCGCGTAGTGCGGCGCTCAATCTACCGCAGCTGGTCCTCTTCCCTCTCCTATCTCCTCCTCTTAACCTCTACCTGATCCGGGACACGCCCAAGGCCGGGCTGGGCCATCTTATTTGATTTTAAGATTTGATTTAATTGACTTCAAGTTTTAATATTGCACGGTGTTTATTGACTACTGTTGACCTGTTATTATGTCTTTACGTTCAGGGAAAAATAGATTGGTCACTTTGAATACAAACGCTGGTCTAGTTACGGGCACACTGGATCAGTTTTTCACCAGGACTACCAGAATTCTAGAGAAGGAAATAGCTCTTACAGAAAAGCGCCTGTCGATTGATATCTTGACAGGCAAGCGGTCCTCTCTGGGTGCAATCAGGTCTGCTGTAACACCGGCTTCTTGTAATGACCCGGCCCCTCTGGTAGCCACTAGCCCAATCCCCTGCTCATCAGAGGAGGGGCCAGGCGGTTTAGGTACTGGCTCTATGTTGTGTTTAAATTCACTTAGTTCTCTTTCCAGTGGCTTAAGCCGCAGAACCTCCAGACCGACGTCTTCTACTCCCGACCCCGGTTAGAACAAGAACAAGATCAGGCAACGGGGGGGGGGGGGTAAATAAGAATTGTATTGTAACTTCTAAATTTGGGAAAAAGAAGAGAGGGGGAGGTCATAGGAAGGGTAGAGGCATGAAACTGACAGAAACCCCAAACCCTAGTGATTCCCCACGGGTTGTGTTCCAGTCCCCTATCCCAAATGGTGTTCTAACTAATACTGTTTTACCTCTGAACCAACAGAATCCCAATGATGATCTTCTTGTCAAAATGGAAGCACTAGTAAGGTCATTAATATTGCCCCTGATCAATCGAACGAAACTAATCAAAGAAAAATTAGATCAGTTAGAGTTAATGGCTAAAGGGAATACGTCAAAATTTGACGTGCTGATTAAAAGTATAGAAAGTAAGGATGTTAGTGCCCCTCCCACTGTACCCTCAGGAAATGCTAGGACTGCTAAAGCTGCTCACTCTGTGACAAATGTAACTGCTGTAGTCCAGAATACTCAACCAGCCACAGGGGAAAAAGGTGTAGCAACTAGAAAAACTCAACACACTGAGGTAGCCATGGTGGTTGCCTCTAAACAGGCTCTTAACCCAAAGCAAGTGGTTAGACAGTCTCTGATTGATGCACCCCAGGGCAGAGAAGTGCCAAGAAAGTGGCTCCCATGTGTAAATCTCCCCCCGGAATCTATGCCTTTCACTATTATTTTAACAGGGGTACCAGAACTTAGTCCAGAATCCCACAAATCAGATAGGGAACTTAAGAATAAAGTCATTTTCTGGCTTACTAAGAATAGGAGATTACCCCTGGGTTCTAATACAGAAATTTTAGGTGTGAGGAGAGTGGCTTGGTTAGGCCATAGTACTAAGGATCTCGAGGGAGATTGTATAATTGTTAACCTTAGAAATCCTTGGGCTGTAGACTATATACGTGGGGAACCAAGGTTTGGCCGATTAGGTGATATCCAGTCAATAGGCCTACATTATTTCTACCCCTATGTGAATCCTGGCCTGCCACATTTGTCACAGAATTCTGGTAGGGGCAGACCTTGTGGTAACAACAGATTGGATTGGGTACCCCAGCATTTACCGATAAGAAATAGGTTTGACCCACTCATGGGATTGGAGGGGGTGGATTGACTCCGGAACGATTGCATCTCTAATAGCGGGGTTAAAGACACGGCTAGGGATACGGCTGTTAGCCCCAGGAGGATAAACTCAGATGAAGCAGTTGTTCCTTGGGTAGAGACGGTTAGCAATATAACTCCATCTCGTAATCCGTTGATTGTCCCCATAATGGTCTACAAAGGAGGGAGAGGAGAGGTAGAACAAATAGCAAAGGCACCCTTAGCCGTAGAAAATACTTATATGGCAGTAAACCAGATTGGGAGAGACAACACCAGACAGTCAAAATTGGCACCTCCTGATGTAGTAATTAATCCCGTAGGAATAACTCAGGGTGAGAGTGATTTGAACCAGCCGAAAGTAACAATATTCTTGGGGAAAAAAGATATTCTGGCCAAGGGATGCCCTTTCCGCCTGATCTCATGGAATATAGCTGGGCTTTCTCGGAGGCTGGAGGACCCGGTGTCGTTAAAATTCATCGAATCCTTTGATATAATTTGCCTTCAAGAAACTTGGAGCAGAGTGGACCATAGCTTGGACGGATATCAAATGTTTAATGTCCACGCTGAGCCCTCACATTCTGGAAGAGCTAAGGGTGGCCTCATGACAGCTATTTCAGTGAAGTTTAATACGATAAAAACGGTTTTATTGGTGGAATCTCCCTGGTACCAAATGCTTATGATTAAGGATTTATTTCCAGTACCCTTGCTTCTAATAAATTGGTACTACAATATATTTGATGCCCATGCTACATCGGTTATTGAAAAATTACAGGATGAGATTGTTAAAGTGACCAATAGCATAGTTCCCCTTTTTATTATGTGGATAGGTGATTTTAACTGTGCTTTGTGCAAGTTTAGCGGGACTAGAGTCTGTGGCTTGGTAGATTTAAGTGATCAGCCTTTGGCACATTTTAAGCACTCAAAACAAGGGGATGCTTTGAATAATATCATCACGATTAATGAACTTTGTATCCTGGACATGCCTAGTTTTTCTAGACCATCGGGTATACCCACCTTCCAAGGTACAGGGGGCCAAATGAGTGTAATTGATTTCGCTATGGTCTCTAGCAGGTATACCCACCTTGTTAATGATTTTCAGATTAAAGTGAATCTTGCTAGTGACCATAGCCCCTTAATCTTAAGTCTGAACACTGTCCTTGAGAGAGTTCAGACCCTGGAACAGCCAATAAAATACAGCCAGAATCAAGGGGTCTCCTTAAAATGGGATAAGGTAGACGCAAGGCAATTGGAGGTGGAAATTTTTAAGACAAATAAGGCAGGGATATATGCTTGCTTAACCCCCACCACTGAGCCAGATTTAATAATTAAGAACTTTGAGGCTCTTCTAGGCAATGTGGCGTCCCACCTCATAAAAACCGTGGGGGGAGGAAAACCAATTGGATACAAATGGTTTGATGCTGAATGTTCCGCAGCACAATCAAGATTAACGAAGGCATTACATCAAGTACCACGGGATAGGGAGCTTGTTAGAAATTCTAGGAAAATGTACAGAGATGTCATTAATAGGCGAAAATCAGATTTAAGGACAAAGGCATGGGAAGACTTAAGTAAAGCGTCAGAACTAAGGGATAGCAGGCTATTTTGGGAGGTTATAAACCGCCCATTTTTACAGAGTGAAGAAAAGGGCAATATGCTAGTGCATATACCGGGGGATACCTGGGAGGCACATTATGGAAGAATTTTTAATCCGAATGAGGTGACGTTGTCTACTCCGAATGAGGGGGTTGGCGATTTCCATTTGGAGTCAGCCCAAACGCTTAGCCTATCACTTACTCTCTCAGAGGTAGAGGCTGCTTTAAGGAAGGGCACCATACTAAAGGCCCCAGGGCCCGATGCAGAGCTTTTTAAACACAATGTTGAGGTGTGGGCACCACATTAATTAAATGTATTTAGAGCTATTGTGGTAGGGCGTATTCCAACTTCCTGGCAAGAGGCGGTAGTGGTACCGATCTTTAAAAAGGGTGACAAGGGTGATCCGTGCTGCTACAGACCGATATCAATAATAGATGCGTCTTGTAAGTTGATGGGAAGAGTGATACTGGCACGCCTGGAAACATGGGCTGAGTCATCAGGTATTATCGTGGATTCCCAGTATGGGTTTAGGAGAGGCAAAGGAACCACAGAGCAATGTCTTAATTTGGCTTTAATTATGGGTAAGTACATGAGGGCCAGGCGTAGTTGTATTCACCTGGCCTTTATGGACTTATCCAGTGCCTTTGACACTGTGTGCAGAGGAAAGTTGTGGCAAATGATGGAGACCATGGGGTTTGAAGAACCTTTGGTCATCCTGCTTCGTAGGCTCCATGCTGCCACAACAGTGAGGATTCGTTTTGGACCAGGTGGTGAGAAGACAAAATCCATCCCATCCACTGAAGGTGTACGCCAGGGATGTATTCTGGCTCGTTTTTTATTCTTGGTGTACACCAATGGTCTGGAAAGTTTTCTGGTGGACAGCGATGCAGATTTCTCCCAGGTAAGTGGCAAACGGGTACCGATGTTATCTTATGCAGATGACACGGTGCTAATGACCCTCACTGCCAACAGTATGCAAATTTGTCTGAATGCCTTCGATACTTTCATGGAAGGATTAGATCTTAGGGTCAACTTCACAAAGTCTTTTGCCATGACCTGTGGTCCCAAAGGGGTAAAATCTCGCAGGTTTATGGTGAAAGACTCAATTATTGCGAAAGTGGACAATTTTAATTATCTGGGGAATTTATTCAATAAAACGCTGAGTTGGGACTTTTTAATGTCAGCTCGCGCCCAAAAGGCTACACAATCTATAGAGGCCCTTTTTCGTTTTTCTAGTAAATTGGGTCAAAAGCCGATTGCAGAACTAAAAACTTTACATAAAGCAAAATGCCTCACTGTTGCCACATATGGTGCAGGAGTGTGGGGGATACAAAATTGTGACAAGATCCAAGTTATGGAAAATAAATTTATAAAGCGCCTTTTATCTGTCCCATCTGGTACTTCAAATAGTTTCTGCCATACTGAGGTGGGTATTGATTTTGTGAGTGATATTATTCATGTCTCTCCTCTGCTGCTATGGAGCAAGGTTTGGCGGTCTGAAGAATTGAAACTCACAAAGGAAATTTTACAAGACTGCCTTACGCTTGATTATTCTATGGAGATCCCATGGCTGTTATATGTAAGGGAAACCCTTTATATGATTGGGTTGGGACATATATTCCAAAATCCCGAAATGGTTGGCAAGGAGTCTAAGTTAATGATTAAAAACGCTTATTGTACCAGGTTAGGCATGTTAAGAAATAGTGAGCATGCACTATATAATAGGGGTAAGCTGCAGCAGCAGTTTTACCTATCGGATATCATGCATACCCAAAGGCGTTTTTACTTGACAAGGTTCCGTCTCAGCTCTTTGCACTTTCTTTTTGCTTTCCCAAAACAAGGGGGGTGGTGTGAGAGACTACCCCCTTGCCCTTGTAACGATAAGGCTTTACAAAGCACAGTGCACCTCATCCTTTTTTGTGCTTTGTATAAAGATCCAAGAAACCGGTTTATTAAGCCTGTTTTGTTAACCCTTGGATCTCGTTATTATAAAGAGGGTTATGAGTATCTACTGTCCTTGTCATCTTCAGCTATATGTAGCGCTGTGCTTAGTTTTATTAAGTGGCTTAACACTGACTTGTACAGAAGGCGCAGCCCCTATCGCCACCACAATGTCAATATAGGTGACGTTGTGGTGGCGATAGGGGCTTGTACATATGCCCCAATGAGTTTACGAGAGATCTAGTTATTGCCAGACATATGCGAAGGAGGAATTGTGATGCTACTTACGATGCTGAAACTTTTTACACAGTATTCACCAAAAGACACATGGTGACAGTCCAGCGTCCTGGAAAGTCTGTTACCAGAGACTCTTCTCACTTTCAGCATTTGATTAATTGGTCATCTGATCGAGAGTGTGAATGAAAGACTGAACCTGAAAACTCAGTAACTGCTGTTACTAGGTCTGGGCGGTGAACTTCGCTCCGTTTGCGGATTTTGCAGAGTTTTCTGCACTCCGCGGAGCTCGCGGAGTGCAGAAAACTCCGCTTTGCGATGTGCAGCCGAGTTTTTTCCCTGCGATCGCGAACGGAAAGTTCGCGAGCGCGAGCTGCCGCTCGGGTAGAATTTATACTCGAGCGGCAGGAATACCAGCACAAACTGCACTCCGCCACGCACGGAACTTCACAAAGTTTTTTTGTAACTTCACAGAGTTCCGCGTAGCAAAACTCCGTGGACTACGCCCAGGCCTAACTTCTTCAATGTCTCTGACACTGAAGATGAGAGCTCCCATCTTTTAGTAACCAGAGCATATCAGGTCGAATAGTTAAAGTGCCAAGAAGGTTGATCAAAGAGATGTCATTGTATACACACACACACACACACACACAAACACATGCATGCACACACACACACATATTTTTGTAATTTTTTAAACATTTTTTATGTAACAGAGTGGGAGATGTAGTTTCTTGTGAGTTTTATGACAGAACTCTTCTGGCTCCTAGCCGGCTCCATAGAGTTGTGATCTACATGTCAGAGCGGAATGCAATGAAAGCTTGTTTTAGAATGTTGGTTTCGCAGTTACACGCAGCAGATTAAAGAAGTGCAATACTAAGCTCTGTGTGTGGTGTAGACATTGATGGATACCCAGGCTGTGTGTAAGGCTGATTTTGGGCCAGTCAGCAAGGAGGAACTTGCTTGCTAGATAGCTCTTTGGTGCTGGAACAATTTTGACTTTAATAAAGAGACTTGGACTACTTGTGGGACTTACCCTAGATGCTGCCTATAGTGAACTGGGAATAACCACTATCACTAGAGTGAAGAGGGAGTGGGACAATGGGGACTGACCTCAGGAGGACTGTGTAGTTGTTTGTTTGTGGTGTTGGCAGTAAAATAAAATACTTATTTGTTCATAAAAGTGAGTATTTGCCTGTACAATATTTTATTGCTGCTACTACAAGTATTTTGAGTTGAGACCCTGTTCACCCTCCTCTATCCACCTGCCCCAGAGGGAGCCTTGGACTGCTTGTACCATGCTATTCCTCAGTGTAAAGTGCTGGTGGGGTACTTGGCCCAGCTGCTGAGGATCCAAAGTAAGTCGGACCCCAAGAAATCAGGAGTAAAGGGCCGTACCGAAAACACAACGTAACAAGAGAAGGGTGTGAGACCATATGTCCCTTTACTGTCTAGAAATAAACACAAAATAGATACAGTGGCTGTTGTTTAGGAAACTGTGTAGTGTACATAGCACTATTATTCAATGTCAAATACACATATCTACAGATTATCCTGAGAAGAGTAAACTCAACCTACGTTTATTAGTTAGGAAAGTTCATCCTTAATGGAAGAGGAAACCTCACACACTTAATAGTGTCATGCTTCATCACAGGAGTCACCAAGGCGGACTCAACCTCCTCAAAGACTGTAATGGAAGGAGGGAGTTCTTGAATAAATCTTACTGGATGACACCGACATGAAGGGGGATCCAGAAGGAAAGTAAAAATAGCTTAGAGTTTCATGGGCAATACCTTTATTCAACTGGACACGAGGTATGATTAAAACCTAAGCTAAATGGGTATATGGAGATCAATGACTCACACCCAAATGTCTCTCTGCCAACATGTTTCTGCCCATTTAAATTAGCCTAAACGGTCCGGGGCATTCATCAGGGCATGTGGATCCCTAGTAGTCGTTTGAATGATTGTGTTCCTGGAAAACACTAAATGTGGGAGATTATTTTATTTAATCACTAAAGTGGGTCCTACCCAACATCATATGAGTAGGAACTTGATACCCTAGTAGTAGGAAGGCAGGATCCTTCTGCATGGTTACCCTCACTTTTTGTCTGGTGTTGTTATGTTTTCTGACTAGTCTGACTGGGATCCTGCTAATCAGGGCCCAGTCGCTGTGCTTTCTCTCCTAAATTGGTATGGTAAGTACTTAAGTACACCCCAGATTGTAAACTGTTGTACTCTTATCAGTCCCTAGTATATGGTACTGAGGTACCCAGGGCATAGGTACACCAGGGGTCCCCCATGGGCTGAAGCATGTATTATGCCACCCATGAGGGACCACTCAAACTGTAACTACAGGCTTGCCATTGCAGCCTGTGTAAGCTGGTGCTAGCTCCATTTACGAAAGACATAGGTTTACCTATATCTAAGGTCACTGCACTTAAAACCTTTCAATCCTGAAGGCTGGGTGCTCGTTTCTAAGTGTGAGTCATGAGCAGGACACCCCTACAGCCTATGGAGTCCATTCTCCCTGGTTGTAAGTGAGACAGCCATATAACATACAGAGGGGCACGGCGTCATTACGTAATGAACATCTCCAAACTGGCTGTAACGAACCCTGTCATGTTTGTAAAGCTCCTCCGGGAGGCCCTCAGTGCTCCCGGTACCAGTCTTCTAGACCCGGACAGCACAACATGGCTGCTGATGACCAGAAACACGATTCTGCCCTCCTGCTGCTGAGCGAAGCTCAAGCAGGGGAAGGCAGAACAGTAGGTATCCTTTCACAGAGAGGTGTGGTTTAGTGTATTGGGGCCGGGTGGGAGCGTTTGCTAGCGCCATTCAGTCTGTTTGAAGGGCATGCTTGGTGCCCTCTGTGCATAGTCCAGTTAAAACCAGCTCAGGGAGCTGTTGGCTCCTGCTCTGGTGCGAAACTGGGCAAAGGACATGGGAGAATCTTCCCCACTGTCCGACCCCTCCCCTGAATCGTCCCAACCCTTTCATTAGGGTACGTAAGGACTTACCTGAGGGTGGGTCCCTAGATTCTACGTGGGACAAGATTCCTTTCAGACACCACTTTTTCTTCAACTGTCTGGGCACTCTGGACTTTGCTGGACTTCGCACTGGGAATCAAGGCTTTACTAGACCCTATACCGTGTTAGTGGATGTATTCCTAGTGGTAGGTGCATTCTTTCCCCAACCAATAACCCAGTTTCCAACATATACCAATGAAAAAGAAGTAAATGGTCCTGATTCGGCAGTGTCCTTAGGGTCTGCAGACATTACCTCAGGGCTGCCAGAAGGAAAAGGCACTGGTGGGGTCGAGTTTGTGAAGGCAGCATCCTTTAAAATATACCAGAAAGCATATCCTTTACACGCTGGGTTGTTTAAATCTTGTCGCCATCGTAATGATGCATAGAGGCTGGTTAGGAGAATGCAGGAACACACAGATGCATGTAGGTTATGTGGATTTAGTTTAGTTTAGTTTTATTATTATGTGTGATTAATTAAAACCATTGCATACAGTACTTTTAACAATAAAATAAAATCACATTGCATTAATACAAAAAAGTTACAAAAAGGAAAAAAAGTTTATAATAGAACGCTTTTATGTGAACATAAAACTTTTAAGAAATAGTATCGAAAATGCATGTGTCCCTAACACAGTCAGCACTGACAATATTAGAAGGCAGCCCGGTGAGGAATTTCTTTTTAAACTGGCGAAGTGTTCCCATGTGACAAGTAAGACTACCTATAACAGCTGTTTTTAGCATCCAGGTTCCATTATGAGAGGCCGGTGTTACAAAGTGGCTCAAATAGTGCCCAAAGGTGTGGCAGTTGCAGATTGGTTTTTCAGCTTTATTGCTGACAGAGCAAAACATTTTGTGAGGCGGCAGTTTAGCTGTACTAGAGTTGGATTGAAGCACAGTATCACTGCCTGCCTACAAGACCTGACGCCGTGCTGATTGAAGAATGGCTTTAGTAACGTTTTCCGTAGGTCTTTTAACTTCTCACAGATGCATATGATGAGGATAAGGTTCTCCAGGCCGCTGGCACACATCCGACAGGGCTGGTCTCCACCCCTTCTATCCCACGGTGGTAGAAGCGAGTTGAATTCGCCAACTCCCAAGCGGAGCCTCAAGAATCTTTCCATGGTCGCAATCTTTATTCCTGCCTTGAAATTGGGTTGGGGTTTGAGGACATCACAGCCCAACCATGAGCTCGTTTTGATTTTTGATTTTTTTAAATTGATTTCTAAAGTGTTCTGTTGCCAGAATTTATAAGTTGAGTCAAGAAGGTGCTGGAGGCCGATAGGAGTCCTACTAATCAGGACTAAATCGTCGGCATATAGCAGGTTTTTCAATGTCATGCCCCCTAGCTTCGGAGCATGTGAAAGGCAACTATCCAGTTCCCCCGGTAAATCTGCCAGAAAAAGGCTAAAAAGCATGGCGGGTAGAACACATCCTTGCTTTAAGCCCTTTGTGGTAGTAATTCTTCTCGAAAGATGCTTCCCGGCGCCTAGTTTAATTCTAATCCATGTGTTAGTGTGCAATTGAATAAGTTGATCCAATAAGGGTGATGGTATCCCCCATTTGTCTAGCTTTTGCCAGAGCTTGGTACGATCGACATGATCAAAAGCTGCTGAGTAGTCTATGAAGCAGGGATATAGGGGGTATTTTCCCTGCTTCGCAGCGTCCATGAGCATGGTTAAGGCCATGATGTTAGTTGTTGTGCCATTCCCTTGGCGAAAGCCTGTTTGGGTGATGGGTATTTTGTGGTTCATGGAGCACCAGCCGGCCAATTCGTCTAGAATGATCCCCGCTAAGTATTTGGCCTCTGTATCTATAAGGGCTATCAGTCGATAGTTGTTTAAGTCAGAAGTATCGACGTTAACTGGGGATATGATGGAGTGTAGGAGTCGTAAGATGTTCTCTCTATTTAGAATGTCCACACAACCTCGTGACTGATATTGGGGAAGGAATATTATTGTATCGGTCTCCTCTGCCGTAGCTGGATCCTGGCGCCGGGGCTGCGTGTTGCTATTGCTAGTTGCTATGTATGGAAGTGTTTCCTGAATGAAATGCTGTGATCCAGTCCTGGTTTGTGCTGCACGGACGACAAGCCCTTGGTAAGGAGGATATGCTCTAGACATTTCATGGTTGTTACTGTTGTGTGATGTTGACAATTGGTCAGACGAGGGTCGTGCTGTGCCATGCAATCTGACATCTTGCCCATGGTTTTGACTTAATGATAATGAACTCTCATTACGGACTTCCTGTGAATCTAAACCTGACTTTAGACTTGGCTCTTGTGTTCCTTCAGTGGGTTTCTTTCTGTCTGAATCTGTTGTTAATGGTTCTAGCCTTGTGTTGATGTATTCCGGGGTCTTCCGCTGGGAAGTAGGAATCAAAGAAGAGGTGCTTCCGGATGATTTCCCAAGTGATTCATGTCCGTCCTCCAGTTTGTTGCTGGCGCTATCTGAGGGGCAGGAGCTCCTTTGCTGTGCCCTTTTGGGATTAGGTCTTATGGTCCGAAGCCTTTTGCTTTCAACTGCCGCTTGAGTGGCTGAGTTTATGATTTTGACGCTTATTAGGTCAGTTGCAGCTAAGTCCGGCTCAAAATTAATCGCTACATGTTGGGCGTGGATTGCTGGTTTCTTGTTCCTGCCTTTCCTTTTTTGCTTGCGACCAGGTTTTGGTGGTATATCTGTTTTATTTGGCGTCCCATTTCTTGTACCTTGCAAGGAGCTACTTCCTCCTGATAAGCTGTCACTGTTTGGCAGTAGCAACCCTGTTAATTGTGGACCCTGTGTGCTACCGTCACCCTGCAAGCTTTCATTACAGACCGTATTCTGGGTTGTAGCTGTTGGTTTCAGGACGGTCAACAGGTCACCCAGTATCATCGGGAGCGATAATAATTTATCCACTATTGGGGCACCGGAACATTCTTGTTACACGGACTGTCATTTGAAAGCCGCTTCTTGCCCACTTTTTTATTAGGCCGTTCAAATCGCCCAGTTTCCTATCGATCCCTGAAGTAAAGTCAACTAGGGTTTGAAGAACTGTAAGTTGGAGATCCAGCTTATGAGATTGGTATTGCAAGGCCGCAGTTGAGTATTGCATGGTGCTTATTAATGACACCCAAAATAAGGGTTCATTGTTACAGGTGGTTTTGCTTCTTCCTATCTGTGCAGTTTTTGGGGGATTGTTGGGTTCGTGACTGTAAGAGGCAACTAGTCCCTACCACTCTTGGGAAGCTAGGAAGGACATGTCGCCATTTGAAGCTGGCAAGTCTTCATTAAGCGACGGTTGACCTTGCTCTAGAGAAGATGGTCCATTAGAGTTGCCATTAAAGTTGCCTTTATTTTTTCCAGATGCCAGTAGGCCTAGCCCTGGTAATGTTACGTCAGAGCTAGTTGCTCGCGAGGGTTCGAGGGGAGAATTTTTTTGTTGTGCTGCTAGTTCCCTTATTTTATACTCCTCCAACTGGTCTACAGCCGGTGAAGGGAGTTGATGGAGCTTTAGGGCAAATTCCTTGCTAGACCTCATTTGGTTTGACAAGGTTTCAACATCCTCGCTTAGGTCCACACTTAGGTGAAACTCTGCAGTGTGAGGGCAAAATTGAAAGTGCTGGAAATCGGAGCCTGATATAGGTTCCCCTTGCCACTGTGGTTTGGAAATTACTGTCTCTGATTGGGTCTCAGTAGGCATAGACAGTTGAGAGTACAGAGTAGGGATTTGATTGTTACATGAGCTAACTGGTGAATTGTATTGTGAGGAAATAAATTGCTCTTTGTGGCTGTCCTTCTGTTGACCATGATGGTGAACAGGATGGTGCTCCAGTTGATCACAGTCAGACACCCTATCAAGCTTCTTTTTTTCACATAGTGCATTTGGTTCGACCGCTGCTTGCATTACACCATCGTTCTTTCCTTTGTAGTTTTTTTGCGAGAGCAACTCTTTTTCACTGAGATTCCCCTTGAAACTGGTTTGGGGACTTGTTTGAGAGCTGCCATTGGAATGGATTTGAGCAATAATTTCCTTTGGCTTTATTGGATGTCACTCTTGGTCAAGGCTGTGTGGAGCTAAAGGTAAAAGAGGGGATTGCAATCCTTCTACGGTGGCGCTTTTTGAGAATATTGCTGTGCCAAGATCTTTCAGAAAGGAGAATTTTGTGTATATTTTGGGTTATGTGGAGATTTTATTGGTCAAGCTAGTACAAGTAGTAGTACAAGTAAAGAAAACAGAGACCCACCAGCCATTTGTAAGTCTGATAATGGCCTGCCGTTTAACAGTCGAGAATTCAAGGATTTTTTGGGGCGTCTAAACATAAAGCATTAGAAGAGTACACCTTTGTGTTCAAAAGCCAACAGACTAGTTGAGCATTTTATGAGTAAACTAAAGAAAGCAGTACAGCCTGCAACTCTTGAGATGCTCAGTTTAAAAACAGTATCGAATTTCACCCACCTCACTTGATCACAGGAGAAAGTACTGCGACTTTGAAATTCGGGAGAGCAATGACAACCAAGTTACCTCAATGGACTAACAAAAGAGAAGAAAATTAGAACACCACTCGTACAAAGGACTTGGTTAACAAGCAGAACATGAAAGCCTATGCAGACAAGAGGTGACTTGCAAAGAACAATTAGGGATATGTACAAGGAAGTGGAGGAGAGAGGCGTTAGCCTTCCTGGCTGAACGCCTCTCTCCTCCACTTCCGAAATGCAAGGCTGCACCACATTTACAAGAATGTGGGGCAGCCTTGCGTTTCCCCCTGCAATGGCGCTAAGTTTAGCAACTTAGCGCCAACGCAGGCAGCCTTCCACCAGAGTGCAAGGGTGTCTGCGTGCAGGGGAGGATTGTTTATGGACAGGAAGGTATCTCTTCCTGCACATAAACAGTCCTAGAAATGCCATTCTGTCACTTTCATGTGTGCTGTTTCATGCAGAACACATTAAAGTGACAAAATGGCATTTAAAAAAAAAGTTTGTTTATGTACAGGAAATGATACCTTCCTGTACATAAACAAACCATGGCATTTTGCTTTTTCCCTGTGTGCTGCACAAGGCAGCACACATGGAAAAAGCAAAAACAAGGAGAAATATTGCATTTTTTCTCGTTTTGCCACCTCACAACCAGTTTTTACCTTGTCTAAATGTTGGCGCTGCCCCCTATGTACACCACCCTTGTACATGGGGGGCAGCGTAAAAATGAATGGGTGTTGCGGTGGAAAACCCACTGCAACACCCACTGCCCACACCTTTCACGCTAACCATAGTGTGAAAGGGGGCCTTATGTACAAGGCAGTGTTAAGCCACATTAAGTGGCTTAACACTGACTTGTACATAAGGCACAGCCCCTATCGCCACCACAATGTCAATATAGGTGACGTTGTGGTGGCGATAGGGACTTGTACATATGCCCCAATGAGTTTACGAGAGGAGATCTAGTTATTGACAGACAAATGTGAAGGAGGAAATCTGATGCTACTTACGATGCTGAACTTTTTACATAGTATCCACCAAAAGACACATGGTGAAAGTCCAGCGTCCTGGAAAGTCTGTTACCAGAGACTTCTCTCACTTTCAGCATTTGATTAATTGGTGAACTGATCGAGATCGTGAATGAAAGACTGAACCTGAAAACTCGGTGACTGCTGTTACCGGGCCTGGGCGGTGAACTTCACTCTGTTCGCGGAGTTTGCGGAGTTTTTTGCATTCCGCGGAGCTCATAGAGTGCAGAAAACTCTGCTTTGCGATGTGCAGCAGAGTTTTTTCCTGCGATCGCGAATGGGAAGTTCGCGAGTGCGAGCTGCCGCTCGGGTAGAATTTCTACCCTAGCGGCAGGAATACCAGCACAAACTGCACTCCGCCACGCGTGAAACTTCACGAAGTTTTTTTGTAACTTCTTGAATGTCTTTGAAAATCTCTGACACTGAAGATGAGAGCTCCCAACTTTTAGTAACCAGATCAGGTCAAATAGTTAAAGCGCCAAGAAGGTTGATCAAAGAGATGTCATTGCATATACACACACACACACACACACACGCACACACACACATACATACACACACACATATTTTTGTAATTTGTTTAACTTTTTTTATGTAACAGAGTGGGAGATGTAGTTTCTTGCGAGTTTTATGACAGAACTCTTCTGGCTCCTAGCCGGCTCCATAGAGTTGTGATCTACATGTCAGAGTGGAATGCAATGAAAGCTTGTTTTAGAATGTTGGTTTCGCAGTTACACGCAGCAGACTAAAGAAGTGCAATACTAAGCTCCGTGTGTGGTGTAGACATTGACAGATACCCAGGCTGTGTGTAAGGCTGATTTTGGGCCAGTCTGCAAGGAGGAACTTGCTTGCTAGATAGCTCTTTGGTGCTGGAACAATTTTGACTTTAATAAAGAGGCTTGGACTACTTGTGGGACTTACCCTAGATGCTGCCTATAGTGAACTGGGAATAACCACTATCACTAGAGTGAAGAGGGAGCGGGACAATGGGGACTGCCTATGAAACACTAAAGCCCTGACCTCAGGAGGACTGTGTAGTTGTTTGTTTGTGGTGTTGGCGGTAAAATAAAATACTTCTTTGGTCATAAAAGTGAGTATTTGCCTGGACAATATTTTATTGCTGCTACTACAAGTATTTTGAGTTGTGACCCTGTTCACCCTCCTGTATCCACCTGCCCCAGAGGGAGCCTTGGACTGCTTGTACCATGCTATTCCTCAGTGTAAAGTGCTGGTGGGGTACTTGGCCCAGCTGCTGAGGATCCAAAGTAAGTCGGACCCCAAGATATCAGGAGTAAAGGGCCGTACCGAAAACACAATGTAACGAGAGAAGGGTGTGAGACCGTATGTCCCTTAACTGTCTAGAAATAAACACAAAATAGATACGGTGGCTGTTGTTTAGGAAACTGTGTAGTGTTCATAGTGCTATTATTCAATGTCAAATACACATCTACAGATTATCCTGAGAAGAGTAAACTCAACCTATGTTTATTAGTTAGGAAAGTTCATCCTTAATGGAAGAGGAAACCTCACACACTTAATAGTGTCATGCTTCATCACAGGAGTCACCAAGGCGGACTCAACCTCCTCAAAGACTGTAATGGAAGGAGGGAGTTCTTGAATAAATCTTACTGGATGACACCGACATAACGGGGGATCCATATGGAAAGTAAAAATACCTTAGCTTTCCAAGGGCAATACCTTTATTCAAATGGACCCTAGGTATGATTAAAACCTAAGCTAAATGGGTATATGGAGATCAATGACTCACACCCAAATGTCTCTCTGCCAACATGTTTCTACCCATTTAAATTAGCCTAAACGGTCAGGGGCATTCATCAGGGCATGTGGATCCCTAGTAGTCGTTTGAATGATTGTGTTCCTGGAAAACACTAAATGTAGGAGATTATCTTATTTAATCACTCAAGTGGGTCCTACCCAACATCAGATGAGTAGGAACTTGATACCCTAGGAGTAGGAAGGTAGGATCCCTCTGCATGGTTACCCTCACTTTTTGTCTGGTGTTGTTATGTTTTCTGACTAGTCTGACTGGGACCCTGCTAATCAGGGCCCAGTCGCTGTGCTTTCTCTCCCAAATTGGTATGGTAAGTACTTAAGTACACCACAGATTGTAAACTGTTGTACTCTTATCAGTCTCTAGTATATGGTACTGAGGTACCCAGGGCATAGGTACACCAGGGGCCCCCCATGGGCTGAAGCATGTATTATGCCACCCATGTGGGACCACTCAAACTGTAACTACAGGCTTGCCATTGCAGCCTGTGTAAGCTGGTGCTAGCACCACTTACGAAAGACATAGGTTTACCTATATCTAAGGTCACTGCACTTAAAACCTTTCAATCCTGAAGGCAGAGTTCTCGGTGTTTGTAAAGCTCCTCCGGGAGACTCTCAGTGCTCCCGGTACCAGTCTTCTAGTCCCGAACAGCACAACATGGCTGCTACTGACCAGAGACACGATTCTGCCCTCCTGCTGCTGAGCCAAGCTCAAGCATGGGAAGGCAGAACAATAGGTATCCTGTCACAGGGAGGAGTGGTTTAGTGTATTGGGGCCAAGTGCTAGCGTCACTCAGTCTGCCTGAAGGGCACACTTGGTGCCCTCCATACATAGTCCAGTTAAAACCAGCTCATGAAGCTGTTGGCTCCCGCTCTGGTGCGAAACTGGACAAAGGACATGGGAGTATCCTCCCCACTGTCTGACCCCTCCCCTGGAAGGGAAACCTCAACAGTCCCAACCCTTTCATTAGGGTACTTATGGACTTACCTGAGGGTGGGTCCCTAGATTTGCCGTGGGACAATATTAATTTCAGACACCACTTTTTCTTCAACCATCTGGGCACTCTGGACTTCGCACTGGGCATCAAGGCTGCAACTAGGAAGACTTCTGCTGCTCCTGATCTTGTCACCCTGCTCGCCTGCTTCAACGTCCGTGCCTCTGCACCATTCAGGAACCTTCCAAGGCCTGTGGGCATTCAAGACACCTAAAGAAATCTCCCTGCAACTAAGCTGACAGGTCTCCTTATCCCGGGCTCCCACAGACTCTGAAAGACTCAGTAACACAGGTGGAGGTTCTTCACATCCCTCAAGACCTGCCCTGTCCTCTCACCAAGTTTGAGGTCAGCATCCCTCTTCGGAGGCGCAGGAACCGAACCCCTGTGCCCTGCGTCGACTTGCCGTTGCAAAGGCTTGTTGGCTTCCTTCCATCAAGATCTTCAGGCTCCAAGTAGCCCTAACCTCAAGCATCTCCAGTGACCAGAATCTTCAACCACATCACATTGCTTGCGCCATGGGCCTGCTTCTCTGGTAGCTGCTCAAGGTCCTCTTACGACTCCAGTGCCTGAGGCCTGTGGGTCCTGTCGATGGTCACATTTTGAATTCTTTGGGCCTACCCTGACTCGCCTGCTCGCAGTGAGTCTCCTGGACCTTGCTGGTCCCGACATTTCACCTTCTTCTACTCCTACGTTGTTTGCAGTTGAAAAGGCTTGTTGGTGCTCCTGCCAGACACTGACCCCTCAGCTCTTGACATCCAACATGGGACAGCTTGTGAATGGCTCCTGGTCTTCCACAGTTTCGCCTGGTCCTCACAGTTGCAGCTCCAAGTTCACTGTCATCTCTCCTGCAGCACTCGACATCAGTGGGTATTCATCCTCCTGGTCACTCCTGAGAGACATAGACTCTGTCCCCTCTGCTTGCAGGTACTTCTCAACTTGAATCCACCTTTGGATTCCACCGGACACTTTCACCTTCCCCAGCAGCGGCATCTTCCTGAAGTTCTCCATTGGGTTCGATGGCGGTTTCCAATGCCACTTCACACCTATGCACCCAGCTTCCCTGGTGTAGGTATCCTGGTTCCTTGGGTATCCACAGGTGGGTGGCTCTCCAACCTTCTGACTTCCACTGGGTTTCTTCAGGGTCCAATGGAAAGGGTCCTCCTTCTTTAAAATTGCAACCGCGAATTACCTGCTGACTTGCATTGATCCCGCGGTCGCGTTCCCACTCTGCACACGGCCTCCGTGGGGCTCCGGCACCTCTACGTCTTCTGGGTATAGTCTTGACTCGAGTCGTGGTTCGCATACCACTATTTTAGAATATGGTTTGGTCTTCCCCTGGTGAGCACTGTGTATTACTTGCTTCTTACCTGTTTCTATTGAAGAGTATTGTGTGCATTGTATAGATCTCTGGCTAGGAGATATATGTATGTGTTAGTGAGTGTCTTATAATAAATACATATTTTTATAAATCCACTGTGTAGTTCTTTTTCACTTAATCTATACCCATAAGATTATGTTCTGGTAAGACAAGCTGCTTTACACTCCTTCTGGACTGAACCTGAAAGCTGCTCTCCCCAGCTACCACATAGAGAGCTTTCTAAGCTTGTCTAAGACCACTCAAATCACCGTAAGGGCTGTCTGGATTGGTGCAGGGTACCCACTTAAATAAGTGTGCATCATATACCAAGCCAGCCTCTCACACTTGGTTGTGGGGGGAACCGGCATCTCGGTCACAGAGGGGATGGTGTCATTTGTAGTCACACATTTATCAAAAGGTATACCACTCGGTACTATCTCAGTTAAGCTCCTTCTGTGCCTCTGGAACGAGGCCGTAACCCCTACGATTGGGCGCCTAGCCCAACTGCTTGCCCCATGGCCCTCTGAACGGGGTTCTGACATCATAAACGTGGTGACCATATTAGTTACGTTGAATCTCACACAAAATATGCAGTCTATATGGCAAACTGGAAGCCCAGAGGTCAATGCTGTAGGCAAAAAACCTAGGAATTATTTTTCCGGTACTGGGAGGAATGGGTACCCCAGTGAAGACAGAAAGAGAATGACAGACGAGCTCCAAGTAATATGTGGAAAAGAACACTACCAAAAGACAGTAAAGGAAGGCTAAGTGGTTGCGCATCCCATGTAAGAGTGAATGAGATCTACAGAGAGAAAATGGATGCAAGTAAAAGATAATCAGTGACTAGAAAGGCACAGTGTGCAGAGTGGATAAAACAATATAAGAGTTGTAGGGAAAAAGATTTGAGGGGGGTACTCTCCCGACAAACAGCATTCAGGAATGTAGGACGACATCCTATGCTATTTGTATGTTATTATAAGCGCCGGGTGTCAATCTACAAGACACATTCATACTGTATGAACCTTAACAGTTCAGTAATTTACTTGCATCTGGTTATCTAAATTATTGTAGACTGCTATATTAATTTAGTATACTAACTATTTGTTTTAGTTTACTGTATTATACAGGAAAGGCATGAAGCATGGCAGAGGCCAGTATGTAGCTTCCAACACTATTTCTGTCACAGGCAGGTGAGACATTATTGCCATGGAAACGCTGGAAAAAATGTTTGATTCTTATCTAATTGCGATAGATGTGGATTTTTTTCACTAGCTAAGAAACAAGTAGTTCGTTTACATACGCTTGGAATGAAAAGGAAAAGCCTTCGTGAGGATTTAGAATAATTTAAAATTCATAACGGGAACGGCGAGCCTTGGGATAATATACAAGATGTTAGTTACAGTACCTGAGACACATTTTGGCACCAACATGAATGTAGTCCTAGAATAGCACAGATTTGTTGTAGCTGCTCCACGTAAAACAGGAAGAGTAGCAAAATATGTAGCTTGTTTATGTAATTTGGGGGCATATCAGCAACAACCGGCGATAATTATCGCTAAGCGCACTTAGCGCTAGGATACTTATCGCCGGCTAACGTGGATTTTTATCGCTGCGATAGCGTGCTATTAGCAACGCTTATCTCATTTGAGATAAAAATCCTAGCACTAACTGCCTAACGTGAGATTATTGCTGCAAACCCAGCGATAATCTCACAAAATGTGGCGTCAGCTTGTTGATAGGGCCACACAAACTTAGCCATGATATCCACCTTCCATAGGATATCATGGCTAAATCAGTCCAGAAGCAGGCGTTAGGAAAGTAGCGATAACAGGGGTTATCGCTACTTTTCCTACCGCTTTGCTTCATAGCGTGGGGCTTGATGATAGGAGAAATGTCGCTTAGCGACATTTCTCCTGTCATGTTAGGTCAGGAACGCCTACTTTGCATCTCATTAGAGATGCAAAGCTGGGCGTTAAGAATCAGGGCGCTAATGCAAGGTTTCACGCGTTAGCGTGACCTTGTTAATTAGGCGATAAAATTATCGCCGCTTTTTGGCCGAAAACGGCTGCAAAAGCGGCGATAATTTACTATCGCCGCCTTGTAGATATGCCCCTTGATTTGTACATGTGAATTTAGTTAAGGGGTAGAATTTACTAATCTGAGACTATTTGGTACGATGCACCAATAATCCCCAGGTCCAACAAAAGTTCTAAGCAAACAAAAAAACACATTGAAACGGTCAGTTGCAACAGTGGGGCTGGAGCATACTGCGGGTTGCACAAAGGAGTTGGGAAGTGACAAGAGTGACAGTGGTGGGAGTGAGGGAAGTCAGTGGGGAGGAGAAAATCAGAGGGAAGAGAGAAGGGGGTGGTCATGAAGGGAAGACTCCTGAAGGGATGTAAAGATGCTGCTGCCCTTGTACCTATATGGGCCACACTTCGAACAATCCTCCTTAGTTTCCCAGAAATTCTGTTTGTAGAATATGCAGAAAGAAAGGACCATATGCGAGAGGGGGCAGACTTGTTCAAGTTGAAGATGCGAAAGGGAATGTGAAAAACATTGTAATGCAGGTGAATGAGACGGATGCAGACAGTGAACGGGTCATCACTGCAGAGTTCATATTGGGTATTGGCGACATAGAGGTGGGCGAGTCAACAAATAAACAGGGTGAGCTGAGACAGAGGTGAGTCGAGGGCCGGCTCTGAATCACAAAGCCCATGCATGAGCCGAGACCTGAAAATATTTGCCATGCAAATCATGCAACTAACTTCACGTTAGAGTATGATAAGCAGTGTCGGCTGCTCCCAGGAAGCAGCGGTGGGGCGGGAGGGGGGGAAGAGGGTTACAAAAAATAATATATATATATATATATATATATATATCACTTACGTGCCAGATGGCCGGCTGGCCGGCCACCGTTGCCTCTCCTCCATCCTCTCAGTCCTCTTCCTGGCTTCTTCTGTGGAAACAAGAAGTACCCGGGCTCCCTATAGCCATTCAGAACGCTGAAATGCAGCATTGCGATCGGTTTGAGTGCAGTGGTCTGACACACAGCCAGGGAATAGGGGCCTGGGTATGTTTTCCACGCAGTCTGTAATGCAGCCTGCATGGAGAGCATGCAAAGTGCGCATGAATGTTTGGCCGGCCCTAGAGGGACGGTATAACATTTATGCGCACTTACATAGTGCCCACCACTCTTCCCCCTCCTCTGAGATCTGCCTGCCCCGCCGAGACACCATAGCAGGAACAAATAAACTGATAATAATATAGAGTTATTATCATTTTATTTTTCCTTTTTTTTCACTGCTAAAAGCAGCCACTGATGATAAGGTGTCTTCAAAGTTCAAGAAAATGTATTTCTTAGACACACGGAGGCATTTCACTTTAGAACGTAGGATTATTTGAAAATAATTTATTAAAAATTAGTGTTTTTATGCATGTACTAACAAACATTCCTGCCCCAGCCTGGATGTCAATGTAATTAGTCAATTAAGAGGCACGTAAGTGTCATGTATACCTTAAATGTTGCTTAGATCCTTATTGTAGATGGAGCAGCATTATAGATACTAAATCAAACACAGCTTTGTAGCATCCTCACCCAGCACCAGTACAGGCAAGTGATCACGACACACATGGAGCTTGGTATTGCATGTCTTTATTCCTGGGCGTGTAACCATTAACTGAACATTCTGCATCATGAATTCTATCACCCACGCACTTAAATCACTATTCTATGGAGTCCGTCAAGAACCAAAAGGGTCCCGTCATCTCAAACTCACAATACGTTACATTTCCCCCTTTGATAAATAAAAGTACAAATAATACATATAGACAACACAACTCTTCAATAAGTCATTTTGATGCTCAAATCAATTGCCCATATCTGGTCATGTGAGGCTGCAGAGATACCAGCGAAGTGTCCATGCCTGGCACTGGGGATAGGGACATTGGTACAGTTATTGGGCTCTCTGGCTACTGAGGTGGACAAGTCACACTCCTGACATCTGGAGTTGGGGAATGTCAAGGCAGGTGATTGAAATGTGAAGATTCTCGCAAAATGGACTTTCCAGAACGGTAAGCAGTTACCATGTGCCCTTTACAACCCTCAATGGGTCAGCATCAAAAGGACCATCAGACTTGCATTTCTGTTTCTGTATGACAATTGCTTGGTCTCCTGTTTTGAACAAAGTGCTCTGAGCACAGTGGTGTCTGAACAGATAGGTCTTCATTTTGTATTCGTAAGATGAATATGTTTATCAATACCAATAGATCGCTAAGTCGTTCATTGTGACACTTTGGTATCAATGGCCAGCCGCGGCCCATACACATAAGCGTGGTGGGGCGTGAAGGGGGTGTGCAGGGGGGGGGGGGGTGTAAGTGACAAATGATGGAATAAGTTAAATAAATAAATAAAACCACCTACCTTGCACTCGCCACGTCGCCGAGTCGGCGATGTGGCGACTGCAAGGTAAATTGTTTATTTTTTTTTACCTATTCTGTCGTTTGTCACTTCCATCAACCCCACCTCGCCCCGGCCATCGGCACTTACCTGCATGGGCTGTGACTGCCTATGGCTCTCCCAACCATTGAGGAGGCGGGGCTTTCACCCGTGGTAAAATTGGGAGTTGGCCTATAGGCAAGAAGCGTGGACTGAAGAAGTGATTTGAGTCCAAGCTTTCCAACGTAGCGCGCTTAACGGCCATCTTGAGGGTGCTCATAAATCTCTCGACAACACCATTCACATGTGGCCATGAGGTGTGTTTTACTGATGCTTGATGTTTAGATAAGTTTTGGAACTGACACTTTCTGGTAAGCTGAGGTGATGCCCTAGCAAGGCAGAACCTACCACTCCAGTTAGCAGTGGGTGATTACACTCACTGTATATAACCTGTGTTCATTCATGGGTAGCTTGGCACTGAGCATTCAGGCTTATGACAGAGGCAATGTGTAAAGCATTGGCATAGCACTGACAATAAATACACTGAGCGTCACAAAAGAGACATCACACGTGATGCATGTAAAAAACATTTGGCCTGACATTTGTGTTAAGCCATTAACTGATAGTCATCTCCCTTTGGCATTTACATTTCATAAGCAATATAATGCAACCCTAGGCTACATGTTTTTATGGTAATTTTAAATTAAACAATCCAACATTTATTATTTTATAATATGTAGGTAACTTATAATTTTTTTGACTCTTTTTTTAGTTTTTCAAAACAAGGGAATTATTTACCTGATTATCCAGGATGCTTTAATTGAACAGAATCGACACAATAGATTAGTTAAACCCGATATATGAGACATATGTTCCATCATGTAACTAACTTTGGGGTCAACAAATAGAGCATACAATTTATTGTTTGTGACCATGTAATCCTGCTCCCTATTGTGAAAATATATATAAATTTTTTTAATAGCGAAAGAGTACATAGGCATTGGGATTATGCGTTTTTCTATATTTACCATTTTTCTAGAGAGAGTATATTAAAAAGTACTCTCTTGATCACAATAAGTGCTGTTAATCGGTAGGTTTCATGACTAAATCATACTCGTATAATACATTATAGAGTTGGTCATGTGACTCTAGCTTATTATATTTCACTAATTTGCATAACTCTGAGCAGTTACAGGCTATGGAAACTGACAGACCTGGTTCTTTCAATTCTTATTTTAACAACATAATACATAGCAGGACTTGTCCTTTTTGTTTCTTAATTTGATAGCGTGCCACATATTAGGTCAGAAATCGCTTATTTTATTTAGTAGAATAACAACTTAATTGACAATACGGCGAACTGCGCTTGTCAGCAAAAGATATATTGTGGGTCTTGACTTATGTTGCCCACAATTAACTAAAACACTGCTTTTAAAAAAAGTGATTGAAAACCATAATTATTGAATAATGTGATGACATTTCACTTAAGCTAAAATAGAATACTTTTAATGTGATAAATCCACAGAGCTTAAAATGGCATTTTAACCATTTTGATAGTAGGTCCTCCAACTATAGGACCCCAACAATGGGATTGGAACTGTAAAATTTAATATCGGATATCTTGAGTTTACACAGAATGTTTTTGAACCAATGATGTGACACAATACTTGCTGAGTCTTACTACCTGACTGAGAGGTATGAATTATGACCAACTTAATATATTAAGTGTCTGGAGTCTAGAAATGATACAATTTTTGGACTAAAAACAGGATTTGTTTAATAATATGTTTCTATTTCAAAGAAGGGATTTGATTAGAGGTCAAGACATTTTGTGATTGTGCTGGGTGTGTTTAACTCCATCCCCATTGATAACAGGATACATTATTTATAAAAGTCTGGGACAACTAGTGCACACTGTAACATTGTTGATGGTGCATGTAAATGGATTGCCATTATATATTTTATTTTAATTTGAAGAATTTTGAAGTAAAAAATAATAATGCAATTTTGAATGCAATAATGTACAATTTTATGATAGTAAAGTTTGACACAATTGGCGTCAGGTAGATTGTGTGTTTTTTTAGATTGATCATGGATTATATGATAGTTCTGTTTAGGCTCATTTTTGTAGAGATTGTAAATAAATGTTGTATCTATATATGTTTTTGTAGCCCTGAATAAGTCCGTGAGGATGGAACACGTTGGCTACGGTTCTTAATGGAATCTGAAAAGAAGAAAATGAATAAAGGATTCCAAATCTAACATGCTTAATTGATGTTATGTTCTGAAAAAGCGTGTATTGAAAGTGTTTGCTATTTGAAGAAACTTTTTTGAATTACCATTTACTCCAAAGAGATGTAGTATACATTTTTATGGTGCTGAACCATTGCAGAGTGATGTAAATAACATTTGTAACATTTGTATTCAACACACACAATAATAAACACAACATGATCATCATGTACTTCTGGGCATAAATAACACTTGGAAATATTACTAGCAGTACTAGGCCCAACCGTCTTGAAATGACATCAGTAGTATGCACACTTGGGAAAGATCCTATTCTAACCCCCCCCCCTCCCCCCCCCCCCACCCCCCAGCACTCTTATGCGGTGCACCCCAGGTCACAAGAATATCAGAAAAATGCACATACAAAGAATTATAATACTTTTTAGCAGCAACGTGGGCTGAGGCCACACGGATAAAACCTATGTCAAACGAAGTGTTCTTCTGGCAAGAAATCAATGTGTAAGGGAACACCGCCGGTCAGTGTTGTGAATCACAGGCGGTCCGCAGACTCACACACACTCACTCAGAACTGATATGCGATGCAACAGATATCAGACAGGAGGTCAGTATGGAATGGGCTCACACACATATGCACATAGCAGAGTAATGTGGTGCAACTGATCCCCAGCAGGTCAATTGATATCACCCTGCAGACTCCATGGCAAAAGCCTCCCCCCACCCTCCAACTCACCCTGACTACCCTACCCCCACAGATAGGAGCTAACCAGCCCTCCCCCTGGATACTAGGCTGCACACAGCAGACGTCACACTTAGTCAAGGTCCCAGGGAAGCAGTAGGGGATGGGTAGCAGGACAAATTAGGAGGCAGTCGACAAATGGGGGTTTGGCTGCCACTCGGCAAGTTCACCTACAGGATGTGGAGCAGAAGCGGGCTAAGGGTAAAAGTTGGTCAATGAAAAGGGTTCCACAAGAGCCTACTCGCGCCTGCCCAGTTCTGCAAAGCATGGGAGGGCCACATAGTCTCAGTCAATCACCCTCACTACCCAGGCCAGAAACGGCCTATACTCCCTGGCAACACATTGTTGTTGGAGGCCGGGTGAGGAGAGGGCATTTGGCCGGCCGCACTGAGAGCCAAAAAGGGAACAATTGATGAATGGGGACTGAAGCAGGGGAGCCTCTCGGAAGACAGAGGCACCGTGTCAGGTACACGTCAATCAGAGTCACACCCAAGCCATACGGGCACAACTACTGGGGCACAGTGATACAGGTCGCACCAGATTATTACGGGTTCCCACAGTGAAGAGTTGCACTCTCAGTACCTCCCTGAAAAAGAGGCACAATGCATGAAGAGCGTTGATACAGGTTGCACCAGACTGTTCCGGTCAAACACAACGAGGAGTTGTCAATTCCATACCTCCCTGCAAATGAGGCACAGCGTCCGGTGCACATTTTTATGAGTTGCACCAGATAATCCTGGTCACAAACTACGAAGAGTCGCAAAGGCTGTACCTCCTGGAAATTATATATTTTTTTAAATTTCTCATAGACACTTATACTCTTCTGTTCTAATACTCTCCAGCTAATAAGCTGTACTAAAATTCATATAAAAAATAAGAGAGCAACCCTTCAAACAACAAAGGGACAGGGTTAAAGCACCTATCAACAACAGCAACCTACCACTCGCTTCACCCCTTAAGGCATACTATAGAGGTGCTCTAGTGGTAGTGAAAGGTCCTCTCAGGATTGGCTGATGATTTTAGAAAGGCAAGCCTGAGTATAAGCCCAATTGTGCACACACTGGCCTGCAATTGCAGGCTCCTGATATGTTTAAAAACATCAGGCAAGCACCAATTCCTAACGTGTGTAGGAAGGGGGCACGCACATTCACACAGCATTTACAGTGGGAAAGTGCCCAAAGCCCTAAGGCCACTACAAGAGAATCAGCTAAACCCGGGAGGAAAAAGCAAACAGTTTAGGGAAACACTACCTGAAGAGTATAAGGTCTAACATGCGTCCCCCCAGCCAAAAGTGGGGGGATTCTACACAGCTTCAAGGTAGTCCTCCTCACTAAGGTGGAAGATAGAACATCCGTGTTGGAGTGGTCTACCCCGGTCGGTGAGCCAGTCCAAAGTCCATCTCCTGTCAGGAAATGGACCACCTCAACAGCTTTAAATTCTCGCCCCTCATCTGCATTAGCGACCTGAGGGGTCTGTTGTTCATTTGAACCAAGAAGTGAGTGCCAAACAAATACAGTCTCAACTTCTTCAGGGCCTAGACCACTGCCAAGCTTTCCTTTCTTTGGGGCTCAATCTTTGTTCCCGGGGGGGTAACCTCCGGGAGATGAAGGATACTGGCTGGGCGAGGCCTTCCCCGTTCAGCTGAGACAGTACTGCCCGATACCGTGTTCAAAGGCATCCGTCTGAACAACGAATTTCCGAGAGAAGTTAGGGGCCTGGAGAACAGGAGCATTGCCTGTTTGAGGAGTCAAACGCAGATTGGTTGGCCTTGGTCCATATTAAAGTCCTGGGCCACTTCTTTGAAGTAAGCTCTGTCAAGGGGATCAAGGGGGTCACAATTATGCCATATCCTTCAATGAACCTCCGGTAGTACCCAGTCAGGCCAAAGAAGGCTCTGATCCCCGTTTGATTTTTGGGGGGTTCCCAGGCCAGGATAGCTTGCACCTTGTCCTGGAGGGGTTGCACCTTACCCCGACCCACCGGGTGTCCCAAGTATACCACAGATCATTGCCCTATTTGGCACTTAATGGCCTTGATAGTCAGGCATGCTTGCTGGAGGGCCTGAAGTACTTCCTGGAAGTGAAAGAGATGATCTTGATACTGAAGAAGACAATGTTGTCTAGATACACAGCTGAGAAGCCCTCCATACTAGGAAGGACATGCTTCACCACACTGTGGAAGGTGGTGGGGGCATTCTTTTTTTAAACACTTTTACGGTCACAAGTCATCAATTACATTTTTATTATATGGGACGATTATGAGTTTCTGTTTAAGCAATTTTATTTTTATTTATTTGAATTTTCAGTGTTGCAACTAAAAAAGGCAACTTCAGTGTGCTATATTGTCATCATGGTTTAGTTTATTCAGTGCAGTTCAATGCATTATATGTTGTGGCACAAGGACTGCAATACTGAATATATGTATCAAATTAAGCAGGGGCGGCTTCTCCTAAGCATGTTATTATCATTTTATTTTTCAGTACTCTTCTGTAGAGGCTGGGCGGGCCGGCCAAAGAGCAGGGGGAGGAGTGGTAGGCACTTACTAAGTGTGCATGACGTTTTGGTCGGCCGGCCAAACTGTCATACGCACTTGACATGTTCTCCACCGGGCTGTGTTGCACAGCTTGAGTGGAGAGCATGCCCAGGCTCCCAGTCCCTTTCTGAGCACCGAACCACGGTGCTCAGCCCAATTATGATGTTGCTATTAGCAGCATTGTGATTGGCTTGGGGACTCAGGAAGTCTAGGTGTTTCCTGTTCCTGCTTCCTGCCCCTGGTGTCCTGGAAGCGGGTGAAGGGGACAGAGAGGTGGCAGCTGGCAGACAGGTAATTGATTTTTTTATGTTTTTTTCTCATTCCCTCCCCCGTGCGTCCTGACCCAAGCACCCCACTGCTGTTAAGTAGCAGCTGCCACTGAAATTAAGTCCCAAAATCAAGTGTAAGAAGATATATTGTAAAGAGGGTCAAACTATTTTTTGTTCTGCAGGCTTGCGGCAGTTCTTCATTATATAGCTCACGTTGCTCCTTACAGTACATCATATCTTTGAGCCACTAATCGAGTGTAAGGGGTCAGTCATTTTCCCAATGGCTAGCCACTCAACATTTTGCCAGTAGAAGAACTATCTCCATGAGGCTGTAGTTGGCCAGTTGTAGTGACTTGACTAGGCCCATAAAACACATGCAGGGTGCATTTCACCTCATCCATCACCATTGCCAACAAAGCCTGTCACCTTGACCCAGAATGGTGTATGCGGGCGTATGGCCAGGCCATGTGCAGGATGCCCGCCTCTTTGTTATGGCATCTGTCACGGGACGTGTCCATACGGAGCCTGTATTTGTGTAGTTGTAGAGGAGTGTAGTATAATTGGTGTAGGTATTCTTAGGTTACATTTGGAAGTAAGATGTCTGCATGCGCACAATAAACTCCCAGTCTTCAAGTGTGAGAGTGGTCTCTAACAAGCGCCTTGAGACCCTCACAGTTGAGAAGAGTACTTCTTAATTCTCTGATTGATTGATTGATTGAACAAATTATAAAAAAATTCCATTGCAGCGCTAGAGGCTGCTGGCCTGTCTGCCAGTGAGGCATTATATAAACTTGTAATGAGATTTCTACGTGTGCTTTATAAGAGCAGTGTCTGTAAGGCCCTGTAAGGCCCCTAGAGCAGGTGGCTCATCTGGAATTGTGGGTAGCCTCCCGCAGCCTGTGATAAATAAATGCAAGCAGCGGGGTACAACGCTGGGGCTGGGAGATCTTATCTAGTGTACGAAATGTTCCTCCTGGGTATAGGTCTTTCATCGTTTTCAGCCCAGCCTCTGCAAGTATGGAGCGCACCTTGGGTACCTGCATGACTGAGTGTACACCATGCCCTCATGGTGCTATGTATGGTGTTTATTTCCAGGCACAGTACGTCTTTGTGTTCATGCAGTAGAATGGCTGCAAGGGGCAGGGGATGAGCATTGTTAATTTCTATAGCCAAGTGTGTCATGTATTTAGGTGGAAAATACCATAATTAGCAAATTGTGCTTGTGCACATAGGTAATGTAAATGTAGCTCAGGTGAACCAACCCCCCCCCCCCCATTGTGTACGGGTAGCAAGTGCTATATAAATGCAAACCTTTTTTCCCTGTTCTAGCCCTCAACTATCCTTCTCAATCAAAATATCTTACACTTATATCCACCACTCAAATTACAAATTACTTTCATATATTCACTATACTAATTCACCACTAATCCTTTATGGGCCCCGGAGTAGCATGTTACTCGCCTAAAAAGTGCTTTGATGCCTCATCAGGGGCAGTAAGCGCTATATAAATGCAATTACAATATAATACAATATCAATCATATCCTAGGTTGTTTGCCCACCCATGTCAGTGTAACCATGTGTGATTTGAGGGTGGCAACAAAGGTATTTGTTGAAATAATTGATATGTTGTTATACAGGTCAAGAATTGGGGGTTCTACAATCATTTTCATGATTGCTAGTCTGTCCGCAAGTGATGGAGGCAGTCTTGACTACCTGGCCACTTGATCTTACAACTTTCAGATCACCATGTCATAATTCTGTGTAACTACGATCTCTGGATCTTTATGCACCCATATTCCCAGGTATTTGACACACTTTGCACTCTATTCCTGAGGGAAGACCAACCTGCAGAAACACACAGTCACTGGATGATGTCATCAGGGATGTCATCAGTGATGTCATTTGAGATGTCATCAGTGATGTCATCAGTGATGTCACTGAACATGTCATGAGTGATGTAATATGTGACGTCATCAGCAGTGCATTCCGGGAGTTATAGTTAGCTGAACTAACTATAACAGGGGAATTTCTAGGGTTTTGTACGAGGGAAATGTCCAGCTAACTATAACTCCCCTGAAACCTATGTTTTTTAGTGAATTTCTAAGGTTTTTTAAATGCCAATTCCTAACTATAAATCCCCTGAAACCTTTGGTTTTTGCAGTGAATATATATATATATATATATATATATATATATATATATATATATATATTACCTACTGGCGGTCGCCAGTAGGTAGTTATAGTTAGGACCACGTTTCCATAGGAAAACCTCAACATTCTATTTTGAATAACTTTGGCGCCGGTCGACGAATCCTCGCGAATTTCTCAAAATAGGTGGGGCGCTACGCTCCGCTCCTACCCTGAAAGTCTCGGGGGGATCCGTCAAGCGGGGGCTGAGATAAAAGGGGGGTCCCAAAACGCGTTTTTCCCATGCATTTTTCCATAGGACCTTTAGAACGAGCTACAGCCCGAACGGCTGAACAGAATTACTCAAAATTTGGCAGAGAGGTAGTCCCTAGGTCAAGGAAGTGCCTTTTGTAGGTTTGGTGTAAATCTGTTCAGTAGATTCTGAGAAAATAGCCTTTAAATCAATATATATATCTGAGCCAGCTTACGGTGCGCTTACGGTACGCTTACCGTACGCGTACGGTGGCGTGCGCGAGCGCGATTCTGATTGGCTCTTAGATCTTAGTAAACATTCGAATCGGCCGAAACCAGGAAGCGGCGGCCGCCATTTTGTCTCTCGCACTGAGTGTTGTTTATCAAACATGATGGCCAAAAACATGTTACGGGGCTGTTTTGACAACTCCCTCCCACATAGTCATGTTGAGGGAGTCCACAAACATCCCCCAAGAGCAAAAACGGTTTTATTTTTTTTTCGGCAATTTCGCGGGGTACGCTTACTGTACGCTTACCGTAAGCGTACGGTAAAAAAATAAAAATAAAAAAAACACTATCCACACTTACCCCACCCCCTGTGCTTTTGGTGGCCGAAGGCCACCAAATGTACAGGGCTTATTAATAGGTAAAAAAAACTAAATTTTGGCAACATGAAATTATAAAATTGAAATAAAAAAAACACTATCCACATTGACCCCACCCCCTGTGCTTTTGGTGGCCGAAGGCCACCAAATGTACAGGGCTTATTAAAGTTGATAAAAACCGTGCACGGAACGAACTGCGTTAAGTGGGCGCGCACGCCTTGAATGGCGTAAAGTAACTTAGCATTTAAAAAACCGTACAAATTCACTGAAAAAACCATAGGTTTCACACACGTTATAGTTAGGAATTAGCATTTAAAAAACCTTGCAAATTCACTGAAAAAACCATAGGTTTCACACATGTTATAGTTAGCGGAAATTTTACTGATAAAAAACCAGTGAAATTCCCCCGTTATAGTTAGTGCAGGCAACTATAACTCACGCGACCGCAATCTTCTGCTGATGACATATGTGTCTTTATGAAAAAAAATATTTGTAATATATGTATAGCTAAAAATGTATGGAAGAAGACATGGGCAAATAAGTGTCTAAATACAGTATTAGCATCAGCAGAGGATTGCGGTCGCGTGAGTTATAGTTGCCTGCACTAACTATAACGGGGGAATTTCACTGGTTTTTTATCAGTAAAATTTCCGCTAACTATAACATGTGTGAAACCTATGGTTTTTTCAGTGAATTTGCAAGGTTTTTTAAATGCTAATTCCTAACTATAACGTGTGTGAAACCTATGGTTTTTTCAGTGAATATATATATATATATATATATATATATATATATATATATTTATATATATATATATATCTGTATATATGTATATAATATGTATATACATACATATATGTGTATAGATATTGCAGAGAGGCGGTAGCTACTCTGTAGTTATAGTTAAGGTGACCTTAGATAGAAAATCCTCTGATTTTTGCCCATTGATAACGTTGCACCTGTTTGACGAATCTCCATGAAACTTTGCAGTCCTATTTCCCCTTCTACTTATAAAAGTTAAAGGAAACCATGTTGTTTTATCACATAATGGCTGTGTTGTGGGTTAGGGCCTTAAATCAAGGTAAGTCTTAGGTGTTATCATTTTCCCTACCTATTTCCACCTAAATTAAAGTAGTAATAGGTAGGGGAAATTATATATATTTTCTATATATTTAAAAACAAAAACTACTGAGTACTGTGGTACTATCAAGGAAGTACTGCGGTGCCAAAAATAAATAAAACAAATATATTTATGTTTAAAAAATGTAAAAATACTCTAGTACACCATATTTCACAAATATAGTCTACTACAGTGTATTTACAATTTCTATCACATTTCATTATTTTAAAACAAAATACTTTTTAATTCTCATTACCACTTACCATGCTATACCATGAAGTTAACACAGTATACCGTGGCACATACTTTAACTAAGGCCTACATGTACTGTTGTACTGCTACTCCACTGTACGGTATTCCACTGTACACTACTCAACTGTACACCACTACACTCTCCGCTATTGCACTGTATGGAACTCCACTTTACAACACTTCACTCTGTGCTATTCCTCTCTGCGCCACTCTAGCGTACGCAACTTCACTTTACGCCACTACATGCTAAGCTATTCTATTGGATGCCACTCCACTGTATGCCACTCATATGTTTGGTATTCCACTGTACCTCACTCCCCTATACACCGTTCCGCTGTACACTACTCTACTATATGCTATTCCATAGTATGCCAAACAACTGTATTCCACTACACTGAACGCTATTCCACTATATGCCTCTACCCTGTGTGATACTTAACTGAATGTTATTCTGCTGTATTCCACTCCACTGTACGCTACTACACTGTAGGCCACTCCAGTGTGCACAATTCCACTCTACACCAATCTATTCTTTGCTGTTACATTGCACGTCACTCTACTGTACGCCACTACATTGTATGCTATTCCACTCTACCCTACTCCACTGTGTGCCACTAGACTGAATGTCACTCCACTGGATCCCATTTCCAGTGTTCGGTACTGCACTGTTTGCTATTCCACTCTACAACACTCCACTGCATTCCACTGTACTCTACACCACTCAACTCTACACTGCAACTGCACACTACACCACTCCACTATATGGTATTCAACTCCATCACACTCTACTGCATGCCACTCCACTTTAAGTCACACACTACACACCATACCACTTCTCGCCAATCCATTGTACACCACTTCACTGAATGCTATCCACTGTATGCAACTACACTCTATGACACTCAACTGTATAATATTCCATTCTTTTCCACTCCACTTTATGCCACTCCACTATACAGAACCTCATTCTTTGCTATTCCATTTGATGCCACTCTAGTCTATGCCACTCCACTGTATGCTATTTCAGACTACCCCACTCCACTGTATGCTACTGCAGTGCGCCACTCCACTGTACAAAACCCCACAGTACATTACTGAACTCAACGCTTTTTCACTGTATGACACTCTATTGTACTCAACTCTATTCCAGTTAATGCCACTCCACTCTAACCAACTCCATTCCACCCTACTCAAATCGACTCCGCCGTACGACACTCTACTCCATTTAACAACAATCTACACCCCTCCACTATACCACACAATACTCCACTATATAGCACTCCACTATACAACACTTTACTCCACTCTATGCAATTGCACAACACTCTAGTTTACTCTATCAATCAATCAATCAATCAATCAATCAAGATATTTGTATAGTGCGCTACTCACCCGGCGGGTCTCAAGGCGCTTGGGGGGGGGGAGGCGCTACTGCTCGAACAGCCAGTTCTTGAGTTGCTTCCTGAAGGAGAGGTGGTCTTGGGTCAGGCGGAGGTGGATGGGGAGGGAGTTCCAAGTCTTGGCTGCCAGGTAGGAGAAGGATCTTCCTCCCATGGTGGCTCTTCGAATGCGTGGAACGGTGGCGAGGGCATGGTTGGTCGATCGTAGCTGGCGGGTGGGAGTGTAGAAGGTCACCTCTACCACACTGTATTGCACGTTACTCTACTCCACTCCACTGCACTCCCACAACTCTTTAATTCATTCTGTGCCAGTACACTCTACTTGACTGTACAACACTTTTCCAACAGTGACCAAACGGCAATCTGGTCAACTGTACTCCACACCACTACACTGTATAAGACTTTAGTACATTTTGTGCAATGACAGTGCACTGTACTCCTCTCTAGGCCTCTCTACACTGCAATATAACACTACTTCCCTGCAATCTGGCAAAGCCTCAGGGCTTGATAAACTCCCTGGTGATCTGTATAAATCTGAACCTAATATCTGGGCCATATTGCTTCATTTAGTTTTTAATGCCATTGGACGTGGAGGTGCGATCCAAGCTACATGGAAAGGAGCTGAAATAATCCCAATTTTTAAAAAAGGGGACAAAGGGGATCCTGCAAATTATAGGCCAATTAGCCTGATAGACGTCTCCCAAAGTTTTTCGGTAAACTTATTTTAACACATATACAAAATTAGGCAGAGGACAATAACATACTTTCACACCTGCAGGCGGGGTTCAGAGCCGCCACCAGCACTCTGGATCAAGTGTTTCATTTTTTAATGCTCATCTGGAAAGAGGTTAAACTCAACAAAGGCCACCTCTATGTAGTATTTGTCGATCTCAAAACAGCCTTTGACTATGGTCTACCCTGAGAAACATGGGCTTCCCCCCCTGCCCTACTTCACCTTCTAATCCGGTTACACCATGAGAACTATGCTAGAGTCAAATGGGGTCAAGATGGGAGACTGACTGGAAAAATCTCAACTGGGAAAGGAGTGTGCCAGGGGTGCGTGCTGGCCCCAACTGTGTTTACCCTTTTCATGAATGAGCTAATTAATAAGTTGTACGACTGTGGTGTATATATATATTATATTATTGTGCACAAAGTCGAAAGTTTCACGAAGCTGTATTTTACATAGGTAATGACAGTTCACTTTCTATAGCCCTGTAAATCCTCCAATGGGAACCATGTCCTCAGCATGCAAGCTGTGCAATTGACAACACCCCACTACTTACCTGCACTGAGAAAGGCGTAACTGCTGAAATGCGTTTAAGTGGTGATTTCATAAAATTATGGAGACGAGGTGTGCATGGAGTGTGGAGGGCAAAAATTACTTACCGTCAAACATCAATAGAGGGCTGCGTGAACAGTGACTTTGTGTGCAATTCGTGCCTGATCCATCGTAGGAGTAATTGGTTATTTTAACTTAGATTATCTGAAACGGCATGTGAACAGTTTATTTAGATCCATTGTGGAATGAAGACAATCTAATGTGCACTAAGTATAAAGTTTCACGAATCTGTATTTTATATAGATAACGACAGTCCTCTTTCTATGGCCCTGGACCTCCTCCAATGAGAACCATGCCCTCAGCATTTAAGCTGTGCAATTGACAAAATCCTGCTAGTTACCTGTATTGAGAAAGGTGTAACTGCTGAAACACGTCTGCATGGTAATTTAATAAAATGGGGAAGCAAAGTGACATCTGGAGCCTTGCTTGGTGATATTTGATTCACGCAGGGTGAACTCGAGCTGTGTCGGAGCCCGCACCGGATTCGGCAGCGCATGTTTTTAGTTATGGTATTATTATTTTTTTTTCTCTATTATAATATAATAAAAATATTAAACAAAAAAATGCATCAAATACTCTTAAAAAAGCACATTACAATGATATAACAATATTATTATCAACTATACTAAACAATACTAATAAAAGATGGTCTTACCTGCCCATGATATTTTTGACATCATATTTAATACACAATATTTGTGACTTATGATATATTGGCTGAACAGCATTTAAGAGATATGGTTGGTGTGGGAGCAATACCCAAAATTCAGGAATTGCCTCACAGTGGTTCCAGGGCTTGGCTTCTCTCTCTCTCTGCAAATGTGGTGGTAGTATGCAGTTGAAGTCCCCAGAAGTTGTGCTAAGAATTCTTAATGACTAGTATTGAGGGTTCTTTAGTGGCAGAGACAAAGAAAGACGTCTGTGTTTGAGGTCTGGTGTCTCAGAATGCCAATGTCCCTTTCATAGGTTCAGGAATGGAAGTTCTGCAAACTGTTTTGAAGAACTTCCCTGCATTCACCTTAAAGGAAGGAGTCCACTGACGGTTGGTCAGTGGTACTGAAGTTATCCATGCACTGAGGAAATTGTGCCTAGATAAGGAGGGTCTTGAGGAGAGTTCCAGGAAGAAACTGACCCTTGTAGCCCACTGAAGGATCTGCTCCACCAGGCTGCACAGTGAAGCCTTGTGACTCTTTTTCCTCGTACCCCTGTCCTGATGAGGCCCAAGTAGTAGGGCTGAAACGCGTCGATAACTGGAAAAGGAGGAATCTGTTGAATATTGAATTGAAATATAATCGTGGACTTGCACATAAAAAAGTTTTCTTTGAGGTGGAGAGGATACCTCTAATTTGCATAGGGTTACCTCACAGTGGATCGCAATGTATTTAGGAACGGACACTTGTAAAAAAAGTCGGGGTCTAGGAAACTATTATTTCAGATTTTTTTGTAATTTTGTATGTGCTCTATGTATGTATGGTGTATATATTTTTGTCAGATTGTTTCTTTTAAAATTGGCAGAAAAAAGACCATTGGTCCTAACCTGATATGAATTAAGAAATAAAATATGGTTTTGACCGGGAATGGATATTGAATGTGATTTATTAAGAAATACATACGAATTTGATGGGATATTGATCCAATGTATAGGAGTAATTAAATGTACCCTATTTGGAGTGTTTTGGATATCTGTCCCTCCACATCATTTTGTTCTTTGTATATCTTTTCTCTCCGAGGCATGCTGCAAGGTGACTAGATCCTCAAATTTGTTTTTTAATAAGGGTATCAAGACCCTATCACTCCGTTGATCAGAAGGCGGCCTGGAGATGGAGAACCATGACCACAAAAGCTAGACTCACCAAAGAAGTGCCTGTGACAGCATTGCACCGGTAATGATTTGACCTTAGAAAAAAATGCAACTGCAATCTGCAGTTCCTTATTGCAGTTCTTCGACCAAGATCACTGCTGCGATCCGGGTTGGGCTCTTCACTTGCTTGTGTGCTGAGTTTGACAATTGGTCAAACAATGAAGATTTCCATCCACTCTAAAGGCTTTAGTGACTGCAGCTATAGCAGGAGCAACCTCTCCATCTCAGCTGGCAGCATTTAGAGGCACCTCCATACTGAATTTTATGTCAGGACATGGAGGCTAATATTATGCAATACTTCTTTTATTTTCTGCTCAACACAATAAAAACACAGCCGGCAGCATCCAAAGGCACCTCTGTATTGAACTGTTCACATGGTACAGTGTGTAATTGGGACTGTGCAAGCAATTGTGACAGACACTGGAACAGTGACATCATTTAAGATAACCAGAGTGTACCTATCTTAGGAGATGGGAGTCGCAAATGAATGTTACAGGATCACTAGCTACCATTCCCATGAGGGCAACCTGTCCTGATTCATACTGATTGTATCAGTATGATATCCTTTACCTATGAGCATACGTGAAAAACCTGAGTCAGTACTGGCTGGTTCCTGCCATGTCTAATTACTCTCCAAGTATACAAGTGTATATCAGTGGTGTAACGAAAGTTGAGGGGCCCCCCCCTGCAAGTTGCCCCCACTATCACTTGCCTGATTAATGCCTCATTTACCACGGGTATGCTCCCCCCCCCCCCCGAGTGGAAAAGGGCAATGGTAAAAGCCCTGCTAAAAAAAAAAACAATGTGAACTCTGCCGACTTGGGCAACTGTCACCCTATCTCGCTCCTTCCTGGAATCAGTAAGATTGCGGAGAAATATGTTAACCACTCGCTCTCCACGTTCCTCCCGCGATCTGCTCCACCCCACTCAAACGGGCTTTCGCCCTCACCAAGGCACTGAAAGTGCCTTGTTAGCGGTCGTGGAAGAATCAAGAAAGGTTCTTGATTCAAGAGGATCTTCAGCCATAATCCTCCTTGGCTTGAGCGCGGCCTTGGCCACGGTGAACCATCGAATTTTGGTTCACCATCTCAGTAGCGTAGGAGTGACTGGCACAGCCTTACTATGACTGCAATCTTTTTTAGAATAAAGATTCTTCCAGGTCTTTGAAGGTGACACCATCTCACAACCTATCCCCTTACAGTGTGGAGTTCCTCAGGGTTCATCCTTGAGCCCCACTTTTTTTAATGTCTATATAGCCCCGTTGACGGATGTTGTATCCCCCTTCGGGATCCATATAATAACATACGCCGATGACACACAGCTGGTTGTAACATTGAACCATGCGGACCAGACGTCCAATGAGCTCCACTCATGTCTAGAGGAAGTTGCCAAATGGATGAGTCTGTCTCATCTAAAACTTAATGTGGAAAATTCGAGCTTATGGTTCTCGGCAACCCTCTAAGCTTTAAAGCAAACACTATGTGGCCTACTTGTATGGGCCCGGTACCAGCTCCCAAAACCGAAATAAAAAGTCTGTGCATTTGGCTAGATCAAGACCTCACCTTTAAAATCCAGGCTAGGAAGACAGCTGCCTCAAGTGCTTCTCCTTCTTCCCTTTCAAGCAAAAAAAGTTGCTGGTCCAGGCACTAATCCTTTCAAGGATAGATTATGGCACCGCCCTATATCTAGGTGCCCCGAACTCAGTGGTCATGAAACTGCAGATTGTACAAAATTGTGCAGCAAGACTGCTTACGGGGACCCCCAAATGTTGCTCAGCAGGGCCCGCGTTATGCTCCCTCCACTGGCTCCCAGTGCAGAAGAGAATCAACTTTAAGGCCATCTGCATTGTCCATAAGTCTCTCGAAGGGAGTGGACCACCTATCAATAAAGCTATGATCTGCCCCTATAGGGCGAACAGAAGACTCCGCTCAGATGCGCTCCATCTAGCAGTGGTCCCCAGGATCAAGAAGGCCAGAAGTGGCGGTCAGCTTTTATCAAATAATGCCGCCAGACTCTGGAACACCCTACCACTTTATCTTCGTAGGGAATGCAACCATCTTACCTTCCGGAAACAGCTAAAAACCTGGCTCTTTCCTTAGGGGTTCTGTCCACTCTGCTTCATTGTTGGGATGATCCCAGGTAGCTATGCGCTAAATAAAAGCCATTTCATTCATGCATTCATTCATTCAATCCAGAACTCTCAGGCCTGAGTATAGTGCTGAGGGGCCCCCCTGCAGCTCGGGGGCCCCCGCACCACTAGGGCTGTGGGGGCTTGTGTTACGCCCCTGATGTATATTATTGTGCCCTATACTTTTTATGTACAGCATTGTGTGTGCTGTAATTAAACTCCTTTTTTATTTTTCTAGTAAAATCACTGGGTGTTCAATAATTTATTAACTGTTACTATTTGCTTAGTTGAGTCTACACCCCACCCCACCTACCTGAGTATGCCTTGCACTGCTCTACTTCACTACCAAATATGTCAAGTGTACGTAGTGCTCAGTTGTAGGTCCAATAGTAAGGTAGGGTCTCAGAACACCAGTGGTAAAATGTGCTAATTGTTACAATCTAAGCACAGTAAGGCATTACTATCCTAGGACGTTTGAAAAATCCATTCCCTGTGCATGGTCTGCAACCATAATTCTGCCTTTTAATGCACATTTATTTTTCAGATTTGTTGCTTATAAAGGCTAAGGAAAGCAGTAACAATAGGTTAATATATGTGTTAAGTATTAGTTCAAAACATTGAATTAAAAAAGACTAATAAAAATAAAAATACACTATATAAAGAGCGTTAGCAAACAAAACAAGCATTTCCAATGCAATAGGTCTCGCATTTACACAACATTGAGCTATTGGCATTGTAATTGACAATGCCTTTTATTTATGTTTGGGTTTTTGAAACATAAATAAAAGGCATTGTCATTTACAATGCCAATAGCTTAAACTCGCTTAAATGTGAGACCTATTGCATTGCAAATGCTTGTTTTTTTTAAAGTCTGCTTTGTGTTTTTTTTCATTATATTTATATTTGACGTTTACCTAAGCGTGTTTTGCCTTGTTAGGATCAAGTTCACTTCTGCTCTCCACTGACAATCTGTAATTGAGCTAGATAGCGTTTATCTATATTTCCCAAGAAACCCTTCAGCTCCTTCGACAGGTAAAATGTTACAGAAGTATTACAGCAATATGGACTTTGGGCAGGATGTGACAGCTTGAATCACATTTCATGCCTCTCTCCAAAGAGTGCTCCATATTGCCAGTCGCTGTAATTATATTGTACTGATCTGTTTCATACCAGTGGATGCTGCACAAGAAGTGTGATGGCCATACTGGGAAAGGATCTCCTTATTCCATGTTAAAGCAGCAGATATAGTTCTATCATTGGAGTCCTTCTACCATCTCATTGACCAAAAAGGATTTGTGTTGGACTTTCAGGTTTTCCATTCAACACAGTCATCTATTGCATTCCTTCCTGTGCTTTGAGCTGGCTTTATATGTGCACTACAGATCCATTCAAGGCCTCATTTATGAGGTTTTGGCCCAGGGCAGCGCCGCAAGGAATCTTGCTGTGCTGCCCTACACCAAAGGAAAAGGGCAGGAATACCACATATCTATAAGATATAGTGCAATCCTGCCCTTTTCCCCTGCGCTGGCACCCAATGGGCTGCCATGCGCCAACGCAGGCACCCTTGCACCATGGCGCCTGCGTTGCAGGGCTGATAGATTTTGTACAGGAAGGGTTACCTTCCTGCACAAAATCAATCAACTCAGGCTATTTCCTCTTTCCATGTGTGCTGCAGAATGCAGCACACATATAAAAAGGAAAAAATTAGGAGAAACGAAAACATTAGATTCTGATGCATTCCCAGGTTTACGATTTCTCGGAAATGGTTCATATTCTATGGGTGTTGTGTGGGAACACCCAAAGCAACACCCCTGAAAATCCCCTTTCACTCAGTGTTGTGCGTGAACGGGACGCATATTTACAAGGCCATGAAAAGCCACGTAAAGTGACATTATGTGGCCTTATAAATATGACGTGGCATATTGCGCCACCGGAACTTCAAAAAAGTGCGTTTCGGCAGCGCAAACGTTTTGTGTTCAAAAGCGGGTTGTAGTCTGTTTCGCTACCTTTTGTGGAGCCTGATTTTGATGGGACAAACCAACCCAACTTTCTTCTCCAAACTTGCTCATGTCAGGCGGTCCTGTTCCTCTTTCTTTCTTTCCGGGTCATGATATAGCAATCACCCACTTCACCCTGGCACTCGAGAAGCCAATGTAATGAGACAGGCAAGTGCTTGGAAATTGACTCAATAAGCTTGGGGTGTATTGCACTGCTGGACTGAACATGCTAGAAAAAGCCTCCAGGAATGAATGCAACGGCCAGGTGAAGCCTCTCGAAATACAACAGTGCCTTTGATCATGGCAAAGTTGATCTTCTGTTAGAAGATGTGGGTGGCAGGGGTCTTTCTTGGTGCGGTAAATGGTTGTCTGTATGTGGGTCAACCACCTATAAAAGGTGGGGGTTAACAGGGCAGCCTCTTTCTGCGGATGACCTCCAGGCACCTCCTTGTGTGATCCCTGCCATCCAGTTTTGCCTTAACATATCTCTTTCAGTTTTGGGGGTTGCTTTGCTGTAATATGTGTTTTTATTGCTTGTTTCCAATTGCATGGTTGATACTTTTCTTCTTCTTTAACTGTAGTATTTTGAAAACTGGGTGGGGGGTCCAATTCAATTCAATATGTTTATTAAGAATTTGGATCTCTAATGAGGTCGTACATACATAATCATATAAAAGAAAAACTCAGCAATAAATATAAACACTTCATTAAAACCATTATATCTATGTCGTTACATCAGTTTGTACAGATTTAACTCATCAAAAGACATCAAATAGGGGATTCTTTAGGCAGCATTGGGGCCCTCCAATAAAGGGAAACAAAAAATGACACAATGTACAATTCAAAACGTGTGCAACTTTGATAGAATAACATAAAAATGCAATTTTATCCAATGGCCAATTATTAAAAATGGATCATAAAGCAGCAACAATGGCAAAATATTAAGTAAAGTACATCATATGGCAGCAACAGCATAGCAGCAATCGTAAAGTTACATCCTACACTGGAACGGTAAAGGATCAAATCTTGATGAGAATAAATACAATTTAGAAAATTATAGCAGAACCTTATGCTTTATATAAAGTGCGTCATAAAGCAGCAAAATCATTTCCCTTAGGACTTATAAAACCTAATTTAGTGCAAACAGCGATAAGTAAACAATAATCATAAGTATATATTTTCCACAAGAGAAAAATAAATACAACAGGTCGAAGAGACAAAGAGCTTGAAGCTTTAAAAACAATATAATAGGAAAACTAATTAAATGCATAGCCAGCCGTACTCAGAGACTAATTGATAAAAGTTAAAATATATTCATAAACGTCCTAAAAAAGTTTAAAAGTTTTATGCATACTATTTCATTTTTTGGACAAAACAGAAATTCTCGAGCAGACAAAACATTTTTAATGCCATTCTGGATAAACATTGGTCGAAGCCACCTAAATCGAGATAAAGTCAACGCCGGACATACAAACAAAATATGATCAAGGTTCTGAATATCCTGGTTACAGAAGTTGCAATTTTTTCCACCTTTGCTATTAGTAGAGCAATTTACAGTTAAACCATTTAGTGGTAAAATATTCATACGGCTGAGAGTGAGCCATCAGCGAATACCGTGGCTTAAGTTCCAGGAGAGGTATTTCTGGGGCACTCTTGGGGAAGAATCCTTAACTATTGTTTCCAGTCTGGCCCTTGCTCTACATATAATAACGTCCTTCTGATGGCTAATTATGCCACTTGAGATCTTTAAAAAGGATTTCAATTCTGTTAGGGAAAAGGACAGCACAAGATCCTCTTGCTCATTAAAATATTGCAGTGCCAAGTAGAAATCACTGAAAAAAAGAGTATTTATACATTTATCCTTCAAAAATTTCCTGTAGTATAAAATTCCTCCATGAAGAAGGATCGCTATTCTTTGGGTGGTAACCCCAACTTATTACCCTAGCTAAACCTTGTAAAAAAGAACTTACCAAGCCAAATTCTAGCCTAAAGGCGGCTGTTGGGACAAGGGTATTAAAATTACATAATTTACGGAACATTTGGCCTTCGATATTATCCAAGAAGCTCCATTCACTTACTGGTATCGATTCAATTGCATATAACAAGGTGGGAGGAATTTTGGCTTTAAAAACTAAAAGCAGATGTAAAAAATGTCTTCGACCCATAGCACTATAAATTAGGCGAAAGCCATTTGCATGCGATGTCGCTTTACAAGAGCTATGTTCCGTATGGGGACTAATCCTTGTACTACTAGAACTGACTTTTCCCAGATAAAGATAAGAATCTACAATCTCCAATTTTTCGGAGCCAATTCTCCAATTAAAATTGCAAACTTTCCTAGTTTTTCCTCGTTTCATAACCAAAACCTTACTTTTAGAAACATTTATCTTCAGAAATTGTGCAGACTTATAATTCTGTAGTTGTGACAATTTTTTGTTTAAACCAATAGGTGTCAGGTCCATAATTACAATATCATCTGCATACTTACGGCAAGGGAATGAATGGCCACCTATCTTTGGCGCGTCCACTTCCGTTAAGGAAAAACAATCCGGTAGATCTCTTACATATAGGTGCCGATCACGATCCGGTAAAAAATGTCCCCGTACGACTCGTATCGGGTCTTTTTACCGTACGAATCGTACAAGTGCCGTACGAACTGGCAATCACGATTCGCATGGTAAAAAGTCCATACGAACCGCACTGGGAATATTTCCCCACACGTCCCCGGGTCGGAAAATGTGTCCGACACGTCCTCGGACGATTCACCGTACAAACGTGAAAGGTGAACTCCGACCGGGGAATCACGATCCATCCCGGGCGTCCGAATGTACAACCGTATGGTGAAAAGACCGTCCGCACCGAACTCCCATAACAACCATGGAGACGTCCAAACAGGTGCCCGGTACGTGCCGTACCCCCCCAGCCCCCGTAGGTACGCGCCGACCCCCCCCCCGCCCCCGTAGGTACGCGCCGACCCCCCCCCAGCCCCCGTAGGTACGCGCCGACCCCCCCCCAGCCCCCGTAGGTACGCGCCGACCCCCCCTGTGTGTACACCCGTGTACGGTGCGTACCCCCCCGTGTACGCTCGAGTCGTACCCCCCCGTGTACGCTCGAGTCGAACCCCCCCGTGTACGCTCGAGTCGAACCCCCCCGTGTACGCTCGAGTCGGACCCCCCGTGTACGCTCGAGTCGTACCCCCACCCGTGTATGTACGGTGCGTACCCCCCCGTGTACGCTCGAGTCGAACCCCCCCGTGTACGCTCGAGTCGAACCCCCCCGAGTACGCTCGAGTCGGACCCCCCGTGTACGCTCGAGTCGTACCCCCACCCGTGTATGTACGGTGCGTACCCCCAGCGCTACGGGTGGGGATACGACTCGAGCGTACACGGGGGGGTCCGACTCGAGCGTACACGGGGGGGTTCGACTCGAGCGTACACGGGGGGGTTCGACTCGAGCGTACACGGGGGGGTACGCACCGTACATACACGGGTGGGGGTACGACTCGAGCGTACACGGGGGGTCCGACTCGAGCGTACACGGGGGGGTTCGACTCGAGCGTACACGGGGGGGTTCGACTCGAGCGTACACGGGGGGGTACGCACCGTACATACACGGGTGGGGGTACGACTCGAGCGTACACGGGGGGGTCCGACTCGAGCGTACACGGGGGGGTTCGACTTGAGCGTACACGGGGGGGTTCGACTCGAGCGTACACGGGGGGGTACGCACCGTACATACACGGGTGGGGGTACGACTCGAGCGTACACGGGGGGGTCCGACTCGAGCGTACACGGGGGGGTTCGACTCGAGCGTACACGGGGGGGTTCGACTCGAGCGTACATGGGGGGGTACGCACCGTACATACACGGGTGGGGGTACGACTCGAGCGTACACGGGGGGGTCCGACTCGAGCGTACACGGGGGGTTCGACTCGAGCGTACACGGGGGGGTTCGACTCGAGCGTACACGGGGGGGTACGCACCGTACATACACGGGTGGGGGTACGACTCGAGCGTACACGGGGGGGTCCGACTCGAGCGTACACGGGGGGGTCCGACTCGAGCGTACACGGGGGGGTTTGACTCGAGCGTACACGGGGGGTTCGACTCGAGCGTACACGGGGGGGTACGCACCGTACATACACAGGTGGGGGTACGACTCGAGCGTACACGGGGGGGTCCGACTCGAGCGTACACGGGGGGGTTCGACTCGAGCGTACACGGGGGGGTACGCACCGTACATACACGGGTGGGGGTACGACTCGAGCGTACACGGGGGGGTCCGACTCGAGCGTACACGGGGGGGTTCGACTCGAGCGTACACGGGGGGGTTCGACTCGAGCGTACACGGGGGGGTACGCACCGTACATAAACGGGTGGGGGTACGACTCGAGCATACACGGGGGGGTCCGACTCGAGCGTACACGGGGGGGTTCGACTCGAGCGTACACGGGGGGGTTCGACTCGAGCGTACACGGGGGGGTACGCACCGTACATACACGGGTGGGGGTACGACTCGAGCGTACACGGGGGGGTCCGACTCGAGCGTACACGGGGGGGTTCGACTCGAGCGTACACGGGGGGGTTCGACTCGAGCGTACACGGGGGGGTACGCACCGTACACGGGTGTACACACAGGGGGGGTCGGCGCGTACCTACGGGGGCTGGGGTGGGAGTCGGCACGTACCTACGGGGGCTGGGGGGGGGTCGGCGCGTACCTACGGGGGCTGGGGGGGGGGGTCGGCACGTACCTACGGGGGCTGGGGGGGGGGTCGGCGCGTACCTACGGGGGCTGGGGGGGGGGTCGGCGCGTACCTACGGGGGCTGGGGGGGGAGTCGGCGCGTACCGGGCCACCTACTCTGGTCGATTCGCGCCGTACTTCGCTTTTGCGGCACTTTTTGGGTGCCGTGAAAATATTGCCGTCCGGACTGCTGTCGGTTCGAATCGTAATTCCTGGTTCGTGAAACGCTGCCTGAAAGCGTCCCGAGGTCACGTCGCAGCATTCCCGGATCACATTCGTATGTATATTTTCGTCGGTCGGTGTTTTTTACGATTCGTACGGAAATGGTGTTTCCGTGCGAATCGTAATTCCATGTTTGTAAAGTTTTACAACCGGGTACGAGTCGGACGGGGAATTCGCTCCGACCGACGGTTCGTACGCGGTTTTTAACGGATCGTGATCGGCACCTTAGAGAGAACAATAGAGGTGCTAATAGGCAACCTTGCTTCAAGCCATTTTCCATAGAAATAACTGAAGATAGGCCCTGAGTACCCCCTATTAGTACCTGGCACCATGTTTGTGAGTGTAGGGCAATAACTAAGGATAACAGAATTAAAGGCACCCCCATTTTATATAGCTTTTTCCAAAGAAGTGGCCGGTCAACCTTATCGAAAGCAGTAGAAAAGTCTATAAATGCTACATAGACATTTGTCCTGCGAAAGACCGTATATTTCTCTCCTATTAATTTCAACAAACAGATGTTGTCTAAGGTGGAATGGTTTTTCCTAAACCCTGCTTGCTCAATGGGGAGAATTTTCTCCTCTACTACCCAATGAGTAAGATTCTCAAGAACACTGCGAGCAAAGATTTTCCCCACTGTGTCCAATAAAGCTATTTGCCGGTAGTTACCTGGAAGATGTCTTTCGCCTTTTTTGTATAATGGAAATAGGATACTACCGGACCATGACGAAGGGGTCCGCCCATACAGATAGCAATATTCAAACAGGGGGGTAAGATATGTTGCCCATAGTATCGGCTCTTTTTTTATGACTGACATAGGGATTTCATCTGGGCCCATTGCCCCAGAGGCTGTAATTTTTTTAATCAGTCTAAAGGACTTCCTTCTTAGGAGGCGCATTATCGTAAACTGAAATTTTTGGGGAGTTCATTCGAGGAAGTCCGGCCAGGAGGAATTTGAATCCGCGGAGTAAAGTTTTAATAAGTGGGATTTCCATTCTTCTTCATTTATTGAAATGGGAAGAGATCTAATTCTAGTACCACAACTTTCTGCGATCATTTCCCAGTATCGTTTTGAGTTATTTTTAGAAGCAGCATCCTTTAATTGAACCCATTCGTAGTCTTCTTTTTTTTGTTTTAAAGAGCATTTTTTCCATTGTCTTTTCCTCTTTAGTAGACATATTAGTCTATTTCGTTCAGGTGCATAATTCAAAAACTGAGCCCTCAGTAATTTGTTTAAATCCTTATTTATTTGAAGTAATGGGTTAAAACCAGATCTCTGTTTAATTCTTGTGTGGATGGATTTACAAGACATGATCATACTGTTTATACAATGGCTATAAGATTCCATTAAATTATTTTGGGGGTGATCTAAGTATTCTGTTACTCTAAGCTGATTTTCGCCTATTAAAATAGTTAAGGACTTTTTTAATTTTGAAACGGTCAGAGGATTCCAGTAAATTCTGCCATTTGCTTTGTTAAAATCTACCGCTTTATCCTTAAAATTCCAAGAGATCCCCCCAGCACAGGACGCCTCTATTTTTAAGCTAATCACCATATGGTCACTAAATTGATTTTCTAAAATTTCCATATTTGATAATCTATTAAAAAACTCAGCCGAGGTAATCGCATAATCAATAATGGAGCCACCATTCGGTCCCTTATGTGTATTTTTTGCTGGAATATCTTTTTCTAGTCTCCCATTGACTACTAATGCCTCCAAATTTCTTAAGCCTTCTAATAAAATTGTTCCTCTTTTATCAGTACAACTATGATTTGGGAATTGAGCAGGTGGTATATTTAATGCTTCCTACTTAGCGGAGTTAGCAAAAAGCGCCATACAATGGGTGGAAACCTTAGCATTCAGGTCTCCAACCAGCATTAGGTTCTTACATTCTGAGCTTTTGAGGATAGACGAGACAAAGGCAAGCAGATCTTTTAGTAAATATGTATTAGATGAGTCCGTGGGATGTATGCATTTATAATTAAAAGGGACTCAGAATCTTCATTGGTCTCTAACTTGATTGCCTGAAATAGATTAGAGGCATGTGGGATTGTTTTATATTTCCATTTGAGGCTTGATCTAGGCAAAACGCGAAGCCTCCTTTGACATGTTCCCTGCTCACCGGGAGCGCAGGGCGGCTCAGCACATAATAATCTTCCATGGACCAGTTTGTTATAATCCAGGACTCTTGAATACATATTACGTCGGGGTTTTATTCTTTCAAGAACAGCCAAGCATTTGTGTTTGTGCTTAAGCTGGCTGCGCTCCAGGAGACCAATTTAAGGCCCGTGCTAGGAAGAGTTCCCAGACCTTAGGCCAACTGAACTATTTGTATTCAGGGCCCCTGCCACCCAACTCCATTTCTTGTTTTCATCCTCTATAGATAGCACTCCATTGCTCTTTTTCTCTGGTTGGAGGCAAACTCTTCTTCCGTCCTTCCCGAGAGAAATCTGTAATACCCTTTCTCTTTCCAAATGGTGAGCATCAAGAGACGATAGATCTTGTATGATGGAAAGCTGCCTATTAATGGACTCGTTTTCAGGGGCTTTCTCCTCATTGGGGACCAGAACTTCAATACCACAGCACCGTAGTTTATCGGAATTTGAGATAATTAAATGAGAGGTTACCTTGGACCTAAATATCACTCTGGCACCTTCAAGATTGCCATGTTTTAAAACTTGAACCAAAGCCAAATCATTTTTAAATCATATATTTCAGCAAAACAACTCAATAAATAAGACCTATTCATATATAGCTCTTAATCAAAAATAAAAACAAAATCCAACGAAAGGGGTATAGACGGCTGAGTGCTAACATAATAGTCTCCCTTAGTCAATTTTCTTGGATTATAAATCACATCACTACCAATATCAGATGAAAATAATACAGTGTCAGGATGCAAACCACATTTTGCACCCAGTGCAGTACTTGGATCTGTAGTATTGGCTTCTTGAGACACCAAGATTATAGTACTGGAGTTCAGCTGAAGTGTGTTTAAGTCCATTGGAGAAACTTTCACTTGAACTTCTACCCTTTTCTGATCTTTTACAGCGGGGGTCAGAGGTAAAATTAGATTTATATTAGGGTCAAAACGGATTTGTTTAGCCCTTTTCTTCATAATCCTCGGGTGTTTCCTCTTTTTGATTACTTCTTTCTACTAGCGGATTTTCCTTCTTTTTTTTAAGGACTTTTCTTCTGGTGAAATATGATCAGATTTTAGTTCCTTCATAGTAGAATGAACAATTTTATTAATCCCTGTTTTAAAAAAAAAATTGGATAAACTTTACGGTCTACAATAACTTTGTCCTTTCCTGTAGTCGGGAGAGGGGAATTAGCGGGGAGCAACATAAAAGCCTCAGGCTCAAAGAATTGCTGAGAATCATCAAATAAATCCACACTTTCTTTATCTTTATGTTTTGGGGATTTAGTAGTCAATGGGAGACTAGAAAAAGATATTCCAGCAAAAAATACACATAAGGGACCGAATGGTGGCTCCATTATTGATTATGCGATTACCTCGGCTGAGTTTTTTTAATAGATTATCAAATATGGAAATTTTAGAAAATCAATTTAGTGACCATATGGTGATTAGCTTAAAAATAGAGGCGTCTTTAGGTTCAGATTAAATACCTGTGTGTGTGAAGGAGGAATCTCTAAACAAGATTTAGATTTATCTGATAAAGGGACAGAAATCTTACTGATTGGTTGAATATGGTTCGAAAATATTGATTTGATCAATGACAGAAGTGAATCAAGGATATAATCAGAATCGTTTACGGATCTTTCTATAAGAGCTAAAATAGACGATAAGACTCTTTCCAAACAAAACAATGATTCCGACATCAATATTTTATCATCAGACTCCATAATTGGGGGGTAAGAATCCAAAGGAAAATCGGGAGTGATAGAGGCTCTAGAGCTTATTGAGTCCGCTCCACTAGGCGTACTACTGAAAAGTCGCATTTTAATAGAAGAACCTGGAGGATGAACTTGAGAGTTTGGAAGCTGTGAGATATCAAAAGTACGTGGCTTAGGAATTTGAGAAGTCCTCGAGGAATTGTTTAAATTAATATTTAAGTCAGGGAGTGTAAAATCCTCCAATATGAGGCCATCCATTCAAGACTCAGAGCATAAGTCAATAATGGACTGGGACACTCTATTTTCAGTAGAGTGAATAGTATATGTTTCACGTGCGGAGCCTTCCACTCTGATTACAGGACTTACCGCGTCTCTTACTCCATCCATTCTATTTCCAGGAGAAGAAACGATAGTTAGAGGTGTAGATTCCACTGTTCCTTCTACCTTTTGGAGTAGAGATTCGAACTTAGGCTCCATATTTGCCTCCTTATTTTGACTTATCTCTTTTTTTTAGAAAAAAGTGGAGATGGCATTAAATCATTTTTAATTATTTATCTGTATTGACTTATTGCTAAGAGAGTTGGCTTTAGGTTTTTTGCATGCTCTTACAAATACTAATTTCCCTGAGCGTAGTTATTTTGCGGTCATAGTTCTAAATGGGGCAAAATTAAATCTGAAGGCTGTAGGGCTAAATAGCGCAATAAAACGATGAGACTGCTGCACCGCAGATTCGGCCTGGATTATACCTCCGCAAGAGAGAGCAGGGCACACTAGCGAGTCGCAAGCCGAACCTAACCTAGTTGGGCCGCTTCCATGGACTCGCCTGGGCACAACACTCAGCGACCCCCGATAATGGGGTCACGCTCTCACTTCCCAGCGCCTTCCTGAGGTTCCTGCCTACAACCCAATCAACAAGAATCTTCAGGAATATTCAGGAAACGCGCCTTCGTCTCAATCCAGCAGTGTGGCAGTTACCTCGGGCATAAGTCCTAGTATGCCCTCGCCTCCTTGCCTCCTCGCCTCCTTGCTGCTGCTGCTCCTGCTTACTTCTAGCTCCTCGCACACTGCGTGGGAGACGGTGGTAGCAGCAGCGATGGTAGGAACTAACTGACGAGCCAATGGGCTGTCAGGCTGCCAAACCTAGAACCGATTCTCCACAGACAAGGAGGGCAAAACCGTAGAACAGGGCAGAAGCAGCCAGTCTGTATAGCCCCAGAGACCCTATTTACCTTGTCTGCTTGGCCTCCCCAGCCACTGACCTTTTGTAAGCACTCCGACCAGTCGTCAGCAAGGCGGCGCCGATGCTGCAGGTATTAATGCCCCCAGAATTGCACAGAAGTCCAGGAGCCCCCCAGGAGGCAGTGAAGTGATGCACCGCTGGGACGCCGTTGCAGCTGAGAGCACCTCCCACAGCGTTTGAGTGGGCTGTGGCAGAAGCACGGGGGGTGCGGAAGGTGAGGAGCAGTCTGGATCTTCGCACCCCTCACTGCACTCTCCTCTCCGGACCACTCTCCGGTCCGCTCCCCAGTCAACAGGCACCCATCGTCAGTTTCTGGTCACTGCAGCCCTCCTCAGTTGAAAGTCTTGGATGAGGCTGAGGCTATCCTGGTGCCTGGCAGTCTTCAGGTCGCACACAGAGTCTTCAGGAGCGCAGAGAAGACAGCGAACGGCAGGACTGAAGAAAGCTCCGGGAGGGCGAGGAACCGCGGGAGCCACGATGCAGCGATTCACCGTCCTCGCTCACTCGCTCACTGCAGCCAGCGGTCAGCGCAAAAACATGGACAGTCAGATGGAGTTAAAGATTATGGGGGGGCGAGGCCAGGGCTAAGAGCGCGCAGCAGGCGAGAAGCTGTTGGCTGCTACAATGCTGCTACAGTGCCCAAATCCCCCGTCAGTGCTTTGATAACCTGGAACAACGTCCTGGAGGCTCTGGGCTTGCCACTCGCCCCCTGCCTCCAAATCCTCACTTCGTAAACAGCGGACGGCTGCGGCTCAGTGCGTTTCAGTGCAGGGGCTCGATCTCGTCTCTGCCAAGGATTGCAGTGTGATAACCAGCCGTGGGGGCTACGGGTCCACGGAGCCTCGGGGATAGAAGGTGATGTGGCAGGGGCTTCTCCAAGCGGCATGCTGCCCTGCTCTCCCCCTCTCACACCGGGTGATGAGTGCGGTGATAAACGTGGTAAAAAGTGGCAGCGGCCGAGGCTCCTTAATTCTTCTCAGCCCAACAATAGCTGCGGCGTAATGGACAGCGTGCTCGCAGACTCGATCAATTGCCGGGGCGGGGATCATGTTTGGCAATGCAGCTCACATCACAAATAATTTTTTATGATTGGCTATTTTCATCTTGAGCCTCCAAGGGGGCATTTGGGAGCCTTAAAAATATTTTGGTTAAAGGTGGACGCTGCCACGGCAGTTTCTGGCCTGCATTTGGCTGGGGGCTCCATTGTTTTAGCTCTTTGGGGTTGTGAGGGATGCGATCTGTGCCGGGGAATCAAATTTGGTCTGGTTCATGGAGTTTGAAGGTCCTACAAGCAAGGCCTACTTTGGGCATGGTTATTTTAGATTTGTATCCGAGCGTCTCCGAAGAACCAACATTTTGGGGGACATTCATAGCACGTGTGGGATCTCTAATCTGGTTTCTGGGGATGTTGAGGACCCGAAGAGGAGTCACATACTGGGCTCACAAAAATTGTGAATCGAGCTTGTTAAAATGAATATGTCTAGTTTAGCGTACTCTGTATGGGGAACATTAATATTTGCCAGGAACTGTAACTTGTTGATTGGTGAAGTAATTGTTTGTCAGTAGATGGACAAATGCATGTGCGTAGTAAGGCACAATGTCAGTTTTATTCCGTGTTACCTCTCTGTACATTCAGCAGCTACGGTGGGCGGGGCAAATGGAGACGGGGCACGAGCCCTTCCAAATTTCCAAATACTTGCACTAGCTAGTACTGGTCTTTGCAAAACTAAAACACCACAATGCAAAGGAACAAACATAACTGGACATTCTCATCCCACGGAGCACGGGCCAACTTGAGTTCTTTTAAAACAAGGCGGTGTGAGGCCCACAGCGATTGACAGCAGGCTGATACCGCAGTGCAATTTAATTAAATAAAGAAGCGTGGTGGCCTAAATGAAAGCGGACCGCGGTACAAAGTTCAAACAAAAACATAACAAAAAATGTAAAAGCGGGCTGCGGGGTCATGTGGGTGGAATAGGTAAAGATCATTAAAGAAAATAGTGCTCATCCACTAGATAACGCAGACCGAGTAATGAGCCAAGTAAAAGGTCCAGTTCTTATGGGCGGTAACAAATGGCGACAAGGCGGTACCCAAGAGGGACTAACAAGCCTCATAATCAATCGGCCTAAAAAGTAAACATGGTCACTGTCTCTAAAAGTAGACTGAATTAATAAGTTTAATTTCTTTACACACCGAAAACAACAGAGTTATGCACAGTAACCTGTTTTCATATGACTACTTGCTTTTATGATGTGTGTCATACAATTTCAACATTTAATGAAAAAGAATGGGGGTTGTCCAACCCCTTTGAAAGATGGAGATAGATTTACCTGTTTGCCCTTAGTTGTTATTGCATTAATATAGCGCAATGGAGAACTCCATAGTAAACCTTTAATAGCATCTTGAAAACTATATTCTGCACATAAAACAGTAGTGTGCCTGTGACTGGTCTGATAGACCCTGGGCAGGCATAAAATGTTATTTATACATGGGAAATTCACTGGTGTGGAAATTTGCACATGTTTTACCCTCAGGACTAGTCTTAGTAGAACATGTCTTGAGAGAGTTGAGCAGAAAATGTCTCACATGAGACATTTTCTATTCAAACCAGTCTCCTTGTCGGTATCTCGAATAACGTGCATTATTTTGTGGAAGTCTCATGAACTTTCCTTAATTAAAATCTTGCACCTTCATACTGGCCTACTCAAGAAACCAGAATAGAGGATGTGATGGTGGTGAAGTGGTAGTAACGTGTAATTGTGACAGTACTAACTAGCACAATAATGTATTAACTGTCAATATTCACAAATTGAGAGCCATATACATATAGACCCTAATTAGGTGTTCAGGGCTCAATTCTTTGTCCTAAGAGAATTTAAAAAACCTAAATAAATAATGCCTCTGATACACTAAGGGGTATATTCACAAGAACGTGTGCTGAACATCACCAAAGAATGTTAACGCAGCTTTACACATCGCAACCTATTGCGGGAAAATAACCCCGTGTCAACGTGGAAACCACAACAAGGCGGTACCATGCGATAGTCTGCCACCTCGACGGAGATAAAAACACAAACCACAACACAACACAAAAAAAACTGCAATGGGCCAAAGCGCGATGAGGAAATCAGCGATAAGCAGCACCAGGCCTGCAACACACACCTGGCCGACGGGAAAAATCACCATAAAAGTAGAAAAAACAAACAAACACAAACTGACCAACACCAAAGCCTCATGGAGGCAGCCGGAGCAGGTGCACAGGACGAGCGCAACCCCACAAGCACCCCGGATGACCAGCCCGGGACCTCGGGGGCAGGGAAGGGCAAGGACAAGAAGAAGAGGAAGACGAAGTTCAGTCCGCAGGCGAACTGGATCATAGTCACGGAGGTGATGGAACACCATCAACAACTGTTCATCACCTCCAACGTGTCATTGGGCACCAGAGCAGGAATATGGCGGGATATTGTGGACAAGGTGAATGCCGTCGGAGAGCACAAGAGGCCAATGGACGAGGTCAAGAGGCGATGGAATGACATCAAGCGGAAGACCAAGGAGAAACTCACAGCGAACCAGAAGGCAGCAATGCAAATTAGAGGTGGGGGCACAGCGCCACAGCTCGAGCTGGATGACATGGAGGAGCTGGTGTTGACAGTCATCAGTGTGGATACTGTGGCCAGAGTTGGGGGACCGGACACTGCTCGACAGGACACAACACAACCGCAACAGGGTGAGTGGTCACCAGGTACTGGGGGACAGGTGGAGATGGCCACGATGGCACACATGCCCAATCAAGCAGAGCACAGTGCACACCCTCAATGACTCTGGGTCATCGCCCAGATCCATAGACTATCACAATGTACAATGCCATGCTGTCTGAATGTCAACATGTCCCATGCGGCTACATACATGTGGACACATTGCAATACACCATCTCCCCTTCACATTGCAGGGCCAGCGTCAACACCCTCTGCAGAGCAGTCCCAGCCACTCTTCACTGATGACTAGGAGGACAACCCCAGCATCGACACCCAAGTCCACCTAGACATCATTGACATCATCCGCGACTCACCTCCAGGAACAGGCTGACCAGCTGCATCTACCCAAACCACCCAGCAGGAGGCACCCACGGCCCCCCAGTCTCCCAAGACCCCCAGGAACAACACATGGCCTTCCAACACCGTGTGCTGGAGGCCCAGAGGGAGACGGCTGAGCAGGTGCGGGTGGGGTTCAACCTCATGGCTACCAAACTGGATGCCATCCATGGGTGTCTAGACCCGCTCCATGGCCTCCAACGAGCCCTGACTGACATCGCTGGAGTCCTGACGTGGAGAGAAGAACACCTGTCCGCTCAGAGTGGCTCCAGTGATAGCAGCCGTGAGCTGGCACACATGCGGAGGCTCATGGAGGACATGGTGCAGATGGAGGCGGAAAGGATGGCAGCTACGGCTGTACATCAGCAAAATGTAGCTGGGATCTGCCATGCCCTGCAGATCATCATCATGGCATTGCTGGCACAAGGCGTGGCGCAGATGAATGCTGCTGACCCCACACCATCCACATCTCCGCCCCCTGGTGTGTCAGTTCCCCACAGTGCAGCAGGCCTATCCACTCCTGCACCTTATGTATCACTGCCACACAGTGCGGCCGACAACCCTCCTCCGGTCCCTGATGTGTCAGTGGCACACAGTGCCCCAGCTGGTACTGCAACACACACAGGTGGGGCAGAGAACACATTCGGGGAGGAGGACATGGATGGGTATGTGATCAGGAAGCACTACCTTCCATTTCCGCCACCTGACCTGTTCCTGCGTGGTGCCGCACATCGCCCCATGACCTTCCACTAACCCCCGATACACTCCGATGCACTCACCTTGGACAGCGTCATGGACTGCCATATCCTGTTTGATGACCAATGACACGGCGACCAGACTGCACACTGTACCCTTCCTCTTCCGCAGTACTTGTGATCTCCGGATGGACTCTGGCTGGCCCTCCACGGGCCCCTATTGTGTAGTGTGCTCGCCATTGCCCTGTACCGCTCCAGCTGCAGGACTGCACTAGATGTGCAATAAACATCCAGTGACGCACTGCTGTGTTATGTCTTTCATCATTCATGTATAAATGTGTGGGTGAATGTAGGGACAGTGATGTCCCTTGTGTCAATGATGCTCATCCTGTGGGATACAAGTCAGAGGGTGCTACATTGCGTATTGTGTACCGGGTCCCGTAAACACTACAACAGGGACACACGCATCAGTCACTTCCATGTACGGACATGGACTGAACCACACCCAGATCCCACGAGTCATTGTTGCAAGCCCTGCGCTGGTCCTGCGTACGGCAGGCCAGACCATTCCTATTACGCTCCGAGGGGGGGCCCTCATTGCTACCCATCGCAGGCATACTCGCTGGTGGTGTGCAGGTCACTGGTCTAGTTGTCAGCATGTCACAGCCACTCACTGAGGGCAGTTTTGCCTGCACACCACACCCATCCGGCACAGGCGTCACAGGCCATGTGACTCCGCCAACATAAGGGGCCGACGACGTCACATTCCCCTCTGCCGGTGGTGACTGGATGACGGACGCTCCACGGTTCTCAATCATAAAGGGTCCATGAGGTGTTGCGCACAGGGTTAGTGGCACCCGAGGCCTTGTGGCTGTCACAGGCCTACCACCATGTGGTGCTGACTGGGGTTGCACAAGGTTAGTGGCACCTGGAGCATTGCGGCCGGCACAGGCACCCAGCGACGTGACGGTGACTTTGGGTGCACTGAGTTAGGGGCACCTTGAGCTGCTGAGCGGGTGTGCAGCCTGCAATGATGCCCCATCCCAGCGGTCCAGACAGCTCAGGTTTTGTGTGCCCTGCTGGACCACAGTGTAGGCCAGAGCCAGCGGGCAGCGTGGGCCTACCGCCACATGGTGTCTCTTCTGGGATCACAGAGTTGGTGGCACCTATTGGGCTGAGCGGGTGTGCAGCCTGCGATGAGGCCGGGTGCACTGGTATGTCCTCTGCCATGGAGTAATCAAGACTCAGCACCAAACGTGGGACTTGGTGGCCTGCGGAACGGGGCAGTATGGTGTGGAGTGTGCCATGTCCGTGGGCCCTGGGCTTGTGGCTTGCAGTGGCACGTGCTGGGACCTCCTGTCTGCACGCCATGGCGGAAGGTGAGCAGTGCGGCCTGGGTGTGCATGGGCGGGCATGCTCCGATGGGTGGCGGGAGGGGCTGGGGTGCCTCTGTCTGGGTGTGCATGGGCGGGCAGGTGATGTTGTCTTGTGCAATTGTGTGTACTGTACCAATCATGTATCTGGACTCTGTTTCAGATGGATCTCTGACATATTATCGACAGACACATTATCGAACTACACAAATATCGCATCAAATATATCGACATCAAAAATATCGACATTGTATACTTATTTAAAAAACTACACTAATATCGACACTACAATATCGTAATACAATTATATCGATCACACAAATATCGCACACATTAATATCGCAATACTAAATATCGACATGAGTTAATAAATATGACACATGTCACAAATATCGATAACCAAAATATAGACATCAATAATATCGTTTCTTTAAATATATCGACAATTCTAATACTAATAAAACCAATACTTTCAACAACATAAAGACAATATTTTACCAAAACATACATTTTCAAATGAGATTCTACTTAAACATAAACATAACATTTATAGCGACCTCAATATTTAACAACATAATAAAAAAACACTGAAATAATTTTCACATTAGCATTTCGAACAAATTTAAAAAACATTCACTACACATTATAAACAATCTTTTTATATATAATGATTTAAAACTCTCCTCCTTTAAAACTAAATATACTCTTACTTAGCATTTTCCATAAAAGGAAACCAATTAACTAAAAAAAAATCAAACCATCCAATAGAAAGGCCACATACAGAAAACAACCAATAACATGGATATTACAAAGGTTAAAGGCAGGGAAGGTCCCCTGGGACTATTTTAATACAACATCTTTATTTCTTCCCTTTAACCTTACTGAAAAACAGCAGTTAATGTCGATGAAAGATGCTACATATTCATTGTTACATATTGAAAAATTAGAACCTTTACCTTTCTCTGTAGCGGAATTGGATACAGGCGTGTGGTTATTACATGGGTTGATCACTCTCCCGTTCGCACTTTTCAAGTATACGTCCTTTATGAAACACTATGCTCTGGGTAGATATGAACAGCTGGGCACCGCTTTCATACATGAGGTTTGGTCCCTCCCTTTTATGTATAGATGTACAAGGGACGGTACTGAGGTTTATCTGACAGGTGAGGAATGTACAACGACACCTGATCATTCTGTAGTATGTAGACACATTCAATTACACGGTGCATACAATGTACAAGCTCCAAATTTGGCCTGCGTCCTGAAAGGTATCCCAGTGCCAGTGATTACGCCATCTTTCAGGCTGCTTGCAAACGGTAGTTATTTAATTTTGAACAATGAAGCTTGCTGCGGGATGTTAGTGGGAATCCCTTACATAGTGACTGTATCGCAGAGAGTTGTCTGCTGCAATAATGTTCTATTTCCACCCCCGCATGGGCGGCTGGATGTTTCCATCTGGCCTTCGATTCCGACCTTGAAGGCAGAGTTCAACAAGATGAGCAGAATAAGGGCGCTATTGTCCCAAAAGGAGGTGCCATTGACTTCCTCCGGTGAAACATTTGTCCTTCACGGTGCAAATACGCGTACTGAGGTACAGGCGCTTTTGAATACTGACCTCCCCCTACATTTTGGAGCTTTGATCCAAACAATTTTCAATGCCTCGTCCACGACCGGCCTGGCTCATTTTTTTAAGCTTGTGGGCTCGGGCCTCGTGACCTCTTTCCAAACTATTTTTGGTGTGATTCCGGCATTTTTTCATTCTATTTTCTCGAGCATCTTTGGAGGTGTCCCGCTGATTCTGGCGCTTGTGGCAGGAGTGCTGCTTTTACTTTTCATACAGCGAAATGGCTGCTCTTTCTGTGCCACACGACAACCTGTCCCGTCTGCATCTTCTCCGTGACAGGATGCTTGAATATTATGGTCCGCTGCCATTGGCGACTTTGAGCCTGGCGTATGGATTATCCTTCCGGTATTCCTACTTCACCTGCGTACAGCCAGTCTTTCACTGCCTAGATTGTCCCTTTGAATGGCCTTTGGATTTGTGCTTAACCAACACGGTGTCTCCGGTGCCGGATTATGATCGACTGATGAGGCCCTTAGTGTCTCACGAGTTTGCCTGTTCTGGTGTTCGGATTATGGCCTGTGGTGCGGCGCATGGTATCCTGGGTAATTGGGACATCGCAAGAGCAGCCTATGATTTCTTGAATATGAGCTATCTGGAGGAACAATTGGGTTGCCCTCTGATTGTGCTAGAAGCTCCGCTCATTGAAGAACATGTATGTTCCTTTTCTTTGATTAATTGGATGGCTAAAACTTTTCGTGGCTCTGCAAACGATTTCTTGTTGGAAGCAGTGGCCACGTATGCTGCATATACGTTCATGGATTGAATAAACTGTGGTCCTCTATGTTTTTTCTCCCGTGCCTTTGGACTGCTGTCCACAGCAACAATTTTTAATTTTTCCCATCACACGTTTGTGGTTTTTTTCTCCCCTTTTAGGTTTTCATGTTTTCGGCTTTTGCCTGAACTATAAATTGTTTATTAATTGAATACGCCTTGTTCTGCTCTGTCGAAACTGAACTTTGCATTCTCTTTTTTCTTGCCTACTGTATAGTGCTTGGATCAAGGGGGCATGTAGTGAGGACTCCCTTAATACGTACAAACATTGTTAAGTTAGCATAACCGCGTTAGATGTTAGAAAGCCATCTTGCCGCTTTTGCGCACGACACTGCTTTTAGATGTTATTGCTTAAACAAACTGCTGACTCGAGCTTTGCCTCACACGGAAACAATCTGTTGTTACCATCCCGAGCTCTGCGCAGGGACCTTGGTCTGTACATGGCGTGACAAAACAGTCTGGTTTGTTAGACAATGCATGTTTTCTACTCTAGGTTGATCGACCCACTATTTAGGTATAACACACAGGCAACTGTAAATACCTGAAAGTTGGTTCTTTTAATAACACAGACATCATGTATATTATTCAGACCGAAGACGAGCCTTCCTGCGAGAAGACTCCTGATGCTCCTGTGATGTGATTTCACTAAGCTGATTTTTGAGGTATGGGGTCCCCTATTGAAGCCTAAATGACCTTCTATTAGCATAATAATAATATTAGCTTCTTAGTAAAGAGAAGGTGGTATTATCCACTGTGATTATAATATGATCACCCCTTTTATATTCTATGGTATTGTAACGATGCTGATGGTTTTGATTTTAATCATTTGTCTGCTTGTATTAGCCAAACTACTGCATTTTAGGACACGTGGTCTATAAAAATAAACTTTTGTTATTTTCACCGTGTCTCTGTTGATTCTTGTTCTGGACTGATGTGAGAATAATATACGAACAGGTATTTCCGATTCCCACCATTCCTGAGAGTATACTGAGTCGCTTATTCTGGGTTGTCTTTTCATTGGGATCTCTGAGCCTAATCTCGGATAACGAATGGGACACTAATACTAGCCGGAGACTGGTTTCTGGGTTCTGAGGTGAGTTTCTGGTACACCACAATTCACTGAGTTGGCAGTATGTGCTGGACACAGAACTTAATTAATTTACTATTCCCACTCCAATCTATATTTAATTAAGATAAGTGCTGGACACTGAACATAATTAATTTACTATTCTCACTCCAACCTATATTAAATTAGAGTAGCTGCTGGACACTGAACTTAATTAATTTACTATTCCCACTCCACTCTATATTTAATTAAGATAAGTGCTGGACACTGAACTTAATTAATTTACTATTCTGACTGAAATCTATATTTAATTATGGGATTAGTAAAATTCTAAATTATATTTAAATTTTCTCAATAATTATTTTTTCTAATTTAAAAATATATAAACATTTTAAATTAACTTCCCAACCTTATCCCCTATAACCCAACATTCCGCTCCTAAAATTATTTGTAAAATTCTAAATTTAATTTACAATTTAAAAATAATTTTTTATTAAAAATTAACAAATATATAAACATTTTTAAAACACTTCCCACCCTTATCCCCTATAAACCAACATCCCGCTCCTAAAATTATTTTTAAAATTCTAAATTTAATTTACAATTTCTAAATAATTTTTTTAAAAAATTAAACATTATAGAAACATTTTTAAAACACTTCCAACCCTTATCCCCTATAAATCAACATCCCGCTCCTAATAATATTTTTAAAATTCGAAATTTAATTTACATTTTCTAAATAAATTTCTGTAAAAAATTAAACAATATATAAACATTTTTAAAACACTTCCCACCCTTATCCCCTATAAACCAACATCCCGCTCCTAATAATATTTTTAAAATTCGAAATTTAATTTACATTTTCTAAATAAATTTTATAAAAAAATTAAACAATATATAAACATTTTTAAAACACTTCCCACCCTTATCCCCTATAAACCAACATCCCGCTCCTAATAATATTTTTAAAATTCGAAATTTAATTTACATTTTCTAAATAAATTTTTTTTAAAAATTAAACATTATAGAAACATTTTTAAAACACTTCCCACCCTTATCCCCTATAAACCAACATCCCGCTCCTAATAGTATTTTTAAAATTCGAAATTTAATTTACATTTTCTAAATACATTTTTTTAAAAAATTAAACAATATATAAACATTTTTAAAACACTTCCCACCCTTATCCCCTATAAACCAACATCCCGCTCCTAATAATATTTTTAAAATTCGAAATTTAATTTACATTTTCTAAATAAATTTTTTTTTTAAATTAAACATTATAGAAACATTTTTAAAACACTTCCCACCCTTATCCCCTATAAACCAACATCCCGCTCCTAATAATATTTTTAAAATTCGAAATTTAATTTACATTTTCTAAATAATTTTTTTAAAAAAATTAAACAATATATAAACATTTTTAAAACACTTCCCACCCTTATCCCCTATAAACCAACATCCCGCTCCTAAAATTATTTTTAAAATTCTAAATTTAATTTACAATTTCTAAATTATTATTTTTTTTAAATTAAACAATATATAAACATTTTTAAAAACAATTCCCACCCTTATCCCCTATAAACCAACATCCCGCTCCTAAAATTAAATATACATTTCACATTTTAAAAAAAAATTCTAATTAAATTTTACAATATATTAAAAAAATTATTTAACTTTTTTAAAACACTCCCCACCCTTATCCCCTATAACCCAACATCCCGCCCCTAAAACAATATAAATATTTCTCATATTATATACATTTTAACTATTTACACAAACAACTTCAAAATATTTACTAAACATACAATGACGATATTTTCACATGTCGATATTATTACTAACGATATTACTTACATCGACATATAATAAAAAATAAAAAAACGATATTTTTCACATCGATATTATCTATTGCGATATTTTGTACATTCGATATTTTTGACTCGATATTTCTGTCCCTCGATATTAAAAAGTCGATATATAGACTGCTCACCGTTTCAGATGACGGGTCTGTCTCAGATGTGTGACCTAATGAACTGCACTACATGCCGGCAAGTGGTTGGAGACACACCGGTGGCAGCAGGTGAGCAGTGTGGCCTGGGTGCGGAGGGGCGGCTCTCTCTCTCTCTCTCTCTCTCTCTCCCTCTCTTCTTCTCTCTCACTCTCTCTCCCCCTCTCTTCTTCTCTCTCTCCCCCTCTCTTCCTCTCTCTCCCATTCGCTCTCTTTCTGTCCTTTGATGTGCGCAGGACACACATTCTCATCATGATTTTTGTCTTGCAGGCTGTGACCTACGGATTGGCCCGAGGGGAGCAGCAATGTGTCCTCATTTCATTTCAGTGTACATTTTAATAAAGTTGGATTTGTTGCTTCGGAAATGAATGTGTGATGCTCAATTTTGTGACGACACAGGCATGTCACCAGTTGTGATTCTGCGACATCATGCGGATAATTTTGTACGTAATTGGGTGTAGCCGATGTGGCATGTCTTTGGTTGGGGGGGTGCTGGGGAGGGGGTTCCTGGGGTGGTTGCGGTGGGTGTTGTTTCCCTTTCGGCCCTAAGGCTGCATGTTCAGTTGCCCGGGTGCATCTGTTGTTCTTCAGGTGTGGCTCTGGGCTGGGCTCCCTTTTGTGGTCCAGGCTGTGGTCCGACTTAGCACCAGGTCAGAGCAGGTGTTATTTTCCTGGTGCTAACGCGCCTTATCACCTGTTTCGTGTTCTTATCGCAGTTCTGGCTGTTAGTTGTGAATGTTGTGGAGTGGTGGTGTCGCGGCTTTTGGCACGGGAACGCCTACTCTGCATCTCATTAGCGATAGTTGCGGGGGTCATCCGCGGCGATGTTTTTTGCAGCTGCTATCGTGGGTAAACTGGTGCTGTGGGCTGTTAACACCAGCTTGTGAATGGGGTAATCAATTTAGCGCAACTTTGGCTGCAATAAAGTGCCGTTAACTCGGCGATAGCTCCTTGTGAATATCCCCCTAATTTTCTTCCCTGTGTGGAGGAGACATTTGAGGGCTGTTCCTATCCGTAACTGCCATTCTACGCATGGTGGATCCTGACACGAAAAAAGCCAATGCACATGACATCAAATGGGCCACTGCCAATTTGGACTCCCTCTCTAACTGCATGTCAATCACAGCAGCACTGCCAAGAGAGAGCCTCATTTATGAGGTTTTGACGTAGGGCAGTGCCGTAAGGAATCTTGCTGTGCCACTTCAAACCAAAAGGGCAAGAGTGCGCTTCATGTATGAGATACGGTGCATTCCTGTTCTTTTCCCCTGTGCTAGTGCACAGTGGGCTGCCATGCGCCAACGCAGGCATCCTTCCAAGGGACACCTTCCTGCACAAAATCAATCAATTCAGGCGATTTCCTCTTTCTATGGGCTACATTTATGAGCACTTTTGAGCCGCTGGAACGTCCATTTTTTGTGGCTTGTAAATATGGCGGGGAACATTGCGCCACTGGGAAGTCAAAACAGTGACGTTCCAGCGGTGCAAAAGTGCTCGTAAATGAGGCCCGGCGTTTGTTCAAGAGGATTTTTCCAGTGCCGAGGCCAGCTGCGACTCCCCCATGAGTTAAAATGAAAAGGGGGGGGCCTTGGCCCCCCCGCTCGCATGGCGGTGCGGCGACCCCTCCCCTTGCCATCTGGACCTCTCGGTGGTGGGGCGTGTCCACTGGGGCGCGCCCTGCCACCGATTGGTTGCTACTACACCCTTGACCCGGATGGCGTTAATCGACATCCGGGTCGGGGGGGGGGAGGGGGACGGGTGGGCCGCTGGGGGATAAAGAGGCGGGGAGCGCCCAGGTGACCCCCTTGTTGCCTGGACGCTCCCCCACACTGGACGTGCCCCGCGCTCGGGGCCTCGTGAATTCTTAAACGTCTCTTTTTTCTTCCCCCCTTGCAGGTGCGGTTTCGAGCACGGACGGGGCTTTGGAGCCTCCGATCGCGCAGTCGGTAGAGCGGAGGACGGTAGTGGCGCAGGTTTCAAATCCGGCTCGGAGGAGTTGAAAAAAACAGGCGAGGGTCAGTGTGATCCGGGCGGCATCGAGGACAGAGGTACTATCGAGGCAGCGGGTTGGGGCGGCCGCCAGCGCCGGCAGAGCGGATTTCCCGCACACTCTGGGGGGGGGGCTATTGTGGGGGTCGAACTACGAGGAAAAGCGCGCTCGTGTGCTGGGGACAATCCGGTAGGGGGAAACGAGAAAAAGCGCGGGCATTCTGTATTGGAGTTTTGTTAGGCAGGGAACAGGTGTGGTTTCGAAGCCTGGTCTTCACACATAACAGAAATTGAATTTCCTTTCTTAAGCCTTGTACTGCACGCTATTATAAGTTGTGTGATTGCTAAGGTTGGGGGAACAGCTAAGGGCAGTGGAGGGGTGGTTAAAGAAGGTCCAAGCTTGTACATACGTTGTTTAACCTGATACAGTCTGCTTTCACCAACTGCTTGATTTAACACTCCCAGGTATTAATACATTTTTATTTTAGGCATGTTAATACTGCATTCCTGCAATTTCACGTGGTGAGCTCGGAGTGGTGGACATCGGTTGTGGTCGCAGGTCCAATTCCGTCTGGGAGTGTGCAGGATTGGAACGGTAAGAGGAGAGCGGGGGGCTCGCATTGCATTGCTTCTGGTAGCCGCCGGGTGGGTCTACGTTAGAGTTTACTCACCCCTGACAAACCGGATAAGCCGGGGCGTTGCGGTTACGGTTGCATGGTGCTTACAGCCCCCTGTATATCCTCCATCTGGTGAAGGTAATAAGCGTACTTACGCCTGTGTTGGGGTATTAGTGTAGGGCGGTGCACCCAAGTCATGCCGGGGTCGATGGGTGGTGAAGGGGGGTCCAGGATGGAGGCTATGATGCAGGCCATGATGCAGGAAATGAACAGCATTAATAGGAGATTGAGTAAAGTGGATGAATTGGAGGCCCGCATGAATGAAAGGTTTACTGATCCCCCAGTCCCTTCAGGCAGGCCCGCGCGGCAGCGGAAGGCACCCTTGCCAAGAGAGGATTTTGCTAGCCCGCCCAAGACGTCTAAGGCCAAGAAGCGCAGGTGCAGTGCCCCAGCCCCAGTAGTACCGGTTTCGATTCCACCCGCACCCGCGGTTCCGGTACCCCTTACACCTGTGCCGGTAGTTCCGGCGCCCGCTGCACCGGCTCCTGCCATGCCGCCGGCGCTACTTCCTGTGGGGCCTGCTTCCCCGCCCGTGGTACCAATGCCAGTGCCGGGCCTGCCGCCGCCGGTCACTCCGTTGCCTGCCATACCAGTGCCACCGGCCATGCCCCCTGGGGCGCCCGTAGTCCCAGCGGATAACCCGGACTCGGTCCCGCCTGAATTGGTATCCCAAATAGCGGCTTTATTGCCTTGGCTACAAAAGGGGGGCGTGTTACCAGCGTCATCAGATCATGCTGCGGAAGCAGCACAGTTGGTAGAAAAGATTAAATCAGCAGCGGCGGCTGATAGAGCTGCGGTTCCCCCCTCTTCTTCACTTACAGGTTCCAGCCCCGCCCAACCGAAGGCAGATGGTGGTCAACCGGCCCGGGCGCAAGAAAATGGTAAGGAGGTGGCCCTGCCTCTCTTGGGTGATGGGTCATTGCCCTCTAGGAGTGAGAATTTGGCACAACATGTGTCCCAGGCAACGAAAGAATTGATCTGGGCGGGAAAATATATTTACATTTTTTCATTGCTACTGGATCACAGGGAAATGGAACAGGCAAAGACATTAAAGGAGTGGATGTGTCCAAGTGAATGGAGGGCACAGTGTGCTAGATTTAGGGTAGAGTAAACTTTGCTCAATTGGGTTAGGGCTTTCGCAGTATTCACGACCATCATGGCCGAACGGCCTCCTAATGTGCAGGCGCCATTGGCTTGCTACCAGAGTAGGATTGTGGGGTGGAGCGAGCAGTACCCGGGGGATGCCTGGAAGGAGTATGATGTCAATTTCAGGAAAGCTAAGGAATTTGACACATCATTGACATGGGACAAGGTTGACTCTGTGTCATGGCATAGGTAGTTCTCAGGGAGCTCTGCCCCACTGCAGTCCACCAGTGCGGTCAGGGGGTACTCCACCAGACCTCAACACCCCTTTCGGGCGGCCCAGGGGAGCGAGATCCCGGGTAGGGGTAGGGGGGGGGGGGGTCTGAGAGAAAAGGGGTGTGTTGGGATTTTAATAAGCGCACCTGCACGAGGGCCCCTGGCACCTGTAAATTCAGACATGCATGTTCAGTCTGCGGTCACCCCTCCCACCCCGAGTCATCTTGCAGGTCTAAGCAGGGCAACCACAGTCAGAGGGGGAGGGGGAAGCCAGTGTAGTGCAGATATTCTGGATATCCCAACCCCTATAGATGTTCTGGCAATGATCCCTTGGTTGAATAGGTACCCGAATCACACAGCGGCCACTCTACTGCAGGAAGGTTTTTCTCAAGGTTTTAGGATCCCGGCAGGGGGGTACACAGGTAGCGCACATTGCAGGAATCAACTGTCGGTGCAACATAACCCCGCAGTGGTGGCTGCTAAGATTAGCAAGGAACTGTCCCTGGGTAGGATAGCTGGCCCTTTCCAGAAGGTGCCTGTCCCTGATTTTGTGTGTTCTCCACTAGGGGTAGTACCCAAGAAAGAGAAAGGGGAGTTCAGATTGATCCACAACCTGTCGGCACCTAGAGGTGCGTCACTGAATGATGCGATTGATGAGGGGATTTGTAGTGTAAAGTATGCCTCATTTGACCAGGCAGTTGACTTATTGCGGGCGCTGGGGCCAGGGGCATTGATGGCAAAGTCAGACATAGAATCTGCCTTCCGCCTCCTCCCAGTCCATCCTCTGGACCACCATCTCTTAGGTTTCACTTTCGATGGCAAGTTCTATATGGATAAATGTATGCCCATGGGCTGTTCCATCTCTTGTGCTTACTTTGAGGCGTTTAGCTCATTTTTGGAATGGGTTATGAGAGAGGTGACGGCCACCGGCAGGTTATGCATTATCTGGACGATTTCCTTTTCTTAGGTGCGGCGGGATCTCAGGAGTGTGCTTGGGCGTTGCAGGAATTTTGTGTGCTCATGCGGGCTTTTGGGGTCCCGCTAGCGCCGGGGAAGACGGTTGGCCCGTCCACCTGTTTGGAATTCCTTGGTATCGAAATTGATTCAGTTGAAGGATGCTTCAGGTTACCCATGGCCAAGGTATCTAGCTTTAGAGCAGCCCTGCGTCAATGCCTACGCAAAGACAAGGTTACATTGCAACAGCTACAGGAGGTGGTGGGGCAATTGAATTTTGCGCTTCGGGTCATCCCAATGGCACGCCCTTTTTCACGCTCTATTGCCCAAGCTATGAAAGGGCTACGGGAGAAACATCACCACACGAGGTTGTCATCTGAGGTTCGCCAGGATATGCTTATTTGGATGGCATTCCTGGAGGATTTTAATGGCAGAGTAGTGTGGGCAGGTCCTCCCTCCACATCAGCGGAATTGGGCTTATGGACAGACGCTGCTGGGAATACGGGCTTTGGCGCCATCCTGGGTACCAGGTGGGTCGCCCAGCGGTGGCCAGCTGAATGGAGGACACGGGGACTGACCACCAATATTGGCTTTCTGGAACTCTTCCCGATATGGGTAGCATTGATGGTCTGGCCGGAACACTTCTGCAATCAATCCGTGGTGTTCTGGTCGGATAACATGACGGTTGTGGAATGTATAAACCAGCAGGGGGCACGCTGTCCATTCATACTGCGCTTACTAAAGGAGATTGTGTTGCAATGCTTAAAATGGAATGTGGTTTTCAGAGCCAAGCATGTCCCTGGCATCCTCAACAATGCAGCTGACTCCCTTTCTCGCTTTAAAATGCAGGTTTTCAGGGAACATCTTCCTGCAGCAGATCCCCAGCCGGCGCAATTCCCGGCAGTACTTTGGCAGATTGGTGCCCCAGATTACAGGACCTCGTGGTTGCTAGCTTAGCCCCCATGACCAAGACAGCTTACGAAGGGGCGTTTTTGTCTTATCGGGCTTTTTTGGGGCAGGAATGGGAGGTTAGGTGGGCCCAGGAGGACAGCTTTGCAGCTTACCTAGAATCGATGCACAGGGAAGGGTGCTCAGTGGCGGCTGCGAGCAGACATAGGGCGGCAGTCTCCTTCTTCGCGCAGGGTAAGGGCATGCGAGATCCCACTAACACCTTTCTGGTGCGCAAGGCCTTGAGGGGTTGGCGCCGTTTACAGGGTTACCGGGGCGATAAGAGAAGGCCCATTGGACTGGCACGGCTGACAGCCTTATTGGGGGCGCTGCACAGTGTCTGTAGCTCCCAGTGGGAGGTAATTTTGTTCAAGGCTGCATTTTCCCTGGCCTTCTATGGGGCTTTGAGGGTTGGGGAGTTAGTTGCTGGGTCAAAAGCTGATAGGGTGGGCGGAATACGGTGGGCCGGTGTGGAGATCAGGGAGGACGTTATGAGAATAACAATTCAGAGATCAAAAACTGATCAGGACTCTCGGGGTCATACCATAGTGCTCGACCGGGCGCGGGCCAACCCTTGCTGCCCGGTTTCTCACGTGGAGGCTTTCTGCAGGCAGCAGGAGGGCACGGCGGGGGACACACTGCTGTGTCACGCCGATGGTACACCATTGACCAGGTACCAGTTTAGGCGAGTCTTGGAGCTAACGGTCAGACTGGCAGGTTTCGATCCAAGGGAATTCGGCAACCACTCATTTAGGATATGGGCAGCAACTGAGGCAGTGGCGAGGGGTCTCTCAGTGAAGAATGTGAAGAAACTGGGGAGATGGTCGTCCGAACGTTACAAGAGTTATGTACGAATTGACATGTTGTGACAGGATGGTGCTCACGCCCGGTATGTTTCTGGTTTTTTGCAGTTTCTCAAACCTGTCACGCAGGGGAGGAACTCGCCACCGGGCGCCAACGACCGACATCCGCACAGCACGGAGGACACAAGAAATTGGTGGTTTGGATTGTGGGCCACTCTTATGTTAGGCGTGCTGAACATGTTTTTCTTTCAGGAGATCGTAGGATGAAGGCGGCGCAAAAGGGGTTTGTTATCTCATTCTTCGGGAGAGGGGGTTTATGCCTCAGTCAGTTTAGGAATTTTTTCCAGGGACTCTTAGCTCAGCAGCCCACCCCCCCGTCAGTGGTGGTACTTCACCTGGGGGAGAATGATTTGGCCAAATTGGGGAGGCGCATGCTTATTGAAGAGATCATTTCCACTGCAGTGTGGGTGGCCAGGATTTGTCCGGGTTCCACAGTAGTTTGGTCGCAACTTATTCCTCGGTGGCAGTGGCGAGGGGGGGACTAGGTCAGGGCGTTGAATCACTCGGTACGGAGGATCAACACACAGTTGGACAAGTTATTTCGAGCCCCCCGGTTGCAGACGATTCCACATGGGTGTATCTGGGGTGAGCAGTTCTACCTGAGGGACGGGGTGCACTTGACTGAGGCAGCGAACGTCTTGTGGTCTAATAATGTCTGGGCTTGGTTGGAGGGTTTTTGCAAGGTAAGCGCGCTCCTGACTTAGGTGTAGGGAAGGGGGAGGCCAGATCGTCGGTCAACAATGCTGGCCTGTGGCGGTAAGGTCATGACCGGTGAGCAACTATTTTAAGGTCTGAGGGGGCGGGCATCAGCCTATGGAGGTTCCCGCCCAGGGGGAGGGGCCATTGGCCCCTCCTAGAACTTCAGGGGCAAGGTAACTGGTGCTTCAAAGGGGCGCGGGTTGGGGAGTCACGCTTTCCTTAGGCTGGTAGCCACCCCGCGCGCGCATACTCATGACGTCACCGGATGGCGCAGAGTAAGGGCCCTCCTTTAGTGGGTAAATGAAGTTCACGGCGTGGACCGGGTAATTACCGGGCCCGGCTGCGCATGCGCACATCTGAGGCGCAGCTAGTAGGACCTGACACCGGTTAGCGACCTTGCCATTTGGCCCAGAAATGTTAGTATACAAAAAATGCAGAGGAGGATGTTAGACTCGGTTAGGAAACAATCTGTATTAGAGTCTTTGTTAAGGATAGTCATTCACACTTGTTGACAATAATGTATCTAATGTCCTGCTGATTTTTTGTATAACGGTTTATCATGCAATTATAAAAAGTTTATTGTTTTATAACTTAATAAATACGGCCGGGGGGTCTTGCGACCTCCCGTCTTCCAAAGATACCATGCTTATGTTCTTGTCTCCGGGGTGGTGAGGTCAGAAAGGGGGGGGGGGGCGGTAGCCAGTCACTGACCATGCGCCATCCCGACCTCTAAATGATTTGGTGGTGGGGGGAGCAAACTGAGAAAAGTCAGGCCTTCTGAGAGTTTTTGGTGACTACATTTCAATGGCACCCGACACCAGTAGTGCAGTAATGTCTCTCTATTGTAGAAGCAGGATGGCGACCGAAGTCGTGACCCTTTATCCAGTGAACTCTCCCGCCCGGGTTACAAGCTCCTCCCGATGATGTCATGCCGGCGCCCTTCAGTGAGCTGTCACTCACGCTGCCCGTCATTCATCAGATGTCATTGTTGAAGCCAAGACAACGCGTAGCATTTCAGTGGGTCAATGTGATTACATCGGGTGTCAGAGAAAAACAGTAATTTAAGACAAAATAAACAAACTGTCAATAACTGACCGAGTCTTGTATTCTCTCCTAACAATTGTTTTGCACAGAAAACTGAAGCAATCATTATGCCTCGAGACGTTCGCGGAAGAGAATGTACAGAAACTGCACAAAAAGCAGAATCCGGCTGGCAAAGGTCACCCGTGGACTTGAATTTTAATGCCCTGTTCCAGGAATCTGCTTTTTAGCGGCGTGTTTCTTTGTTTGTTGCGAAATTAATTGCAGAATGCCAAGACAAATATTCCTGTAGTCAGATGGTGGGAACCGAGAGAGAGCGAGAGAGGCGGCGGGGGTGCAGGGGGCACGAGAGGGAGGCAAAGAGGAAGACAGATAGATACACTCGCGTTTGCATTTGGAATTCATGCAGCGAAATCCCACACATATTTACAGGCACTAGACTCCCGCGCTGGCATCAGGCAGCCTGTCCGCTGGTGGTGGCTACCTCTCAGTCAGCCTGTCCGCTGGTGGTGGCTACCTCTCAGTCAGCCTGTCCGCTGGTGGTGGCTACCTCTCAGTCAGCCTGTCCGCTGGTGGTGGCTACCTCTCAGTCAGCCTGTCCGCTGGTGGTGGCTACCTCTCAGTCAGCCTGTCCGCTGGTGGTGGCTATCTCTCAGTCAGCCTGTCCGCTGGTGGTGGCTACCTCTCAGTCTGCTGGCCCGCCTGGCTCTCCTTGTCCCTCTGTCTGTGTGTGAGGGAATGCGCTTGAATGCACCTTGCTCTTTAAAATGCTATAGGGGCTGAAGGACCTGTTCTTATATTGGTCAGTTTTACTACTTTTAGTGAAAGGTTTTAAATGTATGTGAGACTTGGGCTGTAGATTGGATCGGGTCTGGGTAGGGAATATTTTAATGCTTATGAAGTTGAAATTGTATAATCTACAAGTAGTCGTGGCGGAAGGATACAACCATGAATTGTTTGAGTTTACTAAAATTGTCTATTATTATCTTTGCTTTTTCTTTTTATGAACGAGAAATGTGTGTAATATTTCTGATTCTGAGTCAATGTGGAACTATTATGCTACACTTGTGCACACTGCTGAAATTAAGGCTAAACTGGTTCTGAAGAGGCCGCCTTGATCTCTAGTAAGAGAGGGAGGATTTACCTCTTTCCCTGAAGATGAAACAATAGAGCAATTAAAAGGGCTAAAGGGGCAAGCACTGTAAAAAGAAACATTCCAAACGTGTTGGATTTTCCCCACCCTGTTTGTCCAAATGTGGGAGAACCAGGACTGAGTTTACTGTGCAGTTATTTGGCACCGTAAATTGGATCAGGCGTTGGCTGCAGCAGCAGCCAAGACTCATTACCCGGCTTTGGACGGGGAGAGTATACATGCCCCGGTTACTTACCTGTAATCTTCATTTCATGGGGTTTAGCTTGTGAATGCACAGTACCGTGGCAGAGTCACTGCACAATAATGGTAAAATTGCATGTAATGTCCCTGTACCCACAGTACCATGCTACTCGGAATGAATGCCTATGCGTGGAGCAGAACATACAAAGGAAAAAAAACTTTGAATTTGCTAATGGAGGGGCTCCCTGAAAAAATGAAGAAAAAAAACGCCTATGCGTAAACATAGAGCCATGTCAGGCAACAACTTGTCGGTTACGCTGGCTGCCCGGTCCGCAGGTCCTGGTGAGCTGGGCAGAACATAACAGCATCAGCACTTGATTCTGTCCCAACTTTCCACTGTCCGAGGCCCTAAAATCCCACACAAAGCTCAGCCAAGGCACCCATAGGCTCTGAAGCAGTGGCGGTGAACCAGAACGGGGTTGGTCGGGTGTGGGGGGGGGGGGGAATGGATTAAAAAAAAAAAAACTTCTCCATTGCACCGCCTCTCCCGCCGCTGCACGTTTCTCCTCCGTCCTGAAAAGAAGGTCTGCTGGACTCTCCCAGCCAATCATGATGCTGCAGGAGCAGAATCGTGATTGTGCAACACAGCCCAATGAGAACATGCCAAGTGCGCAAGACGGTTTTGTCAGCCAAACCGTCATTTGCACTTAGAGGAGTGCAAACCACTCCTCTCGTGCTCTGGCATCAGAGCCCAGCCCCGCCCACCTCCCCGAAAGAAAAGAAAATGATAATAACGTCCTGTTATTGTAATTTTCTTTTTCTTTTTTGAGGCAACGCTCCTCTGAAGATCTCCCATGGTAACCTACAGAGTTGGATTGGTAACGCGGGCACTCGGGCAATGCCCGAGGGGCCGCTATGCGAATTACAGCTGTGGGCTGCTTTTTAGGTCTCGGCTCGAGGGCTGCGCTTGCGCAGTCTTGCTCCGAGATTTAATGTTTCGGAGTGGGGCTTTAACCCGCTCCTTTTTTTTACCTCTTCTCCATTGGCTGGCCTCTGAAATACTGGTCAGCCATTGGAGAAGAGCATTGTCTCTCCAAACAAGCCCCCTCTTTTTCGGATTCGGGGGCGTGTTTTTTGCGATTCTTACTCTCCATTGGAATGTAAACATTCCAGCCAATGGCAAGAGGAGAGAAAGAAAAACACGCCCCCGAATCCGAAAACGCCGCTGCGTTTCTCCGAGGCATTTCTGCTTGACCTCGGAGAAAGGCGGTGGCGTGCTCGTCCTCTCCCTCTGATTCTCCGCCCACAGTTCTCCTACTTTTTTTCCCCCCACTTCGACCACTGAATAAAACACACCTTTTGGATTTCCGCAATGAGCTCCAGAGTTTAGATGCGGTCTCACAATGGAGACTTGGTCTAAACATGTAATCAGGGATCCTCGCTATTCCAATCACGAGTTGGTGCGTAAAGCAAAATGAGACGCTTGTCTCTGTAGATTTTTGGAGAGGGAGCCCTAAGATATCTTGCTGTCCGCCTTGCAAGTAGTAAAGGGTGTTAGGCACTGTGGGGTTGGACCATTTTGGTGGGAGGAGAGGCGCAGTACTCTTAAGAGCCTGAGTTGCTCTTCTGCTAGTCGGCAATCCAGTTCCCGTGACATCAAGGCGAGCTCAGTGCTCCTTCCGGCAGATCCCATCTAAGCCGATTGCACCGACTCCGAGGGCGACTTCCTCGCAGCCTCTGCCTGAGCCCTCATTAGCCAGTGGACCGGCTTTGCAGATCAAAGGTTGAGTGTTTCTCTAATTTCACGCCGCCGACCAAGAGCTAATTGAAGGAGAGCCTTTGCAAATTACATTTTCAAGTCCTCCACTGCCTTCTTTTCAGAGAGCAGCCATTGATTTTGTGCAGTTATAAAGCAAGCGCAGTGCTGTGGGGGCGCGCGCAATGCTCGATAGTGTCAGCAGGGGTGGGGCCGGGGTGACGCGCGCACCCGGATGTGCCCGCACAGGGCGAGCAGGGCAGAAGCAGCCATGCACGGGCAGCGCGTCTGTCTGTTTCCAGGGTCTCTGCCGGCCTCCTTTGCGTGGACTGTTAGTTAGTGCCCTGGGCTAACAGTAGCCATTTAGAGATCTCGTGACCCCCGTTACACCGAGACAGTGATACTGCGCTTTTGTGTAAACGACTATCTCAAGCCGGTGGCCATGTACCGCCTACACGTATCACCTGGGAAGAGGCGCATGCGTGCGAGAGGTCAGAGTACCTTTCCAGCACTTGTGCATGAAAGGACAATTACACAGTTGTATGTGTATCAGGAGGTTTAAATAACCATGAAACAGAACCGACCCATTTTCAACTGCTTATGTGTGACATGTCCTTGTTTCCACTGTGCTTACATATAACACTTTCAATGACATTTCATAAGGAATTTAATTATTTAACAGATCAGAGAAACAACCATGACCCTATTACATACCGTCCCATTAGTACCAAAAACCCAAACACTGCTCTCGGCTCCCTCGGTTTGAAGGATGTGCGTCTTGTAATGGTAAGTTTGTTCCAGCACAGCATTCGAATCTGTACCGTAGTCCATAAGTGTACACGGAAGGTGGTTGGGTTTCTTCTTTATTGCTTTCCCTTCAATCAACAGGATGACTGCTCGCGTGTAGGCGCTGCTGAAGTGCCTACGCGCCTATAAACACTCCCTGCCTGCAGCGGCGCCGGCGGCCGGGTCTCCGGGATAATGCGTGCGATGCCAGGGCACACAGGAGGCAGTGGCGCCTGAGCCCATAAACCCTCGACAGCCGCCATATGGCACCAAATAAGAGCCTAAACCGGTTACTGAATCAGACCGGCTTAACGATGTACCAGCACGTCTCACCCTCTCCCAGGCCGTGTTTACACTCACCAGCGGGCACTATCAGGACACGATACTCCGTAACCCTCCCCAGTCAGGCCCTAGTCCGTCTCACTTTCACCCTCCTCCGGGTCTTGTGTACACACACACCAGCGGGCACTATCAGGACACGATACTCCTTGACCCTGCCCAGCCCATCTCACCATCTCCCAGGCCCTGTTTACACACACCAGTGGGCACTATCAGAACACGATACCCCATGGCCCTCTCCACCCAGGTCCCAGCCCTCCCACCCTCTTCCAAGCCGTGTTTACACTCATCAGCGGGCACTATCTGACAACGATACCCCGTGGCCTCCCCAAGTAAACACGAGGGCAGATTGCAGTGGTAAACACACTGTGCAGTCCCAAAACACACACCAAACACGCTGAACAAACACGAGCACTGCCAGGTAAACACGGAGCACAGGCCCAGACACCATCAGACATCCGCGCAGATACCACAAGTACACACACAGGCAGGTAAATACCCAAGAGTGCCAAATCACCAATCAACACACGACACGACAAGCAGTGCCAGGTAAACTCAGAGTACGGACCCAAACACCACCAAACGTGACCCTGGATCACACGTAAAGAAACCGAACTACTCAACAACATACACTCAAGAGAAACAGCACGTGCCAGCCGGTAACGCCTCGAAGCGCACTGAAGACCCTCATTGCAGCGCTAGCTCCCATGAGCCCAATGAGGGGGTTGTGATCTCCATGGTTGAACCTTCATATCTGAAGCTGTGCTCGATTCGTAACCAATTTTAACCACTTGGGCGCTACTTGTATATAGTGTCAAAGGTCATTAGGGCATTACAGGATGTCCAGAAGCGCTAGCTCCACTGTGCATGAATAGAAAAACGTGTATTATGAGCATCACTGGACAGTTCAAACACAGAATTACACATGGCTCTACAGCAGTGGTTTTCAAACTTATTAATGCTGCCCCCCCCATTGTGTTTGTTTAATAGACGTGTTTTGTTTTGTTTTATGTAGCGCCGCCACTGTAGAAATTATTTATTTTATAGCATACAAGGAAGGCCTTGATTCATTCCACATAAACAGCGTTTGTGATTCATCCTTAGAGAAGAGTTCTGTTTTTCAGTTATTTATGTCATTACATTGTGATGTTTTACACCATTCTTTTCTCTGCGATTGAATATATGTAAAACAATAAAGTGCTAGCAATTATATATCGGAGAGAGTAAGAGAGAAAAAGAACATGCTGGAGAGAGAAAGAGGGTAAGAGAAAGAAGAACAGAGAGAGAGAGAGAGGGAGAGAGGAGAGAGAGAGAGAGGGGAGAGAGAGATAGGATCTGAAGAAACAAAGTGAACGTTAACAGAGGAGAGAAGGAGGGCAGCTACCTTGTATTACACAGAGAAGAACCAATTTACAGGTATGAGCACAATGGTGGTTGCAACAACAGAAAGTGGACTTAAACATGTTAGTGGGCTAAACGAGAACACGATGTATAATGAGTGAGAAACAGGCAAGATTTGGTGTGTGTGTAGGTTGCTCTGTGGGTGGCTCTATTTGTGTGTGGGTTGCTCTATGTGAGTGGCTCTGTGTGGGTGGTTCTGTGTGTGTGGGTGGCTTTGTGTGTGTGGCTTTGTTTGTGGCTGCAAATGCAATAGGTCTCGCATTTGAGAGTGATTAAGCTATTGACATTGTAAATAACAATGCCGTTTCTTTAAATGTTTTAAGAACAAAAACATAAACAAAAATAATGTCATGAGCAATGCCAATAGCTCTAACTTTAACAATGCCGAGACCGTTGCATTTTAAATGCTTGGTTATCTTGCGTAGAAAGAAACTACATCCGATTTGAAGCACATCTTTTGGCGATGTTCGTCTCCCTGGCCATCTTTAGGAGTGACGGATGCATAGCAAGTAGGAAGGAGTGTGAGAAAGGCAAAGTCCACTAATTAGCCAACGATATCTATAATTTTTTTGTCCTAAACTGTACAAAATACCTCCTCTCCCACTATGCTCTATTGCAGACGAGCAATGACGTCACGGGAGCCTACATTGGCACGATAAACATCTAAAGGCTTTTTTGGGCGGTAAAAATTCCAATAAACCAGTCCTACGTTCCATTAATACGCGTCCACTGACATTTTTTTGATTTTACGTCAAAGGCACTATAAAGACTGCTACAAAAGAAAATGCGGGCAGTAAAAGGAAAAAACACCACAAGACAAAATACGGAACCTGTACTCCATCTGACTCAGTGAAAGTCTAGGGGGCCAGTGTTTCTGGTTTGCTGTATGCGTGTATCCAGCAACGTACATAGGCTGTCCATGCGGCGCCGCCGGGGAGCAATGACTAGCGAGTTTCTGCAATGACAACTGTACATTTCAGATCTATACATGCCCAATGCATTGCAGAGGTCTGACATGGGCTTTTCGACTCAAACATGGACGCTCTACATTTTAACAAATACTGTAGGTGAGATAAAGCTGTCTCTCTTCAAAGGGGCATATTTTTCAATGACAGCAATTGGATGGAAGGAAGGCAATTTAAATTTGTAGAACAGCTGCATGATTCATTTTAGAAGCATTTCAAATAGGTATACTGGCCTAGGAGGACCCCTGCTGAAGCCGGAAGAAGCACAAGTGATGTGTTCTTTGTGACCGTCTATCCATGCCAAACAAACCAGCCCCTTAGAGAGGAAACATTATCATTGAGACAGCACAGTGCCTGTCACACCAAAACTAAGCACTCTCTCTCGTCACTACGCACACCGCCAGTGTGTAGCCAAGGGTGCGGTTGTAAGCTGAGGGTGAAAGAAAATGCATGAGGCATAGCAGGTCTGGCTGTGATTAAAGATAAACAAGCCTGGGTGTGGTGCGTGCTCACGCGCGCTAAAAGGAATTTGCACCAGGGACTGCGCGACCGCAATCTGTTTCCAATTAAGATAATTGGAAACAGATGGCGCTGCTGCTCGCTCCCGAGCTGTCTAGGCCAAGGCAGAGAGAAGGCGGGCCATGCACCCGCCTTGGCCAATTGCGTGCTGTCTTTCTTAGAAAGATGCACGCAAAGGCCAATAGGTGTGATGAAAAAAAAGCACACGCACGAGCGTGTGGTGCGAGTTGAAAAGCCCTTACTAGAAGCCTCGCCTTACAGGGCATGCGCGCTGGCTCAGGCAAGACCTAAAAATAGTAATAGAAGAGGGAAGGATTGTCTACAAGTTAGTTTAGAATGCATTTTCGGGAGATTTCTTTTAATATATATAATTGAATGACTGGAAACATTTGTTTAAATGCGGCCAGATAGTGGGTGGCACCTTTTTCAAAGGATTCTGGGCTTGCCACAGCCGCAGATAAAAACAGAAAGTCGAAACGACGAGCAGAATTAGGCCTAGATGTACTACGCATGAACCAATAACTACTAAGCCAAAAATGGCCCCGTGCATAGGGTCGACATGTTTCATGCCAGAATAGCCCCTAACGGGTCTGGTGGCACTTCATCAGATTTGCGGTAGTGCAAAAATTACCTATTTTTCTTTTCTTTGGTCCTGATGAAGTGCCACCAGACCCGTTAGGGGCTATTCTGGCATGAAACATTTGGCCCCTATGCACTACACTAGCCCTATAGGAACATTATATCCAGATGGGGCAGATTACTTTAAACTAGGCTAACGTCCCCTGGGAATAAACACATTTAGTTAGGACGGCCCTAGACCTATTTCAACTCACTCACTCACTCACCGCACTACCAAGCCCACACACTCGCACTCACCCTACGGCTTCATCCAAAAAAATCTCTGCCAAAGAGCCCCTTCGCGGGTGTCCCTCTGGCATTGCAGCACCGGCACGACGAGGAGCAAGGCCCAGTGATGAAGCATGACATCCTTCGGGGTGTGTGGGGGCACTTTTTAGAAAAGACCTTCCTTCCCCTCCTTTAGGAACGGCACAATCCTTGTATTCCTTACTGGGCCACTTGAGTCACTAACAGTCAAGGAAAACAAATGATGGGGGTTAAGTACGACTGTGAGTGAGGTACTCAATATGTGGTAATGATCATTCTGGTGAGTGCACGGCTAAGTATATCCAGGGCATGGATCTGCTCAGCTGCCTCTAAGGCCATAGAAAGGAAGGTTCTTGTGCGTCAGATCTACGAGGCGGAGCCGGCCATGGCTAAGGCCAGAGGTATCACCATTTTGAACCGATTTGGAATAAATTTAGATGCGTCCCTCTTAACACCAATGTGAAATGCTGATCAAAATTATAGCCTTTGGGTTTCTTCTTAATATGAAAAGACTGCCTCAAGTCCCCTTCTCTCGTATGAATTCCACTGCATGCGTTCTTTTTCTCTTGTGTTTTCTTAGTCTTTTTCTGTATTCATTGTGTACCTTTTTATGCTCTTCTCTTTGTTTGCTTTGTGTTTGCCTCAGTCACAATCTATGTAATACAAGGTGGTTATGTGTGACCAAATAGGAGGACCTATAAAAATATTAAACAAGCATTTGCAATGCAATAGGTCTCGCATTTACCCGAGTTTAAGCTATTGGCATTGTAAATGCCAATGCCATTAATTTATGTTTTTAAAAAACAAAAATAAAAGGCATTGTTATTTGCAATGTCAATAGCTCAAACTTGCGTAAATGCGAGACCTATTGCATTGCAAATGCTTGTTTGAGAAGCCTGGGGGGCCGATTTGGAAATATGAATTTTTATGGTCAATTGTGTCCCCTATCTTAGACCCCAACGGCTCCATGTACATGCTATAAGTACATGTATGTTCCCTCCAGTTCCAGCTATGAAGACGCAAATACATGTGCATCCAACGTCAACACGCCCTCTTTCAGATCCGCCATGAATGGGTCGAATATTCCATTCCTAAGTATGAAAGGCCACCGACTTTATGTGGTTCACTTTTCTAGTTTTGTAGTTAAGGCGAGTAGGCCCTGAATTCTGCCATCAAGCCTTTTTCTGTTTCTGCCTCTGAAATGCTCCAGCTTGGACCTGCATCCATGTCCATGAACTTTGTCTTACTCCCTGCGGCCTGTTGCCTGCCAAAAACTGTATTCAGCCTTCAAGTTATCTGCTCCGCTCCTCATCCGATGCATTCCTGTCTAGTAGTTTAGGTAAACATCCCTCCAGCTACCGAGCAAAAGGCTCGGCCTCGCTGTCTTTTTGCAAGTAATTCATAGCCCCTGTTACTATGGAAGATTCCTGCCCCTCGCATCACATGTAGACACATAGACGCTTGTACACGCACTAACAGTCAGTATAGAATAGGATCTGTCCGAGAAGACCCTTCCTTCCAGATAATATAGTTCCTTAAACACAAGATATTAGATATGATTTAGGACTAGGTTGTCCTGACACCCCAGACTTCTGTCTCCACATGTAGGGCCAAATGTCAAGTTCCCTTCACCCTCTAGTTGTACGTCAATCACGCGTCATGCGGCTGCGCGCGCATCTCTGTCAAATATTTCTGCTGACACTGCAGGATTCTCTTATGGATCCACCCACTTGTGACATCATTTTTAATGACGTTTCTAGTATACGCCTATTTTCATTACGTATGTGTATTCTTATCTGTACTATCAGCTGTTACGCCTCCTGCATCTGTCCTAATGCAATGCTTTCCATATAAATATTGTTACTTGTCAATAATGTATTGCTGATCCCTTCCTGAACCTTTGTGGTGATGGAATATGGTTGCCTAGTTCGAACTATAATTCCTTTGTAAGAAATAAAGCCCTTTTCAGAACCTCTAATACCACGGATTCTGCCTCTTATTTTGACTGAGTTATTCTTACTAGACTTTACCGCATAAAAAATAGTACAGGTAATTTAAATATTTACCACATAAATTGGCGCCCGAACAGGGACACTTTCTCATCTCACGCGCCGGAGGTGCGTTGCAGGCCCGGTCTCCTGCCACAGCCGGACGGACAACAACGCGTACCCGCAGGATTTCCTGTATCTCCCTCCGACCAAGCGGGGGTGACTGAGGCTGCGATCAACACCCAGACGAGGCGGTGAGAAGTGCGAAGTATCCCGACCAGAGCCTAGCTGAGAGAGCAAGATCCGAGGTATACAGAGGCCCACCAGGTTCCGAAGTTCCGAGTCGAGTCCAGTCCGGTCCAGTTCAGTTCAGTTCCGAGGCCTTCCGTTCCGTGCTACCCGGTGAGTACCGTTGCTGGGGAGGCAGTTAGACGTGCACATTAATTTGTGCCGGTCCTGACGGGTTTGGGTACACAGATCCGGTCTGCACTGTTTTAGCAGTGTATCTGTACTGTTTAGCAGTATATCCAGTATGTTCATGTATATAATTCAGTATTATCTAGTATTAGTATTATGTCAGTAACTAGTTTTCTTCTAATTATCATTGTTCGTTAAAAATTAAATGTTAAATGTTAAATGTTTTACTGTGTCCAAAAATTGTGGTATGAATGAGTGTTCTATATTGTGTTTATGGTATTAATTGTGTTCAAGTCCAGTTCAAGTAAGAACCAAGTAACAAGGTTTGAAGATGCCGTTCTTTTCAAAATTAAGACAGATCAAAACTAGAAAAGGAGTACTCGAAGAAGCTGTTCCCATTCCACCTAGGGACACCCCAGGGTACTTTATGTATCATAAACATGGCCTAGATACCGTATTATATCTTGACCTATGGGTGGACTACACCAAGGATCTAGCAGAAAGTCAGAGGTGGCCCGCAGCTGGGACATGGGATGCAGATTGCATCATGAGAGTAGAAGAAGAATTATGGAAAAAGAAAGCCAGACAGTCACAGAAAGATGCCATTGAGTTATGGCGTAAAGAATCGCATAGGCGCACAGAGAAAGCGCTCAGACTGGAAGAGAAAAGTAGGGAGAACTCAAATAGAGCCCGAGAAAACGTATTAGTTGAGGAAGGTATCCGAGTAAAAACAGAACAAGTAGACAGACAACGAAACACTCTTATGAATGGTATGTATCCTCTTTTGGCCGAAGGTTTACCTAAGGCCACCCCGGAAATACCGAAAGATTTGCCACCCCCATTACTCCCGACTAAAGCACATCCCAAGACCGCAAAAGATATTTTCCTTTCCTCTTATTTAGACGATGTAGCTCCAGAATATGTTAATGGTCCACCACACATGCCACCTGTCGATGGTGCTCAACGCCGAGATCATCTGCCCCCTCCTCCGCAACCACAAACTCCTCCGCATAATCCAACAGGTTCATCTGTTTCCACCGCTTTTTCTGCATCCACAGTCTCTACCTTACACCCCACGAATCCTTTCATGCCTAGCACCTCAGAAGGTGCGACAGCAATTTTTGCCACACCACCATCAAGAAGCAAATCGTCTCTTAGAGATTTAGCAAACCAACGTACACCCCAAATAGCAACATCCGACATGTTTAAAGAACATCTTGTAGATTGTAGATATGATCCAGTGCCCGGTAAAAATGACAGAATGGTGCTGTCATCACTACGTATACGACGAGCCTCAATATATTTAACGACGCTACCAGGAATGATTAAACATTTAGACAATATATATCGCTTTGTCCAAACAGGGCAAGGCCCTGAAAGTATTGACGAAGCCATGGAATACCAGAAAGCGGATATACAGAGACAACTGTTACGTTTCTTCATAAACTGCTTGATCAGAGACAGAGATAGGTCCGAGGTAGACCAGGATGAAATGCAAGTACTTACCCGATGGGGTCAGAATATATCCGAGGGAAAGCATGATAAACAGACATGCATAGTAGTTATGTGCCGAAAGATCCGCAAAGAAGTAGAACGAATACATAAAGCCAGATTAGAGGCAGACAAAACTGAATCAGAGGGAGAGGAGGAGGAAGAATCAGAAATGCCCACAGGACAATTAGAAACGATAGCTTATGTAGGTAGGGGAAGACCTTGTAACAATACCAGATACTTTAATGACCCGATACGCCCGATACGTCCAGAATGTAACAGACATTTTCAAGCCCCTATGTTAAATATGAAGTCCCCTGAACACTTATTCCAGGCTGCTGATAAATTACTCCGAGACCGAAGGGGGTATCATATGCTCGATTCTATGGATGAACAAGAATTAGCCAGGTCAGCAGTACAATGGGCCGACAGTTCTGGAAAATACAGTGATGATGCGTTGGCACACACGTTTTTGAATCTTACCCCAGACGAACAGCGTTTAGCTGGTATATACATGATACAGCATCTCGTTATATTATATAGAAGCCAACACTCCGATCCCGGTCCCCTGCCTGATATACTGATAGAATTACTCACGAATAAATGGAGAGGTTCAGGTACTGATTTAATTAAAGAAATTCTAGAATATCGACACCAGTACATGGTCTTCGTATGCCCAGAACATGTTTCAGTTCCCCCCAAGTTGGAAAGAAAAACATATCACATAGACAGACAGAATCCCTTACGCGAAGTGCACCCAGTCAGAGGTGAGGACAATATTCTTAAACGCGTGTTTGTGTACGCGCCCATAACTAAAATTGAATTATTAGAGATGAAGAAAGTAGTACCTAGCCATGACAAAGACCCAGCAGGTTTCCACCGTGAGATAAAAGACATGTTACTCTTGGGAGAGTATACTTACCCGGACCTTATGAAAATATTAAAAGTCCTATTACCCGCCGGTATTTACGAGAAACTCAAAGAAAAGGAATGGGAGGTGGGAGACCAAAAGATAGATTGGACAGTATTAGAAAACGAAGAAAAGGCCCGAGCTGCAGGTTCAGGGCTTGGGGAAAGGACTACAGCATTACCAGGATTACTAGTGCAGGTACTACCACGTTTATTAACTACGAAAAAGGAAGACTGGGGTGCAATCTCAGCCTGTAAACAAAAACAAGATGAAGACACTAGTGATTTCTATTCCCGATTTGAAAAATGTTTTGGTATTAATAGTGGCATAAAAGCAAGCAGTGAATCGTATCCACATCTATTTGTGACAAAATTAGTTGAGAATTCCCTGCCCCAAGTCAAGAGTAGAGTACTAAAATTCGAGAGTACATGGCAAGGAAACACACCGTCACAGATGTTACAAATGTTACAATATCATCACAATAGAATTAGGGAAGAACAAGAACATGAACAAAGACGTATGAAGGACACGAAAATGAAAATGCTTGTTGCTCAGTCAGTTCCAGCTGACGGTCATAAAAAGGGTATGACACAGTCCAATGATTCAGTAGGTCCTGTTAGAGGGACATGCAACTATTGTAAACAGCCAGGTCATTATATACACGATTGTGCAGTTTTGAAACATAATATCTCTACGGGTATAACGAAAGAGAGACCACGTCCGCCTAGACAGGATCAGATCCAACAACAAGTACCTCAGAATATACAGCCTATGCCAGCTGTACAACAGACCGCACCACAACAACAACAACAATTACAACAACAGCCACAGCCTATTGCTGCAACACAAAACACGACACAACAGATGTACCAGTATCCACAAAATGACTATCCAGAGTATCAGCGCTACACATGAAATAGCCTAGAGAGGGAAGTTGGCTTACCCCTTATTGAGGTTCCAGTAGATCAAGAAGGTCCTTATGTACAAAGTCAGTTATTAGGGAAAGATAGAAAGTTTCTACTCGATACAGGGGCAAGCAGAACCACTATCCGTCACAGCGAAGTCCCAGGGGTACCCCTCTCAGGCTCACAAAATATTTCCCTTGGTTTTTCAGGAAAGCCTACTGTTAACGAAGTATCGCAACCACTTGCATTTACAGTCGGTCCATTAACACGGACTACAGATCTATTACTTACGAAATCATGTCCAGAAAACTTGTTAGGTATAAAAACATTGAAGGCTCTAGGAGCTGTAATATGTTGTTCTCCGGAAGGAGTACGACTATTTTTGCGTGACTTTAAAGGTCACTACGTGTCTAGAGACATGGATCACCGGTTACAGAATCTACCTGCACATTTATGGGCACAAGGCCCCACTGATGTAGGTTGTATGCACATTACACCATATCGAGTCACACTCAAAACAGGAGTGGTACTACCACGAATGCGACAATACAAATTACCGCCAGATGCTGTTGTGGCTTTACTGCAAATCATTGACGAGCTCATCGCACAAGGGGTGGTTGTAGAAACCGACTCCAATATATGTAATTCCCCGATAATTCCGATTCTTAAACGAACCGATCCAAAAGTACCACCAGTATATCGACTAGTTATTGATCTGCGAGAATTAAATAAATGCATTGTACCACAATACCCCGTGGTCCCAGATATCTCCTCATTATTAACGGCCATAGATTCAGAAGCAACGTTCTTTACTGTAATTGATCTCAAGAACGCTTTCTTTAGCGTCCCAATCGATCCAGAAAGCCAATATTTGTTCGGATTCAGTTTAAATGGACGAAGTTTTAAATTCACACGCGCACCTCAAGGATTCACAGAAAGCCCCAGCATCTATAGCCAAGCACTGAAAAGAGAACTTGACAGTATTCACATGCCAGCTAACACTGCCCTGCTTCAATACGTCGATGATCTGCTGATCACCGCACGAAGCGAACCTGAATGTGAAAAAGCATCACTGACGGTTTTACATTTCTTAGCCGACAAGGGGCACAAAGTGTCCCCTTCGAAACTACAATTCTGTGTACAGCAAGTTGTGTACCTAGGGCACTTGCTGTCCAAATGGGGGAGACAGCTTACACCTGATCGCATCCAGTTAATTGTAAACATGCCACCACCCAAGACACAAAAGGAGGTACGGGCCTTCATAGGCCTCACTTCGTACTGTAGGCAGTGGATCCCCCAATATGCATTTTTAGCTAAACCACTCATTCAGTTGACAACACAGGAGGCAGCGACACCGACTGTCCTCCCTTGGACTCAGGAACATACACAAGCTTTTGAAAACTTAAAGAAAGCTTTATGCCAAGCACCTGTTTTAGCAACGCCATGTTACAGCAAACGTTTTACACTTTTTGTTACAGAACGTGAAGGTACTGCTTTGTCAGTACTCACGCAGGAACAAGCAGGATCACACAAGCCATGTGCTTATTTTTCTAGTACACTAGATCCCGTAGCTCAGGCTCTTCCTGCGTGCCTGAAATCAGTCGCAGCAACAGCTTTAGCAATCAGACAAAGCGACGCCATAGTGTTAGGACATCAATTGACAGTACAAGTACCACACGCAGTAGAGGTTCTCCTGAACCGGACCCAGACACAACACTTGACTATAGCAAGACTGACGGGTTACGAATTAACATTATTCCAGCCACACATAGAAATCAGACATTGTAGTACTTTAAACCCTGCCACACTTTTGCCATTAAATGGAACAGACCCATTGGCACATGATTGTATTGAAGTTATTACTATTACGACGAAACCCAGACAAGACTTGACAGATATCCCATTATCAGATGCAGACCTGACATTGTATGTAGATGGTTCATGCATGAGAACAAATACAGGAGAATTAGTGGCCGCTTATGCAGTCACAACAGACACTGAAATTATTGAAACAAATTGTATCGATACCTTGTCAGCTCAAACAGCAGAGCTCATTGCTCTGACACAAGCCTGCATTCAAGCCAAAAATAAGAAAGTCAACATATACACAGATTCACGTTATGCATTCGGAGTCGTCCATGACTTCGGAGTGCTGTGGCGAGAGAGAGGTTATTTAACTTCTCACGGTGCCCACATCCAGCACGGCCCCCTTATTCAAGCTCTGTTAGATGCAATACATCTGCCTACTGCAATATCGATTATGAAGTGTAAAGCCCATACAAAAGTGACTGACATTATTTCTCAAGGTAATGACCTAGCTGACAGAACAGCTAAACAGACTGCTCAGAATCAGACTCGCCCAATTGACACGACAAAGACAATAGTTCCGACACCAACACACTGCATGACAGTTAAGGATCCCGCCCTTGATGTAATTGACATACAGACACATGCTACACCAGAAGAAATAAAGAGATGGACTGAATTAGGAGGGATCCAAACGGATCAAGGATGGATGACGCAGGGAAAATCTATATGGTTTCTCCCCGACTCAATGGTTCAGGTCATCATTAACACAATACATAGTCCAGCGCACCTAGGAGAGAAAGCTATGCTAGACAGTATTCAACACATTTGGTTTAATAAACACTTACGAGCAGCGGCTAAACAGAAAGTACGTACCTGTATGATTTGTTGTCAGTTCAATCCAGGAAAAGGCGTACCTGTAGACCAGGGTGGATTTCAACCCCCCGATCACCCTTTTGAAGTCCTCCAGATGGATTATATCCAGATGGAACGTTGTCGAGGATTCAAATATGTCCTCGTAGTTGTATGCGCTCTTTCCCGGTGGACAGAGGCGTATCCCGTCTCAGATTACACTGCCCCGACTACTGCCAAACAGTTAGTTCGAGAATTCTTCCCACGGTATGGTTTGCCCCGTATCGTGTACTCAGATAATGGCCAACCGTTCTCATCCGAGCTCATGAAACATGTTTCACTTCTGTTAGGCTACCAATGGAAATTCCACTGTGTCCGACATCCCGAGGCAGCAGGTCTCGTGGAACGACATAATCAAACTCTGAAAATTAGACTGTCAAAAATATGTAGAGAAAAAGGTGTCGACTGGATAACAGCTTTACCAGTCGCGCTCTTTTACATGAGAATGGTAGCACACTCTCGAACAGGGCTATCCCCGTATGAGGTGATCTTCGGTAGACCACCAAATATGTGGGGGACGCCTATACCTCGTAAAATAACTGATGTTGATTGTAATATGCTGACAGATTACCTGGCTTCCTTGATGTCTGCACTACAATCTTGTCGTTCACAGGTAGCTGCAGCTTTTCCCGACAACACTGAGGTGAAGCCCCACGACGTGGTTCCGGGGGACCTCGTGTTTGTGAGGAATTTTGACAGGAGGAGCCAGCTGGAGCCTCGGTGGCGGTCGCCGAAGCTCGTCATTTTAACCACAAGGACAGCCGTGAAGATTGAGGGACGTAAAGGGTGGTTGCACTCGAGCCACATCAAAAAATTTTATGGACTACCGTCCGACGTGAACCCTCAGCCCTGCATTCCCTCACAGACTGATTCAAAACTACCCCTGGTTGAACAAACCAAGAATGAAAACTATAAACTGAAACTAAGGTCTAGCAAGTCAGACAATTTGATTGTTTAAGTCCTCTCCAAGGTGAATCGGTTGAATTTGTCTCTGACATGTATCCTCTAGACCGAAATAGAGAGAAAAATGGACAGAAACAGCTCAGGACACATGCGTACTGTAAATCACTTCGTAGTCACTGCATAGTGACATTGTTAATTATGTTTTTTCTAAGTCTTCTGATTATTATCTCCGGTATATTATTACACATGTATTACCCTATCTCCAAGCGTGCTTTCAATGCTACTACCGAACACTCTTTTAGCGAATTACCCCCACATGAGTTGTCCTATAGATTTGCGCTGCGCAACAACACATTCATTAGTATGTTACATCATTCTCATCAGACCAGCAATGCTACAAATTGTTGGATATGTGGCCGACTCCCTCCCTATCAGAAATACAAGGGAGTTCTGCCCCTCTTTCCGTATCCATTCACACACAATGGCTCCTGTGGAGCATGGTTTAGTTTGATTAATTCCCTAGATTCAAATACAGTAGTTTACCAAGACAATTGGGTATGGGGAAACCTGAACCTAGTTTTACTTAAAGTCTGCTACCCTAACAAGGAGGGACTTCCCAAAAGAACAGGAACTGATCTAGAAAATGAAGTATATGGATTAGGTAACTTTACACTTAATCTTATGATCCTGAATATTGAATCCGAAGCTACACCAATCTTGCCCGCTATGTCAGTATTTCCAATTAGAGGCGAATTATGTGTAAGAAAGAATGGTTCAAAACACATGGGCCATAGTAAATGTACCACTGTAATAGAATTCAGTGATAAAGGCAAATCTACATTCAGAGCTTCCCGTCACTCCTACTTCATCTGTGGTCACACCGCATACATACGCCTACCCCTAGATTGGGATGGTACCTGTTACATTGCATTCCTTTTGCCACCTGTTTTCCTAGCCCCGCCTGATTATCATAGGAACACCCATTTAGTACACAATAGACAGCAGAGAGACCTCCCGATTGTCGACTACACTGAAACAGCATGGGAGAAATACACAGATTTCAATAAAGGTTTCTTTCCCTACATAGGGACAGTCACCAATAGTAAGCTGATACGTAGATTAACTAGAACCCTTGAAGCAGTAGTGAATGAAACTACTTCCGCTTTGGGCAACTTAACGGAGGAGCAGTCTGCGATGCGGATTGTTGTTCTCCAAAATCGTCTTGTCCTTGACGTCATTCTGGCCGATAGGGGCGGAGCTTGTAGGGTCATCGGATCAAGTTGCTGTGTTTTCATACCAGAAAACGCGCCGTCAGTATATAAAGCCATAACTCGACTTCATAAGATCGTAAGCCAGATACACCAGAATCCAGGCACCTGGACTTGGTCCGGTTGGTTCTGGAGCGTGTTGTCAGCCTGGGGATGGATGATCCTATCCTTCCTAGGTATTGGCTTTATAGACAAAGGAGGGACTGAAGGGCTTTTATTTAAGGAGGTCCAACATACATGCCCAGTTAGTCATATAGAAAAGAAAAAGTATGCAGTTCCTCAGACAGATGGGGGGGTGTGAAGAGAAAGAAGAGACCGTAAGAAAGAGGAATTCCTCTATTCGGAACTAGGGTCCTCACACACCCAGCAAGCTAGGTGTCATGCTTCATCATATGGACCTGCTCCTCGTCGGGCCGGCGCTGCAATGCCCGACGGGCACCCTGAAAGGGGCTCTTTGGCGGAGATCTTCAGTTCCTGGCCGTATGATGCAGTGTGTGTGAGAGGGACCTAGCGGTGTAGATGTGAGTGCAGGAAAGTGAATTAAAACAAGTTAGAGGGTCCAAAATTAATTTTATTGGGAGTGGCTCTCTACCTGAATAAAAAGTGGAAACAGAATGGGTCGAGCGGCGCGAGGGTAGGTTGATACCCCCTACTGGCTACAACCTTTAAAACACCAGAATCTTGGTGTCCAGGTGGCGCCACGGCCACGGATAGGAGCATGGTACTAAACCATCTTAGGTTCCCCTAGGCATATGGCGAGACCGTTCCCATATAACAGGTAGTAGGTAACAACTGTACTTACCGCTTTGTGTAGATTCTTGACAGTTTGTATAGGTCCTGAGGAATTGCCACGGATCACTAGGACCATTGGGCAAGAAACATGTCGACCAGCACAGATGAGCTTAGCCAAGCTGAATCATAACATCAGCTAGCTGCCATTCTGTTTCCACTTTTTATTCTGGTAGAGAGCCACTCCCAATAAAATTAATTTTGGACCCTCTAACTTGTTTTAATTCACTTTCCTGCACTCACATCTACACCGCTAGGTCCCTCTCACACACACTGCATCATACGGCCAGGAACTGAAGATCTGCGCCAAAGAGCCCCTTTCAGGGTGCCCGTCGGGCATTGCAGCGCCGGCCCGACGAGGAGCAGGTCCATATGATGAAGCATGACACCTAGCTTGCTGGGTGTGTGAGGACCCTAGTTCCGAATAGAGGAATTCCTCTTTCTTACGGTCTCTTCTTTCTCTTCACACCCCCCATCTGTCTGAGGAACTGCATACTTTTTCTTTTCTATAGGTATTGGCTTTCTCATACTATTCAGTTGCTGCTTGTGTCTACAATGTGGGCCAGCGATTTGTGGTCTGTGTGCCACATCGTGTATCCCGCCTTCAAATTTTCATTCAAGATCTCGGAAGAAGAAAGAAGAACAAATGATGCTATATGAACAGATTGATGGATTAATGAAGATGGATATTTCATGAGGGTCCGTAGGGGACAAGGAGGGAATGTGGAAATATGAATTTTTATGGTCAATTGTGTCCCCTATCTTAGACCCCAACGGCTCCATGTACATGCTATAAGTACATGTATGTTCCCTCCAGTTCCAGCTATGAAGACGCAAATACATGTGCATCCAACGTCAACACGCCCTCTTTCAGATCCGCCATGAATGGGTCGAATATTCCATTCCTAAGTATGAAAGGCCACCGACTTTATGTGGTTCACTTTTCTAGTTTTGTAGTTAAGGCGAGTAGGCCCTGAATTCTGCCATCAAGCCTTTTTCTGTTTCTGCCTCTGAAATGCTCCAGCTTGGACCTGCATCCATGTCCATGAACTTTGTCTTACTCCCTGCGGCCTGTTGCCTGCCAAAAACTGTATTCAGCCTTCAAGTTATCTGCTCCGCTCCTCATCCGATGCATTCCTGTCTAGTAGTTTAGGTAAACATCCCTCCAGCTACCGAGCAAAAGGCTCGGCCTCGCTGTCTTTTTGCAAGTAATTCATAGCCCCTGTTACTATGGAAGATTCCTGCCCCTCGCATCACATGTAGACACATAGACGCTTGTACACGCACTAACAGTCAGTATAGAATAGGATCTGTCCGAGAAGACCCTTCCTTCCAGATAATATAGTTCCTTAAACACAAGATATTAGATATGATTTAGGACTAGGTTGTCCTGACACCCCAGACTTCTGTCTCCACATGTAGGGCCAAATGTCAAGTTCCCTTCACCCTCTAGTTGTACGTCAATCACGCGTCATGCGGCTGCGCGCGCATCTCTGTCAAATATTTCTGCTGACACTGCAGGATTCTCTTATGGATCCACCCACTTGTGACATCATTTTTAATGACGTTTCTAGTATACGCCTATTTTCATTACGTATGTGTATTCTTATCTGTACTATCAGCTGTTACGCCTCCTGCATCTGTCCTAATGCAATGCTTTCCATATAAATATTGTTACTTGTCAATAATGTATTGCTGATCCCTTCCTGAACCTTCGTGGTGATGGAATATGGTTGCCTAGTTCGAACTATAATTCCTTTGTAAGAAATAAAGCCCTTTTCAGAACCTCTAATACCACGGATTCTGCCTCTTATTTTGACTGAGTTATTCTTACTAGACTTTACCGCATAAAAAATAGTACAGGTAATTTAAATATTTACCACAGTTTGATGCCACCAGCGGCCCAGTGGGTGCCTGAGTGGCCTTTCTGGAGGTAAATGGGCCCCCAGTACCTCCCTTTTACCAATGGGAGTAAGGTGTCCCTCCCTTTCTCTCGCTGGGCCGGCCCATTAATATATGCATATTGAGCGGGGGCAGGGGGCCGGAGCAAAGGTGGCCTCACTTGTTTTCAGGTGTGTTTCACTAGTGTAAACTGCATTTTTTTTAAGCCTCTGCCCTCCCCCCCCCCCCCATTTTTTAAATAAAATGTTGCCGAAGCAGTGTTTTGCAGAAAGGTAATATGCAATGTGTCCGGGCCGATTTGTAATCCCAATCGTCCGGGCCGATTTTTAATCCCAATCCAACCCTGGTGACTTACTAGGATTTGTCACCATGTGCAGCGCTTCTGGCACAATGACTTTAACTCCTCAGACAAAAGGATAAAGGTACACACCACCCACCTAGGATTGCAATGAGGAAAACTATAACAGGCACAGTCAAACCTCAGACTATACATTTGCTGAGGCGCTGGTGCTGTGACGTGGACTTTTACATTAAAAGAATGGGGCAGAACTCCTTTTAAATAGTCTTCAGTTGTCTAATTGTTCACAAAACAGTATGGGCTGAGTCATTATAATAACACGTCTGGCAACATTAACATCTACACTTCACTCTCAGAGTAATTCTTGACAGACTTTACACTTTGCTTCCCACCCCTGCACAATTACTTCTGAATGTGCAAACATCGAATTCTTGTTAGTCACCTACGCCCTCAGTCTTGAAAGTTATAATACTGCAGTTTGGCGTCCAAATCCTCCCACACCTCCTCCTAACCCGTTGAATACAAGTTTTTCATTCCTTTCAATCGGGCCGAAAGCCAGGAAGAACCCCAGAGCCTCGATGGAACACGTCTGTCTTAGATGCTGCCCCTTCAGATGCACCTCCCCCATTCTCTCGTTCTCGAGCTCGTCAAGCTGATTCGTAAACGGCACCCCCTCGATGAGCCCTGCTGCTCCGAGGTTCACCCCCTAAGAAGAAAGCCCCTCACAGCTCCTTAAGGAGTCGCCCTCATCCTACAACCATCAATTTTACAATGTTTGTCACCAGTTACTCTGGGTGTAATAGTTTCGAGGGTACCGTGCGTGTCTGAAACTTACATCTCCTCACACCATGACCTTCTAGCTGTAGCGTAGCTCTCTCTGGTCGCCTTTTCTTCTGCCATCTTGTCTCGACTCCAGCCATTTCTGTCATCATGACCTCTTAGCTTAGTTCCCAGAGCACCTTCCTTTTCTCCTCACCACTCCACTGTGCCCCTGTTTCATTGAGGCTATAAGTGCCCGATTCTTGGTCCTCGCACCCCGCATTGTGTTTTCTTCCTCTGAGGGCTTCCATCGTCGCTATTCTGGTTCGAGGCTCTTGGACAAGCTCCTGAGCACAAGCCAGAAGTTCTTCACGATGGTGTCCCATCTGCCATACCGGGGTTTCAGGGCTCTGTTGTGTATTATCCTGGGCACTGGGAGATGGAAATGACTCACAGGCAGTGTGCCCTCAGCTGCAGAACCCTTCACAGGTTGGGCGCTGAGGCTCCATCCATAGGCGTTCGAGCAGTGGTGACATGAGACATTAGTGTACTTGCTAGGGTATTGTGTAGGGTCACGGGTTGTGATGCACCTACTTCACGCGCAGGGCCAAGCAACTTCTCCCACCCCTACCGGCTCGGTTGTGTTACAATCAGTTGAGTCTTACTCAAGGAGGCCATGAGGAGTTTGAGGCCACATTTAATATAACATAGTAGTTATCACATATAATGAAAATGAATGTTCTGCCGGAGGTACGGATTCAATCCCACAGTAGACTATTATAGCAAGGGCATCGTGGGCCTCAACGCAAATATGAAAAACTAGCCTCGCCCCACGTTTAGAAGTAAATCACAACCATAATGGTGGTGCAATGTGCCCTTCGCACCTCTGGGCCAAGTTGCCACTGCATCTGGTGTCCTGATGTTTGCTAGAATCCCCCCAGGGCTTGCTGGGGGTGAATTGCCCTGTATCAAAGCACTTGATCAGAAGTTTACTGCCCATGCTTCAGAAGTATTGGGTTTTCAGTTTCTTTGTGTTGCAGGATTAGTGGGTTGACAGTGTTTGTGTGCAGCCGCAGGTGGTGTGTCAGCGGTTCCTTTATGTCACCTGCTCAGTAGGTTGCTTGTGCTTTTAAAGGCAAACGAGGCGAATCATCGGTGCCTCTGCTTCTCAGGCCCTGTAAGTTGGATTAGTTCTGTGTGTGCTTCTGGCAGTTGATCTCCAGTGCCTACCTGTGTCGATAGTGCCATGGGATAGCACTGTTTGTGCCACTGGCATGATTCTTCGGCAGAGCCTGTGGGTGGAAGGCGCGGTGGGTCTGTCCTGCACCTATGTCGTTATGGACTGGCGGTGTCCTTGAGGCATATTTACATGCTGCAACTCGGTGCAGCAAAATTGCCTGCGGTGCTGTGCTTCACCATTTCATTGTAAATATCCCCCTGTCTCTTAGGCATAATAGATGGCAGCATACTTTTCTTGTCATGAGCTAGCAAGGCAAGTGCCATAGATACAATGGGGTATATTTACAACGAAATGGCGCGCACCGCAAGCATTGTTGCTGCGCCGAGCGACGTCATTTAAAAAATGCAGGGATGTGCCGTATCTACAGAAATACGGTGCACCCTGTGCTCTCTCCTGTGCCGGCATTAAAACGGCAGCCGTACGGCAAGGCATGCACCTTGGAGCGTCAAACAAATTACTCTCCGGTGGTGCAAGGGACTTGTAAATATGCCTCAATTCACTTTTTATTGCATGCGTGCTATAGTGAAAAGGTCTTGAGCAGGTGCAGTACACCAGTACAGCCTGTCTGCCACAGGCATGGTGAATCAACAATGATTTAGTGTCGCAGGTACGTTGGAGTTGCATTGCAAAAGTCTGTCTCAGGCAAAGTAAAATGGCAGTGCCTATGTGATGTTGAGAGTGGGCTAGCTGTGCTTGTGTGTGTTCTACATCACTGTCAAAGTGGGCCCATAGTGCATGTGACTGGTAGGCACAGTGGGTAGGTAGTGCTTGTGTGTGTTTCAGAGGCACTGTCGGTTGACAGTGCCTGGAAGTGCAGCAAAAACACTGCATGAGCATTGTCTGCTTGTGGCAGGCACAAAGGGTCTGCAATACCTCTTTATTGCATGTTCAGCAGGTGAAGAGAGCCTGTGTATGCCACGGCTGCAGCAGGTCCATAATGCCTTGATGTTGCAAACAGTGGGTGCACAGTGAGGTGTATGTTGCAAGAACAATAGGTCATAAGTGTGTGTGTGTCTCTGGCATACGGTGAGCCGTGCCAGTGTGCCACAGGCTACATAGGTCAGTGCTGTCCATCACAGGCACAGCGGCTCAGGTAGGCTTGGGTGTTTTACAGGCATGGTGATTCTGCAGTATCTGAGCATACCTCTGTAGCAGTGTGGCAGCTGCCTGTGAGGTCCAGAAGGTATGGGTCCACCATGTTTGTTTGTATCCAAAGTGTGTTGGTTGGTAGTGGTGGTGTCTAACAAGTGCGCCCTGCAGTGCCTGTGTAATGCAGTGTCTGTGTGTAGCAGAAGCTGCACAGTTTCTGTGTTTCACACATGTTCTCCGTAGACACTTGTGTGTCTTAGGTGTAGCCAGCCTGCAATGCTTGTTTTTTAGAGGCAGTAGGATGGCACCGTGTGTTAGTGTGTAGCAGGCTGGCAGTGCCAGTTCATGTTGTTGGTGAGTCAGGTGGGAACTGTTTATGCGGCATAAATCGTGGGTCATTTTCGACAGCACATATGCATGTACCATGATGCAAAGGAGCAAACTTTTCTGGGATATGATGTAGTGTCCAGCCACACCCTTTTCCCTGCCCAAACTAGTTTTCATGACCTCCTCAACCATTTATCACACATCCCTGATGTTTCTTTTAGTAAAAAATTGTTTTCTGGCCTCTTAATTACACTTCATCCGTTCTGAGCTGGAGAATACAGCCCAAGCCGGAGAGTACGGCCTGGCAGCGGATGTAAAGATACGACTCGTAAATGACCTCTGTGAATACCAAAGGTTGTAAAGTTAGACTTTTGTCCCAGATTGCCAGTGTGAATCGGGCACCTTTGTTCAGGAACCAGAGAACATCTAGATGTTTCCAGGTTGCCTTCTTGCTCAGCAGGGAGGGGAGGCAATCAACCCTTGGTCACCATCCAGTAGGGACAACTGCACATAAAGGGGCTTTTGGAGATAATTGGTCGTTCGCCTAAAGAGTCAACACATTTATTTCTGTTTGTGCTGTGGGAGAAGTCACCCAACAGGGAGAGGCATTTTCCCATACACTTGGATCACTGTAGACTTCCATATTGTCTTCTGGGCAAATGACCATCTTCCTCCACCACCTCGGGTCCCTCATTTTGGCAGCACCTATGGTTTATAAGACAGAACCAGTAGTCAATCTCCCTGCTGGGTTTACTTTAGCTCTTCAGGAAACTCTTCGATACACTAGCAGGTATTCCCACGCATTCAAAATCATCTCAGTTTGGTACCAGATGGATGGGTGATTGACTCAGCACCGGTTTCACTTCCTGAGGAGCAGCAACAGCTCCCTTCCATATTGGACCAATGGAATCAGTATAAGTCTGTTTAGGAGGAATTCGAGCAGGTATCTTAAGTTGGCACCCTGAAATTTTGGTCTGCAGTGGAAAGATGCATTTTGGGGCACCACATGGACGAAGCACAGATCTAGAAAGAAGCATAATAATTATTGTTGAAGGCAGGATACAGGGTTAAGACACTTGATGCAATGAATAAAAGGACTCTTTTCGTGCCTAGGAGTAACATCAGGAACATGAGCCTCAATAGAAGGACACTGAGCAAAGGGTCGCCCTTGAGACCCATAAAACATGGTCTATTCTGTGCACATCTATGGAGATCGTCATTCCGAGCATGGCGAGACTTCATCTTATAGCGGAATCTGCAGGTAAAGAGTGAGTGCATGGTCAGAGCAATGGATTTACACATGGATGGATCTGTGAATCTCACCTCTTATGTTAGAGCAAAAATGCTGTAGCTCAAATACTTACAATCACTATTGTAACCACCCAAGTATTTACCTAGTACTTGCAGGGTAGGTTACTCCCTGAGAATCAAAAGAAGGAGCACATAGGGCACTTCTTCGCCCAGGACATTCTTATTCTCCTTTGCAGGGGCGTTGCTCTCATTGGTGCAGAAGGTACAGTTAGTGGTGGCCCTCAACATTTTAAACAAGTGCAAGTGGATGGGACCGCACAGACCCTGGTGCGTGAGCATCTAAAAGATGGTGGCCTGTGTAGAGTATAATGACTTCAGCGATGACTAGGCTTCTACAAATATCAATGACCTATTAGGTTATGGTTACTTGTCAATATGTGGAAAAGCAAAGAATCAACACAAACGGGAGACTTCACTCATTCACCGATAAATTTCGCTTAGTGAGTTAAGCACCCACTCCAGAGATCTTTCTGTAACCTACAAGTCAAGCATGCCTTTACTGTACTTGCACTAGTCTGACCTGTTGGAACTGAACTAATGGAAATGGAGGATTGCACTTCCTGTCTTCTTTGGGCAAGGGAAGTTTGCTATGCCCCTGCCATGCTGCACCAGTTCTGTGAGGAAGCAAAGCACATTGTATGTGTCCTGTGATGTGGAAAACTTGCACTGCTGCCATGTCTGCTTCTACCCTCTGAACAATGGATGCTTGAACTGCCTCTGCCCAAGGTGTACCTGTTCTCTGTTTCCACCTCTGTTACCTCAACTTACGAAAACAAAAACAATATATTGAATTCACGTACATAACACGCCCTATGAATCAGGGACTTTTCGCAATATTTGATTTAAGGCACTGAGACCTATAGTCGTAACAAATGCACATTGCTCTGTAGAGGCAAGAGACAAACACTAAAACATGTTGAAGGAAAAGATAAGGAGGGTCTGCTGCAGGACCCTCTTGTTCTTAATTTTGTTGTAGGGAGACGAGTTAAAAACATGTTTATCTTACCCGCAAACAATTTTAATGTAGGTACAACAGTTTAAAAAATGGCAAAAACAAATGCTGACAGAAATGACACAACCTCATCCAAAATAGACAACCCATATCTAGGACACTGTTAACATGCAAAATTAATACTTTTGGATGCTTCCCAGTTCCAGTGATAGTGCTGAAGTGGAACCACACTAGATTGCTCATCATTCCATGCAGGTACAAATGACATGAGTGGTTTGTCTGTTTCTTCCAGTTTTGTATGCCTTACAGAGGGCACTTAACAGTTCTTTAACTTCTCTCCCTCACTCTTTCATGTGTTAGGTGCCTGTCTAGTACCTTTTCTGTGTGTATGGGAGAATCGTATGATGTTCCCCCTGCTATTGTCACTTGTCCTTTACATATTCTTTTTGTTAGAGAAGGTTGTGGTGCTGCTGCCCATTTGTAGCTATGTGTTGTTTGGTGAAGCTTGCTCTATGACTTTCCACTACACAAAAGACAACATAATTTGCCTTCTGAATGCTTGTTTGCATGATGAAAAGAGTGGGCTCCCATAAGATATCTGAGCAAAGTTTACTTTGGGTTTGATGTGATAAACAAGAAGCTTTTGAAATGGACAAGAAAACTTCATAGACTTTTTAAAGATAAGCATAAAAAGGACTCCATGTCATGCACAACACATTCAGCTAATGCTAGCATTTTAGCTGACAGCAGTTTGCATGCTGGCTATTGAACCCAAATGGCTGTACAGAAGGCAAAACTGCATGCCCCATAATGCATCATTGTGTTAGATGAAAAACCGTGAATGGCTGATTGCATCATATGTCATAGTGCACTTAGTAAACTTGAGAAATGCAAAATGAAATGTACTTTTTTTCTTGTAAGAAATGGAGGGTTAAACAGCCCAGTAGGTGGGATGAATAGCAGAGATAGCTTTTCATATGTGAGTGCATGGATCTCTCTGCTAATGGGTAAACAACGTTATTAACCAGAGCAATGCAAGCAAGAGCAGCTGGTTGTGTCTGACACTGAGAAAGGAAAGCAATGTGCTGGCACCACACTTCTCAAGCCCATCCTCGCCTAAAGGCTTCTTTTATTTAGGTGGCTAGCCAGCAACACAACTGTGATTTGCTTTGCCTTGAACTGGTGCAGCACGTGCTACCGTGCAAGGGCTGCCAGTGGATACATTGGCACTGTCTCTTAGGAGTGTGAGAGCCCTCCTGAACCTCAATCGTGCCTGTGTTCTATAATCTAATCTAAGGATACAGGCCTTTTTTAGTACTGGCCAAGGCAGCGCGCATGCGCTGCTGCAAGACCTGATGTAGCTAGAATATGGGCTTGAGGCACACCCATCGATTATCATTCGTTCTTTGTTGTGCCATTTAGAGATGCTGCTTTTTGATTGGTGCATAGCTATTAATTGTCCTTCCTTTAGGTGCTTGGTCCATGCCCAGGCGATTTCACTCACTTTGGTCGACCATCTCGACGAGTTCATGGTTTCAGCTAGTCGGCCATCGCAACACGTTCATACAACACCAGTCGTATTGTTTATGGTTAGCGGACGGCTCCAGGGACACAGTGTTTAGAAATGCATGGAAGGTTTTGTTTGTTTTTGTGCCTCTGCTCAGGTATACTCAGTTGATGTTTTACAAGCCACATTTTACTCCACAAATTGTATATCACTGGATCTGGGACTTTTAGTACTGGCTTAAAATGTAAGAATTTACACTACAAGGAAGAGAGTACAAGACAAAAACAGCAGCTGTAACATGACCACGTCGTCAGACCTGTGCTAGGAAGTTTTATTGCATGACACCGTGTCCCAAGGACAAGGTCTTAGCAGTTCTGGCTTTTCCTTATGCAAATTATGTTTTAAGATGTGATGGTCCTGATGAGCTTACCCAAGTCTACAATCCCAGAATGCATTGGTGTGGTAAATGAATGACTAGGTCTGTTCAGCACTCATTCACATTTTGCTTCAGGCCACCACAGTCTATGGCAATGAGAAGCCCACTTCAGCCACTAGCTGTCTTACACCGTGAACAACTATGTAAATCTAATCACATGTGAACATCTGCCTAAAAAGAGTGCACTTCTAAGCCTGGACTGGAAGGCCAATACTTCATTTGTCCAATCTCCGTTTCTTTCCAATCTTTGTCTGTGCTCAATTATTTTTAGCCATCCTTCTGTGTTTAAGTTACTTTGCTAAACTAGTAATGTAAATATGTTAATCCCAGCATTATATACATGGCCATATAATGTCTACTAACAATATATTAAGGTGTGGAACTCATTCTTTTAATCAGACTGGTTTTCTTGTTTCACGGACCAATGCATGCAGGACCCCTACAGAGCTCTGGTGTTTCATCAGCCTACTGGTGGTCTCTATCTGATTCAGGGGACTTGGGGTGAATGAGTATGTTTGGGGGTGTGGGGTGTTCTACATATATGTCTTGCTTGTTCTTAAACTACGTTGGGTTTATGGCAATCAGCACATTTTGGAGGGCATAGAGGGTTATGTCCGGATTTGAATGTAGGTGATTCCGGGCACAGGCAGCTTGTGCATTAACCCACTGGACCCTCTGAGTTTTCATTCAAGTTCAGCCCATGCCATTCTACTCACCCTCCTCATCCCTCCCACAACACTGCTTACCCGCCCCACCACCACCCTGCTGAGGTTGCAAGAAGTCAATAGGTCACTGAAGTCAGTCGAAACAAAGGCCGGCCGGGCTCGTGAGAGCTTGCACCACAGCCTCTTTAGCCCTCTATAAGCAAAGAAGGGCAAGGAAGTGTAACTCTCCCAATAGAGTATCCTGAGACAATGCAGGCCTCAACCAACACAGCCCCAAAGGAGTGACCTCAACCTGCCGTCAATCACCATGTCCGCCTCCCACAGCAGAGCCCAGGTTAAAACATCAAAGCGGTCATAAATCCAACCGCCTGAAGCTCCAATTATCTCAAGACTCAAAAGCTCTTTCAGGAGAGGCAGAAACAACTGCTGCATGCCATTTACTGTGTTTTAGCCAGTTTCAGGTTGCTAAGGTGACAGAAAAAGAAACAACATTATTTCACCTCCATGAAGGCTGCTCCCTCACACTGCTGTAAATAAACAACAAGCATTCAACTCCACATAATTGAATACAACGCCACACAATTCTACAATACAGAATTCAGCACCACAAAATTCCACACCACTCAACATAATTACACTCCACATAATACCACTCAACACCACATAATTCAACTCCACCTAATTATCCACTACTCAATACCACCCCACATAAATCTACTCTAAGCCACATAACGACAATCAACATAAATACACTCCACACATGCCACATAATTCCACTGAATGTCACACTACTCAAATCCACACAAATACATTCCACACAACACAATTCCACACCAAACCACATAATTTCACTCCTCAACACATTTCCACTACACACCACATATATCCAATTCACAACACTTAATTCAACATCATACCACAAAATTCAACAGCATAACACATAATTAAAATCCACTACATAACACTCAACAACACAAATTACCATTCCATGTAATTATTCTCCATGGCACACAATCTCACTGCAAAACATTCAAGTACACTCTATATCACATAATTACTATCCACATAATTCTACAGCACACCATGCCACATAATTCCACGACACAAACCCACACCACACAATTCCGGATGTATGACGTTACAACGCATACTTTTACTACGCATGCACTTACAACGCAATTTTTACAACGCAACATCCACTACAACGCATTCCATTACATCGCATGACACTACAACGCATTTTTAAAAACTACCTTTACAACGCATTCCATTACATCGCATACTACCTTTACAACGCATACCATTACAACGCATAATGTTAAATTGCATTTAAGGTAAGTATTGGATAGTATAGGGGTAAAAATTACTATTCTTACTCCAGGGGGTGCAACAGTAGGGTAAGTGTTGGATAGTATAGGGGTAAAAATTACTATTCTTACTCCAGGGGGTGCAACAGTAGGGTAAGTATTGGATAGTATAGGGGTAAAAATTATTATTCTAACTCCAGGGGGTGCAACAGTAGGGTAAGTGTTGGATAGTATAGGGGTAAAAATTACTATTCTTACTCCAGGGGGTGCAACAGTAGGGTAAGTGTTGGATAGTATAGGGGTAAAAATTACTATTCTTACTCCAGGGGGTGCAACAGTAGGGTAAGTGTTGGATAGTATAGGGGTAAAAATTACTATTCTAACTCCAGGGGGTGCAACAGTAGGGTAAGTGTTGGATAGTATAGGGGTAAAAATTACTATTCTAACTCCAGGGGGTGCAACAGTAGGGTAAGTGTTGGATGGTATGCATTGTAATGGTATGCGTTGTAATGGTATGCGTTGTAATGCCTGCGTTGTAGTGACATGCGATGTAGTGCCTGCGTTGTAATGGTATGCGTTGTAGTGTCATGCGTTGTAAAGGATGTTGCGTTGTAATGCCTGCGTTGTAAGTGTAGTGCGATGTAATAGTTGTGTTGTAAAGGTTGTTTCCCCACAATTCCACGCCACACAATTCCACAACTAACTAGTCCAATCCAACCCACATAATTCCTCTCCACACTACATAATACATACACTCCATAGGTAAAAGATATTGCCACTTACAATGCTAATTGCTGTAACTCGAACAAATGAGAGACCGATTGCATTTCGAATGCGTGTGTCCTATGTTGCAAAAGGTGCCTTGTAGCACTTTTGAACTGTTACATAGATATTCTCTGGTTCACTCTTCTAGTTGAAAAATTTTATAATGAAGGGGTGACCTAAAGGAGAAAATGCAGCACATTGCATAACAATACAGCTGCGATTGGAGCACCAGGTTTTTTCTTTACACTAGACATTTATTTCACACTAGCCTATAAAGCAAGTTGGCTGCTGACAGACTAGGCAGCATACCTGAGGAAGCTTTCGTTCTGATAAAGACAAGAATGACTGTAAGTCCAGGAATCTGGCCTTTGGCTGCCTGATTAAGGAACCCTGAAGAACGTTTTCACAACAGAAGCTCTGAAGATGAATATTTCTGTCTCTGCCAATTGAGATGAAGGAACAGACTTGGTGAGGTGCTATATGCAGAATGCATCACCCAGCTCTGATAAGCACAGCACATGTTTCTATCAATAGCGGATGCCTCTTGTTTTCATTCATGGTGAAAGGAGTTTAGAGCTCACCAACAAACATATAATCTTGAAAGTCTTAGAGGACTCATCGTTTCCAAGAACGCACTATACACCATCCGCATGTAATGTTCATGCAGGTGAACATCACACCTGTGGCCTACAGATACCTCAATATAGATGGTGGAGTGAATATAGACCTCTGCTCAGCATCCTTGTCACTTACTTTGGCAGATACTCGGTTACTCAAGGACACAGTTTTTGTTGTTACTATGTGAAGTTGCATTGGATTGACAGTAAATAGCTTTTTATTAGCCCTGAGGAAGTCTGTAAAGACGAAACCGGTTTTGGCTAGATTGGAGATCAGGGAATAAAGAATACATACGGACTCACATTGGTTTGGATAGTTATTTTAAGGTGCCCTGGGGTTTTGCTGCATTTGTTGAATATTCCACTTGTGGGGTGTTGGGATGCAAAAGTCTTCTCTACATGGTAATAAATGTGCACCCCTGCCCTGAGTGCCTAACTGCGCTGATGTCTGGATCCCATATTTTAATTGTTTTTGTCATAAGCGAACATGGATCAAGCATGTGCACCATGAATGTCTCATGGATTACTATCTTGTTGGACTGGGAGGGGCGCCCGAAGTGCTACCCTCATAGAAGTAGAAGGTTACTGTCTTCACCAGGAGTTAAGCAGCACGAGCGCGGGGGTTGTAGCATACCGTGTAGAGATCAGTAAGAGTGAACAAGTCCTTTTTAACCTGTCACTGGAGTGAGGCCTACAGGCACACTCACTGCTGTGTGCTTAACTCACCCATGAACTACATCAGATTGGTGTGAAGTGCTGTGCAGATTTGGTGTATTTGCTCTTGTGTATTTGTGTAGGGGAAGGGTATAATATAGGAATAGTGCAATACTTTTTTTTAAGTTTAAGGTCTATTGAAGATAAAAAGTAAAAATAAAATGTCATAGCATACAAACAGCAGTAACAACATATAGGAAAAACATCATATAATGAAATCAAAAGAGGGGAGATAAGGAGGAAAAAGATCCAATGTAAATAACAAATATTATTGATACCTGAGATTCTATTTCATATACAAGAACTGTAATAAATATACTATAATCATAAAATCATAAAATACAATATTGAAAAGAAAAAGGAGTCATTCAAAGTGTATACTTAAAACTAAGCTTAAAAAGACAACATAGGATTTATGGAGGCATTCTGACTTCATCTGGAGTATTTACTATAGTGGCGGACTTAAAAGCTAATTCAGTTAGGTAAGTGGATAAAGGGAGCCATAAAAGATCTCTTTTAATAGATAAGGATAAAGGAGAAACATTACTTGTATCCAATCTATGATGAAAACAAACAGCATTCCACCAGGCTCTGAAAGTAACTTTTTCAACTTATTTCCAATTGGATGTTATTAAATGAAGGGCTATAGCTAATATTAAGTCAATTAAGGAGGGATTGGGAGTTGGGTAAGGCCAAGAAGGTGCTAAGGAGCCTAAAAAGATGTTAGGTAGGGAAAAAGGGATTTGAATATTGAACATTTTATTAATTTGAGACCAAACTAGGAGCCAAACACGGGAAAGAGAGGGACAATCAAAGAGCATATGTTTTAAATCGGCTGAAGTCATTTTGCAAGACCAACAGGACGAAGAGTAGTCTGTAGAAAAGGAAGCCAACTTTGAAGGAGTTAGAAGGAGGCGTTTGTAAACGAAATAAAGAGTCTGAGAAGTATTTGCTGCCCGAGATGTTTTATGAATTTTTGACCATAATTTATCCCAAAAAGGGAAAGTCCAACAATCTGCAAGGTCCTTTTCCCAAGCCAACTCAGCCTTTCCCTTGGTTATATCACAAGATAAAAACAAGGATCTATACAAAGAGGAAGCTGACGTAGTAGTGGATAGTAAAGGAAAAAGACTGGAGCATTTGGGAGGAAGATTAGGGTTAGGTTGTAAGGAGAGAAGATATTGTAAGAGAGGCGGAAGGAGAGAATCATATTGAGTTTTACATGAAGAGGGTAAAGAAAATTGTGATTGAAGCTCCGAGAAGGATAGCTGAGTATGATTAGATACTAATTGTGAGATCCAAAGTAAACCCTTGAGTCTCCAAGACTTCCAATAAATAGTACGACCCTTAATACACAACAAGTGATTATGCCAGATTGGTTGCAGATTTAACGAAGAAAACGAGGGGTACGTGGACGGAAGAAGTGGCCGAAGTATTTTGCGTGTATGAGAGATAACTTGAGGACGAAAAGAAGTGATAATATTAGTAAAGTTAAGAGATTCATTAAAATGAAAAGGAGCTATAAAATATTTTTCAATAGACAACCAAATAGGAGGATGCACACCTTGATCCTGAGAAAGCCAACGAGAAGATTGTCTAAGAGAAAAGGCATAGTGATAGGATTTAAAATCAGGAAATTTGAGGCCTCCAGAGGTTTTATCAGCCTTAAGGGCGTTGAGAGCTATTCGAAGAGTCTTGTTTTTCCAAAGGAATTTGTTTAACAAAGAGTCAATTTTTTAAAAGTAAAAACCAGGAATATGAACTGGGATCATAGATAAAAGATAGAGAACTAACGGCGAAAGCATCATCTTAATAGAGTCCATGCGACCCCACCAAGAGAGAAAAAGTGGATGCCATCGGTCAATAGAAGTAGATACATTTTTAGTGAGGTTGTCAAAATTTTCTTTTAAAGTTTCAGGGATGGTAGGAGAGAACCACAAACCTAAATATTTTATTTTAGAGGATTTCCAGGAGAAACCAGTGGAGACGAAATCTTGTTTCAGACAAAGAACATTTAATGGAAGAATCTCACATTTATCCGAATTAAGTCGGTATCCGGAGAGTTGAGAAAAAGTATCAATTTGAGAAAGAAAGGCTGGAAGAGAAGTGGAGGGATTTGAGCAATACATGAGGATGTCATCAGCATAAACCGACATTTTAACCTGAGTAGTGCCTAGTTTGAAACCGGTAATTCTATCATCTAACCTAATTTTCGTTAAGAAAGGTTCTAATGCGATTATAAATAAAAGGGGTGATAAAGGGCAGCCTTGACGAACACCTCTAAAAAGAGGAAAGTATTCGGAAGTTTTCCTATTAACAAAAATAGAAGCTTTAGGGCCAGAGTAGAGTAAAGAAATAAGAGAAATCAAATTAGTAGGAAATCCGATCCATCGAAGTGCATGAAACTTAAAATCCCAGCCAATCCTGTCAAATGCCTTTTCAGCATCCAGTGCTATCGCAGCAATGGGGTAGTCGAGAGAAGAGGTCTTACTTAAAATATTAAAGAAGACTCTGGAATTGTCTGAGGATAAACGGTCTTTAATAAACCCTGATTGTTCAGAACCAATAAGGCTTGGCAAAATGGGATCAATACGAAGAGCAAGAATTTTGGCAAAAATCTTATAATCTAAATTCACTCGAGAGATTGGACGATAATTTTTACAAAAAGCGGGATCCTTGCTCTCCTTGGGAATTAAACAGATCACGGCTTCCTGAAAAGAACCTGAAGAGGAGCCATCCTTGACAAAAGACTTATATAGTGATAAGAGATGGGGAAGTAATAAAGCCGCGAAGTGAGCATAAAATTCAATAGTAAACCAATCAGGACCAGGTGCTTTACCTTGTTTCAAAACGGATACAGCATGTTTAATTTCAGCTAAAGTGATGTCTGCATCTAATAAAGAGAAATCAATATCATGAGGGGGAGGGGAATTTATTGATTGAAAGAAAGAGGAAAGCGCATCTGGAGTTGGTTGGTATTCTGGTGTATATAAAGTTTTGTAAAATGAGACGAATTCATTTAGAATATCATTATCTTTAAATAGCAGATCTCCCACATTATTACGTATGGATTCGATTTTAGTCCGCTCCCGACAAATTTTTAGATAATTTGCAAGAAGTTTACCCATCTTATTTTGGCCACCATAATAACGGGCACTACACTTTAAGAGATAAGAGGAAGCAGCCTCTGTAGTAGCTTTATTAAAGGAGATTTTTGCCTCAATAAGTTTTTTAACGACGTTTCAGAATTAACGCGATAATGATAATATTCTAGTTGTTTAATCTTGGCTAATAACTGAGAATTTTTGGCTTCAAAAAACTTTTTTTTCCGTGACACAAAATTTATAATGAATCCTCTAGCTGAAGCTTTAAAAGAGTCCCAAATCATAACAGGAGGAGAGTCTGGAGAGGAATTAATGGAAAAGGATTCAGAAGCAAAGAAAATAAATTGGCTCGTGAAACTAGAATCCGATAATAAAACGTTATTAAAACGCCATCTACCGGCATTAGGTGAAAAGGGCAACAAATCAAAATCTACAAAAACTGGAGCATGGTCTGAGATGAGGATAGAACCAATTTCAGCATGAGTGACAAGTTGTTGACAATGGTTTACTGAAGAAGAGATAATCTATTCTAGATTGTGAGTTGTGAGGGGGGAATAGAAGGTATACTCTTGTAAATCTGGATTACAAAGTCTCCAAATATCAATTAAAGCTTTGCGACGTATGGCAGAGGTAAATTGTGAGTGCATCTTGGAATTAGAGAATTTTACAGAAGAGTGTCTATCTAATATAGGGTCTAGGACCTGATTACAGTCATCTCCAAAAATAATATAATCATCGTCTAACAGAAGAAGTTTGTCAGATATCTGAGTCCAAAATGTATTATCAATAGTAACAGGTGCATAAACATTAAATAAAACTAAGGGTATTAGATCAATAAGTACTTTAACAATTACCCAACGACCATCAGGGTCGTGCTCCTGATGTACAATTGAAAACTGATGTTTTTTATGACATAGGATCAAAGCACCATTCTTCTTTCCTAAACTTGGGGAAGAAAAAACATGACCTACCCAACCTTTTTTCAACTTAACAGCTTCAGCATCTGATAGGTGCGATTCTTGGATTAGAGCAATATCAGTATTCAATCTAGATAAATGAGTTAACACACGTTGTCTTTTGATAGGGTTATTGACTCATTTAACATTCCAGGTTACAACTCTAAAGTTAAACCGTTAAAAAGTATCTGCACAAAGATAATAAAAACAGTTATATAATATTGATCAAACAAAATAAGAGTGATCAATATGCAACCATTATAAGAAGTTAGAACCTTATTATCAAGGAGAGGGAAAAAGTTATAAAATAGACTCAGGATAAGTAGAAAGAGAAAGATATGTACAAAGGCAGAGTTAACAGAAAAAATATTGCGGAATGAGGGGATGAAGATACCGTAGAAGAGGGGGAAGAAAGAACAAAAACCAAGGATGGGGTTAGAAGTAAACAAAAAAAAAAAAGGAAAAAAGAGGAGAAAAGGAAGAAAAAAGAGTTAAAGAGAAGAGGACAGAGATAAAAGAGACACTGACCAGGAAAACAAAACAAGTCAAACAATTGATGGGTCAAAAGAACGTCAAAAAGACATACCATAAGAAGACAAGAAACGTGGGGATGGAAGAGCCACATAGGGATGGTAGCACGTTGAAACGGAGGACTCCAAGAGGATGCAGCAAGGGGAAAACGCCTCCAGGCGAAAAACATCATACACAACCGCAAAGGATCACAGAACCGCACCTGAGAAAGGAAGAGAGAAAAAACATTAAAAGGATAAAGCACAACGCACTAAAAAATAAAACAATAGGAGAAAGGTCCATGCCAGATAACAACAATCCATTATGAGACGAGTCAATAATTATGAACCAGGAGTGTCCATGGAGTCGTCCCTATGTGAGCGCAAAAATTGTTGAAGGAGAGCTGGATCCTCATAATTTGTTGTTCTATTGTTGTAGGTTACTTTGAAAAGGCAAGGGTGAAACAATCCATATCGGGCATTCATGGCACGCAAGGCCGGTCTCAAGTCCAAAAACTGTTTGCGTCGGTCTGCAGTAGCTTTAGCATAATCTTGAGCAAAAAATAGGTTTGAGCCATTCCAGGTAATCTTCCCTTTCTGTTTAGCCGCCTGAATCACTTTTATGAGGTCAGTATATTCTAGAAAGTACAGAATGACTCCTCTAGGTTTTGTAGGAGAAGTAGAAGAATTAGATAAGTGGGAGACTGGACCCAAACGGTGAGCTCGCTGAATATTCAATGGGGGAGAGGTAGGAAGACCCAGAAGCGTTGGCAAGAAATATTGGAAAAAGGATATAGGATGTGACCCTTGAAGACCTTCTGCCAAGCCGTAAATGCGTAGGTTATGGCGCCTGTTGCGATTTTCCAAATTCTCAACCTGCTGCCGAAGAGACTGGATTTCTTTGTGAATGCCAGGGACCTGGTCTGAGACAACCTGCCCTGAAGTCACTCTTCTTTCAAGATCCGCAACTTGAAGCTCGGTGTGTGACCAGTTGTCCTCCAGGCTTTGAAGTCGGGTGTTTGTTTCAGCCATATATGGTTTGAGTGAACGTATTTCCTCAAGCAAAAGATCCAAAGAAACAGAAGAGGCAGAGTTGGTAGGAGAAGGAGGATTTGTCTTAATTCGTTTTCCCGATGTGGAGGGAATTTTGGAATTGAGTTTATTACTCAAACGAGGAGCAGCAGTAGATGAGCCTTTTATTCCAACAGAGTCATTAGTATTATCCTCCATGTTATCATGTAGCACGCTGAAGGGATTAATATCTTCTAATGACGAAGAAGGCGCAGACAATTGCTGTGAAGAAGTGCGACTGGAGCAAGCCATTATAAAAAGAGGATGGAGAAGTAAACACCAAGGGTCAAAAAATGGTGTCAAGCAATCTGTGTTATATATCTGAGAGGAAAAGAAAACAGAAATTTGACTAAAAACGCCGTTTAAGTCAGGGAGTAAAAAATAGAGTGGCCAGCGATTAAATAAAAGTTACTGAAAAATAATTACAATCTAATAAGGCTCTTTGAAAGGGAAGAAAACCTGATAAAAAGAATTTAGAATTCTAGAATTCTAAGATGGCGCCCTGAAATGCTGAAGGAAAGCTGAGGAGAAACAAGAACAGCGCCATAAAAAATGCAATAATTGACCAAGTTGCCCACAAAAGTCCATAACATTGAAATAAAACTATGTCTATTGCTGCATATACAAATTCAGGGCAAAAGCGTGTTGAAAAAAAAAATGCAGCATTGAGGCATGAAAAGTGAATCCAATTATCCAAAATGGCGGCCGCGTCTTACCGATGATCCGCGTTGTACAAAGAACATCGTGTAACAATGTATCACGCTCACCCGGAGCCGCCTTGCAGTTCTTAGAATGCCGCCGAAGTGTTTCGCCGCATGAGGAAGCGGCTCGGTGCGTCCCGTGTCTACGCTGAGAGCCTGGAGGAGGCCCGTCGCTTCACGCCCTCACGGAGCTCTCGCAAGCGGCGGCCATTCCCTCCAGCTCCGAAGCCACGCCCCCCGGAATAGTGCAATACTGAGCAGTGCATGAATGGTGTATGCATGAACTGGAGGTGCATGTAAATATGAGTAGTACAGTACCTGAAGGATGTAGTACTGTGCCCTGTGGGCAGGATAAATGCATGTGCTGGACTCAGACCCCAAACCACATTTGGTGTCTGGAAATGGACTATAATACGATAAGATAAGATAAGATAAGACTTACAAGCAGCCACATGGACTGCTTGGAAGATAAAATCTGCATCACTTCTGCCTGTGACCAAAACTGGGGACCAAGGATTGCTAGTCACCCCTCCTGGGTGACGGGACATCACCCAGGGACTCCAAATCCACCTGCTCCGGAGACTGGATCACCAGCTTACCTGCTTGCCAAGAACAGTGTGCTTTGTGAGGAAGAAAAGAGCATTGGAGGGATCGAGGTCCAGTGGAGAGCCTTACTGAGTGAACTCTCTGTGTGAGGTGTGTGGAAAAAGCTGCCGCACAGATCGGTTCATTGCCCATGTGCAGGACTGAGTCGGAGAACCCCATATGCCAGGAGATGGCCGCCATGAAGATAGCCATATGAAAGACTGCTTTGCTGTAAGGGTCGAATTTTTGTGCATAAGGGGTGCGGTAAACCCCTATGCCAGGAAGGCCGCTGTGGTAAGGACCGCTGTGCAGTAAGAGCGAAAGCCTTATGCATTGGTGGTACCGCCGGATGCCAGGAGGAGTCACCATTGATAACTTCACTGTATTGACTGGAACAGGGCCTGTGGACAGTAAGTTACGATGACTCCTTATGTCGGAGGGATCACAGGGAGCTCCAAGGGACTGCCACTTGTTCTTCCCCCCTGCTGAAGAAGTGAGCATGCTGTGGAAGCACCTATGCTCCTTCACCTAGGCGAGGGACCCAAGACAGGATCATCGTAGCCACTCCCCATCGGAGACAAATTAACACTTACCCCGCAGGAGAAGCTGCAGAATACCTCCGGTCACTTCAAGACCGTATCCACAAGTGAGAGAAACCCTCACCTGCTCGGTGCATCCACCTGGGCGGCGTGTGAGCCGACTTACCCGAACTTTCCTGCAGCTGCTGTGAGTGCATGCGGACGGGGTGCACTCCAGAACTCTTGACATTCCACATCTGCCGGTGCTGGTAGGACTTATTTTGGGCCTGAATGCCCCGGCGGTACTTGCTACTAATTTGAGCATGTTAGCTCTGGAACTCTATTCACTTTAAATCAGAGTTGTAGTGAATACTTGAGACTCAGATTACTATGAGGCATACCACGGATGTTACCAATAGTGAATGGGCAATAACAACGATTGCTAATGTGATGACTGAGTGGGACAGGGAACCGCAAAAGAAACACTGTAGCCCCGACCTCAAGGGAGTGCTGTGTAATTGTTTGTATGTCGTTTTTCTCCTTTGTGTGGTTTGCAGTAGAAATAAAACAGTTATCTTTTATCATAAAAGTGAGTATTTGGCTGGACAGCTATTTCTTTCTGCTGCTGAGCACAAGTTGAGTTGTGAGCCAGTGTTCTCTAACCTGTATTCACCCCCCACCCCCCGAGAGAGCCTTGGACTGCTCAGAACACTCTACATTGAGAGTCAAGTGCAGAAAGAGTACTTGGTCCAGTTGCTCAGAGCCATAGTAGGTCGGGCCGCATTAGGAGTAAAAGGCCTCAACCCCCATGGTTAGGTCCAGCAACCCCGGTTTACCCCGGGCCCTCTGAAAGGGGATCTGATATAGAGTGTCTAGTAGCAGCTCTTCCCCTCTTGAAGCACCAAATAAGAATGTAATCATTGACACTGGCAGGAGTTTGCCTGATGTGCTTTCATACATTTCCTAGCTATCAGTAATGGTTTGCTATGACTCCAGTTGGTAAATTGGCAATGAGCCTGCACGCTGCTAGAGGGTGTGGGCAGCCTAATCTTGGGCTGTATTTTGCACAGATAGCAAAAAACGCATCACCTCGCCTCAAGATGACCCTTCCTGCACCACTCACTACTCACCTTGTGTCCCAGTCATCTCAGTTGAAGGGTATCCTTTTCAAGTTCCTGTGTCACTGCAGAACTACCAGTTAAACTTCAGATGAGTGACTTGAGGTTTGTCCCTACACTGAACCCCACGAGGCTTGCTGCTCTAGAAAAGAGATGAAGTCCCTTACAGGCTCACTCCTGCAAAAACATTAACACTTTCTGGCTCAAACTTTAGCATTAGGTAGCCAGAATGTTAGAGCATAGTAGGACATCAATGCTTCCTTTAACAATGTAAAATAGTGCATCATAGCCTCAGGGTCATGTAATTTGCAGAAATAAATTAGGGAAAAGTGACCACTTAGCGTGAATTCTGGTATGAGCTGCTGTTGTCTAAATTAAGGGGTAGTGAGGTGGTGGCTACTGAAAATACCCTCCAGGCAACCTCCACTACCAAGCTTCCTTTAACAAGAGAAATGTAGAAAGTAGGATTGGTTGGTCTCAAGCTATGGGAGACCCGTGGCTTTAGTTGACTCTGCTGTCCATATTTGAAACCCCCACGAGGCCTTGCTACAATTCAGGATGTTACTTGTCCCACTCTTGCATCTCTGGCCTGAGCAGAAAACCCCATGCAGGCCAGGCAGAAAAGTCATCTGTAACTTCATCAGGACAACTTCAGACCAACTGTTGGACCTTTTAATGCCCAAGAAAGCACAATAATACAAAAACGTGCTTGAGTGATGTAATACACCAATAAATAAATCAATGTCTGCGCCGCCACCTTCCTGTCGCCCCCCGTGTTCCTAGAGGCGTGTGCCCTACTTGTCTGTGCCAACAGAACACAAGCGCGCAGGTGGCAGGAAACTTCCCTTGATTAAGCTAAATTGAAAATCAGAGTACAGAAGAGAGACCTCAGTGGATTTCTTCTTTTCCTACCGATCTATCTATCTTTAGTCTTATTTGCAGGTTACCACGGATTCCTCGTCCGTGACAGATTGAAAAATGTCCTATGAGCAAGCAGCTGAAATGTTAACATGCGCTCTTCGATTCCCTTAACTAGCAGCAGCGACTTCCACACGGCTGTGCCTTTCACAGCAAACCCTGTAAGGTATCCGTGCTAACTCGGCGAAGCCGTGTCCTCGGAGGGCACACGGGCAGCATGTTACACAGCACGAACCGCCCCAGTCTGACAAGTAAGCCCTTGTTTCTGCACCACCCGAAGGACCGAAGATTCGGTTTTAAGCGCATGTCTGGTGCAGATTTCTCAAGGTGGGAATCATGTCATTCCATCGCTGGAGGCAGGGCATCGATCCGGCTGCACGCGTTTCACGTTTTATTCTACGCTGGGAAGGCCTCTGCACGCGCTGCGCATGTCCCCCTGGGTCACTGCAGCGCGCGGGTCTAGGTTGCCAGGTGAAACCGACTGAAGCGAATGTGACAGTTATAGTATTGCAATCCTGGAGAGCCGCCAGGAGTCCAGGTGCCCAGGTGCCGGGGCGCGTGCATGAGGACAGCTTCTTACTAAATATGGCGCTTTTTCTTTTTGGCTTAAACTGAACGCACAGATAATTCCAAAGGCTGGTTAGCCCTCGCACTGCCAATGTCTTCCTTCCTTAACCCTGAGAGGCCTGCTGACAGGCTTTCCTGTTGAAACAAGGGTAACCTCAGAGAACGTGGCGGATGGCTTCAGAGGAAAGTGCGTGAGAGATACCATGTTTGTACATTTGTAGACAAACCGTGGTTCCTTGTGGTTTACACAGGGTACCCCCATATATTACCATGGATTACCCCTGCTTTTAATTAATATTTGATTTTAGCACCTGATCCTTTACACCTCAGAAGGTGCATAGGCATGTTTGTCACACTGTCTCTGCCTTTGGATGGGTCATTCCTTGATTCATTTCTGTCTGTCTGTGTTTAAAAAGTTTGTCCAGATGAGGATTTTGGGATTTATAAAGTTAAATCCCAGCAGAGGAACGAAGAAGTGCAGAATATAGAAGGGGCAGGCCTGGGCGGAGTTCGCAAAACTTCGCAAGGTGACATAAAAACTCAGCGGAGATCCGCAAGTGGCAGAGTTTGGGGAGAACTACAGTTCGCGCTGATCTTCCTGCCACTCGGGTCGAAATTCTACCCGAGCTGCAGGTCGCGCTCACCAATTTACCGTTGGCGCGCGAGAGCAGGGAAAAATCTCCGCTGCTCTATGCGTAGAGGAGTTTTCTGCACTCCGCGAGCTCTGTGGAGTGCAAAGTGCTGAAAACTCTGCAAACTCTGCGAACAGAGCTGAGTTCACCGCCCAGGTCTAACAATGGCACAAAAACATTTATAAAAACACGTGGTGGGGAGAGGTAGGTTCTCCTCAGAGTTTGCCGCAGGAGGATAGGTCCCTTAACGCTGGCAAATGAATAAAGCATGTTGAAGCAATTCTTCGCGGCTCCTTCCTGAAGTGTTTAAGTCAAGGAGAGGACCTTACCTGCAGTGAGCCCTTTCTTGAGGGGGGAAGCTAGTTGGCATCGCCTCATATGTGATTGAACTTTTTTCAGACGGCAGTGGGCTCTTCACTACTTTCACTAATTTGATCAGCTGCCTGCCTACCTGTGTGATTGCTTGTTGGTTGGGGAAATGATTCTATAGGTGAAATGAATATGCCTATATTTTTATTAGCATAGTTCATTACGCGAGTGGCACGTGGTTTGTATGTCATGCTTTGTTTTCTAGACGTGAGAAAATGGATGAGCTCATGAAACAGGCCGGGAAGTGTTTATCAAGAAAACCCGACAATTAGGACTGGAGAATCAAATGGTTTAAATGAAGGCTGCAAAAAATTGATTTAATACTGTATAAACTGGACTGGCTTCCTCACATTTTCATTATATCATTAAATATAAGTATAAATGAGTTTTCCACCGAAGTGATATCAAATGGACAACAAGCATTGACAAAGCCAAGAGCTCTTGACTATACAAGCGCTATTCACTCTGCCAATTTGTTTTTGCAATGTTGTACACCAGAGTGGCTGCTGTTCAGCATGACTAAAAGTTAGTGGAGTAAAGAAGAGTGGTGTGGAGTGTCATAAAGTGGAGCAGAGTGGAGTGTTATGGAGTGGTGTAGAGTGGCATAGATTTAAGTATTGTAGTTGAGTGGCGTTGAGAGCAGTGAAGTGGAGTGTCATGGAGTAGCATACAGTGTTGGGGAGTGTCGTGGAGGGAGCTGAGTGTTGTAGAGTTGAAGGGCTTAGAGTTGAGTGGCATACAGTGTCAAAGTTGAGCAGAGTGTCGTAGAGTGGAGTGGCATAGAGTGTCTTGGAGTGGGGTAGAGCTGAGTGCAGTAGCATAGAGGGTGTTTTCATGGAGTGAAGTAGAGTGTTATAGGGTAGAGTGGCATGGAGTGGAGTAGACTGTCAGAATGCAGTGCACTGACTAGAATGGAGTAGAGCAGAACAGTGTTTCATAGAATAGAGTGGAGTAAAGTGGCATGGAGTGACAAAGCGAGAGTCGTGTAGAACATCGTACAGTGGAGTATTGTTGTAGAATGGCATTGAGTGGAGTAGAGTGCTGTAGAGTGGAGTGGCATTGAGTGGAGTAGAGCATCAGTGGATCAGAGTTTAATGGAGTAGAACATCATAGAGTGGAGTGGAATTAGTGTTTTAAGTGGAGTGTAGTAGAGTGGAGAGGAGTGGCCAAGAGTGAAATGGCAAAAAGTACAGTGGTGCAGAGTAGATTGGCATAGAGTGCAGTGGCACAGAGTGCATTGGTTTTGAGTAAAATGTTGCACTGGCATAGAGAGCAATGACATAGAGTAGCATAGAGTGTAGTGGCTAGAGTAGAACGGTGCAGAGTAGATTGTAGTGACGTAGAGTGCAATGGTGTAGAGTGGAGTGGTACAGCATGGAGAAGAGTGGCATAGAGTGTAGTGCAATGGAGTGGTGCATGGTAGAGTGGAGTACTGGAGGGTAAAGTGCAGAAGTCTATAGAAGAGTGGCAGAGAGTGCAGTGGCATAGAGTGCAGTGGTGTAGAGTGCAGTAGAGTGCCATAAAGATGAGTGGTGCAGAGTAGAGTGCAGTGACATAGAGTGCAGTGGCACTGAGTACAGTCATGCAGAGTGTCAGAGTGCAGGGTCGTACAGTGCAGTGTCATAGAATGCTGTGTCATAGAGTGGTGCAGAGAGCAGTGACGTAGAATGCAATGATGCAGAGTAGAACAGAGTGGCGCAGAGTTCAGTTAAGTAGAGTGCAAAGGTGTAGAGTAGAATATTAAAGAGTATAGTGGAATAAAGTGCAGTGGTGGAAAGTAGTTGGCATTGGTGCAGTGGCATAGGGTGCATTGGTTGTGAGTAAAGAGATGTGGAGTGCATTGGTGTAAAGTGCAGTGGTTTAGAGTACTGGGACATAGCGTAGACTATAGATTTGTACAGTGGCCCAGTGTAGAGTGCAGTGGAGAAGAGTGGCATAGAGCACAGTGGCATAGAGTAGATTGTTTCAGAGAAGAGTGGAGTGGTGCAGAGTACAGTATAGTAAAGTAGAGCGCGGGCATAGAGTAGAGTGGTGTATAGTAGTGCAGAGTTGGTTGCAGTGGCATAGAGTGAAGTGGTACAGAATGGAGTAAAGTGGCGTAGAGTGCTGTGCCACAGAATGCAGTGAGGTAGAGTAGATTGTTTCAGAGTAGAGTGGAGTGGTGCTGGGTAGAGTGGAGTGGTATAGAGTAGTGGCATAAACACAGTGCAGAGTTGCAGTGTGAAGTGGCATAGAGTGCAGTGGTGCAGAGTGGAGTGGCCTAGACTAGAGTGGTGTAGAGTGCAGTGGCCAAGAGTGAAGTTGTGCATATTAGATTGGGGTAGAGTGCACTGGAATAGAGTAGAGTGCTTCAGAGTAGAGTAGAGAGGCAGAGTGAAGTGTCATAATGTACAATGTCACAGAGTGCAGTGGTGCACAGTAGATTAGAGTGGCATAGAGTAAAGTTGCACAGAGTAGAGTGGCATAGAATAGTGACAGAGTTCAGTGGCAGAGAGTGCAGTGCTGCAGAGTAGACTGTCATAAAGTGCAGTGGTGTAGAGTAAAGTGGCATAGAGTGCATTGGTATAGAGAAGAGTATAGTGGCATACAGTGCAGGGGTGTAGAGTAGATTGGCATAGAGTGCAGTGAAGTAGAGTGTATTGGTTTTGGGTAAGTGGTGTAGTGAGAACTGGTGTAGAGTGCAGTGACATAGAACAGAGTGGCATAGTTTGGAGTGGCGCAGAGTGGAGTGGTACAGATGGGAATAGGGTGGAACAGACTGCAATGGCATAGAGTAAATTATTTCCGACTAAAGTGAAGTGGCGTAGAGTGCTGTGGTATAGAGTGTGGTAGAGTGCAGTGGTGCAGAGTAGATTGGAGTGACTTAGAATGGATTGGCGTGGAGTACAATGGTGTAGAGTGGAGCAATGCATATTAGTGCACTGGCATAGAGTACATTGTTTCAGAGTAGAGTGCAATGATGAAGAGTAGAAAAGAGTGGAGTAGTAAACATTGACATAGAATGCACTGGAGTACAGTGTAGTGGTCCAGAGTAGAGTGCATTGGCGTAGAGTGCAGTGTTGCACAGTAGAGTGACGTAGAGTGAAGGGGCATTGAGTGGAGTGGTGCAGGGCAGAGTACAGTGGCACATAGTGGAGTGATTCAGAGTAGAGTGGGGCAGAGTGCATTGACATAGAATACAGTGGTGCAGTGGAATGGAGTGCAGTGTCGTGGCATAGAGTGCAGTGTCATAGAGTCAGTAGAGTGGCATAGAGTGCAATGGCAATAGGTGCAGTCATGCAGAGTAGAGTATCAGAGTGCAGTGATATATAGAGTGCAGTGACGCAGAGAGGTGAAGTGAAGAGCTACGCGCAGAGCAGTGACGTAGAGTACAATAGTGCAGAGTAGAATGGAGTAGCATAGAGTGCAGTGACCTAGAGCGCAATGGTGTAGAGTGATGTAGCATGCAGTGGCATATAGTAGAATGTTGTAGAGCATGGTGGCGTAAAGTGCAGTGGTTCAAAGTAGCTGGCATAGGTACAGCGGCATATGGAGCATTGCTTTTGAGTAACGTAGTGTAGAGTGAATTGGCATATAGCACAGTGGTTTAGACTAGAGTTGCATAGCGTAGAGTGCAGTGGCGCAGCTTAGAGTGCAGTGACATAAAGTGGAGTGGCGCAGAGTTGCGTAGAGTCCAGTGGCATAGACTGCAGTGCTTTAGATTAGATTGTTTCAGAGTAGAGTGAAGTGGAGTCAAATGGTGCAGGTTAGAGTATAGTTGTACAGAGTAGAGTGCAGTAGCATAGAGTACTATCATAGAGCACAGTGGCGTACAGTAGAGTTACGCAGTGTTGATTGCAGGGGCGTAGAGTGGGGTGACACAGAGTGGAATAAAGTGGCATAAATTGCAGTGACATAGAGTGCAGTGGCGTAGCGTATATTGTTTCAGAGTAGAGTGAAGTAGCGTAGAGTGGAGTGGTGCAGGATAGAGTGAAGTGGAGTGGTATAGAATAGTGGCATAGAGTGCATCGACCTGGAGTGCAGTGTTGTAGAGTGGAGTGGCGTAGAGTGGAATGGTGCAATGTGGAATGGCCTAGACTGGAGTAGTGTAGAGTACAGTGGCAAAGTGGGCAGTGGTGCACAGTAGAATGGGGTAGAGTGCATTGGCATAGAGTAGAGAGGTGCAGATTGTAGTAGAGAGCAAAGAGTGAAATGGTGTAGAGTGAATTGGGGTAATGTGGAATATGCATGGTATGGTAGCGTACTGCCATTAAAAACAACACATCTTCAATTGAAATTAGCATTACACTTGCACTTACATACAGTTTTTCTGATAAAAGTATACAGCACACAAATGATAATATGTGGAAATGTCATCATCTAATGTATTGATTTGATCATCATCACAGTTAATATACAGACATTTAAATTGTGTGCTACAAAAAAATAACATCGTACAGCTTTCCTCAAGCTGTCCCCCAGTAATCAGAATGATTGTCACATAAATCCTCTCACTTTGAAATCAGAGAAGGAAACATAAACACCAAGATCTCTGGAAAACACAGCCTGACATTTCTCCTCTGTCTTTGAATGTACAGCAAATGTGACCAGATAAGAACAAGATTTAAAGGCCTGCTTATAGAAAGTGAGTTTGTGGAAAAATACAGTGAACAAGGTTTGGGTAACAGGATGGACGAACACAAGCTGGACAGCTTCAAGCAAATAAAACCATCAAATAGAAAGCCTGAAAATGTGAGTTAGAAAACACAGAGCCAATAGTAAGCAACGGGCGGCATGCATTCCTAGGTCGGCTTTCTGAATGTCCCCAAAAAGTCTTTAGCAAACCAGACAGTTACGCTGTTTGGTAGGCTGTGACCTGAAAAGAGCAGACCTTGTGACATCTTTGACGTCTCTCAGAGCCACTAGTCTTTACTTCCTCGTTTCCTATGAGAGTCCTTCAATGCCAGTCATCAGGTGTGGCATTTATTCTACCCTCATGTGATGTCACAATACTTGGAGGCTACATTACTTGCAAGTGCAACTCTGACTACACATTTCCTATAAAGGAATCATATGTACAGATTATTAGGTGGTTTTATAGGCACTGTAGACTATCTCAGTACTTCATCCCATAGCATTGTAAGCACTACCCTTTACAATATTCAGTCCATTGCAGATTGCGTCAAAGTTACAGGTGTATGAAATTACATTATTTGCTTTAAAATATGTTTTTAGTGCAGAATGTAGTTTGCATTTATTTTGTGTAACTTTTTTATGCAAGAGTATACTGCATGTTTAATAAAGGCATGAAAAATACTAGCAGGAGACTGGTTTGACCAAAATATCTCTTCACAAGTCTTTTTTTTTTTAAATAAAGCAGTCTCCTGCTGGTTAAAGTACCCATAATTTAGTAGTCCAACAGTCTGAGGAATTATGCAAATGCTAAATTGGGGAATTTTGCAAATGTTGTCAGTGTGATTTACCCTGGAGAACAGCATCCTTCTGCTATTTCGTCTCCCTGCTCTTATCTGCGTCCCACAAACACGTCAGTCGAACACACAGTATTCTCTAAACTCACCTGGCTGGTAGACTTTATTCATGTCCACGCCTTATCCGGAAACTGCAAAGTGTTTGCTCTTTGTTACCCTGCAAGCCATTTGGTTATTACTTGGATAAACTCAGTATCACACATTGGCACTCATTTACAGTGGCACACATTGCCCATTGTAATTCCTCACTGAAGCTCTGGCGCCCTAGTTTATAAGCAGTGTGCTTTCTCTTCCTCAAAAGAAAGAAAGGGACTCCCACTGGCCATGAACTGAAAAGGTGATTTGATTGCAGGAACACATGCAGTTTGTTCAATGTGTTCCAGTGCATATATTTTAAAGTACTAATTACCCACTTAGTTACAATATTAGCACCTTCAAAGCTCACAAGTAGTTATAACACGTATTCAATTTCAGAAAAAATACATATACAGTCGGAAAAAAAAGAAATACATAAAAAGACATATTATAAGCTATACTTGATACACCAATGTTCATATTCTTAATTCAAATGACCTAGAACTTATTTTTGAGGCACCTTAAAGTGTAGGAATTTAAAGACTGCAGCTCATATAGTACTGCGAGAGGGCTAATATCCTTTTCTAAATCAGAGGGACCTTTTGTTTCTAGAGTTCAATACAGGTTAACAAAACGGATTCAATGTATTGTTGCTCCTCATGAATCATTGAAGTGCTGACTTGGTTCGAGCTTTAAAGCGGGACTATATATGGTGGAGGTCTTCTTCAGGGCAATACCAAGTGATAGCACAGGACCGCTCTATGTTAATAAATAATATAGAAGAATAATCAATACATTTTTACATGATTTCATGACAATTAATGGATGGTATTTTATTCATACCAGAGGGCAGATTTACAATCGCCTTGCGTGACTTAACCTGTGCTTGTAAATATTGCCCCTGTTCGCACAACACTTTGCGTGTTAGGGGAGTGACATGGGTGTTGTTGCTGTGGGTGTTCCCACGCAACACCCATGTCCACTGATGCATTTCCAGATTTACGAGAAATCGTAAATCTGGAAATGCGTCAGAATGCTAACCCACCCTAGGGGTGGCGTAGCGAGGTGCAACGAGGAGAAATGTTTTCTTTTCTCCTCATTGTTTTCCTCTTTCAATGCGTGCTGCATTCTAGAGCATTGGAAGAGGTAATCACCTCAATTGATTGTTCTTGTTCAGGAAGGTGCGACTTCCTGCACAAAGACAATATTCTCACGACGCAGGCATCCTTGCACCATGGTGCAAGGATGTCTGCTCCTGCGCATGGTACCAGTTTGTGCGCCATCACAGGGGAAGCACAGAGGTGCGACATATTGTTGTAAATATGTCGCATCCCTGTGCTTCGAAACTAGCACAGCGCAGTAAAATTACTTGCGGCACTACGCTGCGTTAGTTTCTTGTAGATCTGCCCACAGGTGTTCTTTCCTTTTTAATGAGCAATGTTGTGGGAATAGGAAATAGAGCTACAATCAGGGACCATAATCACTAGCATATTCAACTTACCACAATAATAGTGGTGGTCTCAACTGCGCTTAGGTTTGTTTTGCAACTAACTGGCAGAAATACACACATTACCACTTCATTTATAGGTTGGCTGTGATCCACGCATGTCTCAGCCATACAGGGAGTCCCTGAAGCTGCACGTAAACAAATTCAATGAACCACAGAACTACACCACCCATCATTCCACTGTGATTCATGTCTGACCACATCATAATTTGCTACAAAAAGGGAACAAAATCTACATTTCCCAGCGTCCTTTGAGAGTCGTCGAAGTTCCACATCATCACACGCAACCAATGAATCAATTACAGGTAAGATACACACATGGACGGAGCAACACTGACTGCCAGGAAGAGGAATCACCACATGCAGCGGCCTCTTCTAAGACATTTGGGACATTCAGAATTATTTCCTTCTCTTGCTGGACAGTGAAACACCAACAGAAAGAGGAGGCACCATTGTGCAATGGCTTCTTGACAGTGATATGTGACATACATGTTTCCCCCTGCTAACCATCCCCTTGTTTGCCCTACTGGTACAGACACACAAGGCCGGGGCTAGCAGAGGGAGATACTGGGCGACTATAAATGAGACGGGGAGTGAAACCATGAGCGGGAGGAGCCCATTCCAGTTCGACCAGTCTCAGCAGATCAACCAGACAAAAAAAGCAACAGTGATAGCACTACTGGCAAAAGAAGCCACAACCCAAGAGACAATCAGCATCAGGTGCACATTTAATTGTGCCTCTGTCTTAATTATGGGGCAAAGAGAAAATCTAATAGGAGGATACATGGTGGTGGGTTGAACACGCTAGTGACAATGGTCACTGATTGTAGAAAGTTTCTTATTCCCAGCTGGCACCATAGAATTATCACAGTTGCCCATTTTACTTACAAGGCACAAAGATTGACGGCTTTTGTGAGGCAGGACTTGAAACAACATGCCTTAGCATGGCAGCACCAAGACGCAAGAACAATCATTTGAAGGCCACGCTGTATGAAGTGGCTTTATCGAGATGAATACCGAGGGCCAGGAAGTGGTAGGCGTCCCCTCCTTAGAAGACCTGAAGAGCTGCAACTAGCTTGACATGAAGGAGGCAGACTGACGAATGAGACAGGGATTACAGAAGCCTGAATAGTGCCCAATGAAGTGTCAAGCAAATCTCGACTCAGTCAAATGTAATATCATGATTTTTGGGGTCTAAACAGTGATGAAAGCATGGCTGAAAAAGGAAATTGATCCACATGTTGATATTTTTCATGTATTTAGACATGCCAGTTTTTATATTTTAATCTTCAGTTATTAACTCTTGATCGAATTAATTTGCGGAAGATCCCAGAATTCATGTGCCTTAGAAATACTGTATTGTGTGGACCTACCTAAGTCTGAGGACCTTGCTCTCGCTAACACTTGGTGGAGATATGGTGAAGATTTTGTCCTTTTTGCAAAGGAGCAGGTCTGTGTAAGGACACAAGCCCTAGGTTACCGGTCACAGCTGTACCACCCTTCAGATCTGTATTGATGTTCACCCTGTTAGTTCCCTGTGTACACTGTTTTTCATCTACTGGCCACTGCATCTCAGACCCCCTTATATTCAGGTGGCAGCTGTGATTTGCCCCGTGCAGAATTTGATTCTATCTGGCAAATGAAGCACCCAAGAAGATCCTCCTTTCCTCCTAAGACAGTCATCATCCTAGAGGGATATAAGTTGCTGCCTGATGAGTGGCATTGTGATTACGTAGTTGGAGTTCAGTTGTTTGCTGTATTCCTGTATGATCACCCCAGTTGTAGCCTTTGGCCCCTGTTAGACCTGGTATCCTTGGTGTCGTTTTTCCCAGTGTTTTTTCCTCTGCCTCCTGTATTTTTGCTGTGTGCTGGATTTCGTTTTTGCAGGTCTAGAGGCTTTGGGCACTTTGCCACTGCTGATCAGTACCAAAGTGAAAGTGTTCCCTCGGTAAATTTTGAATATGGATTGCTGTTTCCATGATTGGCTTGTTTGAATTACTACTAAGTCCCTAGTACAGTGCACTGTGCATGCCCAGGGCCTGTAAGTCAAATGCTGCTAGTGGACCTGCAGCACTGATTGTGCCACCCACACAAGCAGCCTTTCCAAAGGGGTCTCAGACCTGCCACTGCAGTGTCTGCACACAGTTTCTACTGCAATGTAAACCTGGCAAGTGCACCCACTTTCCTTTTATTAGATGTGAGTCACCCCTAAGGTAGGCCCAAGGTACCCCTGTGGGCAATGTGCAGTGTATGTGAAAGGTAGGACATATACTGATCTGTGTGCCATGTCCTGATAGTGAAATAGTGTATTATGTTTTTCACTATTGAAAGGCTATCCGTCCCATAGGATAGAATGGGAGTTTATTTATAAAATCTTATAAGTATAACTTCCCATTGGGCAAGATAGAAAGATGGAGTTTAGTATGCCTGAACTCAGAATATAAAAATGCATCTTCTGGTAAAGATGATTTTTATATTATGTGTTTGAAAATACAAATTTTAGGCTGAATAGACCTGGGCTGCATTTAGAGCAGGGGGAGGAGATTTCCTTGCACCTTAATGGGCATGGTCTGCCTTACACAATGCTGTCTCCACCTCCTGCCAGGAAGTTGGACCAGAGAGGACAGAACTGGTTCTGACTGAGCACAGAGCCTCTCTGCCACAAGAGAACAAAGATAAATGGAATATAAATAAGGGGGGAACTTTAGAATACCTCTTGACTCAAGAGGAACCTCTACCAAGGAGAAGGGCTGGGAAAGCTGAAGGAGAAGTACTGCCCTTTGCTGTGTGCTCTCTGGGGTTGGCCTGGAGTGGCTGTTTCAGCCAAGGAGAGGACCAAGACTTTGTTGTGTGCTGTGTATCCTGCTTGAAGAAGCTCTCCAAGAGTTTGGTGTAGAGCTTACCCCCTGTTCTGAAGTCTCAGGGACACAAAGCCTTCATCCCCTCTGTCTTCCTGCACCTGGAACTGCAGTTTCATCAGCCACAGAGGAAAATAGCAACACCGATGCCACAACGCGACCTGCACCGAAGCGATGGGCACCGTTCGTGAAGTGCACGACGCACCACCCCGACTTGCACCGCAGCCCCAATGCCTGCTGACGCTGCACCGTATCAACTATGAAGCTGTCACCAATGTCGCTGTCTGTACCAGAGCCAAGGGCACCGCTTGTGAAGCTCACGACGCACCGCCCCAACTCGAACCAAAGCCCCGACTTCAGACGCCAGTGCTTCATCATCGCGGAGCAGATACCTGACGTGGGTGACCTCCCAAATCCATCAACCTCACATCATCGTAAGGAACCGACTCCTCAATGCCACCGCAAGGTCACCTCCCCAGCAACAGTAAGGAACTGATGCCTCTCCTCCCCTGCATTGCAGTAAGGAACTGAAACGTCACCAACCCTGTGGTCGTAAGGAACTGACGCCGCCCGGCGCGAACGAAGCATCACCTTCCTGACGCCGTGCACCATCTTTGTTTTCATCGTTTGCCAGGGTACTGTTCTGTGGAGTCTGTGTGACTCCGGGCCAGGGCCACGCACCTCGTGGTCGGCACCATACTTTGGGATTTTCATCTGTCACGACATCGCAGTAGCTTCAAGGGGAGTTATTTGTTGCTACAAACTTTATTTGTGTGAATAACCTATTTTTGAGGCATACAGAGGAACCTATGGTGGAAGCAGACAATTTATATGGGCAGCAGGATGGGCCATTGGTTCTGCCTCGAGGGACGGTGCTTTCCAGGGAGGGCAGCAGTGTGTCTTCAAGAGGACTGTCTACTGAGGAGATGGCGGACCGAGAGAGAAGCAGAGTGCATAAGATGGAGCTCCTGCAGCTCAGGTTGGGGAATGAGTGACATGGAGGATAGGAAATTGGAGTTAGAGAGGCAAAAACTTGCCATGTAGGAAAAGAGGATGCTCTTAGAGCATGAGAAAAGTTTGAAGGAGCTGGACATAAAGCCAAGAGTGTGAAGTTCAGTTCCAATGGTGGCAGCTTGTCTCCAGTGCCTGTGGAAGGAAGGGAGTACATTCCTATGGTAGTGATAAAAGATTTTGTGAGAAGTGATGACATTGGTCAGTGGTTCGAGGGGTATGAGGTAGCAATGAGGTCCCACAGAATACCTGAGAGAGACTGGGGAGCGGGATTGTGGAGCTGATTCATGGCAGAAGGGATAGATACCTTGCTAGCATTACTAGAGGAGGATAACATGGTTTATGCTCCTATGAAGGAGGCCCTAATCAGAAGATATGGCTTGACCCCAGAACTGTATAGACAGAAGTTCAGGGACTGTAAGAAACTTGAATCACACACTTAGGTTGAGTATGTTGCGCTCTTTTGCAGAGTACTGGATGGTTGGGTGAAGGGTAGCCAGGTAACTGATTTTCAGGGGTTCTATGATTTGATGGCATGGGAACACTTTTTCTGCTAATAGTTTTCCAGATCTATGTCAACACTTGATAGACATTAAGCTGACTGACCCCATGAAGCTTGCTGTAGAGGCCTACCACTGGGTCAGCACCAGAGTCCACATGGGGTATGTGGAAGACTCAGCCAAGGGTGGGCAGGGTCTCCAGCAGAAGAATGGGGGGGACAAGGGTAAACGAAGGGCGTTCCAAAAAGGGCCCCAAAATACTTATCAAGGGAAAGGTTCCCAGCCCCCCAGTGGTAAGAAACCATGGGTCTCTTCAGGGAAGCCTGCAGAGAAGGGTCCCCGCAAGTGTTATGCTTGTGATCAAGAGGGTACTTCATAGGGGATCCTAAGTGCCCAAAAACTACCACAGCCCCCACTGGTGCACTGCCCTGCGGGTTGACTAGTGTAGCATTGGGGGATGAGTTGGGTCTCCAGGAAGAGAGGGAGCCAGCAGAATTGACCTTTATCTCACGATGGGACAGAGAGCTGGTCCCAAGGACTCACCTGCCTGCAAAAACTATGCAATATGTACGGTGGGTAACCATTAATGGCCATAGGGTGCAGGCTCTGATAGACACTGGAACCAGTGTGACAGCTGTCAGTTGTCAGGTAGTGTCTGAAGAGCAGGTGGTCTCTAACGTACTTTTCGCAGTAGTTGCCTCTGCAAAGTGGCACAGGTTCCCTTTGAGTGGGGGGTCTCAGGTACCATGAAAGTAGTTGTGAGACCAGCCATGCCAGTTGATTGTCTGCTTGGTAACGACCTGGAGAGCTCTCCTTGGGAGAAAGTGGAACACAGGTCTCATCTGGAGATGTTGGGTCTGTCTGAGTGGGCGTACGTGACCACTCAGTCAATGGCAGGCAGTAAGGGCAATCAAGAGGACCTGGAGCCTGAAAGAGAGGCCCAGGTGCCTGCCAGAAAGAGAAGAGGCAGGGGGAGTGGGAAACCGGCACCCGAAGTTCCCACAGTCCAGGAGGAAGCAGACCTTGAGGGGGAGGCCCTGTAGCCTACAGGGGAGCAAGTAACTGAGCTGGGGGACCTGTGTGAGCTGGCCCATTAGCAGTAGGAAAGGGGCTCTTCCAGGGAGGAATTCCGCAAGGAGCAGCAGGAATGCCCTTCTCTTGTTGATTTGCAGCAGCAGGTTTCAAATCAGGCAGCAGGTGCTCAGTTTGGATCACATTGGATGTACTGAGAGAATGGTCTCCTGTATAGCGAGTCTAAGGTTCCTGAGCCTGGGCCAGCCCATGTGCTGGTGGTACCCCAGCGCTTCAGAGCTTTCCTACTGGGTCTGGCTCATGATGTGCCCTTGGCAGGGCATTTGGGTCAGGACAAGACCTTTGAAAGGCTTGTCACCCACTTTTACTGGCCCCAAATGCGCAGGAACTCTGACACGCATTGTAGGTCTTGCCAGACTTGCCAGGCAAGTGGGAAGAGTGGGAAGAAGGGCAAGTGTCCTCTCCAACCTTTTCCTGTAGTCAGCACCCACTTTGAGAGGATGGGTATTGAAATTGTTGGGCCACTGGACCCCCAGGACAGCCATGGGCAATAGATTCTTCTTGGTCTTGGTGGACCATGCCACCTGGTATCCTGAGGCTATCACTCTCCGGACCACGACGGCCCCCGTGGTGGGCCAGGTGTTGATGGGGATCTTTTTTGTATTGGGTTCCTTAGAGAGGTGGTATCCGAACAGGGTACAAACTTCAAATGCAAGTATATGAAGTTTTTGTGGCAGGAGTGTGGTGTTACCTATAAGTTCACCACTCCTTACCACCCCCAAGGTAATGGGCTGGTTGAGAGATTCACCTGGACCCTAAAGGGCATGATTATGGCTCTTGCAGAACCCATGAAGTGTAAGTGGAACATACTCTTACCATACCTGCTGTTTGCTTACAGAGAGTTACCACACAATTCCTAAAGGTTCAGTCCCTTTGAGCTCCTGTATGGGCATTCTGTAAAAGAACCTTTGAGTCTGGTCAAAGAAGGCTGGGAGGAAGCTCCCAGTAAACCTCCCCAGGATGTATATATTTACATGCTGGCCTTCAAGACCAGACTAAGCCCTTCAGGCAACTTGCTCAGGCAAATATGGAAGCCAGCCAGGAAGAGATGAAACAATGGTATGATCAGAATGCCACACTGATCGAGTTTCAGCCTGGTAAAAAAGTGTGGGTCATTGCCCCAGTGGAGTCTTGCGCTCTCCAGGACAAGTAGACTGGGCCCTTTGAGGAGGTGGGGCGCAAGAGTAAAGTCACCTATCTGGTGGACTTGCAGTCTCCCAGGAACCATTTGTGGGTCCTACACTCGTACCGCCTCAAGCCTCACTTGGAGAGGTCCGAAGTGGGCATGCTCCTAGCGGCAGATGATGGAATGGAGAAGGAGACTGAGCGCCTCCCTGACCTCCTGTCTGTTAAGGAACGTGAGGGGTCAGTGAACAGTGTTATCCTCTCCCCCGCCCTGACCCATCAATAGCAGAGGGACTGCAGCCAGCTGAAGGGGCAGTTTGCCACTCTGTTTTTCCTGACCCCCGGTTTCACTAAGTGGTGTGTCAATGGTGTGAACACTGGGGACAGACCTCCTGTTAAACACAAAATGTACAGGCTGAGTGACAGGGTGAAAGCTAGCATCGAGGAGGAAGTCTCCAAGATGTTGGCATGGGGGTGATTGAGCACTCAAACAGCCCTTGGACCAGCCCAGTGGTCTTGGTCCCAAAGGCTGTTGCACCCAGGGCCACCCCAGAACTCCGGTTATGGGTGGACTACCGAGGGTTCAATTCCATCACCAGGACTAACGCACACCCCATCCCCAGAGCTGATACGCTCATAGATTGGTTGGGAGCTGCCAAGTACCTGAGTACATTTGACTTAACATCTGGATACTGGCAGATTGCCTTGACTGGTGAGGCCAAGGGCAGGTCTGCATTTTCAATCCAAGAGGGGTACTACCAGGTCCGGGTGATGCCCTTTGGGTTGAAGAATGCCCCTGCCACCTTTCAGAGGTTGGTCAACCAGGTGTTGGCTGGACTGGAGGATTTCAGTTCTGCCTACCTGGATGACATTGCAGTGTTCAGTACCACTTGGGGGGAACATCTGCAACACCTCTGGGAAGTGTTGAAGACCCTGCTGAGGGCAGAACTCACGATCAAGACCAGCAAGTTCCAGATTTGGCAGGGATCAGTGGTTTACTTAGTGCACCAGGTAGCGCCCCTATAGCATAAGATTGACACCATTCTGGCTTGGGAACCCCCCCCAAGACCCAGACAGAGGTGAAAGCCTTCTTAGGCCTCATCGGTTATTACAGGAGGTTTGTAAAGGGGTATGGCACCATTTTTGCACCCTTAACTGAGCTGACTTCCAGGAAGCAGCCCAGGAAGGTGAACTGAGCTGACACCTGTCAGAAAGCTTTTGATGCCCTGAAATCTGAATTTGTGGATTTTTGTCATTTTGGTCTTGTTTGGTTTAGATTAAGATCCCTTATTTTTCTAAGCTGGTGTGGTGTCCATTTGTAGTGTTTTCACTCTATTACTGTATTACGGTATACTTTACACATTGCCTATGAGATAAGCCTGTCTGCTTGTGCAAAGCTACCAAGGGGGTGAGCAGGGGCTATTTTAGAAGTGTATCTTCCTTACCCTGACTAGGAAGAAGGGTCCCTACTTGAACAAAGGTGCAAACCATTGCTAACCAGAGACCCCCATTTCTAACAGCCCATCATAAAGCGACAAAGGGATAATCTGCACTCCTGAGGTGCCACCTAGCAGGGATAGATGTCTATGACCCTATTCCCCACTGGAAAGTTGCCCCTTTGGGATTTGTGCTTCTCTCCTATGGCTGGATTGCTGTTGTTCCTGCTGGAGTACCACTTGTGTATTTGGCCCTAAAGAAGTGCTCCTTTTCTTTGTGGTAGTGTTTCCATCTCGATCTTAGGCCCACAAAACTTGCGTAGTTGTTTTCAAGGTAGTTCCCCTCTCTCCAGATCTGAACAGGCAGGGAGAGATGTCTCCCTGAAGTGACTGTCCCTCCTGATGGCTGAGGCTGCCTGGAGGACCAGAAGTAGCCCAGCCTGAGGTGTCAGTAAGGATCCTGTGACTGTCTGCCCCAGAGTGGGTGGAGGTGCATTATATAGGGTCGGCTGTTGAGTGGCAGATTACCTCCAGCTGCCTAAGGACAAGCTTGATTAATCACAAAGAGAAGGTGTGCTGTTATGAGTAGTGGTTCTGATTGACCACTTTAATGTCCACTCAGACGAACGAACCACTCTCCTGGGAGCCAAATGTCCGGTGCATGAGACACCCCTCCAACCATCTCATGGATATAAATACAACAAAGAGGAGGCTGCCATATTTCATTGGAAGGAGCTTTAAAGCAGTATGGGTTATGCTCCAGAGAACTAATTGAACTAATTCCCTGAAGAGGTGAACAGGCGATTACATGGATCTCTCTTCCAGAAAAAAGATGATGTGGGCTAAGACAGAAACAAATTCTGTCAGTTCTGTCAGCCTTTGACAGGTATGAGAATTTCGGCAATGTTTAACCAAGGGTAAAACGCAGACAGGTATGCTGTGGAAAAGTAGGCAGACAGAAGTGGGTAGATTGCCTAGTCACACAGGGGCATATTTACAACGAGGCGATAAAAAATTATCGCCGCTTTAGCGGCCATTTTCGGCCAAAAAGCGGCGATAATTTTATCGCTATATTAGCAAGGTCACGCTAACGTGTGAAACCTTGCTTTAGCGTGGGGATTTCTAACGCCCAGCTTTGCATCTCTAATGAGATGCAAAGTGGGCGTTCCTGACCTGACATGATAGGAGAAATGTCGCTAAGCGGCATTTCTCCTATCATCAAGCCCCACGCTATGAAGCATAGCGTCAGGAAAAGTAGCGATAACACCTGTTATCGCTACTTTCCTAACACCTGCTTCAGGACTGACTTAGCCATGATATCCTATGGAAGGAGGATATCATGGCTAAGTTTGTGAGTCCCTATCAACAAGCTAACGTGAGATTATCGCTGGGTTTCCAGCGATAATCTCACGTTAGCCAGTTAGCGCTAGGATTTTTATCGCTGATGAGATAAGCATTGCTAAAGCACGCTATCTCAGTGATAAAAATCGGCGCTAGCCGGCGATAATTATTCGAGCGCTAAGTGCGCTCAGCGATAATTATCGCCGGTTGTTGTTTATATGCCCCACAATTCCTTCCCTGCCAACATTTTCAATGTACAATTATGTCAGGGCTTTGAGTGGGATGAAAAAACTGTGGGGTTTCTCAAATGGGCATGGTCAATGTAATTAAGGGTGTGGCTTAAAAACACATAAGCTAAAAATCTGTGCTTAGCAAAGTGTGCCGGCAGACTAGTATTTTGCTGTTTTTGTCATTGCATCCAGATATATGATACAAAAAGTAATATCATATCTACATCAAGTCAGGACTATTGGCTTTGTCAATGGTTGTTAGGTTCATAAGATAAATAAGCAGCAACTATGGCTTGTATATAATATTGAAAAAGCTTCCACTTAAAGTCCTGGTGACACCATGACAATGTTGGTGCTCCTGAGTTTCAAAAAGAGAAGAGGGGAAATCCAGAGAGAAAATGACTCTCTATTAAGGATTTCCCTCCCCTACAATGTCACCTGGCATGATGTCAGGCCATAACCTCAACTAGTGAGAAGTGAGCAGTGTGAGCAGCGCACATCGCTCTGCCTACTGTCACTGCATTCCGGAAAAAAACGGACCGCCTGTGCCAGGGCACAAAACAGAGCCCGATAGAGACCCTTTTCGAGGACCCCTTTTCTGGTGCTCAACACCCCGGACCACTTAAAGCCCTGAATTCTGTAGCTTCTTGATAACGCAGTATTTCCACAAATCCTTGTATCAAGGGGCTACCACAGCTTCTCTTCTTCCTACACACTCTGGGGCAGATTTACAAGCCCCTTGCGCCACTTTTCCGTCACTTTCCCAAAAGTGACGCAAAGGGGCGCAAGGGGCTTGTAAATATGCCCCTCACTGCGTATTGTAACACCGCTCACAGGGATCGGTCACCCAGATGTATGACCCGTTCTTCCATTCTCTGCAACAGGCGGGCCGTGGCCTCCCCTGGGAAGTGTGCAAGGCGTCACCTTGAATTTATGAGTCTGGTCTGGAGGCCGAGCACATGCCAGAGTGATAACTTCGAGACTCTTCCTCCCAGATTGCTCCAATGAAAGTTCTGATGTGTGAGCACCTAGCAGCCCACCCGGCCCATGGACTACCTCCCTCCCCTGAGTTTACACTACCCCTCATCACCACCACCACACTTTAGATGGCGACGTAAGGAGACCGTCTGAGGGAAATGATTTGAAATCATTTCCCCGTGACAGGACAGGACGAGAGTGAAGATGGGTTTTGTACGTGCTAACAGCTGCCGCCCCAGGCGAAATAAGCATTTTGTTTTTTGATGCGCTGACAGCACGTCGGCCTGAGTGAGCGCGGGTTGAGGGATGGCGACGAGGGCTATAGGAGAGGCGCGCGCCGTGTTCTATCGGCGCGAGTCATACTGTGAATGTGATGTGCCTGCTTATGGTGATTATCCCCTTGATCACGAACTGCCACTTCACTGTTCATCAAGAGCTCTGACGGAAAACTGGCAGAGAGGCGGCCATGTCGTCTTTTTGTGGCAGGCTCAAGTGACGAGGATGCAAGTTAGCAGTGCCTGCAAACCCACACATCTACCAACAGTGACTAGTAATGTGTTCAGGGAAGGGAGGAGAGGGGGCGGGGCAAGATCCGGACCCTGCAAGCCAAACTCAACTCCGAATTGGGAAACTCTATCGCTGCTTTACCCATCACAAAACATATAACTTCCACTCCCGGCAGGCACTACGAAGCCAATGCATTCTGGGAGCAAGAGCCTGGACCACTCTGGAGCTTCTCTGTGATACACCCCTCCCTTCATCCAGCATTATTTTGTATTCATTCTTTAACTTGTATCCCCTCTTTTATAATGGCCCTTGTGTTTTTTCTTATTAAACTCTCTATGTCGCTCTCTTTGCACCTACTCAAGAATATGCAACTGGTAAACACGTGACATTGTCTTGTAATATCATCCAACGAAGACCGAGCTAGTGGTAAATGTGAGTAGAAAACCGAGACGGTATATTGGACCATAATATGGGTGTTACAGTAACATGTCCTGGTGCTTGACATGGGGGTTAAAATAGGGCAAATGTCTGCAATAATCATTGTCCATGCACCGACTCAGATACATCTGACAAACACTTCTCTGCACTGCGCACAAGGGAGGAGAAGGGAATGCTTCCTTACTTTGACGCCTTAAGTGAGAACAGGGAGTTGGTTCCAATTCAGATGCACGCCGCACAAGCATTGCCTGGACATGAACCCTATTTGTGGTCAGTGCAGAGGGAGTGGGTAAATGAAAACTGTGAATGGGGTATTATGCTCTTTGTCAAACAACTCTCTCTCTCTCACTTCCTACCAATCACGCTTTCTTCAAGTCTCTCTCGGTCTCACCCACTCACACTCCCTGTCATTAAGTCTCTCTTGCTCTTGATCTTTGTCCCAATCTACCTACCTCTCCTCCTCTCTCTTGTTCTTCTCTCTGTCTCACACAAGGATGCAGGCCGTTCCAAATACTGTAACACCGCTCGCCGGACAACCAACAGCGAGAGAGCAGAATCCACCCTACACCCAACCACCGGAGGGAAAGGAGGAAACACAACCTGCTGGGACCAGTGGACAACTGAGGGGACTGTGGGCAGAAATCCAGGATCCAGACACAACACAAAACGGTCTGGCAGGACCCGCAAGAATGGAGAAGAGCGAAGAAAGGATCCCAGCTCCCCAAGCCGACCAGCAGAAACAAAGGCCAACAAAACACTACTATCATGATGAGGAACAAGAAGGCCATGGACCCCAGGGGCGCAAACGGACACCCCAGGATGGATCGCAACCCCAACGAAAGATCGCAGGATGGTGCAATTCAAAAAGCCCTAAGACACTGCAGGAAACAACCCTGAAGCAACCTGCAGCACCTAGTATTAACAGGTAGTCTCCCATCCAGGCACTAACCTAGCCCGAAGTTTGGGGAATTTAACACATAGCCTGCAGAGTAAGAGGCTGAGGCATCAACCACCAGGCCACAGTGACTCCCCCAACAGAGGACTGCGTAACGCCGGCAAGGCCTCTAACCAAGCTAGAAGAGTAGAAGGGGCCAGGCCCAAGGCAAAACCATCAGAAAGGAAAGCTATAACCTCTCACGGGGCCACAGAAATAGAGGCCAATCCTACAGAAAAAAACACCATCGAGCAAAAGACCCCCAATGGTGAGAATAAGACAGAAGAGGAGCCGGGCGACGGGAGCCCTGAAGCAACGCCACCACCTCCAGAGAGCAACCCAGAGACAGCAGGCTCAACAATACCCAAAGCGAGGCCTGAAGATGAAGACAATGCTGAATCCCCACAGGAAAGCGGAGGGTCCCGCAATGAGCAAGGAAGATCTGGGAACGCCAAGTAGCCCAGGGCCGCCAGCTCCCTCAGCAGAGAAAACCCAGGGGCGGTAGCCCACAGTACCTGGCAAACCCAGGTGGAGTCCCGTCGAGGCACGAACCAGGCCCGACTGCCTAACATCCGAGAACAGGTGCGTTGAGGTTGGAAGGGACATAGGCTGAGCCGAGAACCACACCAGAACAACTGCACTGACCAGGCCAAACATGTACAGAATGCGTGCCCTCAAAGGAAACCTGAGGAAAAGTGGAAAGATGGGAGCCCAGCCAATGGAATGTCAGAGCGCCCAGCTGCCATGTTCCTGTGCATTGGAGGAGTGCTCAGAAGCAAGGCAAGTGAGCAGTGCCCACAAAATCAAACAAAGCCACTTGACAGGCACCCAAACCATGCTAGAAAAAGAAGGGCCACAGCTGACCACCGGGAGATGGAAGTCATGAGAGGAAAAAAACTCCGCTCAAGTTAACCACCAAGCAGTACTCCGTCCCGGGGAGAGAAACTGCCCCATGTGACAACTCCATCACCCCCACCAAGGACAGAAACACCTGTGCAAGAAGCCAAAAGGAGCGAACCCTGCAACCCCCCTGGAAATTGAAGTAGCCCATCACCCCCAAATGTCCCTCCGGGCCGGAATATAATTTTCCCTAAGGGCTGGGCCAAACTCTAGACAGCCAAATGAATGGCCCATATATCCCAGAAGGTGGACCAGTAACCACGTGCAGGTGATCCCACTGACCTAGCTCATATCGGGACACTAATGTCACCCCCCAGCGCCCCAGGCCGGCACCTGAGAAAACCACAGAGAAGGAGACAACAGAAAATTAAGACCGTTCGAAAGATAGGACTCCAATAACCACCAATCCTTAGCAGACGCACTGCAGAGACCCAACCACCGTCAAAACATAAACCGCCGAACCAGGAGCCCATGGGGATAAGAGAAAGTACACCAATGGCCACAGACGAAGACACGCCCAAGGAAGCACCTTGCTAGTTGCCAGCCTCAACCCCTGCACCCTCACCCATTCAAGGACTGGGGCAAGAAAAACAGCAGTGGTTAATGCGTACCCAGCGCCATACAGGCAGCATGTAAGAGGCATGCTCCCTCCGACCCTTGAAATACCATCAAAATGCAGAGAAACACACCCATCCGTTACACGGCATGGTAACACCAACCAGGAAGAAGAGGGTCCCTCACGTCTCTGCCATAGGAGGCCCTGAACTTGTAGCGCTGGTGACAGTCACTCCCCTGAGGTGAGTAATGCTTCCAAAACAGGATGAGCAAAGATGTGTACATCACAGTCCTCCTGTGGTCCCCAGCACCTGGCACCTTGGGAATCTAACAATGTCAAGATTCCTGGGCAAAAACACAAAGGATATGAGTCTGCCCCCCAGATGGGACACAAACCCACCATACCAAATGGAGGAGGTCAGTATCATATACATGAGGCCTCTGAGGCAAACATTGTGAAGAAAAGCACACGCTCGGATGCTGTGGGCTACAGGAGACCCGACTCAGTCAATAGCGAAAGAACGCACTCGCCCACTTATAATGCTAAGTAGCACATACTGTTCTCGGCCACGCACAGGCGAATGCCAACATTAAGGGCATATACAAAAAAAAACCCTGACAGTGGGCAAGCTATATATGAAGGGCACCCAAGAAACCAAAAGCAACAATAAAGAGCCTCCACAGGGCGAGAGGGTGAGGAACAAAAGCAATGCGAAAAACAAAACTGGACAAACACAGCCGCAAATGGCCGCAACCGCCTACATGACACAGAAGAGCACATCCTACATGCACACACACGCACAATTGTATAGACGTATTGAGTCTGCTGCCGTGGCGTAGCGTAATGAACCCCATGACAGACAGCGGGAGCAACCTGTTGGACTTGGCATCCTTGGCGTGGTTGCCCCTGACTTTTTTGCCTCTACCTCCTGTATTTTTGATGCTGTGCTGGATTTGGTTTTTGCTGGCTTAGATGCTTTGGGCACTTTGCCACTGCTGATCAGTGTCAAAGTGCAAGTGCTCCCTGTGTACATTGTTATTAAAATTGGTTCTCACTGATTGGAATGTTTGATTTACTGGTCAGTCTCCAGTAGATTGCACTGAGTGTGCCAGGGCTGGTAAATCTAATACTACTAGTAGGCCTGAAGTACTGATTGTGCTACCCACACGAGTAGTCCTGAAACGGTAACTCAGACTTACCACTGCAGTGTCTGTGCGCAGTTGTTAACTTTCATGTCAACTTGTTAAGCGCCCCCACTTGCCAGGCCCTGACCTTAACTTTTCTTACATGTCAGTCACCCCTAAGGTAGGCCCAAGGTACCCCTGTGGGTAGGGTGCGGTGTATGTGAAAGGTAGGTTATGCCCTGATGTGTGTGGCATGTCCTGATAGTGAAATACTACCAATTTCGTTTTTACTATTGTAAGGCTATCTGTCCCCATAAAAAAGCATGGGAGTTAATTTATAACATCTTATAAATATAACTTACCATTGGGACCAGATAGGAAAATGAAGTTTAGTATGCCTGAACTCAGAATCTAAAGATGCATCTTTTAGGAAAGGTGCTTTTTACATTCTGAGTTTGAAAATACCACTTTTAGAAAGTGGCTTTTTTCTTGTTCAACCCTCCTGTGTGCCTCTGCCTGTTTGTGGATTGACTGTCTGGCTTTGCAGTGACAGGAGGTGGGGAAGTGCAGTGGCTCCAGGAGTCTAGATGAGTCAGCACTAGGTTGAATATGCCTGATTTGCATTTGGAGTGGTGGGAGGAGTAGCACCTGTACCTGATTAGGGCTGTGCCTGCCTTCCACAATGCTGGCTCTGCCCCCTTGTGGTGTGTCTGGGATCAAAGCCCACACTAACAAAGGATGTTGTTGTGCACTGGCAGAGCGCCTCCAGAACTGGTTTGAACTGGGATCAGATCCCTTGCACAAAGAGAACAAAGACATTTTGGGGTATGAGAATCAGACCCAAAACCCCAGACTTTAGACAACTTCTGGAATCAACAGGAACCTTTGCCAAGGAGATGAGCTGGAGAAACTAAGAAAAAGTACTGCCCTTGCTGTGTGTCTGGGGTTGGTTGCTGTTTTCTGCAAAGGAAAGGAGAAGGACTTTGCTGTGTGCTGTGTCCCCTGCTTGAGGAAAGTCTTCAAGAGCTTGAGTAGAGCTTGCCTCCTGATTTGAAGTGTCAGGGACACAAAGACTTCACCCCAGCTCCCCTGAACTTCCTTTCTGGGAGTTCTGACCTGCCAAGAGTGCCTATGACTGTGTGGGGCCTCTGAGGTTGTTTCTGCTGCTGGGAGCTGGAAAGCAACGCAACAACAGAAAATCTAAGCATCGCTCTTCTTGTAATAGTTTTCCTGATGCAACGCCGTGGTGCGAGAAGAATCTCCCTGCACCGCTGCGCTAATGCGCTGCTGCGTTGCTGCTGAAACCGACGCAGCACCTGTCGCCGCAGCAAGAATCAACGCATCAACGGATCGCAGCTGAAAAGGTCAACGCAGCACCGCTCACCGTCGCCACATTGTTCGCCGACACATCCCGGATTTCCACGCATCGTCCCTGTGCAGCAAGTTTTCCCAGACGCATCACCCGAGGATCGGAGTCGTCCCAAAATTGGCGCATCACTTCCCCCTACAGACCGGACCCAACGCATCACTACCCTGTGTACAGTGGAACTGTCGCATCGCATCCGCGAGGGTCTCAGGAACTGACGCATCTCTTTGTTTTTCGGCGCTTCCCATCGCTGCGGCTGTTTGGCTTGGTAAATTTTGTTGTAAAGACCGGTACTTTGCAATAAATCATGCATCCAAAGTTTTCTATGGACTCAGTTGCTAAAACCTTTTAAAAGTCATTTCCCTTAATGCTATATGTTGTATTTTTGTATTTTTGGTCTTGTTAAGTAGATAAAGATACTTTGTTTTTCTAAACCGGTGTGGGGTCCAGTTGTGGTGTTATCACTGTGTTACTGTGAGTGTTGGTATGAATACTTTACACATTGCCTTTGGGATAAGCCTGTCTGCTCCTGCTAGGCTACCAGGGGGTGAGCAGGGGTTATCTAAAGTGTGTACCCCCCTTACCCTGACTAGAAGCAAGGGTCCCTATTTGGACAAAGGTACCTACCTCTGCCAACTAGATACCCCAATTTCTAACATTGGTGGTCAGCGGTGAGAATTTAAACTTTTATTTGTACTTGACCCACAGTGTTTGGTTGACATCACTAGTTTAGTGCAGACCACTACGCAACCACATACTGTGTTTTATTTTTGGTTCTATTTTTGATCTGACCCTTGAGTTATCCACGCATCTTGTCTCGGAATAGTAAAGCAGCAAGTGAGGTTGCAGATTTGGTGTTTGACTTTGAATTGTTAAGCAGGTACAAAGTAGAGCAACTCAGGCAATTCTGCAAAAACTTTGGTTGTCCCATAAAAAGTCACTTTAGAAAAGAGGAGCTACAGAAAGCCTTACGGGCCTGGTGGGCAGCCAGAAAATCTGGGGAGACAGATGATGTAGAAGTGGAGGGGGGTACACCAGAGAATGGTTTCAGATCACAAGATTTGCCTGTTGGGCGAGCAGCCTCTAGGGCTGACAGCGGTCATTCTTCTAGAAATTGGGTGCCAAAAGAAATAGAGGAAAGGTGCAGGGCCAGAGATCATGAGTTAGAGGTCATGAGACTAAAGGCAGAGGAGAGTAAGAATGCTCTTGCTTTAGAAGAGAAAAAGTTGCTCTTGTCCCATGAGTTAAGCATGAGGGAACTGGACATTAAAGCTAAGCAGGTAGAGTCCAGTACAAATGGTGGCAGTGTGCAGCCAGTGCAAGGCCAAAATGTTTACATACCCATGGATGTGGTACAGAATTTCCAGAAGGGGGAGGATGTGTATGCTTGGTTTGTGGCATATGAAGTTTCATTGAGTATACATGAGGTCCCTGAGAAGCATTGGAGGGCGGGCCTGTGGAAGCACTTTGAGGCCACGGGGAGAGACACCCAGACATCCCTGGAGGAGGCGGGTACCGGGTACCCGGACCTATCTCCAAGATAAAGGACGCTTTATGCTTCAGGTATGGGCTCACACCTGAGCAGTACAGGGAAATGTATAGGACCTTTAAAAAGTTTGAATACTTGGGTTGAATGTGTGAATATGTGTAACCGTGCACTGGATGGTTAGATAAAGGGCAGCAAGGTAACTGATTACCAGGGATTTTACAACTTTTTTGGTTGGGAGCACTTGAGTAGTCTGTGTGTTCCAGAGCTGCACCATCATCTATTGGATAGTAAGCTCACTGGTCCCAGGGATCTTGCAAAGGAGGCGGACTGCTGGTCTAGCACCAGGGTCCACAAGGGTATTGTGGGATACCCAGCAAAATGTGGACTGGGTCCCCAGCAGAAGAATAGGGGGGCAAGGGTAACCAAAATGAGTTCTCTAAAGGGCCCCAAAACAGTTTGCAGGGTAAGGATCCCCAACCCCCCAGTTCTAAGAAGCCATGGCCCCATAAGGGAAGGTAAGACAACCAGGGTTCCTGCAGGTGTTATCAATGTGGTCAGGAGGGCCACATCGCAAGGGATCCCAAGTGCCCCAAGGAACCACCAGCACCCACTGGTGCACCGTCACCAGGGTTAGTTAGGGTAGTGCTGGGGGAGGAGTTCATTCCTAGTGAGGGTGGGGAGCCAGCTGTGATGACCCTATTCTCTTTAGGAGACAGATAGATGGTCCAGGAAACCTGCCTGCCGGATAACACTAAAAAGTATCTGCAGTGGGTGACCATCAATGGGAGGAGGGTGGAGTCTCTGAGAGACACAGGAGCCAGTGTGACATCTGTCAGTTGTCAACAGGTGTCTGAAGAGCAGGTCATCCCCAATGTACTTCACCCTGTAGTTGCTGATGACAAGTCTGAGTGCCTGAATAAGGTGGCGCAGGTTCCCTTTGAGTGGGGGGATCTCAGGTTCCTTGAAGGTCGTTGTAAGTCCGTCCATGCCTGTTGACTGTCTGCTTGGCAATGACCTGGAGAGCTCACTGTGGAAGGAGGTGGAGCGCCCGTCTCATTTAAAGATGTTGGGACTGCCTGAGTGGGCCTGTGTGACTACTCAGTCAATGGCAGCCAGTAAGGGTGATCAAGAGGACCTGGAGCCTGAAAGAGTGACCCAGGTGCCTGCCAGAAAGAGGAAGAGAATGGGAAGTGGGAAACCAGACCCCAAAGTTCCCACGGTCTAGGAGAAGGCAGGCCCTGAGGGGGATGCCTTGGAACCTACAGGGGAATAAATGGCCGAACTGGGAGACCTGCCTGAGCTGACCCATTGGCAGCAGGAATGGGGTCCCTCCAAGGAGGATATCTGCAAGGCACAGATGGAATGCCCTACTCTGGTTGGTATGAGTCAGCAGGCTCTCGACCAGGCAGCAGGTTGTCTGTCCGGATCACATTTGATTTATTGGGAGAATGGTCTCCTTTACAGTGACAAATGCAAAAATAACAGTTGATGGACAGAATGCAGAACAATGTCATACATTCACCCCAGTACAGAGATCTGGGCCTAAATCCATTGTATTTTTGCTCACCATGCTGGTCCAGTTTGAACCCAGCCATATGCAAATCAGTCTTGACCCTGTGCCTCATGGGAACAGTCCAGCCCGAACTGCCTAGTCAGGTCCTCCCTGGACTGGAAACAAGCATCCTAGGACCGGTTTCGGGGTTTCACCCCTCTTCAGCCAGGATAGCTGCCAAGGTTGCTGAGCCCGGGGCAGCCCGTGTGCTGGTGGTACCCACGTGCTACAGGACCTTCCCACTGGGTCTGGCTTATGATGTACCTCTGGCAGGATATTTGGGGTGCGACAAGACCAGCGGCTTGTCACCCATTTCTACTGGCCCCAAATGCAGAGGAACGTTGGCACACACTGTAGGTCTTGTCAGACTTGCCAGGCAAGTGGTAAGACATAAAGGAAGTGTAAGGTTCCCCTTCAACCCTTTCCTGTGGTGAGCACCCCTTTCGAGCGGGTGGGCATCGACATTGTGGGGCCCCTGAAACCCAAGACAGCCTTAGGCAACAAGTTTATCTTGGTCTTGGTGGACCATGCCACCCGGTACCCGGAAGCTGTCCCTCTCCGGACAATCACAGCCCCTGTGGTGAGCCGTGCATTGATGGGGCTCACCTGAGAGATGCCTCTGACCGTGGTACAAACTTCATTTCCAGGTATATTAAGTCACTGTGGAGGGAGTGCGGTGTAATGTACAAGTTCCCCACTCCTTACCATCCCCAAGAGAATGGGTTGTTTAAGAGATTCAACCGAACCCTGAAAGGCATGATAAACGGTCTTGCAGAACCCATGAGAGGTAAGTGGGACGTCTTTTTACCATGCCTGTTGTTTGCCTACAGGGAGGTCGCCCAGAAATCCTTAGGGTTCAGTCCCTTTGAATTGCTGTATGGGCACCCTGTGGGAGGACCTCTGAGTCTGGTGAAGGAGGGCTGGGAGAAAACTCCTGGTAAGACGCCCTGAACACATCTTGGGGCGTCTTACCAGGAGAAACCAGAGTTATTGGTTCAGGAAACTCGCTCAGGCGAACCTGGAAGCCATCCAGGAGGTGATGAAACGATGGTACGACCAGAATACCACTCTGGTTGAGTTTCAACCTGTAAAACTACGAAAATGGACTGGGGGTCTAAAAGGAAGCTTAATAGGTGATGTGTGTACCTGTAGAAGGATAACTATTCTATCATCCCTGGTAATCAAGGGGAGTTAGCTTGAGTCCCCGCTATTGATTCATAGCAGTAAACACGGTAACTCCTACTACATGGTCAACATGTTTCAGCCTAATCGGAAATGATCCAGGCTTTCTTTAGGACCTATTAATAGCTACTGCGCATTTGCCAAAACTCTTCTTACATAAGAGCACAAAAGTAAGGAGAACTATACAACCTCGCTTGGTGCGAGGCCTCCCTCCCTGACTCGGTGACACACAGAGGTACCGACGGACAGAGCGGGGCCTCATCTCTACCAGAGGAAGGTTCCAGGGAGGTGAGGTTTGGGCCTTGATCATGCAGGGTGATGATTACACCCTGTAAATGAAGGTTTCGCACCAAGCGAGGTTGTATAGTTCTCCTTACTTTTGTGCTCTTATGTAAGAAGAGTTTTGGCAAATGCGCAGTAGCTATTAATAGGTCCTGAAGAAAGCCTGGATCATTTCCGATTAGGCTGAAACATGTTGACCATGTAGTAGGAGTTACCGTGTTACTGCTATGAATCAATAGCGGGGACTCAAGCTAACTCCCCTTGTTTTACTAGGTGTGAGGAGAGAGATACTGTCTAGATGCTCTAGTCTTTCCACATAATCTTTTTAATGTTTATTGCACTGCATCACACTCGTTTTTTTCATCATTTTGTAACACTTTTTGGCATTTATTGTTTGCCTTGGTTTAGAATGGCATTCACTGAGAGCGTATGAGCTTGCCACAGAGGGAATCCTTATGATCAAGAGGTTGCCCTCCTGGAGGTGGCGGATAACCACATGATAACACTGACCAACAGAGCTTGACACTTTAGCTCTACTATAAAGAAGTAATTTGATGGGAATCCTGCTCAGCTCTGATTGCCAGGGATGATAGAATAGTTATCCTTCTACAGGTACACACATCACCTATTGTGCTTCCTTTTAGACCCCCAGTCCATTTTCGTAGTTTTATAAGTTTAGAGTAGGGGATTAGGACTTGGGCAGGTCTTTAAATATAATTTTCCGTTAGACCCTTCTTCTCACCTGTGTTGTTGATGAGTTTCAACCTGGCCAAAAAGTGTGGGTGATGGCACCAGTGGAGCCTTGTGCGCTCCAAGACAGGTGGACTGGTTCATTTGAGGTGGTCGAGCACAAAAGCGAGGTAACCTACTTGGTTAACTTGCTGACTCATAGGAACCCTTAGAGCAGAGGTCTTTAATCTGTGGGGCGCGACCCCCAGGGGGGTCGTGGAGTCCTGGGAAGGGGGTCGCAGATTCCCCAGTTTCACTTGTCCCTGCAAAAAAGACAGCAGTCCTGGAACTGCTAATTTAGATAGTTATCAGCTGCTTGCCTGAATGAAAGGCAAATTGACCTTATCAGTTAATCTGCAAGTGTAAAGGATGCTTGGGAGCAGTTCTGGCTTTTTGTGATGACAAAGATTTGTTTTTTTGAGTGGAAGTGCAAAGAGTTAACAGCTGGGCTGAAAAGTTCATGTTTTTAATTTTATCTGCATTTACACAGCCCTTAGTACCCCTAAAGAGGTGTTGAAGGGCCAGTTATGTAAAAAAAACAATTGCATTACATACGCTCTGGTATTATTTAAAATCTACATTTTGAAAGCACCATTTTATCATAAAACGATTTGCACGTTTTGCAGCATTCCATCTTACCCTGTGTTTAATGCAAGTATAAAAAATGACTTACATATTAGTAGTGGTTTCTGTAACAGGCTGTTACTTCGTAGCACTAAAAATACACATCACTATTCTCCACTTCACTGATCAGGATTTAATTCTGTGGTTCTCTGGTTACACACAGACCTTCGCAGTGCGTTAACTAATAAGATTTCATAATGTACTACAGTGCATTTCCCACTGAGGAATAACTTTTTTAAATGTATTATTTATTTACGCTGCCCATTATTATATATGTAGATACCTGATGGTGAAAGACCTCAAAAAAAGAATATTTGGGGCTTATTTATGAGAGGCTTGCATCGCCAGAGAATCACATTTTTTTATGCTCCCATTGTGCAAGCGTCTCAACCATACCATACCTATGAGGCAGTGCACAGTCACCCTGCATGGCTTTGCATGGCCTCATAGATATGGAGTAAGACAAAGCAGCGAAAGTCACTGCGTTGCCTTACTCTGCATCAAGGAGGTGTTCCATGGGCTTTGTGTGGGGTTCCCATGCAAAGCCCATGGATTTTGATACTGCCCCATATCTACAAAATCATTTAAACCTGGGGCAGTTCCAAAAACGGACGCCTCCCCAGTGGAGGCGTAACGAGGAGAAATGTTTTAATTTCTCCTCGTTTTTTCCTCTTTCCATGTGTGCTGTATTCTGCAGCTCACATAGTAATAGGAAAACGCCCTTCGGGATTGTTTTGGTGAAGGAAGGTGCCCCTTCCCTGCCTATGTTGGTGCTAGGCAGCTATTTGTGTGCCAACGCAAGGGAAAAGGACTGGAATGCACCGTATTTCATAATACGGTGCATTCCTGCCCTTTCATATTGGAATAGGGCAGCGCTGCCCTATGCCACTTCCTAAATAAATGAGGCACTTTGTTTTTAGCTACACCTTTGGCTACACCCCTACGCTCAATGACCTTTGGTTTGCTAAACACTGTGTAATATCATTTCCCCACGATAAAAAGTTTTTGCTGTGGTAATTGGGTGCTGTTAGAAATGGGGGTGTAGCCAAGCTGCTTCCTCTCTAAATTGATTCCATGTACCTTAGGTACATCACAGATTGGATTCTGAGGTGCGCTTATAAGTCCCTAGTATATGGTATACTATGTAGCTCGGGCATAGGCACCCCAGAGGCCTACCAGGGGATGAAGCATGTATTATGCCACCCCTGGTAAGCCCTCCAAAATGACACCACAGGTCTGCTACTGCAGCCTGGGTAAGGTGGTGCATGCACCCCTTACTGAGATATAGGTTCACTATATCTCACCTATCACTGCACATAGAAACCTATCAGTCACCCCTGTGGCAGGCCTTATCAATCCTGAAGGCAGGGTGCTTGGTTATATGTGAGAGGGTGCCCAGGTATGAGCTGAGCCCCTCTGCAGCCTTCGGAATATATCCTCCTGGGTTGTCAGTAGTGCAGCCTGACCATATACTCTTAAGTTCATTATAACTAAAACGGTTAATGCTAACTTTGGACTGACTGCACGGAAACATGTTGTGTTTGGTGTCAAATACTTTGGAATCATACCCCCACATCAATTTCTGATGTGAGAATATGATCCCACCCTTCAATAGGCAGAGACATGACAGCACAAAGTGGATGCTGCAGCCAGAGACACAGGTCTGGCCTCCTGCTGCTGACTGAAACTCTGGCAGGGAAGGCCTGGACAATAGGTTTCCTGTCACAGGGAGGTGTAACCACCTCCCAGACAGGCTGATGTATATTGGGGCTGGGTGGGAGCACTCTCAGAGTGCTTTGAAGTCCTGCACTGGGGGCACATTTGGTGTCCCGGTGCATAGTCCAGCTCAAACCGGTTCAGGGGCTTCCAGCCCCTGCTCTGGCATAAAACTGGACAAAAGAAATGGGTGTAGCCACCCCTCTTTCCAAACTCTCCCATAGGTGGGTCCCCAGAGTTAGTTCAACCCCTTACTTAGGTATAAGTAAGGAACCCCTGGCAACAGGACTTTAGATATCCCTGGATGAAACTCTGCAACTGAATCCTGGAACTTCGACTCTCTACTCAAGACTAGAGGATGGAAGAAATCTCCCTTGGGGTCAAGGAGTGACTCCCCTGCTTGGCAGGCACCAACAAAGCAATTGCCAGTCTGCATCTCTGAAGCTCCCGCTGGACGCTGAAGACTTTGCAACACAAGAAGAGGATTTTCAGACGTCTCAGAGGCCAACCCGAGTCCCCAGCAAAGCTGAGACCCGCAGCCCTCGTGAGTAATGTGGAACCGGAGCTCCTGGTCACCGTGCACTTTTGCAAGTGCATTGAATTTTCAACATTTCTTGAAGCCATGCTTGGGGATACGTGTAGCCCCCATCTCGAGAAGAGAATCCATTGAAGATTGTCGGCCTACTCACCCCGAGTGACCCGTAGGCCGCCATTTTGTGATTCCTCTCAAGGTCCCTTTGCGATCCCAGGGCCGTTGACTGGTGGGTCCCTGTGAAGGCAACTTTTATTTTCCCTGGGCTTTCCTGGTTGCTCCAGACGTGCCCTGACTGCCTACCAAGTGGTGAGCCCCTCAGATGTCGCTGGTCTGCACCGAAGCATCTTTCTCTTTTATGCGTGGGTTGCCATTGCCAAGGCTTGTTGTTTCCAATCCGGGCACCGATGCTGCAGCACTCAACATCCTTTGTGGGACAGCTTGAATCCAGCTCCTGGTCATCTTCAACACCTCCTAGTCCTCGTGGCTGAAGAGTCAAGCTTCATCTTCTTCACCTGAAATTACCTGACATCGGTGGGCATTCGCCTATGATACTCCTGGTCACTGGCTAGTGACCCAGACTCTGTCCCCTCTGCTTTCAGGTTCTTTTCGACTTCGATACAGGCTTGGATCTCTTCGGACACTTTGCATCTTCCCGGCAGCAGCACTTCTTTGCCAGCTCCCATTGAAAACGACGACGCGACCCAACACCATTTGACACCTATGCACCCGTCTTCCCTGGGTGAGGTAACTCGAGTACTCCGGTGCTCCCGTGGGTGTTGACCCTAGAACTTCCTAAGCCCAAAAGGGTTTGGTCCTAGCTCATCTCTAAGTGTCCCTAATCTTTAAAAATCTAACTGCGACATTCCCCATAGAAGCTAACGGGAGCTCGCGGCTGTGTTCTCACACTGCACACAGTCCCTGTGGGTCCCCTGTGTCACTACCTTGGGTGGTTCCTTGGGGTCCCAGCGATTCTACAGGCTCTAGGCCTTGTGTCTAGTCAAGTCGTGGTTCTTATACCACTATTTTAGTATATGGTTTGGCTCGCCCCTAGGGCCTGGCGTGTATTTGTGCTATTTTACTGTAATATTTGAAGTGTAACTTATGTGTTTGGACCTCTAGCTTCATAAAGAAACTAGTAGGGTGTGTTTAGAAATAAATACATATATTTTATATATATACCTGGTGTGGTTGTCTTTCATTTGGTCATTCAAGAGATTATAGACTGGTAAAACAAGCTGCTTTACATTCCTTCAAGACTTAGCCTGAAGGCTGCTCTCCATAGCTACCACTAGGATACCTTTCAATAAAGGTTGTCTTTAACCTATCATCAATAAGGGGTTGTTTGGACTGGTGCAAGGTGCCCACTATAATTAGTGGACAGCATATACCAGGCCAATTCTCACAGGGGGTCTCTAGTTGGCAATGGTTTGCACCTTTGTCCATGTAGGGACCCTTCCTTCTAGTCAGGGTAAGAGGGATACACTACTGAAATAACCCCTGCTCACCCCCTTGGTAGCTTGGCACGAGCAGTCAGGCTTATTTCAGAGGCAGTGTGTAAAGGATTTGCACATAGCCAACAGTAATACAGTGAAAACACTACAAAAAGACACCACACTATTTTAGAAAAATATCCATTACTTTATATATTCAAAAAAAGATCAAAACAATAACAATCCAACATACAATACTTAAAAATAGGCACTTTGCAAGAATAACCTCAAAATTGCAGTTCCTTGAAGTTGGTAGCTCCGTCCGTTGCTACCGTGGTGCTGAGAACAACAGGATTCCAACAGTTACGGCTGACCGCGTTGGTCGGGTGTCTGCAGACTCGTAAGCAGTATCTTTTGTTGCTGCCGATGACATTGGTGCGGGCTGATCGTGGCCATCATCCCGGTTGTGGTGTGAAGCGGAGCGGTGCGGCGTGTGGTGCCCTCAAGTCACGGTGCAGGCAGCGGCTCGGTGACGGTCATCCAGCTGCATTCGTGAGACCAGGGCTGCGGTGCGGAGTGAAAGTGATACTCGTTTCGGTGCTGACAGATCACAGTGCAGGTGAGAGTGCCGGTTGCGGGGAACTGGCGTCGGTCAGTCCAGACTGCGTTGTGGGACAGGGCGGTGTGTCGCAAGACTTATGAGCAATGCCCCCAAGCCACGGTGCGGTCACGGTTGTCGAAGTCAGCGACCGCATCGGTGAGACCAGGGCGGCGAAGTCAAGCGAGGACGTGTGGAGTGCGGTGCCCACAGGTCACGGTGCAAGCAGCAGCTCAGTGGCGGCAGTCATCGTCAGTGGACCAGGGCTGCGGTGCGAGATGCTGCAGTGCCCTCTCCGGTGCCTTCAGGATACGGAGTCAGTGACGGAATCGGTTTCTTTCCCCCTCTGTGGCAACTGAAAACACGGTTCCAGAGGCGGTACCCAGAGGTAGGTGAAAACTTTGCGGTCCCTGAGGCTTCAGAACAGGAGGCAACCTCTACTTCAAGCCCTTGGAGATACTCAGCAACAAGTAAATAAAGTTCAGTCCAGTCCTTTCAATGCCCAAGGCAGAATGAGCAACTGCAGGCCAACCCAACAAAGCAACAACCCAACAAAGGGGCAGTACTCCTCTTGGCTGTTCTTCCAGCTCTTCTTCTTGGAAGGTTCCTTGATTCCAGTGAGTTCTAAAGTTCTGGGGTCTGGGCCACAATATTTATGCCCAGTTTCTCTTTGTGCTTTTGGGCACAGAGTGCCTGTGCCCATCCCAAACCAGTTTCATCCTCTATGCCCAGCTTCCTGGCCGGAGGTGGTGACAGCAATGTCCAAGGCAGACCAGGCCCATTCAGGTGCAAGGAAATCTCCTCCAATGACTATAAATACAGCCCAGGTCTATTCAGCCCAACCCTGACTCATCTAGGAAAGGCAGGACACACCTTGACCTCCCCAGTGGCTGTCTGATGAGAATGTACATCTCCAGCATATGTCACTCCAAAGCCAGACAGTCAATCGACAAACCCAGCAGAGGCACACAGGATGGCTAATCAAGAAAATATCTACTTTCTAAAATTGGTATTTTCAAACACATCATAAAAATCATCTTTACTAAAAGATGCATTTTTATATTCTGAGTTCAGGCATACTAAACCCCATTTCTCCATCTTGTCCCAATGGGAAGATATGCTTATAAGATGTTATAAGTAAACTCACATTCTATCCTACGAGACTGATAGCCTTTCCATAGTGAAAAATGAAACACACTGTAATTCACTAACAGAACATGTCACACACACCAGTACATGTCCTACCTTTAATATACACAGCACCCTGCCCACAGGGGTACCTTGGGCCTACCTTAGGGGTGACTTACATGTGAGAAAAGTGAAGATTAGGGCCTTGCAAGTAGGTGCACATGCCAGGTCAACATTGCAGTTACAAACTGCGCGCAGATCCTGCAGTGGTAAATCTGATAACTCTTTTAAGGGCTACTTGAGTGAATGGCACAAGCAGTACTGTAGGCTCACCAGCAGCATTTGGTTTACAGGCCCTGGCACCCTCAGTGCACTTTACTAGGGACTTACTAGTAAGTCAAACATGCCAATCATGGAAGCACCAATCCATAAGACAATTTACTATAGGAACACTTTCACTTTAACACTGAACAGCAGTGAGAAAGTGCGCGGAGACACTAAACCAGAACAAAAAAGAGTCAAAACTAGGAGGTCAGAAAGGAAAAAAACAGGGGAAACATGCCAAAAGATGCCAGGGGCCGTTATGGTTGTCGATAGATGTTGATGATGAGGAGTACCTGTTTCTAGAAAATATTGTCAAAAGGGGGTCCTTACACCTAAAAAAGTTTGACAAGGGGGTCTCGGCATCAACAAGTTTGAAGACCTCTGCCTTAGAGGGTCCTGCATGTGAACCTCCTCAAACCTCACTTTGAGAGGGCTGAAGTTACAATGCTACTGGATGCAGACGATGGAATGGAGGAGGAGAGCGAGCCTCTTCCTGACCTCCTGTCAGCCAAGGAACATTATGGGTCAGTGGATGTAGTGAACCTCTCTCCCACCCTGACCCCGGAGCAGCAGAGGGACTGTCGCTAGGTGCTGGGACAGTTCACCTCCCTGTTCTCCCTGACTCCAGGAGTCACCAATTGGTGCGTCCATGATCTGGACACTGGGGATAGTTTATCTGTGAACCAAAAAAATTACAGGGTAACTGACAGGGTCAGGGCCAGCATTAAGGAAGAGCTTTCCAAAAGCTGCTGTGCCTGGGGCCACTCCTGAACTCCGGTTCTGCGTGGACTACCGTGGGATCAATGCCGTCACCAGGACTGATGCGCACCCCATCCCCAGAGCTGATCAGCTTGGAGCTGCCCGTTACCTTAGCACGTTTAATCTAACATCTGGGTACTGGCAGATTGCCTTGACGGATGGGTCAAGAGAGAGGTCTGCGTTTCAACATCAAAGGGGCACTGCCAGTTCCGTGTCACCTCTGGGTTGAAGAACGCCCCTGCCACATTCCAGGGACTGGTCGACCAGGTATTGTCCGGGCTGGAGGAATTCAGCACCGCTTACCTGGATGATATTACTGTGTTCAGCTCCAACTGGGAGTACACTTGCAACACCTCTGTAAAGTGTTGAAGACTCTGCAGAAGGCAACCCTCACTATCAAGGCCAGTAAGTGCCAGACAGGGCAGGGTTTTGTGGTGTACTTAGGGCACCAGTTAGGAAGCGGCCAGGTGGTGCCCCTGCAACTTAAGATCAACCCCATTCTGGCTTGGGGGCCCCCCAAGACCCAGACAGAGGTGAGAGCCTTCCTAGGACTCACCGGGTACTACAGACAGTATATCAAGGAATATGGCACCATTGTTCCTCCTTGACAGAGCTGTCTTCGAATAAGCCAAGGAAAGTGATCTGGACCGATGCCTGTCAGACCACTTTTGATGCCCTGAAATCTGCCATGTGCACGGTGCCCGTGCTCAAGGCACCCAACTTCTCCCAAGTGTTTGTTGTGCAGACATATGCTTCAGAGCATGGTGTGGGAGCAGCATTTTCACAATTGAACGACGAGAGCTTGGACCAACCCGTAGCTTTCATTAATAGGAGGCTACTGCCCAGGGAACAGAGGTGGAGTACAATTAAAAGAGAAGCTTTTGCTGTGGTCTGGGCTCTGAAGAAGCTAAGACCCTACCTGTTTGGGACTCACTTGGGGGTTCAGACAGACCACAGACCCCTCAGATGGTTAATGCAAATGAGGTGTAAGAACCCAAAACTGTTGAGGTGGTCCATCTCCCTACAGGGGATGGACTTTAAGATGGAACATTGCCCTGGTACAGAACACGCCAATGCTGATGATCTGTCCAGATTCTTCCGCCTTAGTCATGAGAACTCCCTAGAGGGTGGGTAGTTCTCCCCATCTTTCAGATGGAGGGGACACGTGTTAGACTTGGCATCCTTGGCGGGGTTCCCCTGACTTATTTGCCTCTACCTCCTGTATTTTTGATGCTGTGCTGGATTTCGTTTTTGCTGGCTTATATGCTTTGGGCACTTTGCCTCTGCGGATCAGTGTCAAAGTGCAAGTGCTCCCTGTGTAAATTGTTATTAAAATTGGTTCTCACTGATTGGAATGTTTGATTTACTGGTCAGTCCATTGTAGAGTGCACGAAGTGTGCCCGGGCTGGTAAATCAAATACTACTAGTAGGCCGGCAGCACTGATTGTGCCACCCGCACCAGTTGTCCTGAAACGGTAACTCAGACTTGCCACCACAGTGTCTGTGCGCAGTTGTTAACTGCCATGTCGACTTGGCAAGTGCACCCACTTGCCAGACCCTAACCTTCCCTTTTCTTACATGTCAGTCCCCCCTAAGGTAGGCCCAAGGTACCCCTGTGGACAGGGTGCGGTGTATGTGAAAGGTAGGATATGCCCTGATGTGTGTGGCATGTCCTGATAGTGAAATACTGCCAATTTCGTTTTTCACTGTTGTAAGGCTATCTGTCCCCATAGGAAAGCATGGGAGTAATTCAGAGCAATATCTCTAGAATTTTCAGCTTATTTGTTCAAATCCATAGAACATATGTTCTCAAGTTTTATCTGGGTGTACTCGCAACCCCGGCGTGCTTATAAACTTCTTACCCTTCCCAAGGAGGATTAGCTCTCCCAAATTTAAAAGCATATTACTGGGCATCTGTGCTATTATATAGTAGTAGGCTATTACAGAATATAGGGATAGAGGAGGCGCTCGAGGGCAGCACGCCATCTATCTTTCAACTAATTCTTGGCAGTAAAAGTTGCAGACACCTCTGGCGACATCTGACAACTGACATCTGCATGATAGCTACCATAAAAATGTTAAATGTAAAACACTTTATAGTCGGTTTAAGGTATGGAAGGCTGTGAGAAGAATGCTGGGCATAGGGCGAATATCGTTTTACACCCCCCTAAGGGATAACCCAATTCTGCCGGGAATTTTTAAAGATAACTGTATACACAAATGGAATGAGGCGGGAATAAGTCAGATAGGCTGCCTCTTCTCCCCTACAGGGATACAATCCTTTGAAGAACTGAAAAAAGATTTCCAATTGGATTGGCGGGACTTTTTTAAATACCTTCAAGTTAGAGACTTTTTGTTACGAAAGGTGGGGGGGAAGGGTATTGCCTGAAAAAGTAACTATAGTAGAAACATTAATTCACACTAAAAATAGCACTATTGGGGGAATATACTCCTTTATAAATGCGCTGTTTCCGGATGATATGGAGAAAACTTCACACAAATGGCAGGGAAAAATCGGTACGACTATGGATGAATTTAACTATGCTTACTCAATGTCTCAAACAATTCTCATGTCCACAAAACTACAAGCACAGTTTTACAACACTTGTTTTTTCTTATATTATACGCCAGATAAAATTGCCAAATGGGGGAGCGGCAAGGGGACATGCTACCCAAGATGTATGCTATTTAATGCTGATTGTGTACACATCTTCTCCACATGTGATGGATTAATATCTTTAAAACAAAACATAGGGAAATTCTTGTCCGCAGTACTGGAAAGTGATATAGCTCTGTCTAGCGATGTTATCTTATTAGGGGCCGCCGATCCTAGTAACCCTAGAACAGGTTATGAACTCATTTTTATTGCTATGGCGGTTTTAAGAATGTGTATAGCCTCAGCATGGTTGGATCCTATAGCACCGTCCTTTCAACAATGGCTATCTAGGCTACTAGCAATTTCGAATTTGGAGGCTGCCATTTATAAATGGAAAGGCAGGAAACGGCGTAAAAGGGGGTTGAGGATTTGGACTCTTCTAGTAGAATGGTGTCAATCCCAAAGTCATATGTAGTGGTATACTATGAAGAATATTCAATTGTAGGATGGAACAGAATGTTACTGTAGGGTATAATTTAATATGATCTATGAAGTCGTATGTATACTTGTCTGACCTGGGAGGGTGGGGGTGGGGCTGGGGAGGTGATAATTCTTAGGAAAAAATGAATAAAGATATTAAAAAAAAAAAAAAAAGCATGGGAGTTAATTTATAACATCTTATAAATATAACTTACCATTGGGACCAGATAGGAAAATAAAGTTTAGTATGCCTGAACTCAGAATCTAAAGATGCATCTTTTACGAAAGGTGATTTTACATTCTGAGTTTGAAAATACGACTTTTAGAAAGTGGCTATTTTCTTGTTCAACCATCAGTGTGCCTCTGCCTGTTGGTGGATTGGCTGTCTGGCTTTGGAGTGACAGGGGCTGGGGAGATGCAGTGGCTCTAGGAGTCTGGATGAGTCAGCTCTAGGTTGAATAGGCCTGATCTGCATTTGGAGTGGTGGGAGGAGTAGCACCTGTACCTGATTAGGACTGTGCCGGCCTTCCACAATGTTGGCTCCACCCCCTGTGGTGTGTCTGGAACCAAAGCCCACACTAACAAAGGATGTTCTGGAATCAACAGGAACCTTTGCCAGGAAGAAGAGCTGGAGAAACTGAGGAGAAGAACTGCCCTTGCTGTGTGTCTGGGGTTGGCCTGCAGTTGCTGTTTTCTGCTAAGGAAAGGAGAAAGACTTTGCTTTATGCTGTGTCCCCTGCTTGTGGAAAGTCTCCAAACGCTTGAGTAGAGCTTGCCTCCTGTTTTGAAGTTTCAGAAACACAAAGACCTCACCCCCAGTTCCCCTGAACTTCCTTGCGGGCGTCCGCGCATGCGCATTTGTCAGAAGAAGTTGGAAATGGAAGAGGGAGCCCCGGAGACGCCGCGCTTCAGGTAAGTTTCTTTACTTTTGTATTTATTGTAAATGCGAGGGTTTGATTTAAAAGGAGGGCGGGCGGGAGGCGGGTGGCGGCGGCAGGCAGCTACGCTTTGCCCTGGGTGTGCGTAGCGCTAGCCTGCTTCGCCTACTTCAAAAACTGCGAAGCAGGCAGCGCTACGTACACTACGTGGGCGAAGCGTAGTGTCTCGCCCAGGGTTATACGTAACTCTGGTGTCGAAGAAGATTTACGAGGACTTAATACCCATCCTATCTCACCATCTACCTGACTCTCTTTTTTTAATTTTCTCTACTCACGATCCACACAGTCCGTCCCTCTTCCTTGTCTCTCACTCTCTCTGTTCTTTCCCTTCTTGGCAATGGCCTCATCTCACTCAACACTCTCCAGTACATGCTTCAGTTCCGGTATGCCCGCCCAACCATTCCACCTTCCACCTCCCTCTTTCCTATGCCTATGCATCTCATACTCAGTGTCCCCACTTCCAGTTCCTCTCACCCCTTCCCAACTCCTTTCTCTGAGCGTCTCTGCCTGCCCATGCAACTCATCCTCCACCTGCCTCTCTCCTGTTTCTCTCTCCCTCGTGCATATCACTCCCTGTGGATTGTGCTACTGAATATCAACATCGACAATATTGCGGTAAAAAAAAGGCGAGAACAGAATATCGGGGGACAAAATATAGAAAGGTAAGTGCATATAAAGAGGTATAGATTTACTATTCCCAACTCCACATCTACGTACCCTGAAGATGTACTACTCAGGTACATTTATGTGAAGTTAGGTATAGAAAATCAAGACTTACCTGTTGCTATTTTATTTTCGATATTGTTTCCCATTGATTTTGTTGTTTTAGTGTTCAGGGGGCACATCTTCTGTGCACCATTCTCACTTTTCTCTCTCTGCCCAGCCCTCCTCTCTGCATCACTCCCCCTCACTCAGTCCCTTCCCAACGCCTGTGTGTGGTCGTCTCTGCCTGCCCATCACCCCCCGCCTCTCCTCTGATTCCCTCTCACTCTATGTATCTCACACTGTGTGCATTCTCACCTTTCTCTCTCTGCCCCAGCCCTCCTCTTTGCATCACTCCCCTCTCACTCGGTCCCTTCCCAAAGCCTGTGTGGTCGTCTCTGCCTGCCCATCTAACCCCTAACTCACACCGACTGCCTCTCCCCTGTTCCTCTCTCACTCTATCTAACTCTGTGTGCATTCTCACTTTTCTCTCTCTGCCCCAGCCCTCCTCTCTGCATTACCCCCTCTCACTCGTCCCTTCCCAGCGCATGTGTGTGATTGTCTCTGCATGCCCATCCACCCCTCCACCTGCCTCTCCCCTAATTCCTCTCTCACTCTATCTCACTCTGGGGCATATTAACAAGCCAGGCGATAAAATTATCGCCGCTTTAGCGGCAGAAAACTGTCGCTAAAACGGCGATAATGGGCTTGATAATATGCTCTATGAAATTCCAATTGAAGCCCATGTTAGATGTGAAGGACATCTAACATGGGCTTCAATTGGAATTCCATAGAGCATATTATCAAGCCAATTATCGCCGTTTTAGCGGCAGTTTTCTGCCGCTAAAGCGGCGATAATTTTATCGCCGGGCTTGTTAATATGCCCCCAAGTCCGCATTCTAACTTTTTCTCTCTCTGCCCCAGCCCTCCTCTCCGCATCAGTCCCCTCTCACTCGTCCCTTCCCAGCGCCTGTGTGTGATTGTCTCTGCCTGCCCGTCCATCCCACCCTCCATCTGTCTCTTCCTCATTTGCACCTCCTTCTGTCCGGCTCCTTATCGTCTTCCTTCGCTCCCATCTGTCTGTTTTTCCTTGGCTCGTTCCATCTGTTATCTGGACGGCTACAGTTTGTGATTTTTGCTGAAAATCAGTGGGGAAGGCGCCTTGTTCATTGCTCATTCTGCGCGGCCCTTTCTTCGTGACTGCCAGGCAGGGCTGAGAGCTCCTCGAAGTTCCTGCAATCCTGGTGCCCCCGGCATCTCCCCCCCAGTCCCCTCCCCCCCCTGCTGGAAAGGACCGGGGCTCTCTCGATCCATGGGGCATCAAGGCGCAGTCGATGCAGGCCTTCCCTTGACGTGCTCTAGCTCACTGGACCCGAATTAAAAGACATTTAAGACCCGAGCCGGTTCCGGTTCTGCATTGTCTCTACTCTACTGTAGTACTAAGCATTAAGTGGGAACACCCGAGCCCCAGTTGTGAGAGGTTAGGAAGAGTTCTACAAAAATGGACGCCCTATTCCATTGTTGTTGTGTTGTTCAATTATTGTTTTAATCACTAACGGGGAAGAGGTTCACTTGTGAGATCAGGAATGGTTTGGTTAAGATCCAAAGGCAAAGATCTTTATTTGGGGCGAAATGCTACATCCACCCTATTCTGCTATTTCAATGTTCACTATAATTGTGATTTTGTCACTGCCACGGTCCTTAATGGAAGCACCCACCTGAATATAAAGTCCACTGTTACCCAGGAGACTTCACTTCAGTCTGGATAAGGGATGACCATAAAAGCGTCCCATCATTTCTTCTCAAAATGGCATCCCACATTAATTCAGCTGAAGTTGATGACTGGTGGACGGGTTTGATAATAGCGTAGTTTTATAATAGCTTAGGTTTAGTATGGTTAACTTCCAGGAGTAAAACCTGCTGAAAGGTTCAGCAGCTGAAGCAACTGGTTCCTTCTCACTCACCACCAGTGCAGGGGACCCTGTCCGCCAGGAAGTGTGTGTGTGCTCCAAGGCGGGCAACAAGAGCCACATTTCGGGAGGGGGGGGGGGGGGGGCTGAAATAGCTTTTAGGGTGGGCTAATTCTTCCAGCCATAGGCAGAGTGGCTCTGAGAAGGGGTGAAAACACAACAAAAGCCTCATTAACAAGTAAATGGTCTTTTAAAGACCTGTGAAATACTCGGGTGCAGCTGCAATTAGACAATCGAAAGCCCGCGAAGCTGTCTCAGCCTGGGCTGACACACACGACAGGGTGGGGCTGAAGACCGGTGAGCCCAATGGGTGTTGCGCGCCTGGCTCCAAGATGGTGAAGATCTCTATGGTTGGAGAGACAAAAGGGTCTATCTACGCAGTCTTATCTATTTCCTGGGCACCTTGTCTGCAGGGAACCACAAAGCTTCATGCAAACAGCCAGGGGTGTAGTTTCAGGTGTGGTGTATGGGGCGTTAGACCCCCATTAATAAATGCATGATTTAATAAATAGTTGGGTACAAGAGCTTTCAGTAGGTATGGTAAGGTGTCTGTTGGATTTCAGCTGGGATTTTTAAATTCTGACTCAGACAAAACACACACACTTTTGTATGCTTTGAAGGTCTTAAAACATTGTTATTTAACAAAATACTGTGCTTTAAGTACACTTCACAATCAGCACTCCTTTCTCTTTCCACTGACCCTTAAGCCTTCCTAATGCCCTGCTTCTCATATATTGATTAACTGATATGTCACAGTGATTGTCAGAAAATCTGAAGCTTCCCCCTTCCCCCCCAGTCTTACTGACCAAGCTACGCCCCTGCAAACAGCATTCTTGAATGGTACCCAAGAAACCTGCTAACCGCATGTTAGGAGGGGCGGAGCTTGCCAGCTCTTGTTATGTTATGTGAATTTTTAGAGCATGGTTAATCACCTTTAAGGGTATCCAGGCGCTGAGTAGATCAGGCATGGGGAAAGATCATGCCTGTTTTGTCTGGACGAGCTATGTCTTGAGGTTCCTTTGGGAGTCCCAGAGGAAGAGGGAGGTTCTGAGGTGTTTTGGGATGTCGTTCCAGGCCTGAGAAGGAGCGTCCTCCGCTTCTCGTCTTCTTGATGCGAGAGAGGTGTGCTCTTACCTGGGATGCAGATTAAAAGTGTCTGGTGGGTTGGTAGAAGTTGAGGTAGTGGTTAATGTAAGCTGAACTGGTGTTGTGGAGAGCATTGTAGGTGGGGGCGAGTAGCTTGAACATACATCTTTCCTGGACTGTGAGCCAGAGGCGATAGTTGAGGTGTAAAGAGATGTGGTTATTTCACGCAATGTTCAGGATGAGTCTGGCGGTGGCGTTCTGGGTGGTTTGTAATTGATGTATCCATGGGCTGGAATTCCAATGTAGAGGGCATTTCTGTAATCAAATCTACTTGTCATAAGAGCCTGGGTGACAGTTTGTCTCACGTTCAGGGGGATTCACTTGAAAATCTTGTGTAGCATGTGCAGGATGTGGGAGCATGATGATGAGACAGCTATGATCTGTCTGCTAATGGAGAGGTTGGTGTCCAGGATGATCCTACGGTTCTTGGCATGGTCCACAGGAGTTCCTAGAGGGCCAAGTACAGAGGGCTACGAAGAGGAGTCTCAAGGGGAGTGGTTATTGCCGAAGATTAGGACTTCGGTTTTGTCTGTGTTGAGCTGGATGCAGGTGTTTTTCATCCACAGCCTTGGAGTTCTTATTGACAGGAACCTCTCTATGAAATCCAAATTAAGGGGCAATGACCTTGTCCTGTTTTTTGCAGCTCCACAAAATCAGAATGATAGGTACATTTCTTACCTTCAAAGCCCTCATTCAGGTCATTATTGCATTAGTCATCTGGATGATAGAATATGCACACTCTCTTTCCCTGGGTTTTACCGAGAGCCTCAATGATAGATTACAACTGCCACAAAATCAGGCAGCCAGGCTAATCTACCAACAGTCCAGAAAGTGCCGTATCACCCCCCTGATGAGGAAACTACACTGGCTGCAAGTAAAACAGCGAACTGTATTTAAGACTGACAGTATCATTTTGAGAGCCCTGTATGGCAGCAGCCAAGCTATCATCTCAGGCTGTATCCAAAAATACACCTACAAGTAACTTGAGATATACTCACTTGGATCTTCTTACTATCCCCTCATTCAAAAAGAAGAGACTCAACGGCTCCAAATTTTCTGTACTCACCCCTGTCTCTGGAACTCCCTTCCACTTGAGATTAGGACAACCACCTGTAACACCAGATTCAGACAAGTTCTAAAAACATAGCTCTTTAAACAAGCATATGGCTAGCAGTGTGTAATGTTTCTGTTACCCTAGCGCCAAGAAACCAATGACTGTATGCATGCTCTATAACTGATAGTACATACACAAGGAGATGATGGACAGAGTGCTCAAACTTTTCAGACACTCACCCCCAGTCACAGATCTAGGTTGAATCCATCATCGTTCTTTAGCTCACTTCGCCACCCCAGTAGACACAACTATATGCAAATTAGTCTTGACCCTGTGCCTCATGGGAACAGTCCAGCCCGAACTGCCAAGCCATATCTTCCCTGGACTGGAAACAAGCATCGTGGGACTGGTTTCGGGCTAACAGCTGTCATCAGCCAGGCTAGCTTAAATCCAGTGGCAAAGTGAGCAAGGGACCCATGTCTGGGCATACCCTGCCACCTTAGGGCAAACAAAGCAAATACAAGGAGATGATGGACGGAGTGCTGAAACTTTTCAGACGCTCACCCCCAGATCTGGGTTGAATCCATCATCGTTCTTTAGCTCACTTCGCCACCCCAGTTCAGACACAGCTATATGCAAATTAGTCTTGACCCTTTGCCTCATGAAAACAGTCCAATCTCCATGTGTTTGCTCTATAAATGATAGTAACATAACATAACATATCATAACATAACATAACATCACATAACATCAAACAACATCCAAGCAGCGATGTTGCTCATGCATTTGGCAAAGTTTGCTTTAGCGGTGCTGGTTGAGTCAGTAAGGGAGAGGATGAGGTGTGTGTCATCTGTGTAGGATTCTATGCTGATGCCGTGGGCTCTGACAATGCCCACAAGGGCTTCATGTATACGTTGAAGAGTGTTGGGCTGAGCAGCAATGCTTGAGAGACTCTCTACATGTGTTTCTTGGGATCTAAGGTGTAGGGGCGAAGTCTGACTCATTGAGTTCTGTCCATAAGGGAGGAGGATATCTACTTGAGGGCCAGTCTGCAGGTACCCAAGTGCTGAAGCTTTCTGATGAGTGACTTGTGGGAGACTGTATTGAAAGCTGTGGAGAGGTCAAAGAGGATGAGTGTAGCAGGTTCTCCTTGGTTGAAGATGATTCTGATGTCATCAGTGAGACGCAATGAGGGATGCAAGTTGGATATTGATGACTTTTTCAATTGTTTAGCTGGAAAAGGTTGGAGGGGGATGGGTCTGTAGCTACTGAGGGTGTTGGGGTCTGCTGTTGGTTTCTTCAATAGGGAGTTGACTTTTGCATTTTTTTTGCAAAACAGGAAAGTGGCGGTGCTTATGGGGGTGTTGATTATAGCAGTGAGCTCAGGGGAGATGATGGTTCTTCTGCGGTTGTATATGAAGGGGGCATGGGTCTGTGACGAGCTCCTGAGTGGACTGTATTCATCAGGGCGGTGGTTTCTTCATTCAAAAAGGGCTTGCAGTTGTTTAGCTGCTGTTTGTCGATGAAGGCGATGTCCGGCTGGTCGGGGAGTTCGTATCGGTATGCTGTTGTTCAAATGTGTTGTAGATCTAGGCAATCTTTTGTTTGAAGAAGTTTGAGAGGTTGTTGAGGACAGCATGGGATGGGATGCTGTAGTTGTTGTTACAGGATTGGAGAACTCCTTGATGATGGTGAAGAGTTCTTTGCTGTTGTTGGAGCTGGCTTTGAGTCTGAAAGCTAGGGCCTTTTTCTTTGCAACTCGTACTTGTTGGTGGTAGAGGTTGAGGGCAGCTTTTATGTAGATCTTGTGGTGGTGTTTTTGTTGAGTCTTCATTTTCTCTCAAGTTGCTTGCACTGGCGCTTGGACTCCCTAAGATTGTTTGTGTACCAGCTGGGTTGTTTGTTGTACATTTTAACTCTGATGGGAGCAGTGTGGTTGGCACAGTCAGTGAGCAATTTATTGAAGAGCTTGGTGTCAACATCGAGGTTACCATTGTGGTTGGGTGGGCCTTCCTGTAAGGTCACGTGCCAGCTTTATTCGGATATTTTGCCCCAGTGTCTTGATGGTGCTTTGGGTTTTTCTGGTGTGGTGGCTTGGTGGGTGGTATCTTGAAATGTATGATGTAGTCGTCATACCATGTGAGCTGGGTTGTGTGGGTAGTGGTGATCCTGTTATTGGAGGAGAAAATAGGATTGAGGGTATAGCCTGCTGTGTGGGTTGGTCATTTGATGAGTTTGGTGAGTCCGAGGTTGCTGAGGCTGTCGAGGATGGCTGTGAAGTTAGGGTCTGTGGTGTCTTCCAGGTGGAAATTGAGGTCCCCGATGAGGATGTAGTTGGTTGATCTGATGGAGAGGGGAGCAATGAAGTTTGCAATGTGGTTGCAGGTGTCCCCTCGGGGGATGGTGGGCAAGAGTTCCTTTAAGAATGGTGTTGTAGTCCATTCATATTTGGAAGTGACGGTGTTCCATGAGGTTAGTGTTTGAGTCCGTGGAGGTGGTGCAGTCAATCATGCTACTGGAGATGATCGCAGGCCCTCCACCTTGATTGTGGTTTCGGTCCTGATGTATGGTTTAATAGGAGGGTGGGATGGCAGTGGCGATGTATGGATTGGGGGCTGGGTTGAGTCATGTTTTGATCAGGAAGAGAAGGTCGGGTGTGTTGCTGTTGAGGATGTCCCAGATTTCAGTGGAGTGCATCCCAATAGATTGGACAATAAGAAGCATGCCGGACAATTTGTGTGGGGTGGTGGTGGTGGCGTGTGTCGGTTGTTTGGAGGTGGATGTGTCGGTTGTTTAGAGGTGGAGGTGGTGATGTCGGCATCTGAGGTGTGACAGGTGAAATCACAGTGGGTGCAGGAAAAAGGTCCTAACGGGGATGTGCGCCAGCAGTGTGTTTGCTGTTGTGTGTTGCTGAGGTTGCTGAGGATAATGGAGGAGTAGTGGCAGTTTTCATTGGCTCTGTCGGCGGATGTGGTTGTGGTGTTGCGTTGAATGGTATATGGGCCAGGATTCCTGGTACTGATTACAGTACAGGCGCAGGCGGCCTTGTCTTTGGTGTGCCAGCGGCATGGTCGTGCTATGGCCTACATTAAGAAGGTCGTAGTGTGGGTAGGGCTTCTATTGGTGGGAAGAACGGTGAGCAGGCAATTCCAGACCGGAAAACCCGGGCAGGGGAGGTATCACTGGGTCAAAAGGTGGCAACCGGATCAGGCTGGAACAAACAGAACTGGATTCCACTGGCAAGGGACAAGCTCGGTGCCCAGGTACCTACTCGTGGACAGGCATCTGTGAGAAAAGCTCCCCTGTAGCTCACTTCCAGAATCGGTGGTGGCAATGGGGGGCTGTAATAGTGTCAAGGCATCAGAAAACTGTGGATGTTTGGTAGACAATGTTTTGAGTCTCTCCAGGCCCCTACAAATTCCACAGGATGTATCTGCTAGATCTCTCTCCATCTCCTTTCTGTCTTTAACGACCAAGACGGCAGGAGCTGCATTACTGGACATCATTCAAGCAGTCACTCTTGTTTGGCTCATTGTTGAAGACCTGGCAGTTTTTAATTTGTGAAAATTAAATTACAAGTGCAACTACCCAAATTTGTCCTTAGGAGGCTATTGGGTACTTCCTGTACTGGCACAGTCCATTTCCTCCATCTGCTTCGCCCACTTCCTCCACTGGTACCACCCTCTGTCTACAAGGATGTTGGCCAAAAGCTGGATTGTCACAAGAAGAGCTAAAAGGAACATCTTTTTTCTAGATGTTTGCGGCTGGTTCTTTAATGAACCTCCCAGTCTCCTCTCTTTGATATTGGTCAACCCTGCAAATTCAAGGAGTAGGCAACCACTGCTGGAGATAGCAATTTCATGAAAATATTCTGCAGTGGAAAGGCATCTTGCTGCACTCCTAATGAAAGGGGGTTGGTGTTCAAATTGGGACCATTTTATTAACTTATTTTTACCCACAAATGCATGATGTGTGAACCCATTAACAGTGTAGAAAGCAATATTATCTGTAGTAGATGGATAGGCAGCCTGATTCTTTTGGTTGCAGTGCTTGGGGAGCTGACATCTCTGCTAACTGCAGCTGCAGTCGGTTTCCATTCTTGCTGGCTACCTCCGGGTTCTGGTTTCAGCATAGTGACTGTGAAGGGGTGGTCCAAGGCCTGCTGTTCTGTGCAGAAACCATGGCCAATCAGTTCTCCTCTGTCCATCGCTGAGATACATTTGTGGCACCAGGTTGTGATGAAGTAATTATGGGCTAACAAAGATCCAATAAATTCCCTGAAAGATCTTTGGGGCATATTATCAAGACAGGCGTTAAAATTATCGCCGCTTTAGCAGCTGAAAACTGCCGCTAAAACGGCGTTAATGGGCTTGATAATATGCTCTATGGAATTCCAATTGAAGCTCAGGTTAGATGTCCTTCACATTAAACATGGGCTTCAATTGGAATTCCATAGAGCATATTATCAAGCCCATTATCGCCGTTTTAGCGACAGTTTTCTGCCGCTAAAGCGGCGATAATTTTATCGCCGGGCTTGATAATATGCCCCTTTGTTGTGTGTGTGGTAAGAGTTCAGTCAGGTAATCCTTCTATCATGGCCTTTTGGGGAGTAAGAAAAAGTAGTGTCAATGTCTGTGTATTAGTATCCACTGAGCTCAAAGAACTGCGCCAGCCTTGACACTCTATGACTGGATTGGCGGTCCATTACACAGTGGTGTGTCATTGCGTCACAAGCAATGGCCGTTCATCACCACATTGCTGAGCCATAAATCCTTCTTTTGTTTGGACCATTGCTCATCATACAATACATGCAGGAAAGGAACACAACTCCCAACAGAATAATGTTTTCGTTGCGAGGTCTTACAATTTTCAACAGGTGGGTCAACGGTGAGATCACAAACAGCACTTGTATAGCCTGGTGTTGACATAGGACCATCATTACTTACATTACAATAGTCATACAACTCTCCACCCTGCTCCCTCCCTGGTCCTGACAAGGATCAGTGACCCTATATTCGAGCCAGAGCCCCCACACCATCCCCCATTTTAAGGGACAGCCGTGGCCCTGATAAATCACCTCTTCTGCCCTCTGACACCAGTCAAGGTCAGACTCCCATTCTACAATATTTGGGGGGGTACTTTCCCCCTGGGTTCCCGTTATGTTGCGCTTGGCCATTCCAGCCACCATAGTTATCCTAATGTTATGATATCTGGGCTGTCCTCCCCTGCACTATTAATAACAGCCATTTTACATTCAAGGGCAACTTTAGTGAGACAACCCAGGACATCACCTCAGTTACACTGCACCAGAACACTTGTATCTCCGGGCAAGCCCAGAGTATGTGAAAGAAGGTGCCCTCTTGGTTACAGCCTCTGAGGCACTGTTGTGTCTCGGCTATATCTATTTAATATAAGAGTGTCCTCGGGTAATATGCCCTATGCAAAATCTTGAGTTGAACTAACCTGAACCTGGCTCGAATAGCTATTTTCCATGGGCTCTGGAGAGCATCTGCCCAGTTGTCATTGTCAATGTCACCAGAGGTCCACAATCCAAGCTTCCGTAGGGCTCCCGATTATTAACCAGTTTTCTGTGGAAAAAATATGATTTCACAGCGCATGCCCCAGATGTAGATATTGGTAATGTCCAGTCATATTCTTGACGGAGTACCTCAAATTGTATCAAGGATTGTTTCCGCTGTACATCTCCCAGTTGTTCTATGCCAATTAATGCCCACTTGGAGACGCCTCCTACAGTGCTGACTTCCTGGAGCAGGTCACAATGCCATAAAGGTGTCATAGCTGGGAGCTTGCCCCTCCAGCTCATGTAGCCCTGGGCCTCCCTTCATATCGCGACAAGTGTCCCAGTGTGCGGCAGCAGCCCTTTGGCCTTTTTCTTAAGAGCATAGGATCGCCTCATGCACAATGTGACTCATCGCTTCCCTGTTGACACGGAAGGCTGGCTCCTGCCTGTCAGAGAATACCATTTGTTGATTACCGATACCTGGGATACCCAGTAATCTTTTTTGACATCTCGGATGGCAAGCACCCATCGTATACCTCCCTTTGTAGTTTACCCATTGCTATGCGTGGTGTACATCTATTCCATAGAAGTAAGCAGAGCTGCGTGTCTATTTTACTAAAGCACTCAGAGGGAACCGGGAGAGGCATATATTGAAGCACATATAGGAGACGTGGAAGGGCAATCATTTTGTAAAGAGCAGCTCTGACTATTAGTGACAGTTGTAAGGAGCACCAATGCACCATGTCCTTGTGGAGTCTATCAAGTTGGGGGCGTACATTTCTCCTCATAAACAGGTGGGGGTTGCGGTCGGCATATATCCCCAGGTATTTAAATCCCTCCGTCACGACTGGCGCCATGCACTCAGCGGAGAGCAGCGGCATAGATCCTGATAGGTGAAAGATTATGGACTTAAACCAGATTATTTGATATCCTGAAAAACTGCCAAAGAAATCAATATTTGTCAGAATTCTGGCCACTCGTAAATATGGTTGTGAAACATAGAGGAGGACGTCGTCGGCATAGAGGGAGACATGTACCTCCCAGCCTCTGTCTGCCTTGATTCCCCATATTAGTGGTTCCTGCCTAATCCAGGCCACCAGCGGTTTGAGCTCCAGGGCAATAATCATGGACGAAAGGGGGCATCTCTGCTGAATTCATTTTCTCAGGTGAAGGCATGGGACATTGCCCGTTGATGCGTACCCAGGCCAAGGGGGCCAGCAAAAGGATCCCAAATCTCAGTCTGGCCAATGTGGCAAAGATGTAGGGTCATTCTGTACAATCAAATGCCATTTTTGCATCAAGGGCCATCAGTACTGCCTGTTCTGCATAGGGCCGGCCAGTCATATGGAGTACTTCGTATAAACGTCTCAAGTTAAGGCGGGTGCTTCTATGGGGCATGAAGCCAGATTGATATGGATACACACTGCTGGTGATGACTTTGCTTAGCCGGGTAATCCGGGCCTTCGTCAGAACCTTCACTTCAACATTTAGGAGGTATTTAGGCCTAAAGGAGCTACAGTCCACTGGGGATTTCCCTTTTTTATGTATAACTATGATTGCGGCTGTTCGTTGGTCTTCTGGCTGGCAGCCTTCCTCACATGCCATCCAAAACATTTCAAGTAAGGGTTGAGCAACCATATCTGCCAACCCCTTGAACCATTCTATAGGCAGGCCATTGGGCCCTGTGGCCTTACCAGACTGAAGATTGTGGATGGCCACTGGTCATTTCTCTTCTGTCAAATCTGCCTCCAGGGTCTCCCTAGCATCACCAAAAAGTGTTGGAAGGGCAAGGACTTTTAGGAACTCTTTACAGTCAGCATCAGTCCTGACGTTCATGGGAGTATATATTTTCTCGTAAAGGGTGCAAAGGTGTCGACTATGGACGCATTGCTCTTTTTTAAGTCACCCATCCCGTCCAGGATGCCCAACACCCAGGATCTGTCTCTGTCTCTTTTCTCTAGCCGGGCCAGTCGTTTTTTGGCTTTGTCTCCCACTTCATACAGTCGACGCTGCGACGCCAGTGCATGGCTTCATGCTGCATTGTCCGCCAGGGCCCTTAAGTACTGCTGGTGCACTGTGTAGCTGGCGGCGAAGGTCAGTCCCTCCCTCCACTAAGACCCCTCTCTCAATCACTGCTATGTCTTTTTCTATTGTCTCACATTCAGTCTTGCTTCTTTATTTTTCTCTCCTATCAAAGCCTGGGCCTGTTCTTGGAATACCACCTTAAATGCCTCCCATAGCACGAAGGCGGAGGTTACTGTCCCCTGATTCTCCTGAAAATAGAGATCCGTGGTGGTTCTGAGCTTCTCCTTAATTTCCGGATCACAGAGAAAGTGTGGGTCAAGCATTAGAATCGAGCCGGCATAACATGACGGTCCTCTCAGCAGGGTCCCCACCAGGGAATGGTCAGAGATCACACATGCATAATGTGTGGCTGCCCTGAAATTATGTGTTTGGACATGGTGTGTAAAGCTTGAAGCTGCCGTGCATGGCTGAGAAAGATGTGCATTGTTGTTGCTGTGGGTTGTGCTCTCTCCACAAGTCTGTCAGGCCCAAAGCTGACATTAAGGTCAGCAGTGGTCCCACCTCAACCTGCATGTGGCCATCACTCCTCCTATCTATCCCAGCCTCCATGACGGCATTCATATCTCCCTCCAACATAAGAGTATTCTTAGGCATTTCTAGGAGTAAGGCACTCACTCTCAATAGTGTTGCGGAGTGGAGTCTCGGCAGCACACAGAGATAGCAAACATTTAGCGCTATTCACTCCCAAGTTCCAGTCAAGGCCGCATAACATCCCTGAGGATCATGCCAAGTGTGTAAAGGGGTGAATGGCAGAGTCTTTCTGACCAGTATACCTGCGCCTCTTGAGACTGTAGTGTAGCCTGCAGGTGCTAGGAATTAGTAGCTTAAGCAGTCAAGGACTTTATATTGGTTGCCCCAGAGGTGAGTTTCCTGCAAGAATATTAGGTCAGGAGAGATATGTTATGTTATGTTAGAAGAAATTTATAAAGCGCACGTACACCAGAAGGTTTCATGGCCCTAATTTTAACAAAGTGACGCGGCGGGTAGACTAATTGTATGAGGATGCAAACAGCTGTGTTTTAAGGGCTTTTCTGTGTTTTAAGGGCTGCTGCAAATATTCAAGGACTAGTGTACATTTAACTTTGTTGCCTAGATCATTGATGTTCCATGTCCAGGCACGCAAGTCCCACTTTATATTTCCAGCCATTGGTATTTGGGTGTGGTGCAAGTGGGGTAGTATCCTCCAAGGGCAGAGGAACCCTGGTCCAATCCCTCATCTAGCCTGCATTGTAGTGTCCCTCTCCCTAAACCATCTATCTATTTCATGTCGGTGCAGATGAATCTGTAAACTAAGTAGTAAAGCAAAACATTTCAAACCCCTGAACTCCTTCCTGCATCCCTGCGTCATGAGTTTAGAACCACCCACCGCCCCAACTTGCAGAGTGCCTGTAGCCCTAATGTGTGCATCTAACAGTGAGGATGCGCTGCTCCTGCCAATGTGAACGGGTTCAGGATCGGTGTATTCAGCATTGCATCCCGCTAGATCCAGGACATAGTAACAATTAACAATATCTTAGTGTCCTGTGCCCTATATTGTAATCTCAGAAGGCAATTGCCCCAGCCCAGGCATCTATGCCTCAATGACAATGTTCAGTGATGGGTGCTTGTACCCCTGCCCCCCACGGCCTACCAACATTTTCAGATGACAATGCAGATAGTCACTCATGGTTTCATGCAAGGATCTTGAAGTCGCGGACCTCCTGAACTATTCGATCATGGTGCCTCAGGATCACTGTGCAAGGGTGGGGACTTGCGCTCTCTGCCCCCCTCCGACTAGCCACTCTCCAACCTTCTATCTAGTCCCACACTTCATGCGGTAAAGTGAAATGCAGCATCTTGCCATCTGCCACTATTCGGAGTTGGCTGGATACAGCATCATGTATTTGATTTCTTTATCTCGAAGCGCTTTCTTAACAGATTCTCTGTCGCTGCACCTGGAGGGAAATGGACAGCCCTGTTTTCAAAATCAAGGTCGCCATGGGTGCAACTTGCCTGTAGGATTGCATCCCAATCCCTGTAGTTGAACACTCACTATGAATAGTGCGTGGGGGGTGGCTGGACGCGTGGGGGGCCCTATGCACCTTCTCAATTGAAAAGTATTTGGACGGTCTCTTAGGGCGGAGTGTCTTTAGGATAAGCTCCTCCGAGAAGAGATCAGTACTTGGCCCCTACGCTCCCTCAGGGACCCCCACAACACAAATGTTATTGTACTGGGCTCATCCTTCCTGGTCTTCCAGGTGGGCCGTGATAACAGCATTCTGTTTCATGAGCATTACAACTTGTTCTTCTCCAGTCTTTTCATTCTGGAAAACAGACCAATAATGTGTGTTTCAGCTGCTGTTACTTTTTCAGTGATATTTCAGACATCTGAATGCAGTAGGTTAACGTCAACTGTGATGGCGTCTAGCTTAGGTTTCAGCATGCCTCAAAGTTCCTTCATAGTGCCCATGATTTCTCGCAGGGAAGGTGCAGATAAAGGACAGGCCTTCTGGTCTGTGGTAGCCCTCACTCGCTCCCCCTCCTCGCCACAAGCCGCTGCCATGATAACTGCATACTCATCCGGGTTGTTGTTTGTGTGAGTCTAAGGCCCCTATTTTGAACCATGTACCCAGGAACTCTGGGGAACACAGCACCTGACACACTGGCTCTCCTGAGGCTCGGCAGCAACGGTCCACCTATATGGCTGCGTAGCCGGTGTCGGTCTCGTCCAGGCCCACTCCGGGGGCTCCACAGGGCGGGTCCTCGATCAGGTGGGCACCTCTGCCGCTTCTTCCTCTGCACTCAGATGTGAAGCTTACATTAGGGAGGGGGGGATCAGTCGTGCATTAGTCTGTCATGGGCCCTGCCTTAGGCCTCCATTGCAATGCATGCGCTGTGCGGTTTCCAGGCCAAAAGCTGGTGTCTTGCCCCCACAGCTTTCCCAAGAGTTGGGAAGGCTGCAGCCACAGCAGCAGGCAGGCAGTTTATTCATGGGCACAGGTCAGATGTGAGTCAGATGTCAGGGGATTAATCACTGGCGACTGCAGAGCTCACTCAGTGTGTGGCCATCTTGGTTGGCGGTTGTCCACGCCCCTCCAGAGCCATGAATCCTTCAGCTTTGGAGAATGGCAGGGAGTCTGGCCAGTCCAGGACTGAAAACAGTCCCAGTGTCCAAAAATAAGTGCTAGTGAGGCCAACCTGCAACACTGGCACAAATCAACCACTGTTTTCTGGTCGACACAGCAGGAAATGTCTCCAATGGGCACCCTGGTTTGATCACACTGTTAGATTGTTTTAAGGGGTTTATATTTTGTGCATTAGTAATGACAATTAATATCACTTTTCACAGTCAATTGAATTAAGATGATTGTTGTTTAAACAAATTGTATGCGATGCAGGGAAGTGTGTTTATTAATGTGTTCTAATTATGCAACATATAAACAAGATGAATGCATATCTGTCACTCACCCTTGTTTACCCCCCTGCATGCAACTTCTCCCCATAGGCTCTGCAGAGCACTGTCAGACTGATGTGTAAGGGTTAAATTCCACTGTTGTGATTACGTTGCCTTTGATGAACTATCTCCTGTTCCCCGTGATTTGAAACATTATCAAGGTCTCTTCTGCTTCCTTCCTTTGTGCATACTAATCCACACATTCGCTGAAAGTTCCATTGTTTAAATGTTTCATAGTGGTTAGAAAATATCCGGATGGCAATAGCAAAGAGGATGCTGAATACGTTTTTGAAGATGGAATGTTGCTTGTGTGTTAAGGTAATGACATTATTTTTCCATGAAATCTGATTTGCCAAACAGATGATGTTTTTCAATCAGCCCATGATGATTTTGCAGTTTTACTAATTTGTTGTGCGAGAATCATGTATAAGAACCCCTAGATTTTGGGGTCGTGCCAGAAGACTTTCCTGTTCTACTAGGGATGCTGTCTGGCTTCTTTTTGATTTTGCTGCACATGTGGGACTTAGAATAATACTGATTTTGCATACTCTCAACTGAGAAGCTTTATGGCAGTATATTTTTACTGCTTACTTTTGAATATTATAATAAAACCCTTTAACTTTTACTGATCTAGCACTCAGTTATGGAGTGGGCCCCAATATTTATTTGAACTGTGTTACTCTGCAAAGTGATGCTTAAGGGGTGTCCTAGTTTGCAATTCTACATGTAGGAGAAACGGATGAGATAAAACTTTGTTGTGTACATTTTGGGGTGTTCAAATTCTGGGGTACGGTTTTGTGTCCACAACACTGAGTGGTAGGAGCTGATGCTGAGGGAGAGCAGAGGCGCTAGCAGACTGTGGATACCCGATCTTGTCCCATTGTACAGTGAACACAGATGGCGATCTATGGAGCCAAGTTGAAAGTGGAGAAGTCATGCTGGTGTATGGGGGAGCTTGCCTCTTTAGAACCTGAGTCTGTGTGAATGGTCAATGGTAGAATTGCAATATGCCTCAAAAGGAGAGGAAACCGAGAGGACAGAAGAGAAAACAGAGGCTTTTTCTGTTCTTCCTGTGTGTGTGGACAATTTGAGGGTGATGAGGGTTATGTGCACCTTAGTTTGGTCGCCATTTCTCAGGGGAATACCCACATTATGACTTTTGCAGTAGACGACGGCCACAACATCGACAATCAAGCGGAATATTTGTTCAATGGAGGGGACAGTGCAGGAGAGTAAAGGTGACTCAAAGTGAGAAGCAGCTTCTGACAAAGGGACAGAGAGATTTGAGTTAGGAAGTCAGAGTGGGGCCGCAGCAGGTGCTATGTTCTCAGCTGAGCACTTCCAAAGACATGTGTTTACATCTTCACTTCAGCTGAAACAATAGGTGGAGCACCTTGAAAACCTCCCAAAAGCTGCTAGAAGTCGACTTTTCAGAGTTCCACTCTTCTGGGGATGAGGCTCTAGCAGCTCTTACATTAATATTTATGATGGAACAAGTGTTGGTGGGCTAGCCAGAGGCTCCTTGGATGATGTATAAGGCACTTAGGGGCAGATTTACAAGCCCCTTGCGCAACTTTTGCGTCACTTTTAACATGGGAAAAGTGACGCAAAATTGGCGCAAGGGGCTTGTAAATCTGCCCCTTAGAATCCCTGCCAGAGGACTAAATGAAAGAAGCCTGGAGCTGGGTCTGTCATATCTGAACTGCCGGGGCCTCGTTGGGAGAGTATTGGTAACTTTAGATGCCCAAGCTCAAAGTCTGGAAATGTAATGAATGAAAAATCTTCATATTTCCTGAGCAGTGCATAAAAGTAGGGAGATACTCCAAAATATCAAATAGGAATGTTGGAAAACAACCATGAGGTATCAGCCTGGTTCTCAACCACTCTCAGAGGGACCAATGAGAGCACTTTTTAACCCTGGAAACTGGTGGAGGCTCCCAAGGACCAAAGGGGCAGCTGATGTTTTAGAGTTGTTTTTGGGTCGCGTGCCAAAGTGCCCCTGATGGGGGGGGGGGCATCGCCCCACTGGCTCAGAGCCAGGAGCAAAAAAAATGTGATATTTCAATATTGTTTTGTTTTAAACCCGCCGGCTCAGGCAGCGTGTACGGGGGGCTGAGGCATGGGAGGGCGAGGAGGAGTGCGAGGTGCACTGCCTAAGTGCGCATGTGTGTCTGGTCAGCCGTCTCAGGCCGACCAAAACACGCATTCACACTTAGGTTTGTCTGACCGGCTGTATTAAACAGCCGGGTTAGAGGAACCCCACAGACTCCCTGATCTAAGCGGAGCGTCTTTCCATCCTGGTCAGGCCAATCCCTGGGCTGCTCTGTAGTGCGGGGATTGGACAGGGAGTCTGTGACGTAGTCACAGTGTGTCTGCTGGGACGAGGACGTCCCAGCACTGAGGCGCAATGCAGGATGCGGTCGGCAGAAGGTAAGCATAACTTTTTATTTTGTATTTTTTATTATTATTGTAATCACTCCCTCGTCCCTCATGCCCCCCCCCACACTTTGCCTCCATTTCCTCCCCCCCACCCCACCCTTCTACTCCTCCTCTTTTGGTATTTGGCGGCGCCACTAGGGCCAGGCAACTGAAGGGATTCAAGTAGAGTTGTTTCGTATTTTTATATCTCATCTTTATTCTTCGCTCTCTTCTCCCCGCTCCCTTCTCTCATTTCCTCAGCATCCTTTGGGCATCAAGGTTTCAGTTGCTGCTTGGAATATCTTTTGTTTTTAAATGACTTATTTGGAAATATTGGCTTTTTATGGCTGTGGCCTACACTTCTTATAATAGATGTTTTCCAATTTTAAAAAAAGTGATAGAAAGGAAATTGAAAGCAGAACATGCCGGGTTCACTGGCACAGGTGAGGGAACCGTCTGTCACGGGTATGTTTAACGCAGTGTACAGCGCTTTGGTGTCAAAGATGCCGTTTGTCTTTTCGTGCTAGTAGGATGGCGGGGGTGGGTCTAGGAGACCCGAAACACTCGCACAAAAGGTCGGGAAACCTTCTTGCTGTATTCTGATCCGCCTTTTGAGGAACAAAAGAATAGCACGTGTCTGATGTTTCCACTCCCTCCACACCACCTATCAAGCCCAGGAAGGTGACCCCTGATAGGTACAAAGGAGCAGGACGTGGCCAAAGGTTGCCCCTGCCCTTCTAAAGCGACTTCTACACAACTTAATCACCGGTTGAAGGGAACACTATAGAGAAACAAATGTCCAGGACAGGAGGCTATCGCTGAACTTCTTAAAAGAACACTGTCTACAGTCATCTAACACCATACATTCTAGTTCAACCGAAAGCTCCAGGAATACCAGCAGTATACTTCTTCCCTCCAAGCTCCATTTTGTACATCACCACTACGCTGCAAGACCCATTCTGGATCCCACGATCAGTCACCCATGACACCCACTTCTGGTACATTCTGCTATGCACATACTGAGGCACACACACCAGTGGTATCCATTTACACAGGATACCGCAAAGGGCATGGCTGGGCAAGTCTAAACAGACAATTTACAGAGATGAGTCCAGTTGTCCACTCTTCATCTGAAGGTTACAAGAACGAAGGCGTGTCCATCTCCTGAGAGGTCAACACGGCCCACAGTTAATAGAGGGAAACCCGATGACCTCACAGTATGACACTCACTATGGAAGGTATGCATGGTGTACCCCTCTGGAGAACACACAGCCCCGGTCAGGGTCGCAAATCTAGAGTGGACCTCAGTGTGCTGACGTGATCATGCACCTCAAGGCCAAAAATAGGAGTAGAAGAATGACAGAGACTTACTTGGTGCATGCCTACAAAACCATGAAGGTGACCTTCCTGTCTCACCATCATCTATGATATTAATTGTCACGGTACATAGATATGGAGTTAAGAGCAGCATGCAGTTTCACTTCAGGACAGAGCAACAAGTGCCTTTTGCACTCACCCCTGCTCTTAGCATCTCATAGAAAAACCCTGTGCTACTGCACCATCAAAATCTGACTCCCCCGTGGAAGTATGCTACAGAACTCCTGGGATACCATAACAGGTTCCAATACTAACAACTTTCAGCACCGTGGACAGCTCAAGGGCTCTTTGCGACCTCTCAGGTCTGCGAGAGCTTTTTAAGTGAAAACCACCTGTGAACTGCAGAAGACGGACTAACCCTGAACCCATTCATTTAAACATCTGACATTCACAAGGCTGAGGATCTAACATCATCACTGTTTTTTCCTAATTTTACTGCATTTTTATTGTAATAGAGGTGTTAAAGTTTTAACCATTTTAAATGGAATATCCTGGTAGGGCATTATCTTAATTGTCTGCGATTATCAATGATGCTGTGCTCAGTCTCCACACCCCCCCCCACAACCTAGGTCTTGACTCCTCAAACAAGCTTCTTGGTGCACAGACTTACTATGACATTTTATCAATAGTTCCATTGACATTAGAAGATTCTTTAAACAGAGATTCTCTCATTTTTGTGGACTCGCGGCTTCGGCATCTGTGCTGAGATTTGGCCGGGGGGGGGGGGGGGGGGCGTGATGGGTGACGCTGTGCAGTGGAAGGAGGCATGCAGTGGGGGGGGGGGGGGTAGAATTCCACAATGCTCTGCTGTTCCAAGCAATCTGTCCAACATGTGGACTTTCCGCTGAGGAAATATTCATATTCACTCCTGCTGCCGAAGCCCAGTGCCAGGGGTGAGAAGTTTGATTAAAAAGTCGCGGGGTAAGAATGAAACGAGACTGTGGGTGACCTGTGACAGGGCATGCCAGCTGCAATATTCCGGAAGAGCGGATGACAACCAACGCAAAGGCCGTGGGGCAGCGGGGGTCGGGTGATTGGAGGTGGGGAGGTAAGTGGAATAGAATATAAATACCCTGTAACCACCCACATACATTTTAGAGGGGATGGGGGCGGGGCTGAGGAACGCAGGAATAAAGTCTGACTACTGTCACGACAGGGTGGTCATGGTGTGCCAGAAGGGTGGGGTAGTCTATGCGGAGGATGGAAGTCGGTGAAGAACAGATGAGGAGAGGATGAGCACAGTGTGTCCGGAACCAATGACCAATGTGCGAAGGCCAAGACAACATGTCTGCTACAGTGTGTTGGAGAGAGCAGAGGCAGCCTATGGAGGTTACATGGGGACAGGGGATGGATGAGAGTAGGCAGTGGGGGGCGAGGTCATAGAAACAGACAAACAATCCCCATATGCAATAAGGCATGGATTGGAATAACACAAAAAGAGGCAGAAATGCAAGTCTGCAGTGGTACCATGGTCCTAGTGCCTTGAACATTCCAGGTGCGAACACAGGAAGTGTGGCAACAGCGGAGAAGGTGACGCGGGGTAGTGGTGCTGGGGCTCACATCAGCTTGCACTATGGAAGCAAGCTGCCCAACACTGAAGTAACACTTTCAATTGCAAATAGTGAAAAAGTCGAACAAATAAGGAAAACTACAAGTCTCTACAGGGGCGCAACTAGACCCGAACTTCGGGGGTGGGGGGGCTAACACTCCAAGCCAGGGCTGGCCCTAGCACTAGTTGCACACGGTGCAACAATTTTTTTTTGGGTCCCCCTCCCCCATTTCCTCCTTGTCCATTAATTCCATCAGTACCACTCACCAACAATGAACCTCATCTCTCTATAGCCCCTTTCTGGCAAACATTTAATTTTTTTATAGCGCTACTCATAGTACACTCACACTCATTTCTGTTATCTGCATGGTACATGTTCTTTGTAGCAGGCACAATAATCCTCTGCACAGTGTGGGTGGCAGGAGGGCCCATGTGAGTGCATGGTGAGCGATGCGACAGCGTGAGAGTAGGGTTAGAGGAGTGACTGCAGGGTGAGTGTGGTGACCATATGATGCAGATGTAAGTGCAGAGTGGGATGAATGAATGCATGGTTAGTGATGGGCTTTTTTGAGTGAGATTGCAGATTGAGTCGTGAGTGGGACAGGTGGGGGAAGTGTCACATGAGTGCGGGCGAGTAGTGTGTTTGTGTGACTACAGGGTGAGTGCACAGTGATCACTGTGAGAGCAGGTGAATGGTGTGAGTGCATGGTGATCAGTGAGTGCATTGTGATCGCTGTGAGTGCAGGGTGAGCGTGAAAAAGAAGGGCGAGAATGAGGAGTGAGTTGTCTGAATGCAGGGTGCATTCGCAGACACTTGAAGTAACTCAGCATGCTATTGATGGTGGCATAGAGTTTCAGATATAAGTTAAACTATTGCTACTATGCAGGGCTTTAGGTGGGATGAAAAAACTGGAAAGTGTAGGAAGCTGGGTTCCTGTTGCAGTAACCCCCCCTACTTTTTGCTAGATTTCTGATGCACTTTGACTTGATGTGCTCTGGGTCCCTGCCAATCAGGTTCCCAGGGACTGTGTTCTTGCCAAAAAAAAACAATTGGCACCTCTCTGGCCACAAGTAAGTCCTTTGTAAAAGGTACCATGGGTATCAAGGGCAGTGTGACCAATGAACGCCTCTAAGTGCTGCAGCACATTTTGCGTCACCCTTAGAGGTCCAGTACCGTAACAAACACACACTGCCATTGCAGGCAGTGTGTTCTGGTGCAGAGACAAGTGAAGAGTCGACATGGCACACATTCCTGTGTGCCATGCCTGCAAACCATTGCCTATGGTATAGGTAAGACACCCCTCCAGCTGGGTTTACAGTACCAATGGTTAGGGTACAGTTGCATGAGCATTGTACCCCTACAGTGCCTAAGTCCATTTTTAGACATTGTAAGGGCAGTAAAGCCATAAAGAGTATATGGTCTGGGAGTTTGTCATTATGAACTCCACAGCACCATAATGGCATTACTGAATTCTGGGAGTTTGGTAGAAAAGCTCTCATCATAATAAACCCACACTGATGCCAGTGTGTGATTTATTATGCAATGCACTCGGAGGGCTTCTTAGAGATGTCCCCTGAAAAACTATGAGCCTCTGGTGGGTTCCCTGACTGGTATACACCAGCTTGCCACCACAAGACATGTTTCTGGACCCCTGGCTTGGGAGACTTCGCTTCCTGAGCCCAGAAACAAAGCCTTTCCTGGGTGGAGGTGGTCACATATCCCCCAGGCCAGGAAGAGTCATCTGTGGCAGGGGAGCTTCAAAGGCCTTGCTGCCTTTGTAACGCAACACCCAGCTTCTCCTGCTATCAGGAGCAGGCCCCCTTCCTGTCTCCCCTCCTTTTCAGCAGGAAGACTGGCAGGAAAAATTAGCACAGCCCAGAAGCTGTGCCCACCTCTGCCAATCCCACACCTCTGGTAGGAGAGGCGAGGTGAAGCCCACTCTTCAGTGCTCACCATCTTGCAGATGGCAGACACTCTCCAATTGAAATTAGGGATTGTGCCCACTCCCCCACGTGGGGTGAACACACCAAGGGTGTAGTCACCCTAAGGTCAGTAGCCCATCGGCTACTGACCTCGAGACCCCTAAAACGTCTCCTAAATTCAGTATTTAGGGGGCAGCCCTGAACCAAGAAGACAGATTCCAGCAACCTAAGAAGCAGACAGATGAAAGACGATGCCCAGCAGAGGAGACTGCAGAGAACTGACTTGGCCCCAGCCCTACCGGCCCGTCTACAGTTTCCTGAGATCCTGCGCCAAAAGTCGCTTTGTCCTGCAGCCAGTGAGCTCCAGAACCCTTGGGAGGACTGATTGCTTTCAACAAAGACCTTATCTCCTGTGAACAGCAGCTCTGTTCAAAAGAAACTCCCAAGACAGACTCTGATCCTGCTGAGGACAAAGAAACCTGATGCCTAGAACCATCACTGCACCCGATGCCTACGGCCCAAATCTGGGTGGACCACTGGTCTCAGCGAGGTCCCCCAGTGCTTCAGAGTCCGAGTCCACTGTGGTCTGACCCCTTCAGGACTCCCCGACATCCCCTGCAGCTTCTGCATGGAGACACCCCAACCACCACGAGTGGCCCACTAAGGTGGGTGAAATACGACCTCAAAAGACACCCCTGCATCCAGCCGCCCTGCGCCCTGGAGCAGAGAGCCTGAGGTGCACCTATGTCCCTGAGCCCTCCAACTTACCTGCCCAGCTGTTGGTTCCTCCCGGAAGTCTTCCTGAACCGAGCCTGCAGCCAAAACTTAAAACCGGCAATCCCCATTGAAAACAACAGGGCACCCGACGCCAAAACAGCACCCTGCACCCGGCTGCCCCTGATCTGCTGTGGGTGCCCCTTCTGTGCTAACTTGGACTCCTCTTTGCTGTGAGCCTAACACCAGGAGCTTTGCCCCCACAACCTTGTGGCCTGCTTGTGAGCAGCCAACAGCTGGAGGCCCCCTATCCGTCATTGGATAACATTGGGCCTCAGCCGCCCTAGTGCCGCTGAGGGTGTTCTGAGAGTGCATCCTCGACCCTGGGGGAACACTGGTTCTAACCCCAGAATACCAACTCCCACAAACCAGTACTTACCTGCAAACTGATAACTTAATTTCCTCCCAAAGGATTGCATTGACCGCTTTTCCTTGAAAACTCTTTTAACTATGGAGTTGGTTTGTATGAAACATTGAAAAACTGCGTATGTGTAAAAACTGAATTACTCTCCTTTTGTCCAGGAAATGTCCCAGTGTGATATCTAGGCATGTCACACTGATTAGCAAAAGTAACTTAAAAAGTAATTTACCAAGTAACATGCACACTAAGCGGTAAAGTAACTGAAAAGTAATTTTGAACAGTTGACTTACCTGTAAATCAACCAACTGCATTTTAACCTGTATTTGACTGTAAATCACTGCATACGATTTTGCTAAGTATTATTTCACTTAGCTGCACCAGTCTAGCTTGGTTTTAGAAATAAAAAAACAAAATAATATTTTTATACAAACAAATTGGTCTGAGTTCAGTCTTTGAGTGTGTGACATCATTTCTTGCCTGAGCATGCTTAACACTACCCTCTGATAAAGCCTTACTGCTAACCCACACTGCCACAAACAGAGAGTAAGTTGCTATCTACTTTTACCTCTGCCTACCTTTGGGGTTCCACTGGACTCTGCGCATACGATATCTAATTTTGGTATAGTATATACAGAGCCAGCTTCTTACAGGGGGTCTTTCAAAGGGATGATATAATTAGGGGCGTGGCTTAAAACATTTATGCAAAAAATCTGTGCTCAGCATAATGTGCTGTCCGACTGGTATTTTGTTGCTTCTGTTATTGCCTCCACATAAGTAACATTGCACCTACAACAAGCCAGGACTATTGGCTTTGTCAAAGGTTGTTAGTACATAAGATAAATATACTACATGCATACATACAACTATGGCTTCGTTCTATATCATATTCAAAATGCGTTAGTTCTTGTGCAAGAGGTTGTGGCGTAATAGCGAGAGCTGCCAACTTTGGAGCTGAGGAAACAGGTTTGAGTCTCAGCATCGGCTCAACATCCTGTGTTTCTGGGCAAATCACTTAATCGTCCATGCCTACCAAAAAATAAATAATGATGTCCTTGATGGTGCTCACGTAAACAAAGCACTTTAAATTCAGCAATATAGACCTCCAAAAAATAAAACTTACATCAAAACAGTGAACTGCTGCAGAGTTGAGATTTTTGTTTCCAGTCTGAGTGTGAAGGTGAAAATGGAGAGCCCTATAGGGACCCGCCTCGGCGCCTGCTTTTACGAACTTTTGGTGCTGAGCACCGGCAGGACCCGGCCCACTTAGAGCCCTGCTATTATGGCATTAATCAGGGATCGAGGGTGAGGAAATAAATAATGTGCTGATCCTGCAACAAACTTCCAGTCTTATGATTCGGGTTGCCAACGTATTATTTTGATGTCCCAGATGGCACAAAGCTGTATTTTCAGCATTTATCTGTGCTTGCTTCGAACGGCAAATATAAATCAAAAGCACTTTTAATTGTGTTCTAGGGCTGCCTGAATGATCCATGACTAATAAAGGGGACAAAGACAGAGAAGTCACATTACAAATGAATATATACTCTTTTATTTAAAACTCTATTTAGTGTCAAGATGAGGTTATTGCAGGCTCTTTAAACAAAAGATTGCTGGCATTTTTCTTTTGGCAACCCTACTTTATATTCCTTTTCATGAAATGCATTCTCAAACTATGGCAGTAAATGTAAAATACAATGTAAGGAATAGGCAGAGTGGGGGCCCGGGGGTAGTGGAACCAGAAAAAAAACTAAGCCTCTGTAAGCAGTTTACAAAGGTATGTAAATATGCAAATGGTCTTCAAAGACCTGTGATAAACTCGGGTGTGCCAGAGATAAGACTCCAGGACACTGCTCAGCCGAGCCCACAGCAGCTCCAGCTGGAGCCGCCCAGGCTGAGACACACGACAGGGGGCGGGGATGGGAGGGGGAAAGGTGAAGCCCTTTTAGCCCTATGGGAGTTGAACGCCTGAGTTACTATATACAAAACACTATTGAGAAAATACCTGAAAATATAGAATTTGGGATTGTTGTGCATTCTGAGATTGCTGCGCTGTGCATAAACAGCTGTTCACACAATATATGTGTACACAACTGCGGTCCAATAGCATCCTGCGGTGTTTCAGCACCCGTCCACGCTCCAGACAGGGGTGTACATGTAGCTATCAAGAGTGCAGCAGGTCTGGTGGCACCAGGATCTAGGCTGTGAAGGGTCCACTCCACCTCAGTTATGCCTATCTCTTATCATACAACGAGAGCCCAGGACACTCGCTTCTCTTGCTTGCATTAGGGCCTCTGGTGCCCTTGCTACACCACTGGCCCCAGAAATGTGCAGGGATCTGGGATATGGTAACTAGGTATGGTACAGAGCTGCCTGTACCATACCATGCAGATATTCGGGCTCTATAAGGGCTCTAGAGAGACTCACTCCTGATAATCATTCAGAACCAAGCCCAATGAACCAATTGCAACTCGACAGAGATACAGAACTTGGAGTATATTTAATAAAACCAACACAAGTCAATACGTCAATGTCCCTAATGGTCGTTGTAGAGGTTTGTATGGCTGCACCAGGCTACCTATACTTCTGTGGTGCAGGATCTACCTGTCACGGGCAAAATATTTCCAACTCCGGTAGCCTATGGGAGTATTGGGCCAGTGGGAGTCAAAATAACCAGGTTTGGTACCAGAAAACCTAAAGCAACTATATTGCTTGAACCATTTGTTTCAATATAAAAGTTCCAGACGTGGATTAGGTGGGGAGACCGGGGCTAACAGCACAGGGTAAATGCCACTAGGCCCACGAGGGAGCAGTCTTGCAGATGCAGAGGGTCAGGTTAGGCTCTGACTATTAGGAGCAATGAGGTGCATGCCCACGGAGAAGGAAGAGCTCACAAGGGAACTTGTGGGTGGGTCATTCGACAGTGGATGTAGCAAACACTCAGGCAATATGGTGCCTGCCTTCTTTGAAGCCAGTCTTTGTAAAGGGACTCCCAGGTGTGGATAGTAGTAACAGCTTCTTGCACCTAAGGAAATGGTGATGGTCCTGTGCTTATATTGTGCTAGGTGGACTTTGGTGAGATGTTGAAATTAGCAAAAACCCTGGGTTTCCCTCAGAATGCAAATAAATGGTGCACAGGGAGGGAGGGAGCCAGGCAGGGATGATGCCCCGAAGAAGGTAATTCTACAGCCAGGCCTCCGCTTTCTCTGATGTGGTGTGGTGGGGGCCTCTACACACTCTTAATGAGGTTCTCTTGACTCATTGTATTTTCTGGGAGTTTACCTGTAGGTAATTCAGCGTAGCATGAGAGTAGGTCAGCTGGGCTTCCTGCTTGGTCCAAGCCGTGAAGAGACAGGCAGATCCTGGCTTCACATCTGAGAAGGCAGCAAACAAGGGTCCAAGCATGTCTGCTCAGGGTGAGGCTCAAAGTGTCCGACCCTTGGATCCCACTGCAAATTTGCAAACTTGGCAGGTTTGAAATGACAATGTAGGCGATGCTGGGCTCACAGCTTTTTCCCACTCTGAAAATACTTGGTAGTCCAGATCCCAGCATATATGGCATGTCCTGGTAGTTTGTGACACCAGACTGGGAACACTTCAGAAAGACTGCTCTGGATGGAAACTATGTGAGAGTCCATGGAGAAGCAAATAAAAAAAAAAGGGGGGGAGTTGACCCCAGTGCCTAATATGAGCCGGTGGTTGTGGGCGGGGCACCAGCACTCATTTTTGGGGACTTATTTTTCATTATCAGACTTTGACTCAGAATAAGAGAGAAAACAGCAGAATGGGAGAATAAAAATGGAAGAGAATGATGGGAAAATAGTGACAAGTAGAGATAAGAGAGTTGAAAAATAATCGGCAGGAGGGAGATAAAGGGGCAGAGAGAGTATGGTGGTGAATTGAAGAGGCATGAGGTGGAATCAAGAATATGCAGCCTTGGCATTCAACAACACCGAATTTGTGGACTCATAAGTAAAACGTTTGCCCCAAGCACTAAGGGGCATATCATCAAGGCGAGTCAATAGAATTATCACCGCTTTAGCGTCCGTTTAGGGACTAAAAGCGGCGATAATTTTATCGCTTTATCAACAAGGTCACGCTATCGCGTGAATCCTTGCCTTAGCGCCCTTTCCCGTAACTCCCACCTTTGCATCTCTAATGAGATGCAAAGTGAGCGTTCCGTCCCAAAATAACTGGAGAAATGTCGCTAACCGACATTTCTCCAGTTATCAATGGGCACGCTAACAAGCATAGTTATTAGAAAAGTATCGCTAACCTCGGTTATCGCTACTTTCCTTACGCCTACTTTTAGGTTGACTTAGCCATGATATCCAATGGAAGGTGGATATCATGGTTAAGTCTGCCATGCCCTATCAGCAAGGTATCGCCAAACGTTGTGCGATTATCGCTGGATTTCCAGCGATAATCGCACATTTGGCAGTTTGCGCCTTGAATTTTATTGCTTTTGAGATAAGCATTGCTGATAGCACGCTATCTCAGCGATAAAATTCAGCGCTAGCCGGCGATAATTATCCTCGCGCTAAGCGCGCTGAGCGATAATTATCGCCGGCCCTTGCTGATATGCCCCCTATTATTTTACAAATTAAGCACTGATATTGGCGGCTTCCATCCTCTATTGGATGTTCGCATCTACACAAATGTAAGTTTGTGCACATCTATAGGGAAAATGAAAAACCGGGTCCCCAACCCTGATTGAGATTGATTCTTATCTGCCTATATCTGATGCTCGATGTATGAAATCATGTTGAAGGACACATTAGCACACAAATACTGCAGTCTTTGTATATTGCAAAGGTGGGCCAGTAGATACCCTTGTTGCATCCAAACTACAGCGAGTTCCACAAATCAGAACCTGGCAGTATGGTGTTAATGAATCTTATTCCCTTGTAAATAACAGGGTGGAAAAACTGGAATAGGGTCACCTCTATTCCAGTGTACTCAAAAAACGCCTCTTGAGAGCACTAGTGAGCACCAGCCTGTCTATCTGCAGTGGCTCCTGACATGAAAACAGCCATCACCCCAGCTTCAAGATAACCAGGCAAGCCAGATTGCAAAAAGCCCTGAGGCAGAATCGCCATCATCCACAAGAACTCCATCAGCTGCACTACTGCTGCTTACACACAATCCACCAACATGGAACACCTGTTGTTCAAGCTACACATCTCTGCCAACTTCACCCTGAGTGACTCTCATATTTCCAGACCACTGGGACCACGCACCAACTTCTCCAACACCATTGCAGACTTTGTTGTGTCACTCATCCTCAAAGTAAATCAATTACACCTCCCTCGGAGAGAAAAACTTCCACCTGGAAGGCAGCACCGGCCCTTTCTCAAAAACAGTCCTGGATGACCTTGGAATCCCAGGCCTCGCCCAACAAGTAAAGGACCTACACACACTGTCAGATATCTCCTGGATCACATTTTCACCTACTTCAACAGCATCGGAGTCGAAGAGCCTACAATGATCTCCTTGTTCAATTACGCCCTCATCAGGTTCAGCTTTCCTGGCCCATTCCAACACATATAAACCACCACCAGAACAGCCTGCTGCAACTGGACTGGACCACTGCTTTCAACACCCATGACCCAAACACAGCAACACCCTCCAGAAAGTCATTAGTCAAGTCAAGTCAAGATACGCTTTATTCGATTTAAAATATCAAATCATAAAAGCACAAGATATATCAAAACGACATAAATACAAACATTTTAAACTTTAAAATACAATAGCAGCTGTCCAAAGAATTGCAAATTGATCTTAAAAATTTTAAACATTAAGAAGTTACAATCAGTGCCATAATCTCACGTTGGTACACTGCCCTTGCATAGATGGGAGCAGTTATCAATTACACAAAGGTCAAGCCTTGCATCGTTTTCCTAGTTCTGACCACCCCCTTCAAGTATTTCGCAATGTGTGCAGTGACAATTTCATCTTCTAAGAGTAGTAAGTTAATAAAAGCAGGTCGGCAAAGTCTCAGGCCAAGCACTTTCAAATAAGGCAATATCCACCTTTTCCTAAGTAAGGTATAAAACTTACAAACGAATACAATGTGGATTGTTGACTGTACTGCGATGTCATCACAAGGACATAGACTGAGAGGGCGTGACCAGTTGTTTGGCTGAGAGAAGGTAGCCAAATTATGAAAGTTGCCTAGACGTAAGTGCGTAAGTAATAGCCTATCATAGTTACTAGGTATAAATAATAGATAAGGTTGAATCCCCACCCGAGTTAAAAGCAATTGATTGGCTCTGACCATGGTTTCATAATGTTGGAGGATAGCCTGAGCGACTCCAAATGATTTAGACATAATATCTTCAGTTCCTTCATTGTAACGCAAGACAGGCTATCAGGATTGTCAAAAAACGCGGGGTGGTCTATATCGTTCATAAAGGTTTTGAAATGTACAGGCCAAGGAATACATTTTGCATGTTGGAGGTTCATACAGACCTTTATAACATCCTGGTTAAGTCCAGTGGACGCTCCTGTCCACACCTTGTACCACAATAAAATTGGCTGAATTTTAATAAGGTCGGACAGGTGCGACAACCCCAGTTCGGCATGGCAGATGCACGTGGCCGTGCTATTTGGCACAGCTAGGAGATACCTCGGGAACCCATTCACGACCTGCTGAAGAGACTCCACATTTACATGGCCCCAGATACCAGCTCCATACAGGGCGACTGAGACGCAGTTAGCTTTATAAATCACCAGCAGGTCGTCTATGGGGCACTTTCCCAGTTTCCTGGCAAAATTAATCAAAGCGCCAATAGCTTTGGCAAACAGCAATTTTCTGCAGTTAGCAGCTATTGCCCAAGAACCCCTGTTATCAAAAACAATTCCCAAATATGAAAAGTGATTAGTAAAATTACGTTTTTCATTTTTAATGTGAATGTCTCGACACTTAAAACTGGGCTTACTGCATTTCATGACGAAAGTTTTAGAAATATTAACTTTGAGATCAAGATCTGACATGAAAGATGCAAAGTTTGTCACAATTCTTTGTAAGCCAATCGGGGTACGAGCTAACAGGACTGCATCGTCAGCATATAGCAATGTTCCAATTGACCGTTTGCCCATACTTGGTAGGTCTGAACTTTCCCTGGATAAGGTATCTCCCAGACCATTAATATAGAGGGAAAAGAGAAGGGGGGCCAAAACGCATCCCTGTCTTACGCCCTTACTAACAGGGAAGTTACCAGTAAGCTCACCGGTTCTACCATAGCGAACCCTGACCCGGGCCTCTAATTAGGACTGTTTTAAAAAATGTATCAATTGAGTTTCCACCCCCATGTCCTCTAGGATGCGCCAAAGTTTCTTATGGTTGACGCAATCAAACACCGAACTCAGGTCGGCAAAGCACATGAAAAGGCTCCCTTTTTTGCCCGAGTATATTTCCCCATTATAAGACTCAAATTCAAACTTTGTTCCACGGTACCAAGGCCTTTGCGGAATCCATACTGGACCTCTGCTATAATGCCTACAGCATCGACCCATGACTGGAGTCTACTTAAAACGACACGCCTGGCCACTTTCACTAAGGAATTCACCAGTGAAATTGGTCTATAACAGGCCGGGTCGTTGCGGTCGCCTTTCTTAAAAATAGGGATGAGTGTGGACTCTGTCCAGGTCGGAGTGAAGCCTTGAGTGCAGCGGGGCCTTAGTACCAGGGTTAGAAATGGGCCCCAAAGCAAAGGACAGGATTTATAGAGGTCCACTGGTATACTGTCTGGTCCCGGGGCTTTCCCTCCCACACTAGCATTAATGGCCAGGATCACCTCGTCCGTGTTAAAATCAATGCAAATTGGGAGGTAACATCCGGAACCTGGACTAGAACCCTCACAAATAGTGGAGGTGGCATTGTTACAATATAAATGTGAAAAGTGGGACACCCATTTATCCTCCCCGATCGCGTTTTCAAAGCCTGGTAAATTTTTGGGGCCAAGAATGGGGAATTTACGGCCTTCCAAAAGCCTTTCATATCCTTTAGGGCAGATGCCTTCTTCAGGGCCTGCCACAGTTCTAATCTAATTGCCTCTTTGTGTTTTTTAACGGACAGATTATACGCCGCCCTAGCCCTTTAATTGCTTCCTGGTCCCTCCTCGACTCATGCAACAAGGATTTAAGAGCTGCATGTGATTTACTACACTGGGAGTCAAACCAGTCAAGCTTACCCTTAGTGATGCCTTTTGATTTTGTTGTCAGATTATTATGAATAGCCAGTGAGAGATTACTATAAGAATTGCAAATATTAATGTCTGTTGCCATCTCATCAAGGCAAGTCAAAAAATCTGATTTACATTGTGTTAAAAGGCACTTGGTTAATTGCAAAGTGTCCACTCCAGCCCATCTAATGGTATAGCCATTTTGCTATGACAGTAAGAGCGACTCACCAAAGTACTCGGGCGGTCCTCATCGTATGTTATAATTGTGGGAGAGTTTCTCTTGGGCTCACCTGCTCCTGGGCTTTTTCTGCGAATCCCCGTTAGAGCACTTCCGCATTTGCAACACGGTCTAGTGCTGGGGGGAAGTCTCAGCTGCTGCTCAGCAGAGCTGATTGGTTGGTGGGCGGAAGGGGGCAGCTTAACTGGGATGCTGGAGCGGACGAGCAGCGGACAGTAAGAGAGACACGCCAAGGTACTCAGGCGGTCTCATCATATGTTATAATTGTGGTACTTTTGAAACTGCACCTTGCTCACTGTTTGCTATAACTGCTGATAAAATCGCCTTGCACTGCTGTAGAACTAGTTTTAAAGACTCAAATATGCTTTGATTTTATTACCGTTTTATGTGAAAGTCAGTCGCCTTTTTATGCACTAAAGCTTTTTAAAAAAAGAGAAAGTAACCACTCACTTTTTCCTGATTGCACTTGTTCGGGGAACTACGGGGAGAGTTTCTCTTGGGCTCATCTGAGAAGGCAGCAAACAAGGGTCCAAGCATGTCTGCTCAGGGTGAGGCTCAAAGTGTCCGACCCTTGGATCCCACTGCAAATTTGCAAACTTGGCAGGTTTGAAATGACAATGTAGGCGATGCTGGGCTCACAGCTTTTTCCCACTCTGAAAATACTTGGTAGTCCAGATCCCAGCATATATGGCATGTCCTGGTAGTTTGTGACACCAGACTGGGAACACTTCAGAAAGAATGCTCTGGATGGAAACTATGTGAGAGTCCATGGAGAAGCAAATAGAAAAAAAGGGGGGGAGTTGACCCCAGTGCCTAATATGAGCCGGTGGTTGTGGGCGGGGCACCAGCACTCATTTTTGGGGACTTATTTTTCATTATCAGACTTTGACTCAGAATAAGAGAGAAAACAGCAGAATGGGAGAATAAAAATGGAAGAGAATGATGGGAAAATAGTGACAAGTAGAGATAAGAGAGTTGAAAAATAATCGGCAGGAGGGAGATAAAGGGGCAGAGAGAGTATGGTGGTGAATTAAAGAGGCATGAGGTGGAATCAAGAATATGCAGCCTTGGCATTCAACAACACCGAATTTGTGGACTCATAAGTAAAACGTTTGCCCCAAGCACTAAGGGGCATATCATCAAGACGAGGCAATAGAATTATCACCGCTTTAGCGTCCGTTTAGGGACTAAAAGCGGCGATAATTTTATCGCTTTATCAACAAGGTCACGCTATCGCGTGAATCCTTGCCTTAGCGCCCTTTCCCGTAACTCCCACCTTTGCATCTCTAATGAGATGCAAAGTGAGCGTTCCGTCCCAAAATAACTGGAGAAATGTCGCTAACCGACATTTCTCCAGTTATCAATGGGCACGCTAACAAGCATAGTTATTAGAAAAGTATCGCTAACCTCGGTTATCGCTACTTTCCTTACGCCTGCTTTTAGTTCAACTTAGCCATGATATCCAATGGAAGGTGGATATCATGGTTAAGTCTGCCATGCCCTATCAGCAAGGTATCGCCAAACGTTGTGCGATTATCGCTGGATTTCCAGCGATAATCGCACATTTGGCAGTTTGCGCCTTGAATTTTATTGCTTTTGAGATAAGCATTGCTGATAGCACGCTATCTCAGCGATAAAATTCAGCGCTAGCCGGCGATAATTATCCTCGCGCTAAGCGCGCTGAGCGATAATTATCGCCGGCCCTTGCTGATATGCCCCCTATTATTTTACAAATTAAGCACTGATATTGGCGGCTTCCATCCTCTATTGGATGTTCGCATCTACACAAATGTAAGTTTGTGCACATCTATAGGGAAAATGAAAAACCGGGTCCCCAACCCTGATTGAGATTGATTCTTATCTGCCTATATCTGATGCTCGATGTATGAAATCATGTTGAAGGACACATTAGCACACAAATACTGCAGTCTTTGTATATTGCAAAGGTGGGCCAGTAGATACCCTTGTTGCATCCAAACTACAGCGAGTTCCACAAATCAGAACCTGGCAGTATGGTGTTAATGAATCTTATTCCCTTGTAAATAACAGGGTGGAAAAACTGGAATAGGGTCACCTCTATTCCAGTGTACTCAAAAAACGCCTCTTGAGAGCACTAGTGAGCACCAGCCTGTCTATCTGCAGTGGCTCCTGACATGAAAACAGCCATCACCCCAGCTTCAAGATAACCAGGCAAGCCAGATTGCAAAAAGCCCTGAGGCAGAATCGCCATCATCCACAAGAACTCCATCAGCTGCACTACTGCTGCTTACACACAATCCACTAACATGGAACACCTGTTGTTCAAGCTACACATCTCTGCCAACTTCACCCTGAGTGACTCTCATATTTCCAGACCACTGGGACCACGCACCAACTTCTCCAACACCATTGCAGACTTTGTTGTGTCACTCATCCTCAAAGTAAATCAATTACACCTCCCTCGGAGAGAAAAACTTCCACCTGGAAGGCAGCACCGGCCCTTTCTCAAAAACAGTCCTGGATGACCTTGGAATCCCAGGCCTCGCCCAACAAGTAAAGGACCTACACACACTGTCAGATATCTCCTGGATCACATTTTCACCTACTTCAACAGCATCGGAGTCGAAGAGCCTACAATGATCTCCTTGTTCAATTACGCCCTCATCAGGTTCAGCTTTCCTGGCCCATTCCAACACATATAAACCACCACCAGAACAGCCTGCTGCAACTGGACTGGACCACTGCTTTCAACACCCATGACCCAAACACAGCACCATCCTCCAGAAAGTCATTAGTCAAGTCAAGTCAAGATACGCTTTATTCGATTTAAAATATCAAATCATAAAAGCACAAGATATATCAAAACGACATAAATACAAACATTTTAAACTTTAAAATACAATAGCAGCTGTCCAAAGAATTGCAAATTGATCTTAAAAATTTTAAACATTAAGAAGTTACAATCAGTGCCATAATCTCACGTTGGTACACTGCCCTTGCATAGATGGGAGCAGTTATCAATTACACAAAGGTCAAGCCTTGCATCGTTTTCCTAGTTCTGACCACCCCCTTCAAGTATTTCGCAATGTGGGCAGTGACAATTTCATCTTCTAAGAGTAGTAAGTTAATAAAAGCAGGTCGGCAAAGTCTCAGGCCAAGCACTTTCAAATAAGGCAATATCCACCTTTTCCTAAGTAAGGTATAAAACTTACAAACGAATACAATGTGGATTGTTGACTGTACTGCGATGTCATCACAAGGACATAGACTGAGAGGGCGTGACCAGTTGTTTGGCTGAGAGAAGGTAGCCAAATTATGAAAGTTGCCTAGACGTAAGTGCGTAAGTAATAGCCTATCATAGTTACTAGGTATAAATAATAGATAAGGTTGAATCCCCACCCGAGTTAAAAGCAATTGATTGGCTCTGACCATGGTTTCATAATGTTGGAGGATAGCCTGAGCGACTCCAAATGATTTAGACATAATATCTTCAGTTCCTTCATTGTAACGCAAGACAGGCTATCAGGATTGTCAAAAAACGCGGGGTGGTCTATATCGTTCATAAAGGTTTTGAAATGTACAGGCCAAGGAATACATTTTGCATGTTGGAGGTTCATACAGACCTTTATAACATCCTGGTTAAGTCCAGTGGACGCTCCTGTCCACACCTTGTACCACAATAAAATTGGCTGAATTTTAATAAGGTCGGACAGGTGCGACAACCCCAGTTCGGCATGGCAGATGCACGTGGCCGTGCTATTTGGCACAGCTAGGAGATACCTCAGGAACCCATTCACGACCTGCTGAAGAGACTCCACATTTACATGGCCCCAGATACCAGCTCCATACAGGGCGACTGAGACGCAGTTAGCTTTATAAATCACCAGCAGGTCGTCTATGGGGCACTTTCCCAGTTTCCTGGCAAAATTAATCAAAGCGCCAATAGCTTTGGCAAACAGCAATTTTCTGCAGTTAGCAGCTATTGCCCAAGAACCCCTGTTATCAAAAACAATTCCCAAATATGAAAAGTGATTAGTAAAATTACGTTTTTCATTTTTAATGTGAATGTCTCGACACTTAAAACTGGGCTTACTGCATTTCATGACGAAAGTTTTAGAAATATTAACTTTGAGATCAAGATCTGACATGAAAGATGCAAAATTTTGTCACAATTCTTTGTAAGCCAATCGGGGTACGAGCTAACAGGACTGCATCGTCAGCATATAGCAATGTTCCAATTGACCGTTTGCCCATACTTGGTAGGTCTGAACTTTCCCTGGATAAGGTATCTCCCAGACCATTAATATAGAGGGAAAAGAGAAGGGGGGCCAAAACGCATCCCTGTCTTACGCCCTTACTAACAGGGAAGTTACCAGTAAGCTCACCGGTTCTACCATAGCGAACCCTGACCCGGGCCTCTAATTAGGACTGTTTTAAAAAATTTATCAATTGAGTTTCCACCCCCATGTCCTCTAGGATGCGCCAAAGTTTCTTATGGTTGACGCAATCAAACACCGAACTCAGGTCGGCAAAGCACATGAAAAGGCTCCCTTTTTTGCCCGAGTATATTTCCCCATTATAAGACTCAAATTCAAACTTTGTTCCACGGTACCAAGGCCTTTGCGGAATCCATACTGGACCTCTGCTATAATGCCTACAGCCTCGACCCATGACTAGAGTCTACTTAAAACGACACGCCTGGCCACTTTCACTAAGGAATTCACCAGTGAAATTGGTCTATAACAGGCCGGGTCGTTGCGGTCGCCTTTCTTAAAAATAGGGATGAGTGTGGACTCTGTCCAGGTCGGAGTGAAGCCTTGAGTGCAGCGGGGCCTTAGTACCAGGGTTAGAAATGGGCCCCAAAGCAAAGGACAGGATTTATAGAGGTCCACTGGTATACTGTCTGGTCCCGGGGCTTTCCCTCCCACACTAGCATTAATGGCCAGGATCACCTCGTCCGTGTTAAAATCAATGCAAATTGGGAGGTAACATCCGGAACCTGGACTAGAACCCTCACAAATAGTGGAGGTAGCATTGTTACAATATAAATGTGAAAAGTGGGACACCCATTTATCCTCCCCGATCGCGTTTTCAAAGCCTGGTAAATTTTTGGGGCCAAGAATGGGGAATTTACGGCCTTCCAAAAGCCTTTCATATCCTTTAGGGCAGATGCCTTCTTCAGGGCCTGCCACAGTTCTAATCTAATTGCCTCTTTGTGTTTTTTAACGGACAGATTATACGCCGCCCTAGCCCTTTAATTGCTTCCTGGTCCCTCCTCGACTCATGCAACAAGGATTTAAGAGCTGCATGTGATTTACTACACTGGGAGTCAAACCAGTCAAGCTTACCCTTAGTGATGCCTTTTGATTTTGTTGTCAGATTATTATGAATAGCCAGTGAGAGATTACGATAAGAATTGCAAATATTAATGTCTGTTGCCATCTCATCAAGGCAAGTCAAAAAATCTGATTTACATTGTGTTAAAAGGCACTTAATTGCAAAGTGTCCACTCCAGCCCATCTAATGGTATAGCCATTTTGCTATGACAGTAAGAGCGACTCACCAAAGTACTCGGGCGGTCCTCATCGTATGTTATAATTGTGGGAGAGTTTCTCTTGGGCTCACCTGCTCCTGGGCTTTTTCTGCGAATCCGCGTTAGAGCACTTCCGCATTTGCAACACGGTCTAGTGCTGGGGGGAAGTCTCAGCTGCTGCTCAGCAGAGCTGATTGATTGGTGGGCAGAAGGGGGCAGCTTAACTGGGACGCTGGAGCGGACTCACAGCGGTCGCGTGCCTAAGGCAAGCTCGTCTGCACTTGTCCGCGTCCGGCCGGGGCCAGGGGCCGTAACCCCTGGTCCAACAAAACTTTACTCGGCACGGAAACTGCTGTCCCTTGCCACAGGTAACCACAGCTTGAACCCCTATGTCACCGCCAAATTGAGAGCGGAAAACCTCTCGAGGCATACCGGGACAGACACCGACACGATCCCAGGGCTAACACCTCAACCCATGTTTTCGCAGGGAAACCCCCCTGGCCTAAAAGTGGCAGTTTTGAATACAAGACCTCTTCAGAAACACCATTTAGAGATCTTTACGCTCCTCCAGGAGGGGGATATTGATATACTGGCACTTACAGAAACCTGGATGGGCACGCATCGGCCCCCGACATTATCGCTGCATTGCCAGGGAACTTTGATGCCTTCTGGCATAATAGGCAGGATAACAGAAGAGGAGGGGGAGTGGCGATTATCTTTAATACCAGACTTATGGCAAACCAAGATAATAGCAGAAAGCATGGATAATGCAGACATCCTGGGAGTTAAAATCACCTCCAAATCCTCCTGCCTCCTCCTCCTGACACCCTACCGTCCCCCGGACGCAACCCCTGGTTTCAATGACCATTTTGCCGAGACCATGTCTGATCTCAGTACATGATATCAAGGACTCATGGTAGTTGGAGATTTCAATCTCCACTGGGAGAAGGAACCACGGGAGCCACAGGCAAAGCAAGTTGACACGGTAATGTCGAATCTGGGACTTCACCAATTGGTGAACTGTCGACCCACATCAAAGTGCACACCCTAGACTTAGTTTGGTCATCTAACTACTGGGACAGGCTAATGAATATTCAACCGTGTGCCTGGTCCGACCATTCACTAATCTCCTGCTGGGTCCCGTTGGATAGTTCCCCGATACAACATCCACCTGAGTGGAGGAGAGTGCGGAGCTGGCACAAACTCCAGGTGGGCAATCTAGTAGATACACTACAGACGTCACCCGCACCCAATTTCGAGGAAGGCAACACTGACATTGATACAGAAAGCCAAACCCTCAGTAACACTCTACAATCGGCTATTGACCAATTAGCACTAGAACGTAGAGAAAGAATGAGATTTAAAAGCAAGGGGGCCCCTTGGTTCAATGAGGCACTGAGGGAAAGCAAACAGAGCCTGTGCAAAGCTGGGAGACAGTGGAGGAAAGCTTACAACCCCACTGATTTAACCACCTACAAAGCCATACTAATTCTCTATAAAAAAAATCCATTACCATCAGGAAAGCTGAGTACTATGAGGCACGTATAATAGATGCTCCAAATAAACAAACGAAAACTTTTAAGATCCTAAATGAACTCAGTAAAAAGGCTGACGTAAAATCTGCAGCAGCACCCTCCGACTGTAATGCACTACAGACTTTCTTTCTCCAAAAAGTAACAGACATTCTTCTGGAAATTGGAAAAACTCCCACCACCCAGAGCTTCGTGAAGCTGGCTACATCCCCGCCCCCGTCAGGCCAGCTTCTCACAAATTTCCCTCTATTAGACCTAGAATCTCTGGCAGCCCTGATAAACAGAACCAAATCAGGCTCCCCAGCCAACCCGTGCCCGCCAAGGATTTTCCGGATGGCCCTTCCGGCCCTGACCCATCAGATTCTCACTCTATTGAATAACTCCCTGGTGACTGGTCAGGTACCCTCCAATTTGAAGGAGGCTAGAGTTACCACCCTATTAAAGAAGTTAGGAGCAGACAAGACTGAGCTGAAAAATTACAGACCTATCTTCCAGCTCACATTTCTGGCGAAGGTTGTGGAGCAACATGTCTTGAAGACGACCTCAGCGTTCCTGGAGGAACACGAGCTACTCAAACCGCGCCAGGCTGGGTTCAGAGCCCACCATAGTACGGAGCTAGTCATGTTATCTGTACTCAACGATCTCAGGATGAAGTCCGACAACAAAGAGTCGAGCGCCCTGATCCTCTTACATCTTTCTGCGGCGTTCGACACGGACAGCCACACAACACTACTGACTCGGCTGATGGACCTGGGCTTTCGGGGGCATGCCTACAATTGGCTAAAATTGTTTCTATCAGGACGCTCGCAGAGGGTCCAACTTGGCGATCAGGTATCAGATAAGGGTAACATCTCTTGCGGGGTCCCTCAGGGCTCCGCATTATCCCCGCTCCTTTTCAACATATACCTGCAGCCCTTGGTGGCCGCGCTAGCCAACATGGAATGCCGGGTTTTTAACTACGCGGATGATACTCAGCTCATCCTGAGGATCGATAACTAGGTCCGCGCCCAAGAAGCAGTCCAAAACATCCTTAGGTTTACAATAAACTGGATGACTGCAAACTCCCTAAAAATGAATCCGGATAAAACCGAAGTCCTAGCCATTCCGGTAAAGGACAACCCCTGGAGCGGCCTGTTCTGGCCCAAAGAGTTAGGAGCCTCTCCTAGCCCATCACCAGTTGTAAAAAGTCTGGGAATCAAGATCGACTCTGAACTCTCTATGAGTAACCAAGTCAATTCGGTGGTGGGCACATGCACTGGTCTTCTAAGATAACTGAGGAAACTGGTTCCCCTGCTTTCAGTTTCATCTATGAAATCCATCCTATCGGCAACTATCATCTCGCGATTCGACTATGGTAACGCGCTTTATATTGGGCTCCCCCAGAAACTCACGAACAGACTACAGGTGGTACAGAATGACGCAGCCAGGCTGATTTTCAGGCTGCCCAGAAGAACTCATGCCTCCCCCCTGCTGCGTAAGCTGCACTGGCTGCCTGTCAAGCAACGATCAAAATTCAAGGGATTGTGTATCGCCCATAAAGCCCTGTATGGACACGCCCCAGGGTACATAAGGGAAGGCTTAATCAAATACGTGCCAGGGCGGGCGCTTCGCTCAGCAGAAGCCGCCCAGCTGGTTTGCCCTCGGGGTAACTTTGCTTCCAAAGGAGGGCGAGCTTTCTCAGTCCTTCTGCCACAACTCTGGAACCAGCTGCCCGACACCCTCCGTAAAGAACCTGGTCTGCTTCCCTTTCGGAAACAGCTAAAAACCTTCCTTTTTAAGCACACAACCTAATACTCCCGACTACCATGGAGACCACCCCCACCCAGACTCTGCCTTTCTTCTTCCAAGCGCTAAGAGACCTGTCGGTGTACATGCGTTATACAAAAAAATAAAAACATAAACATAAACAAACATAATGACAATATCTTGTAATGGCTCGGTGGGCATTGATCTAGTGGATAACACTCTATACGGCAGATCCACAATAAAACTAATGGGGAAGTGATCACTAAAGGCCACCTTGTGAGTTTTTAAATTCTACAATCTAACAGCGTATCTATTAGAAATTAAAAAGAAATCAATAATAGAGGACAGCCCACGACCATTAAAGGTACTACCAAACACTATAGGTGGTGAGCAAAGGTCATTTACAAAGCACAAATTTATAGAATATTTAACCAAGTTTAACATTTCCCCAACAGGGGTGTGTGCAAAATGAGAAGTGTCTGTATCGTCCTCCAATGATAAGCCACACTGACCCCCACACACCTGGGTGCATGGGCCCACATTAAAATCCCCTCCCCAAATGAAACAGAGATCTTTCTCTGTGTTCCTAAAGATAGTGTCCAGGTCTTCATGTAACTGTCTAAAAACTTCCCTCACAGTAAGGGCAGGGATATTATCATAAAAATTTAAAAGGACAGTACAATGCGACTTGTCGATATCCATTGTTAATATTTGGTAATAGGTATTGGATACCACCAAAGCCACCCTGCTTACATTCAACCTGTGGAATGAAAAAATACATAAGCCACCCTTGTTCCTCCCATGACTAGAGGACACAGCAGGGGTGCAAAATGTTTTGAACCCGGTAATGTGTAGGGTTTCAAGTGCCCAAGTCTCTTGCAGGCATAGAATGTCAAAATCATGTATAAACTTAAGCCAGTCTGGGTTGGACAGTTTGGTAATTAAACCTGCAACGTTCCATGTAAGAACATTCAGTAGGCTGGGCCTATGGTCACCCTTAGTGGCAGACTCAGTATAACCACTGGCCACAGAAGAGATGTTTGTATGAAGAGCAGTGTTGTTTGTAAAGTGGGCGGGGTATATGTCAACTAAGGTCGGTGAAGAGACCGGCTCATTTATACCAGGTGCCAAGTTGGTCCTCCACCTCAGTTCCATCAGATTGGACATCACCATATGTCCCCCTAGGTACAGAGATAGCATTCCCCTCTGTGGCCCCACCAGCACAATTGACTTTTTCATTGAGTTCCATCGGGGCAATAAATACCGATTTGGAACTTAGCAAATTAGTTTCGAGTGGCCTACTATAAGCTACAGAGCCCACAACAAATGTAAGTCAATCAATGTCTTCCAAGGAGGGAAGAATGTCAAATCTATTCTGAAGGGGTACACTGAGCTGGTAATAACTATTAAGAATTGTAGGTTTCTGCTGTAAGGGCTGGTAGGGTTGGATCCTTGGCGGGTAAAAATATCCTAAAGGTAGGACGTTGATTCCTCTCTGGGACAGGTGGTCACTGCCAAGTCTACATAAGATCTCCCGTACCAAGTTTGGGGGTTTAAAGGTAAGAACAATACAATCCTCGGGGAGTGTTTTTTCCCTTCTCCCTACCCTTCCTATTCATCTCACCATTTTAAACTCACTGAACAAGGCCTCTGTTAGTCCAGTTTTATTTCCGATCCACCAGAGGGCCTTGTTTCTCAGTGCCTCCCATGATTCATTTGCCAGGGGGGAGAGAGATGGTGCATTCGCCAAAATTATAGTCAATGGGGCAGCTTCAGGGGGCAGACTCAAATGAATCTCCATCCTATCCCTAAGAATTACGGGCTGGATAGTTAGCAGAGCGGTGGTGGGATGCTTAGCATGGCCCGTAATAGAATTATGGGTCAGGCTAGTACTACTCTTAAGTCCCAAAGGCGCTTTGTCTGGTACAGATGGGGGCTTAGCTTGAAGAACTGGGGCTAAAGTGGCACCATCCAGTAATATGGGATTTTTCAAAGGATCGGTAACACGAGCTCCATGGCTTTTTTTTAACAGGTCCTCAATTGCGTTAGCCTAGCCAATACTTGCACTGAGGGGATTATGGCTTCAGTATTAGACACAGCAACACTACAACAATATGTGAGGGTCCGTAGTTACCTATCAATTTGCTTATAGTAGAGTCCAGGTGATCTAGGCGACACCTCAGAGAAGCAAAGCTATTATCAATCAGATCTTTCAGATAAGCACAAGCGTGGTCCAAGGATTCCCCCCCTGCAATGTCCACCGTGGAGTGTCCAGGAACATTACATACAGAAGGAACAACATCAGTCTGTGTGCCAGTAGTACGAGTTTTAGACACCACGGGGTGAGTTTGGTGATTCCGCTTCTGTTTGGGTTTTTGAGTGCCCGCCGCTTTCCTTCGCTTCACTTTTGATTCACTCTGCATGTCCTCGTTTACCACAATAACCTCGGTAGGGGTGTCGATAGTCCTCGATCTTGTTACAATCCTCAGCTCAGATGGTAGATCTGGGTGGGATAAATCAATTTCCGAGGGAGGCTGGGGCTGACCATAACCATGCGGTGGAGAGCGAATTAAAGAAGCATCACACGGCAAAGTTGGACCTAGGGATAAGCGTCTCTGTAAGGATACAGGATCTAACGAGAGACGCCTTTCCGTTAGCTTAATTTCTTGACAAAGCATGGATTCCGCCCTAATAATAAAGGCATCCAAAGTACCAGTCACACCCTTGCGTTTACTCATTTTTCAGTGACATCTCTGTGCAGGAAAAAACACCCCAAATCACAAATCGACTGGCGAAGTGAATAGAGATAGCCCCACCAGAAATATAGGCGTAAAAACACCAGATGGGTCCAAAAAAGGAAAACAGCAGTTTACCAAGTCTCCCAAGTATAGAACAGGTATTATTGGGGATAAGTAAAAACAATCTGGAAAAGGCCCGTAACAGAACCTTTGGTCTGCAGTCCAGTTTCGAGAACATGTGTTGGGGGCCCAGCCCGCACTGCGGTGGTGCTGTGGCGCTTTGAGCGCGTCTGCTGGCCCCTCCCTCCTGGGCGAAATGAGTCTTGGTGGGAGATGGAGTCTCCAATCGATCCCCGGTTGCAATGAGTGCAGTGTCGGCTGAGAGCGCGTCCCCCACAAACTCGCTCACCTGCTTCTCCGCGTTGCTGTCTGAGCTAATGGCAAGGCAGATGGCAAGGCTCCAAGCTCCAGGCAACTCTCCCAACTTTGCAATTCACCCCACCTTGACTTCTGGTGGTCCGACGGTCACGGTGGTCTCACAGTGGTCACACAGCGGGTGAAGTATGGACAGCACTGTGAAATCTGGGTGGTTTATGCTGGACTCCTAGAAGGGGCTGATATTGTCAATTAGGGGAGTCCGGGCTTTCGGCGGACGATATATAGGGAGTCCTTTAAGTGTATCATTGTTGTTTATTGATATTTGGAATGCTAATGTTTCACAGTCCGGTGTACTGCCCATTGAGCATCCTGCTACTCTGGTTTCTTCTCTGGAGAGGATAGCTACTGCTCTTAGTATAATAAAATATAGACAAAAAACGAGGTGAGTGAAGCCCCAACGACGTCCATAAGTACGAGCTGCTTCTGTTCCTGCCACTAATTTTGCCACTGCTGATGCTAGGGTTAGCAAAGGCAGTGCCAGGGTCAGGGCAGGACTGGCCGTAGCGGGCACCGGGCATTTCCCCGGTGGGCTGCCAGGGTGGGGACCGGCTTTGGACCTCTGGGGGGCTGTTTCTGTTCCAGGGTGTTGGTTTTGCAGCATAGCTGCAATATCGGCCCCGTAACAAAAGCAGCAGCAGTGTTTCCCACGCACACCCCTAACCTCCCCCTCCTCCCGCGGCCGGCCCAACTAAATTGCCAGGGCCGGTTTGCATTCCCAGTCCGGCCCTGGCCAGGGTTACACAAGGCATGCCAGTGGTCACAGCCACGACGCCCTCAATGATGTCCATGGCTGAGAAATGAACCTCCTTAGGTGGACACTGCAACACCAGGAGAAGGGGCATAACCGCCCCGATGCTAAGAAACGTAAAAACGAGAAAATAAATACATAAAACGGGGCTTGGGAACCATGATCTGAAAAACATCAGAACTGCTCCCACCTTCTTGCAATTAGGTAGTAGAGGGAAGGCGCACCCCTTCCTTCTTTCCATAGGACCCCGACCCCCCACACAGTACAGAGCCCCTACAGCCTCCGCCTCACCACCCCACAGCTTAGGATAGTCTCCCCTTTTGTAAACAATTATGAATTGTCTTTCATTCCTTATGCCTAGTGTGCAGTGCTTTGCGGCTGGCTATGTAGCTGGGTGCCAGCTATCATTACAGGTGTGCTTCAGTACTGGGGTACAGGAGGTGTTGCTGTCCACGATGGAGGCACACTGACAGCCGCTCTGTTCGAGGAGCCCTGCAATATTCACTTGAAGGCCCCGCCCCCTGTCAGCTGTACTATAAATGCTTCCCTCTCGCACGCGCTCACAATCACCAAGGCCACTCAATTAAAGGCAGATGCGGCCCGCTAGGAACACGCCGAGGCGGAGATGGGAAAGTGCTTTCTTTCTGCCTGGGCTTTTATGTACGTGTCCTCAAGAGGCTCCGAGTGCATTACAGGTTTGAAAAAACACAACACAACATAACTACAGACATGGAGCGAGGCGCTCAGCGGGCCCGGGTGCGCGAAGCGGGCGCGCATTAGGGCCGAAGAAGAATTCGCTGTCAGTGTTTTCATGTGAGAGTTGCTCGGTCCTCTAGAGACCCCTCACAAATGATTAAACGAGCGGAGCGAGGAATGGAGCTCTGTGCGGACAGAAGAGCATTTTATTACTGTAAGGAGGGAGGAAGTAGTGAGAGAGCGGTGGGTGCCAGCAGATGGACCCAAGGAAGGGTGCGGGGTGTGGTGTGGGGTTCCGAGGGTGCCGCAGTACAGTGGGGAGTAACACCAGGCTGTAGGAGAGTCTGTGGGTGCCCTGGCGCCACTGTAACAAGCGTGGGACAGATAGAGGTCATGGGTGGGGGTGGGGTTATCAAGCACCGAGGTAACGAGGCTGCTAACAGGTCACAGATAGGCCTGGGGAGGCAACAAGAGAAGGGCTAGGTAGGGCAAAAGTGTGTCTTGGGGTACAGTGGCGCAGCGGGTAGCAAGTACAGGCAGATATATAGACCACGGGTGGGTAGAACGTACCATGGTTAAGGGGCATTGTGAAGGGCTAGGGGAAAGCCACAGTAAGTGACAGGGGGCTAGTAAAAGGTAGCAGGCGGGCCTGAGGGTGCCCACAGGGACAACAAGTGAAGGGGCACATCCAGGCCAAGGGTGAGTCTGAGGGGGCCATGGTGTTAGGTAACAAGCACAGGGGTGCAAAGTGGAGGGGTGCATATAGGCCATGCATGGATCTGATGGGACCATGCCACATCAGTGAGTAGGACTTGCTACTAGGAGCCCACAGGGAGGTCTGAGGCTAACACGTGAACGGATAGGTACAGGCAACAGGTGTGTCGGAGGACACAGGGTAACAGGTGCGGAGCTACGTAGAGCCCAGAGATGGGATGGTATTACTGTGACACAGGCGGTAACAACTGGAGGTGGAGGAAGCAAAGGACACCGGTATATCTGAGGGTGCCGTGCCACAGAGTGGCACATGCAGGATGGGTGGAAGCCACATGTGCACCTGAGGGTTTAATGGTGCAAGGGTCCCAGTCCAGAGAATGTGATGGTAGTGGGTGAGGTTATGAGACCACATGTGAGTCTGTAGGTACCTATGGCACAGGAGTTCTAAATGTAGCTGTGGAAGAAGAGATGGTGATGAGGCATAGGTGGGTATGAATGTGCCATGCACAGGGCTAGTTAAATTAGGGTCCATATAGTGCAGTAAATCACAGGTGAGAGCCATGCTAACAAATCTAGTGGAAGGATGAGGAAGGCATGAATCCGCAGATGTGCTTACGGTACACTGGCACAGGCACTGGCACAGGGGCAGTAAATGCAAAAGTGAGTTTTTGGCAGGACCCACAGCTGAGCCTCAGAGATCCAACGTTTCGGAGTGTAAGTTGCAGGTAAGTATGGTAGAAATTCGGGCCAGGAACCACAGGCATGTGTGTAAAGATTGCAGGAGTTGAGGCCATAGAGAGGTGCAGACAACAACCACAGATGGGTCTCGGTGCACTATGTCGCGGAGGTGATGAATACAGGAACCCTGATTACAACAAGTAGGCAGATAGAAAGCACAGTGGTTTGGGGCTTCTGATCTGCCCCCAGTCCAGTGATGACCAAAGCTTTTATCAGAGCCTGGGGCATGGAATTTGGTGGCCGACCTGATCATTTGACACAGCACATTTTAAAAAGAGTCATAATTGTTTACATTTATTAGTTCAACCTCCTTCCTTCACCTACATGTGCCATTACTCTCGTATGCCGCTCTTCTCACTAGATGCACCTGCACTTCCTCAATGCCCCCTCTCTTGGTCTTCTATAGTTTCCCTGCACTTGTACAACTCCCATTCATATCACTCTGCATTATTGTGAAGTGCCCAATGTTGTTTGGCACCTTCAGTCAGTCCCGGCTTTTTATGCAACAGTATTTCACCTTTTTTACACAAAACACACTTACGTATGGTTGCCTACGGATTGGAAAGGGTACTTTAGGGTGTACCTTAAGCATAAAGCCTGTGTTAGACAGTAATGTCTCATCTTTGCAACACAGACTTTGGCTGTGAATCACACAGCACAGCCATTTTTAATGCAAGCTCCACGGATGATATCAATGGCAGGCAACTATTGCTGACTTTGGTGCTGCACAATTTTTATCCTTTGCATAATGCAGCACTACACTTTTTCATGCAGCACTGCATTGCATGAAAAATAGTCAGTCTGAGCATCAGTTTTAGTCAAAGACTTAATTAGTCCAACATAGTCAGTGATGATAAACCCATGCGATCTATCACCCCTTCTGAGTGAACTTCATTGGTTTCCTTTGCCTGTCAGCACTTTCTTTAATACCAGAGGCATCATTTACAAAGCCATCTCGACCAGCATTTCCATTTATTTGGCAGACAAGCTCACAATCTCTGGTAGTTCTCGGCACACCGCAGCCATCACACAATCAGATTGCAGACTAAGAAGTGTAAAAAAAAGAACAAGACAACGGGCCTTTTCCACCCCGCACCCATGCACTGGAACAACATTCCTGTATTCCTCAGGACCACCGAATCACTGCTCCAATTTAGGAGCCAGTTGAAGCAGGGCTTTAAATAGGGCGGGTCCGGTCAGTGCTCGGCACTGGCAGTTTTCAAAACCAGGGGCTGAGACAGGTCTGTATCGGGCCCTCTATTTTTGCCCTGAACATGAAAATAATCTGGTCTCGATAGCTGTATCCCCCCATTCCTGCATTTGATGTAAATTCAAAGTGATTGCTCTGTTATGTCTTCTGCCATGATCAGCAGCTAACTGGAAGGTATATTCACCCGGTAATGATCTTAAAGCGCAAGCCAGGGAATCCACAGAGGGCAAGATGGGTGGGCATAGTGGGCAGAACTCAGGTGATGAAGCTGCTGTCTTTCTCTGACTGAACATTCCTAGCGCCTCACACTCTGCTCTTTTTCTCTGACTCAACATTCCTAACCTCTCACACTCTGCTCTCTTTCTCTAACTAAACCCTGAACACTAGGTACTTATTGTCAATGCTGCTTGTCCCTCCTGGAGTGTTTTTTAGTAAGTCTGGACGGTGAACTCCGCTCCGCTTGTGGGGTTTGTGGAGTTTTACGCACTCTGCATTACGCGGAGCTCGTGGAGTTCCGAAAAACTCTGCTCCGCATAGCGGAGTGGAGTTATTTCCTTGCTTGCGCTCGTCAACGTCCAGTTGGCGAGTGCGAGCGAGAAAAATCCACCTCCTGGTGAGATTTTTACGTGTTTGCAATTGCCAATGTCAGGTTAACGAGCGCGAGCGTGGATAATCGTGGGTGGTTGGATTTCTCACGGACCCCTTGCATTGAGAAACCGTCCGTTTGCGTTGAGAAAGCTGCCGCTGTAGTAAAAAATCTACTCGAGCGGCAGAAAGGAAGCAGTGCCTGCTTGTGCTGTGCATGTTGCCATTCGCGATGATTGCACAGAGCGGACAAACACCCAACACTGAATATCAACACAAACGAGCTCCGCATTGTGCAATAGAGTTTTTTTGCAGTTTGTGGAGTAACGCGTATCAAAACTCCGCAAACTCTGCCCAGGCTTAATTTTTAGTACTTCATCCAGTATTCCTTTTTTCTCACATTTCCTTGGCTGCCAAGACTTTCAGGATAAAACAAAACATATAGGAAATCTACTGCAAGTCACATTTCTGCATAATATTTTCAAAAGGAAAGTGAACATTTCTGCTCTGTTCGCTGACAAATAGAAGTTACCTAGACAATATCTGTTAGTATGCAGTATGAAAATGGAAAGTCTGTAGTAACTAGTCCAGAAAATGAGTCATTTGTTTAAAAATACCAGTATTTTTCATAATTATTTCCTATTCAGACTTACTGTTTCTAATGGCACAGAAAATTATGTCAGTATAAACTTAAATGTATGGTGCCGTAGAGTTTAAAGCTTATGGTTTTGTAAAACAAGTGCTTGTTTATAAACTTGTGCAGTGCACGGCTGTTCTCCCTCTCTATTAAGTCACACCCTTCATTACACAGACCATGCCCCTCCTGAGCCCCCCACCTTTTGCATACCACTTAAGCACTGAGTTAAAGACTTACTATTTAAATAACTCTCCCTCACAATGCATTGCCCATCCACAATCCAGCTTCCTCTACTATTGCTCATTTACTTCTTGCTTGTCCTTGACCATGTACAATACTCTGCTGCCTTTTGGCTAGGATCCCGCTATAGACATACCATATACATACATACATACATATACATTGTATCTGTGCAATGGAATAATCATTTCCAAAGACATTTACACAAACTGGACAATGAGATACTTAAATATTTTCATTTTTTTTTGTTTGTTTATTAATTTTAATAAAAAGTACAAATGACCAGGAGACGAATTTAACAACAGGAATCCATCAGGGACAATCAGACATTACCAGCAGTTATAGTCTGTCCCTAGTCTATCCGTCCATGTCGGCTTTTCATCCCAGTGATAAATATCAGAGTCATCATCAGGACTGGTCATTTAGAGCAATAGTGCTACAGTGGGCAATAATGGTATGTGCTCCCTTCAGCATCTTCCCAAATCTGTTTTCGACTGAATAGGTTACTGACTTACTAGTCCTTTCAGCACACCCTGATTTCTGTTCTGGATGTCACATTTCCTGGAGATGCATTCTAATGAATTAGCGTGCACATGTACACTACACAGTCCCACATTATCAAGCAGAACTCCCTCCAGTTTTGCTCCTGCCTTGTTAAACCTGCAGTTTCCCTGTCTTACCCAGAGTCAGGGGAACCGCTGGGATTCTGATGGTGAGGCTTCAGCTGGCTCCACCTTTGAACCTTTGTCCCCGAGGCCCATCTCACACAGAGTCCCTAGATCATAACAGTGATAGCTCTGTCCCATTTAGGGGAGGGCTACCCCCACTGATTTTCCATGCTTGGCCCCCACGTGAAGGGATAACCTTCACTTGTTTGTCTTTCTGAAACAAACTCCTGCATTGAAATTGTGCTCAGGAGAATGAATGGCTGTCCGACCAAAGAAGCATGGCTTCTGCTCATCATGGGCCTGCGCCTTCAGTACATCACCTGCAGCAGCAAATGCACGGACTCCAAAGAGACCCCAAATAAAGCACGCGCCAAACATCAAATAAGGCACTTAGAATAAACTGATCTAAGGAGGTAAATCTTCAGTCCCTGGTGGAAGTTGAAAAAGCTTTTTAGGTTCCGGGGTGTGGTGTGTAAAGCTGGGTGTAACTTGCTGTAGCACAGTTACGGGAAACTACAGCAAAATTATGCAAGATTACGCAGAATTCTGCTTACAGCATAACCTTACATTTAGTGCTATTTATTTATTTTGCGCTAAACAAATAGTGCTAAATGCGTTTCAGAGGGCCTTTTTGCCAAAAATTACGCAAAAGTTACTCAAACGGTTATAGTTGCTTGATTTTCAGTAATTTTGCATCCAAGAGTAACTCAATATTACTGTAATTACTTTGATAACTCTGGCATAATTACAATGTCACCCCGGCCTAGTGATGTGCTGCGGCAGTGAAACACCTTTTCTGTGAATGCGCCTAGTTCATCACCATCTAGGAATGATGATAGCATGTTTTCCAGAGCTCTGCGCCTGCTTAAACTCTTTAGAACTGGAGGCAGAGTCAGGCCGTCTAGCAAATGGATTGAATCAACTCCCCTTGTGGACAGTCAAGACCATAGTCCTCACCTTCCAGAGGAAATTTCAGTTCCCTGAAATCAAGCCAATGAGACTGGTCCTTGGACGGTCTATCACCTTTGTAAGAATCTCAGCTGACAGGCTACGAAGAGTGAACAGAAAACTACACCGGTCGAGAGCAGAGTTTAGGGACATCTGTTGTCAGTCTTCAAGCACATGAACTGTAAGTCCAGACTTGAATCCAGAATAGGGGTGGGCGAAATTTGCGAAAGTGACTTTCGCAAATTATCGCGAAAATGTTACAAATCTCCGCAAACACGCGGAAATATCGCGAAGATGCGGACGCTTTTTTCCCGCCCGTTCGCGGTATTTTCTGCATGGTCGCGGCTCGCCAACTTACCCATGCGGTTGCTTGCGGGCGCGGCAATCTTGTTTTCACTCTTCTCGCGGTGCATGATCGCGAGAAGAAAGACGTGATCGCGCGACCAATGACATTACTGCGGGCGCGAACTGTCGCGAGACAGCGCAAATGGCTACCAACAATCCAACATCTTGTGGAGAACGCGACCAGATCTGGAAAACTTGTTGGCGAACGCGGGGATTCAGGTAAGGCGATCGCGCGCGCGCGAGAATGTATTATTTTACAGCGCGAGCAAGAAACAAATTATCGCTAAACTGCGGAATGTGGAAATTTTGACATTTTCGCGCTCTCCGCGGAACGCGAAAATGTCAAATTATCACAATTTCCGCAAGCAGAACGGAAATTTAGCCCAGGCCTAATCCGGAAACCTAGAATCCTTCAGACAAAGGACATGGGGAAAAAAGGTAATTCTTAAGGTTACAAAGAAAACAACCATGATGCAATTTTTCCCTTGTGGTAAAGAACTTTAAAAGGGGAAGAAACCTAAGTGCTCACTTTTTGTATTGCCTTGCATCTTATCTATAGTAATCTTAGCCAGGCCTTGGTGAAGACTAAGGGGCAGATTTACAGGCCCCTTGCGCCACTTTTGCGTCACTTTTAACATGGGAAAAGTGACGCAAAAGAGGCGCAAGAGTCTTGTAACCATGCCCCTAATAGTTTAATTTGGAATATGACGCTCCAGTAGGTCAGTGGAGGGATGTCCTCTGATGACCTGTTTGAAATCTGCCAGACATACCGAGATGTCTTTGCCAGGAAGGCAGGGATCTCTGTCATGAGATGAGCCAATCTTGCCACGGTGCCGCTAAACACTGAAGCTTTCCCTAATAGGTGCCATGTTTAAAGTGCCCTTTCAGCAAAGTTTTTTTGCTTTTCAAAACACAAACTCCCAAAGTGGGAGTTTGTTACTGAAAACATAAAGACATTTCCCTGACATACTGAGAGTTTTCTCCTGGTGAGTGGTTGTCACTTTCTTGGTTTCTTGTTCAAACCTGCCAGACTTTCCTTAGCGGATCCAAACAGGAAAATTGAATATCAGAAAAATCACCCTAAATATGGTGGGCGGTTAGATCGGACAGTTTGACATATATTGATCAATAGCCCAAGGGCGAACAAGCTATTGGTCATAGGATTCCAGCATTAAAAACAAACAAGGCCTTCCACTGATTCTAAACAGAGCTAGGGAACTGCAAGTTTGGAAAACAGACCATCTGGCACTTTCTGGCCGATGTCCCGAATCTGCAAAACTAAACTAGGCCCTGAGTCTTACATGGTTCCTGTCCTTTAAGCTTTGGCTGCCTTGACTCTGCACAAAGAGAGATGTGAGTGAGAGCTGGGGGTACTTGTTTCATAAACCTTTCTCCTCTGTAACTCCTCCTCCATTTTAGTATCAAAAGCCACTCTGTGATCTAACCATACAGTGAATGAAATCTTAAGTCAATGGTGTCTTTCTAATATGATGCTACCAGATTTTACTTCTCTTTGAAATATCAACAATGTTTTAAAAAATATGGATCATATACCATTTCTTTAGAAACAACTCTGGGATATAGCAGCAAAAAGGCTCAGTCACACAGGAAGAAGAAGGTGTCTGTGTCTACATTCTGAAAACAGACTGATTGCTTATTCCAAACCCAGCACTTAAGTCAGAGGGGGTTTACTGAAATTGGGATGGAGATAAGGATGGGGGCCAACTAGCAAGCGTCCCTGTTTCTTTCTTCATTAACAAAGCACAGTGATCCTTGGCTTCTCCATGGTCAACCACAGAAGCTGCTACAAATAATTATAGTGAGTGAACAGAATTTTCACAATAGGAAGATCATGGATAGTAAATGAACCTGGCACACGTCCCCACCTGTCAGTACCTGTGGAATCACTCACTTACCTGGTTGTGCTTATTCACAGAGCAATTGATTAGCCATGAACTAAAGCAGACAAACATAAACATTCATGTGGAGCTAACATATCAATCAATCAATACATCTGGTTTTTGTAGAGCGTAATAACTCACCTGTAAGGGTCTCAAGGAGCTGGGGGGGAGGGTTCTGCTGTTTACTCAAAGAGCATGGTCTTGAGGTCCTTCCTGAATTGAGTAAGAGATGGTGATTGCCTGAGATTCAGAATGGGGGAGTTCCAGGCCCTTGCAGCGAGGTAGGAGAAGGATCTTTCTCCAGCAGTGGTCCTGCGGATCCGTGGGATGGTGGCAAGGGCCTGATCAGCAGAGCGGAGATGCCGGTGCGGGTGTGGAAGGAGAGGCGGTGGTTGAGGTATTCGGGTCCAGCATTGTGAAGGGCTCTGTAGGCATGCGGGAGAAAATTGTAGGTGATCCTTTTGTTGACCGGAAGCCAGTGGAGGTCTCAAAGGTGGTGGGTGATGTGGCTGAGGCAAGGGATGTTCAGGACCAGTCTGGCGGAGGCATTTAGGATGTTTTGCAGCTTCTTTTGGTGTTTTTTTAAGGTGCCGGCTTAGAGTGTGTTTATCCATGGTAATTCATGGTTTTCCATGGTGTGCCTATGGGCATCTATGGTTTCTGCTGATACCATAGCCAATGGCATGGATAAAGCATGGATGCCCATGGTTTGAAAATGTATATTTTTTCAGAGAGCGAAATAGATTGCAAATATAGTCATACATGCATAAGAAGTATGTATGTGGTCACGTCTTTAACTTCTGTACCCACAGACATTTGCACCTGCAATGATTAATGCAGTGGTGCATGGTGGCTAAAAACTCCTTTTCTCTCAAACGACTGAAACAGCAAAGCTGTCAAGGGCTGGATGTATGTGGTTGATCCTTTGCCTGCTTGCAGAAACACTGACCTATTCCAAAAGCCATTTTGTCTGCCCTGGATAAAAAACAGGATACCGAAGGATGTTATTTAGAAAATGATAGCAAACATTACAGAGGAAAGGCTTTTAGGGCACCTAAAATTACTCTTAAATGCTATTTGATTTGACGGGACCAGTTCTCTTGATAGGGCCCTCAGGCCTGTGAATACTGGACTGGAAAGGCAGTGATCAAAATGGACCGTGAGGCTTGTATCTGCATAAAAGAAAGGCTGAATAAGGGGTACATCTTCAGGTCTGCAAGTGTTGAATTAGAGCATTGAAACTAAAGCCCACAAGTGGGGAGCAGCCGCAGTAAAGCCAAAATTGGACACAAATGCAAAGATCAGAGTGCAGGAAAGAATACTGTTGACGCAACCACTTGCAACTTGCATTTAGTGTATGATAGGCAGTGCTTAATTTGTAAAACACTAAGTGCCAGGGCCCTTCTCGGAAGGTCACTGCTGCCTGCACCACATATTGCCCCTGTCAGCACTGCCAGTGACAGTACCAACATACCATCTAATCATCGCACTTTTACAAGTGTGACAGTTCAGACCCTTTCAGGCTACACAAAGCTAAATTAATGGTGTGAGAGGCTGGTATTATTAATTTCCATTACGATTTGCCTGCATAAACATGGTTGTTGTGCTCATCTCAAAATTAAACAGACAGTGCCATCATGTGGTGAACTGTCTCCAGAGCCGGTGCTGACAAATAAGTGCCAGTGCTGAGTACCGGAAACCACCGGCTCAAATTAAGCACTGATGATAGAGATGTGTGAAGTTTTAATTTATCGATATGCAAAACTTTTGCTTGTAACTGAAAATTCTAATGAAAACGTTTTGCTGAACATTTCCAGACAAAGCTTTCCTTTGCAAGATCATTTTTTCCTGGAAGTGGCTTTTCTGATTTGTTTACGCAGATTTTCGATACTAAAAACATTTTGCTATATTTATTTTTAAAGCTCTGCAATAGTTGCAAACACTGTGACATGTAAAAAAAATAATAATGCACAAAGGGTCAGACTGTGAAGCAGCCATGATGGATTGGTCATGCCCTCTATGAAGAATAGGTTGACTGCCACAATCCTTTGGGGAATGTACATTAATCACTGGGTCTAAGAAGGACACACTAGCAGCAGTGGCCACCGTATTGAGAAATCTGTGAAGCATCATGTGTCAGTATTGCCAAGTTCCATGGCAAAGCTTCCATTGTGACACTTGACCTGGCAATACAAGAAGAAAGCGGCACACGTTATCTACACTCACTTCCCTAGGACATATGACAGTTATGTATGTGTGTTGCAGGGTTATATTGGTATCAAAAATATGGAACGAAGGTGGGATTCTCTAAAAGAGGCATATTTTCTCAACTTCACTGAGATAAAAAAAATGCAAATGTTGCCAGGACTCTTTGTGCATGGATTAGTTCACAATGGTGAATGACACCTGAATATAATTGAGGCCACTTCTGCTCAGGCCCACCTACCCCTGCTCAATCTGCATACACTAATGTGCCCGTAGTCAGCTCAAGTCAGCTTTTTATATCCAGGGGCCGGCCTAGTGGGGGACTGACATTGACACCTCCGGCCCCTTGGTGAAAGGGGGGTAACAGAGGCTCATCTACCTCCTCTAGATAGGCTGCTCAGTCCCCTGCTGGGCCACTGGCGGCATCTGAACAGCACAGACACATCATGTGCTCTCTCCTTTACACAGCGTGAGGAGAGTCAGGCCACTGGGCTGTAGAGGACTGGCACATATTATAGTGGCAAGACAGGCCTTCTCAGCTGTTGCCTACCAGGGAGAGTTGCCTATAGATCTCGCTGGTATTTTTTATTTTAGTTTGCCAGCCCTGCATTCAGATCAGTTGCTCCTGCCATGTGGGGCATGGATGACGTGTATGTGTGAGACCATGCATGTACAGACTTTGCATAGAGTGTGTATGTTACATGTGGCTGTGGCCATGTAGGAATTCATGTTGATTGCCTCCACTGGAGTGGAACCCAAGATGGAAGGTTACCCTCAGGTGTCTCCTTCTCTTGTCCTTTTGTGTTGAGTCTCCCTCGAGAGGAGACATTCAACTCCACCCCCTTCCTGCTGACACTGCATGATAAGAGTACGGTGGCTCAGAAGAACTGACATCACTACTCCAGGCTGTGGATGGGTAAGCATCACGTTAGGACTGATTCAATCACAACTCTGGAGAGACATCAGTAGGACCCTCAGGAACCAGATATAACCTCCCTCCCCCAGGGAGGGGAAGTGTCTCTGGCATTGTGTTAAAGCAAGCACAAGGAGATGATGGACGGAGCGCTGACACTTTTCAGACACTCACCCCCAGTCACAGATCTGGGTTGAATCCATCATCGTTCTTTAGCTCACTTCACCACCCCAGTTCAGACCCAGCTATATGCAAATCAGTCTTGACCCTGTGCCTCATGGGAACAGTCCAGCCCGAACTGCCAAGCCAGGTCTTCCCTAAACCAGCAACAAGCATCCTGGGACCGGTTTCTGGGTAACACCCCTCATCAGCCAGGCTAGCTTGAATCCAGTGGCAAAGTGAGCAAGGGACCCACGTCTGGGCATACCCTGTCAACTCAGGGCGAACAAAGCAAACATAAGGAGATAATGGATGGAGAGCTGAAACTTTTAAGACACTTATGCCCAGTCACAGATCTGGGTTGAATCCATCATCGTTCTTTAGCTCACTTCGCCACCTCAGTTTAGACCCAGCTATATGCAAATCAATCTTGACCCTGTGCCTCATGGGAACAGTCCAGCTCGAGAGGAGACACTCAACTCCACCCCCTTCCTGCTGACACTGCATGATAAGAGTACTGTGGCTCAGAAGAACTGACATCACTACTCCAGGCTGTGGATGGGTTAGACACTCGGGGGAGGGTAAACATCACGTTAGGACTGATTCAATCACAACTCTGGCGAGACATCAGTAGGACCCTTGGGAACCAGCTATAACCTCCCTCCCCAGGGGGGGCAAATGTCTCTGGCATTGTGTTACCACTCGCTTCCTGCATAAAGCAGAGCAGCTAAATATGTCTCCCAACCCACAGTACTTCTTACCTGATAATAGTATACCAATCGAAGGACCCTCTGGGGATTATATACAGTACAGTGTTGTGTGTGAGAAACAAAGTAAGCAAAAGCACTGGCTGGACCCCGATTTAATCATTATTATTGGGCATCCCGTTGAGTTCTGACCCTCTGCCCCGCACCACCTTCATGAGTAATCCTTAGACTACTCTACATTGCTCAATAATAATGTAAAGCCAAAGATAAAAGGCTTTGATTGTTATATTCTAAGGCCAGTTACCCCAGTCTGCACCGAGACTACCAAAAAGGTTTCCATACATGTGCTATTCGTGATCCTGGGAATCAATTAAAAATTTGGTGGGAACAGAAAATTATCAGATTTGTGATGAAAGAGCTAATGCTTTCACTGAGGAGTTTTCAGCTGGGGGAGAATAGTGCAGTGAAAGTACCACTAGCAGTCTGAATTCTACATTCTTAGTGCAGGTACTTCCGCCATACATTCTGCACTCACAGGGATTCATTCCAAGATGGACAGGATAATTTGAAACAGTACCCTGTCCACCAAACTCATAATCTATCTGCCTCATTTAGAGACTGCTGGACTTTCAGCTCTCTGTTGTGGTTCCATTGATGGAAAGCTGCCTTCGATTGCCGGATGGATTAGATGCGATTGGTGTAAAGCCAGCACGCTGCCCACTATATTTAGAGTGGATGGTCTAAAGGTTGTTTTGTCCATCACCACCAGGAAAAACCTGGTGACAAGGAACAGAAAAAATAATGTCTCCACACCCTGGGAAAAACTCTTGAGGGGTGGGAGTCGTTAGTTTTTTTTTTGTTTGTCAATAAGAATCTCCCACTTCACGAGTATGTTTTATACAAACAAACAAAAAATAATTGGTGGATGGCCATCAAAATAAACCACGGCCTTTCATCAGACTCTTTGTACCTTCAAGTGAACATCTGTGACTGAAGTTCCTTGCAATGTACAGAAATGGTCCGTGGGCTAGCATTCATCTCTGAGTAGGACAGACTACCGTCTAAATCAAGCTCTTATTCTCTGACCCTGGCACACCAATGATGCTGGTTTGCTGCCAGTTTAACCTTACTGTTAATGAATATCTTAAACAGTGTGAAAAAATGGAAATTTCTATAGCTCCTGAACAGACCAAACTTATATCATATTGATCCATGCATAAACATCGACACCTAGCTATCTGTTCACTTTGAGTCCTTGTTATGTGGATACAGAAGAGGAAGAAAGAAGCCATGATTCACTGATACACCACAGACACCTATACACAAAGGAATGGGCTCAACTAGGATGACTGAGGATACACAGGGAGAACTCTGGCTGTAACTCAAGAGGCAAGCATATAATGAGATATACCGCAGGAACACACGCGCACAGACATGGAAACAATCAGTGCTTCATTTGTAAAAACAGTAAGAGCCAGGGCCCTTGTTGGGAGGCCATTGCATATTGCACCACCCATTGCCCCTGCCAGTGCTGCCAATGACAGCACCAACACAACTACCAATCCTCACACTCTTTCAAGCATGACGTTTCAGACGATTACAGGTCCACACACCTTTCAGAATGGCACGGAAGGCAGGTATTATTCATTTTAAATGTAGAATAAATGAAAAAACAGCTGTTATTGTGCTCAACACTAAATTAAACAAGTAGTGCCACGACGTGGCAGACTGTTATAAGTGCTGATGTTGACAATAAAGTGCCGGTGCCGAGTACCGGAAACCACCAATTCAAATGAAGCACTGGTAAGCATACACCTACACATGTAAATGCAGACTCACACACACACACACGCACAAGTATCTACATGTAGGCACACAATGCACACACAAACATATGTGCAGAAATACACACCCATATTTACACACACATGTACAACACATGCACATACATGCATACAGACACATGAATACAAACACATACATGCACAACAACCACTTTTGAGCACACTGTCGCATATGTACTTACACATAGATATATAGACACACAATCACACACACTTATGAACATGAACATTTACACTGAATGAGGTATACAAATAAACACACTGATAAGTACACACATGCATACACAGAATTTCGATAAGCACACGTGCGCAAAACACAAACATGCATACACATACATAAACACACAGACATTAATGAATAGGCACACTCAAACACACATGTACAAACGCACAGATATACTCATGGACACACAAAAACATATACAGATAAGAGCGCATCCAATTTTCTTTATCGATACAAAAGATAACATTAAGTCACGTTTTCTACTTTTATAGCCCTGGTATTAAATTATTCCAATCGTGTCATATGACATTACAATACAGGCACAGCTGCCATGCGTTTTTAGGATTAGTAATCTTTCTTTCCCTTGCTATTCTGGTCAGACAGACGCTGGGGGCGTTCGTTCTTGTTTCTCTGGTGATGGAGTGCTCTGATACAGCAGCTCGAAAAGAAAACATCTGACAGACCAACAAAAAACCCAAGCTACAGAGATTGATCGACTTCCTAGTAGGTACACAGAATAGGAGGGGGAGGATCCATAGGCACTATAGGTGAGTATGTTGCAGAAGATGGATACATGAGGCACGGTCAGTCGTAAAAATGACAGACACAAAATGACAGATCTCACAGGTGAAATGTAGTGAGCGGGGCCTTGGGAAAGGAATGGAGGGTAAGTAGAGGACAGACATAAGGACCAAGGAGCCGACATCCCCTAACCCTTCCCCACACACACTTAAATCAAGGCCTTCATAATGGGTACCAACAGCAAGCCAATTATTGGCAGCACTTCAAATTGTTTTGGAGAAACATTGCTACAGGTTTATTATAAATTAGTAGCCAAGGAAATGGGTTAACTTACAAGCGATCTAGGGGTGTCTGGTGATGATAGTACCTTTGCAGGCCACCCACCTGCTTATCAAAAGATCCCTAGGGCCAGACTCAATCAGGAGCTATGCATTTTGGGGTTTGCCCCACTTCTGGACCCTATAGTCAAAGCCTCAAAACTCAAAGGCAGGAGTAGCATTACCAGGCACGCCTCCAGTTGCTCAGGGTTGCAACCGCCCGTGGGACTAATGGGGCACCAACTCTTTCATCTCATGCCCCTGCTGTAAGGACCCCCTGAGGATAGGCAGGACGCACTCTTATCGGCACCTTCAAATAGTAGTTTTCATAGGCCAAAGAATCACCCCGTGTCCAACAGAGGCGGCTACTGTTGATTCTGATCCCACAAAAAGTACCTTAGCTCCTTGATGTGACCCCTTATTTACACCCTGGTTTATCAAGGTCCTCCTGCCGGCCCAAGAGCATTGGTGTCCAGCACTGATAATCGGAATCTGTCATCCATCGCGTATCCCTTTGTATTTGCGTTAATGATTGTTAGACGGACCGGGAGGGTCGGCCGAGGACAAGGGGAGAGGTCTCCGGGGAGAGCCGTCTCCAGCGATCGTACAGACGAGTAACTTCCCCCCCACAGATGTACACCACACAATGATAGGATTTAACGTTCTTTATAAGCGATTTCTTAAGGTACGATGGAATGGTACAAGGAGGTCTGGACTCAGGGGTCCCCTCGATTCTAGTCTCTTGGTTTGGGAAAGAGGGTAGCGGGACAGTCTGGTTACCAATCTGGTAGATGCGGTGATGGATAGCTCACAATCCTCGAGCTCGGTATTCGGGCTTGGACGGGCCGCGGCAGCGCCAGCAGGTCCCGGTGAAGGTGGTCGTTACACGGTCCGCGGCAGCGCCAGCAGGTCCCGATGAAGGTGGTAGTTCCAACGGGCCGCGGCAGCGCCAGCAGGTCCCAACGAAGGTGGTAGTCCAACGGGCAGCGCCAGCAGGTCCCAACGAAGGTGGTAGTCACAACGGTCCGCGGCAGCGCCAGCAGGTCCCGACGAGGATGGAGGTTGCAGAAGGCCGCGGCAGCGCCAGCAGGCAGGACGATAGTTCACAAGGCAGGGCTACGGCAGCGCCGGTAGTCCGTCAAGGATGAGTTCTTCTCGGTGTCTCTCGACTCCAGGATACAACTCCCTTCCTGCTCTGGAGCTGCCCTAGTTATAGGTCTGGCGCCCTTTGATGTCCGGGCCCTCGCACTTGGAGGTCGGAAGGTCCGGGATGAGGGAGTCCAGACACCCAGCAGGGGGGTGGAGCCAGCGCCCGGGGGAGCTGGAGGGCGATCGGCACCTGGCGGGGGAGAGCCATCGGCACTTCTTTCTCCCATTGACCTGCCAAGTGGTCCGTTCACCTCCTGGGTGGATGGTGGTGCCGGGATGTCGGGCCTGGCCAGGCCCAGGGTTAGGGTCGAGCTGAGGCCATGCGGCCTCGTGGTGCAGTGTCCAAGATGGCGGCTGGTCCGGCCGGGGGAGCCGGTAGTGGTTCGGCCCCATGATACCTGGATGTCCGGGGGCAGGAGTTCCGTCGGGAGAACGGGGGGCGGGTTGTTTTCTGTGGGTACACCTGGAGGGCCGGGGCTGGGGCCCTGTCAAGCGGGGAGGGAGCAAGCCCTTCATGTGGCCTGTCCAACAATGATGCTGTGCCTTATGAAACCAAAGAGCCATCCACTGCCACACGCCACTGTTAACTCTTCCACGCAAGAGCTCAATTGAGGTTTCTAACCTGCCCCCGCGAGTGAGATGATCTCTGGCTACATGAACTCACATGAACCCAGGACTCTACTGATGTCGCCTATAATTTGCTTCATGGCTTGGACCATTGGGCTCCGCCCTATGTCATTAGTGCTTTTCCCTCCAAGTGGATCAATAGAATATGGGGCAGCCTCGGCTGCTGTACAACTTCTGGTGAAACTTGATTTTAAGAGTGACCTATGGCAGTATCATTAATTTTAGCTCCCCCCCCAAGCGAGCCAGAAGATGGGTGTAACGGAAATTTGTCAGGGCCTAATGTACAGCTTGAATTGATTAAATCCCAACCTACCCAGCTTTCTAGCTTTCTCTGAGGTGAGCCCAGCTTGGAACACCAAAGTTGTTGCCCCAATCCTCAAAGAGTATGTGGGATAACGCATGTCTGTGTGTTCTGAGAATAGCAGCAGGACCCCAGTATGTGATTAAACTGGTGCTGTGTCATCGGTTTGGCATCTGCTTGGGACAACAAATATCTTGTTCCTGGTGGCTCCAGTTCTAAGTATGCTCTGACCAAGGCCACAGGGAAACACGCATGGGCCTCCAGGGCCTGAAAAACAAAAGTCCTACCCTGTCCCATTGATCTGTTTTGGATTTGCAGATCCTTATCAATAGCTCGTCTTCTGTCAGGGCTACATCATCCATACACAGGGCTTGCATGCCAGCATTCCCTTTCGATCTGGCAACTAATTCCCCTCATTTAAATGCCCCAAAAGTGTTCAAACGAAGGCTCCAGAAACAGCTGTCCCTTGGCTTGATTGAATGGCTCTCCACACACAGTTTAGCATGTACCTCAGTGGAACTTGATGGGGTTTCTGTTGTTGGGATCTTTATATTCTGACCTTCCCCGACCCTTATGTTGCTACCGAAGCATGGCTCTGTCTCTCATCCCTGTCCCATATGACAGAGTCTTGTACTCTTACTTCCAAGGGTCAGGCTTTGCTGCTTCTAGCACCAGACGCACTTAGCAAAGTGTAGACACAGTTCTTATAACTCACCGCTGTGTCTGGGTGAGTAATAGATCGCCTCCTCTCACGAGCCGTAGGCCCACTACAGTAGGTGCCAGAGATGTGGAAGGAACTGTGGGCATGCTTGTGGCCATGCTGCCCAGAAAGACTGCCAGTGGAAATGGAATAATGCATCAGATGCTTTATTCTTGGCACCCTCTATACGTCGACTCTCTACCAGCTCTCGCAACAGACACAGCACTTTGAGGCAGGAGGAACATTTAGAATTAATGACCCGAACCAACGCCAAGTTCTTAGGCCACCCTAGGGTCCTCTTAGACAGAATGCGGGGCCAGAAATGGAATGCAATAACTATGATGAACAGTTCTAACACCATGAAATTTGATATGATTTTCCTCTTCTGCCAAACATTGGGCCACTTCTGTGCACACCACATCTTCCACAGTATTCTGACAAAGCCTCCTTGTTGGAACTAGCACAGTCTTGATGGCCGAGCGATGCCCCAGCCAGGCCAAAGGCACCGCTCCCAACAAGAGCAGGTGAATATAGACACAGCACAACCCGTGCTCATCCTTGGGTAGCTTGCCACTGAGTAGTCAGGCATCCTTCAGAAGCATGTGTAAAGCAAGAGCACAGCACGGACACACAATAAATATTCTGCATGACACAAAAGAGAGACTTCACACTTGACGTTGAAAACTGCTGTTTATATTCAACACACACATTAAACAATGCAACATGAATTTCATGGAATCTTGACAATATAACTAGCGGTACTAGACCCAATTCGTGTTGATCTCGGTAATATGCACACATGGGAAATGTCCTATTGTAATCTCCACAGAGCACCCTTATGTGGTGCGACACGTTGCCAGTCCCCGGACCACCCTCACAATCCTAATTATGTAATTTCCCACAGCTATTGAGAGCAACCTGGGCTACAATTATATAAGTAATATGTACATACACAGAATTATAACTCTTTTAGCGACACCGCAGGATGAAGCCATGTAGAGAAACCCACTGTTGAGAGGTAAAGTGCTTTTGGCACGAGAACAATGTATAAACCAACACCGCCGAACAGTGTCATGGAGCATAGTCGGTCCACAGATAGTCACTCCAGCACACTCACGTTCACTTTGCACCGCTGCATAATGTGACAGGTACCGGTCGCATGGACACATTCACACACATACACACCCGAAACCCTAATGCGGTGCCACTGATACCAATAAACATCGTGATCCACCCACAGGTAAGTTTGTATGTCTGAATCTCCCAAAAAGAAGTATATATCCCACATTGGTGGAGAATATACACTAGTTGTTAAAATACCCCTCACACACCAAAAGGGCCCTTGGTGTCATGCTTCATCCTAGGGGTCTTCCCGCCCCTCTACGGGACGGGCGTGCTACAACCTACATTTGCGTGGGAGCACTGTTGTTATGAGACAACTATGTGTAGTGTGGGGGTGTGAGAGGAAGGGTCTGGAGTGAATGGAAATGTGAGATAAAAAATACCTGGCTTGTTGATTTAGAAAATTTTAATATACCGTTGAGCTGGTATTAGTAAAAAGTGGGGGGGAGGAGGTGTAAATGCCTCAATGAGCTGTGCCTCCTATGTCTGCTGACATGTTTCGAAGCTCCCCAGGCTTCTTCTTCAGGACCTTAAGGATCCCTTCCTATACTCACTGTGTCATGTCATAACGTGAAAAAATAATGTGTGTGCCAAGAAGAAATGACTTCCTGGGAATACATAATGCCTCAATAGGTCTATGTAGTCGATATACCTAAAAGAAAACACAAAAGGGAGATAAAAAACATATTCATGTTGCTAAATGATCAATCCATCGTGAGCATTCAGTGACCTGCAAGAAAGTGATATGGTAATCTCCTTTTAACGCTATTTTAACGTTATAACGTGTTCTGGCGTGAAGATAGGATGGGTGAAAAGGACAAAGACAAAAAAACGAAACGCACATGAAACATAAAGCACACTCTCTACGTAAAAAGGAACAGAGTTCCTATATTCATACTATCCCAAGTCTATGTCGTTGAGATCGGTGGGAAGACATCAAAAAATCAACCTACTTGCTGTTGACCAAATGAAAGACCTCATGAGCCTGTTGGGTGGTAGGAGTGCCTAATAGGCTATCTACAGGATTGAAATGAAAATTGTTTTGCCAGCCGTATTGTCAAACTGTAAGAGATTCTACCTGCAAGAAAGGGAAACCTAGTCTAACGGCTATGCCGTACTTACGACTCCGGGGAACATTGTCCTGCGAGTATTACCAGCCCGATCAGCTCCGTCGGTAAAACTGAGTGAGTTAGCTGATGTTTAAATAACGGGCTCAATAAAGTTAGCGCGCAAAGTAGAGTGGCTGCACCTGAGTGTGGCGCGATACCATGCTGACTCTGTTGTGGATGACCCGTAACCGTAAGTCTCCGGACGGGGTCATATGGAGGAGGAGTTACGCAATAGTGTTCACTATCAAGTGAATACGAGATAGTGGTTTATAATAGTAATTGTACACAAAAGAAGGGTAAATGGTACTGATAACAGGTGAAAACCTCAGTGATTGAGCAATGGTAAGGCAAAAAATTACTTAAGGTAATTACCACTTGAAATGGAAAACAGCGAGAGGAAACCACCAAAGGAACAAATACTACGAGTCGTGTTAAATACATTGGCCATATCCATGAGTGATCATGTCAGGAAAAATTACCCAAAAGGTAGAAGAGTAGATCTGAATATATGAAAGCGCCAAGTCTAGATATAAATATAAATATAAATATATAAATATCTAACAAATATTAACTGTGGAAGAAACAAAATGCTTACAGATATTTGATGACATGGCCCGTGCGATCTGGTCAATTCTATCTAAGAATGATCTCTAAAGGGATAGCAACCGGTTAGTTATCCCCTATATAGATGCCAAATGGGTGATTGTATTTCGCTTATTTGGTTGGTAAGGGGCAACGTTAGTTAATGCACAGATTTTTTCAACATTACAACCTACAAGGTTACTAGGAGGGCGTAAATCATAGTTAGTACACTGGTACATTTTTTTTCAAAGGTGGAACTGGTTCCATGGTATATGCCACTGATACCAAACAGGTCAATAGATAACACTTCACAGACCTGTGACTCCAAGCCTCCCGCCACCTTCCAGTTCACCCCCACTGTCCCAGACACCCCGTGTGGAAGTTCACCATTCCCTTCCTCCAGACACAAGGCCACTCATGGCTGAGGTCACACCTTATCTGGGTCCCCGGAAGACAGCTGTGTATAGACAGTAAGCATAAACAAGAGGTCGACATAAAGGGGGTCTTGGTGCCACTCAGGAAGCTCACCAACAAGTTGTGAAGTAGAAATGAGATGAGAGCAACAATTCATTACAAACGGGGTGCATTAGGGCCTTCTGGCACCAGCCCACTTCTGCAAAGCAGAGGGGGGTCACGCTGTCTCTCAACCTGCTCCAGAACATTCTCGGAAGCGTCCCTCCAGCCTAGTCAATTCCTCTCAATCCTAACTGGTGCCACAGAATTTTAGAAAGGGCCAGATGGGGAGAGGGCAGTCGGTCCATCGTGATGGTGCGAGTGAGGAAGCAAGTAGTGAATTTGGAACAACATGCAGGGGACTATCTTGGATTGAGGAGGCACTTAGTTACACGTTGATTTGGGTTGTGCCACAGCAATCTTGGCACAGGGTCAGGCGCTTGATGAGATGAGTCATACCAAACACTTCAGTTTACACGAAGTACAGTTACAATTCCATACCTCCCTGGAAATGAGGCATTATGTCCGGCACACCTTTATGTCTTTCGCACCAGACGATTCCGGTCACACACTCAGGTGGAAGTTCCACAAAGCCTCACGAGGTAGAATGGAACTCCGCAATGCATGCGTCTCCCCACCTCTGAGGGTCGCAATGTATGAATTGGACACCACACGCAATGAGCATGCAGCCGGCGTGGTGCATGAAAGAAATGAGGCACAGTCAACTAAGCGGGCCAATTTGAAGCCCACAACAGGTGAATCCTCTTACCACCAACAATACGTTTATGCGTGCCAAGGTCCCTGCAGTGCAGGGACCACTTTGCCACAGATGCGGCAACTTCTTGAGCTCCCCACTAGGCACTCCGTTCTCCAGGCATGATTCTCTAGGTCCAACCTTTCAGCAGAGCAAAGTGGCACTTAGAGGGCACCGATCTCCAGTAGATGGTGTGGGCCCCTCTTAGATGATGTGGGCCCTTGTAGGAAATCTTTGATATCCCTGAGACCTCTGAGGGAACAGGAGACCAGCCAACTGGTCCTTGCGAGCCCACTTCAGGGTGCCACGTCAGCAGGTCAGCAGCCCAAGCCAGACACTATTCAGGAAGGCACGTGGTCCTTTCCACTGTCAGTTATCCTCTATGTGCACAACAGAGTCCTCTGGCAATGTGCACCCCGCAGACCAGGTTCTCTCGTCCTGCATCCCCACAAGTGGATCTCTCCTCTTGGTTGAGTAGCACTGGGTAGTTATACCCCATTGGGCCTTTCAAGCTGGGGGAGGTGCAAAGAGTATTCCTTTGAACCACACATGTGTCCCCAAATTTCCGTCCTGTCTGCCATAAGGCCAAGGAATCAAGATCTCTATCTTTATGGGGGGCTATGTTCTGGCCCAGAGGCCAGGTGCCACAATCTCTATCCCCCATATATTCTGCCAGACCCGCAATTGGCAGAGGTTGGTTGTCTCAATTGCATGCCCAATGGTTTATGGCTGTCGTTCTTGTGTTGACCAGCGCCAAACACCATGGCACACAAAGAGTTTGATGCATATAAAGGCCCACTTTCCATAAGTGGTATTTCCACGTAAGATATGCCAAGCCCACCATTACCATTGGAATGGGTTTGGCCTAGCAAATCCATTGATAGGAAACATCATGAGGCTGAGCCAATGCAATCTATCATTGCAGCTTGAAATCAGGCCCGGGTGTAGTTCGCGGAGTTTTGCTACGTGGAACTCTGCGAAGTGACAAAAAAACTCTGCGGAGTGCAGTGCAAACTGTCACTCGTGCTGGTCTTCCTGCCGCCCAGGTAGAAATTCTGCCCGAGTGGCAGCCAGCAAACTTACTGTTCACAAGCGAGAGCGCAAGTGGTGAAAAAACTCTGTTGCACTACGCGGAGCAGAGTTTTCTGCACTCCGCGAACTACGTAGAGCACGGAGTGCAGTAAACTCCACAAACTCTGCGAATGGAGCGGAGTTCACCACCCAGGCCTACTTGAAATACAGGTGACCCCTCCCCCACGCTAATTTAAGGGAGGTGTAAGCCTATTCGGTAGGGGAACTCTCATGGGTCTTCCTTACTACCTGGGCAGCGAACACTCGTGGGTGCCTGCCCAGCTCTTCACTTTCCATCCAAGTAGAGGCAAAATGTCTTTCTCACAGCTGTAGAGGGAAAAAGGCCCGGAGACTTAGGGCTCCACCCAAGAACCAGCTCGCACCCTGGCTGGCTGTGGCAGGCTGGCGGCCTTAGTCTCCAGGACACACGTAGTGTCATTGCGCTATCCGGCTGACAATGGCACTTCGGATTCACGCTAAGCACTTCCTTAGTGCCAACACACACACCAGCCTGTCTTTGCAGGCTGGTGGCAGAGGCCTAGAAACTTCACTGGAGCAAGGGCCCAGGCTGACCGGTACTAGCAGGCAGGAGACAGGTCCAGCACAACCTTGGTGCTAGTGCACCCACAACTTGTCATGAAATGTGGACGATTTGTTTCACCCCCTCAGCTAAGCGCCGCTTCCTACGAGACAGGAAAGATGCTTTCACTTCTACACTGCACCAACAGTGGGGAATGACTCCACCATAAGGCTGCAAAGAGGCCTCAGCAACCTCAGGAGGTGTCCCATGGAGGGGAACAGATATCCGAGGTAGGGGGACCCCACCTTGGGCCTCTTCCCTGTTTGCACAGTGGTCACACTCGGGCCCCCACCTGGCTACTTGCCTACTCTGAGCTTCACTTCTCAGGACATCCCTAGGGCTGCTCTGGCAGTAGGGGAGGCCCCCCTGGGTAGGCTCACCAGTGGAGATGCTAATCTGAGTAGGGGCCATAATGGGCAGGTGAGTCCCACGGGGCATGATCTGTTACTCACCAATGCCATACCCGCTCTGGGTATTTGGTGCAACCTTTCATAGGACACTCCAGGGGATGACACTTAACCAACAGTGTGAGCTCCCTGCCCCTAACCCATGTGGGGAGGGTGCTCGTACCTTTCCACTGCAGTACAGTGGAAATATCCTCAGAGTTGTAGGGTCACAAACAGGTGGTAGGTGCAGACTAGGAGGACAAAAAATGCAAACACTTTCAGGGATGTTCCCCTAAGAAGGCCATGCCCAAGACTCCTCTACCTGATGAATCCTTAAATAAGTACAAATCAGAGCCGACGCATGGCAATGGCCCTTTCAAGGAGCGGTTGAATTGCTCCACATCTGCAGTTCCCCTTTCACACTGTGACTGAGCCTCACAAAGTGATTGGAAGACCAACAAGAGGATGAAGCCAGGAGGCAGCCAGGTATATATCCCCCCCACCCTCCCCCCACAGTGCTGATGTCCACCCCAGAAGTGATGTCATAGGCCCAATTTAAGACCTTTCTCCACCTTACCGTTCAGCTGACTCCCCCTCCCCTCTGCATGAGGTCATGGAAGGAGATGGGAGTGCTTTTGCAGGGGAATGTGTAGCTGACCCCTGTCCACCAAAGTATTACACTGCACATGATGTAGACAGTCACACATCAGCACAGATGGAGCTGGCCACAAAGAGGACAGCAAGGCGCACACGAGGAGAGTGACATAACACGGGGTCAAAGGCATAAGGCAGAACAACAGATATGGGGCAGCACATTAGACAGAGGATGCTGTTCACTCCCATATCGGTTTCTCCCCGCCATGACAGTGTACAGCTGTGTGCAATCTTGCAGCATGAAATATTACCTTCCTCTTCCCGTCTAGAAATGAGGGCGGGGTTTGAAGTGAATTGGCTTGATGTAAATTATAAGACATCAGAGACGCTGACAGCTGGTGTGTTGACAAGCATAATCTCGCTGCCTAATACTTTCACAAAGGTGAACATGATGCTATGATTTTTAAAGATTATCATCAGCTATGCCAGATGTTGTTGATCTGGCAGACCTGACAGAAAGATTGCACTATTGAAGTCCCATCTGGGAAAGGCAGGGCAGAGCTCGTGGACAAGGGCGCCCTCTACAGACCAGCCTACTGAAGTGGCGCTGTGGAAGGCGGGCGGCTCGCACTCTGAGGTTCTGACGTAGTGGTTGGGCCCTGCTCAGAGAAAGAACCCTTTACTGAACACAAATAGCACCTGCACGGCACTGCTGGGGAAGACCAACAGCATGGAGAACGCATAACTCCTCAGGGAGACACATTGCTAGGGTCCTATTGCTCAGAAGAAGGTCATGCACACTTTTAGAGCATTTTGCAGTAACTAATTTGTATAAAACATAAATCAATCATGAGCTTCAAAATACCAAAGATGCCTTATATTGATTCCACCTCATTTCTCCTTCTCGGGGTGACCAGGCATCCCGGATGTGCGAGGTAGGGGCGGCTCATCCATAAGAGTGTGCGTGCATTGATTTCCTAATGTGAGCCACTACACCCCAGACAGACTCCATATCCGGATGCATTTGGTTCCTGTATGGTAGGCCAGTGGTTCCCAAACTCTTGACTCCTGAGGACCCCCACTGAATCACTACTGGAATCCGGGGACCCCCAAGCAATTTTTACAATTTAAATGTCAAAAAATTAAAACAGGCCGGCTTTAGTGCTGGTGGCGCCCTGTGCGACAATGTTTGTTGGCGCCCCCCCAATGACCACCTCCACCAGGGAGTCTCTCACTAGCACCCTTTAACAGTGACGAAGTCTCCATAACCACACTCTCTCAGATGCATTGAATTAGTTATATAGCGCCACTCATACCAGTGCAGGGTGTTCGAGCACTTTGCATCACACACACATTACACAGAGACAATCAATCATACGTGTGTAAATCAGTGTATAGGAAATGTTACATAAGCCAAAAGACTAAAAGTGTAGGAGTCACATGTCATCCATACTGGTAGGCAGTATAGTTTAAGAGTACTTGGTGTGGAGAAGCCCAAACTCAGAGTCGAAAAAGAAACTGCATAGTTGGGAGTTCTCTTTAATAATAAGAATCGATTTCTGCCAAATTAATCCTTTTTGCAACATTAATCAATTTTCTAATAATGTATTCTTTGCAGTGTGTATGCAGTTCTGGGATGAAAGTCAATAGCTCACTATTCTATATTAGGAATTTAAGTTATAAATTGCAAGTAACAAAAGGAGGTTTCTTTTGAAAGCAGTAACCTGCTGATCTGTACATACGCACTCTGTAATCACTTGGTACACGTTCTTTGCAGAAGGCATATTAACCCTCTGCACTAACTTCACATAAGTCAAAACCTCAACTATGCAAAATGCTGATCTGTCTCGGACGATAATTAATCACAGGAGTTATTGTGACATTTATGTGAGCCTGGTAATTGCGGGGGAAAGAAACGCTGCAGCAGGTGCTTCAAAAGCGTAATAAACGTTCAAGCACGGCGCCCCCAGAAAGGTGGCACCGGTGGCACCGCCCTAAAGCCGGCCCTGGCGCTCCATGCTTCTTAAAGTTATAAATTGCAAGTAATAAAAGGAGGTTTCTTTTGAAAGCAGTTACCTGCTGATCTGTACATACGCACTCTGTAATCACTTGGCACACGTTCTTTGCAGCAGGCATATTAACCCTCTGCACTAACTTCACAGAAGTCAAAACCTCAACTACACAAAATGCTGATCTCTCTCCAGGAAGATAATTAATCACAGGAGTTATCTTGACATTTATGTGAGGCCTGGTAATTGCCAGCGGAAAGAAACGCTGCAGCAGGTGCCTCTAATCTAAAAAGCATAATAAACTTTCAAACACGGACCCAGGAAGCCATCGGCCGGTGCGGTGGCACCGGTCGCACCGCCCTAAAGCCCACCGGCTGCTGGCTTCCTGGGTCCGTGTTTGAAAGTTTTTTATGCTTTTTAGATTAGAAGCACCTGCTGCAGTGTTTCTTTCCGCCGGCAATTACCAGGCCTCACATAAATGTCGCGCAACACCCATTGTACTCCCGTTGGCTGAGGGCCGACACACACAACGGGAGTACAATGGGTGTTGCGCGACTGGTACACCCGGCCTACACACGACGACCTAATTCCCCTGGCCTTGCCCAACAGGTGTAAATGTAACATTTTTAAAATTAATGATAAAGAAATAAACACTCACGTGCTCTAGTAGTGGTCCGAGGTGCCGGAATGCAGGTATTTAGCGAGGCGAAGCGGAGACAGGGCATTGGGCGGCAAAATGCTCCTGGGCTGGCTGCAGACGCGAGGGAAGACGCACTGCCGTGGGAGCGTGCGCGTCTATGAAAAAATAAGCCAATCACCCTTCAGCTTCCCCGGCCTAAGCTGAAATGGTGATTGGCCCGATTTCTTTTGGTCCCGCCGCCCCTACGCTGTCATTCACAATGCTTGTATGCTTAAATGCTTCGTAATATTTAAAAATAGCTGACTCGAAGGCACTCCAGTTCGCGGACCCCCTGGGAATGTGTCACGGACCCCTGGGGGTCCGCGGACCACAGTTTGGGAAACGCTGTGGTAGGCTATGGGGCAATGTGGCAAGGATTGACTGAGGCTATGTTAATGAACTGCGCATGTTAGATTGGCCGTGTTTTTGCTGTGGCCAGTCTGACATGAGCAGTTCTGACTTCCATAATCAACGCTACTTGGGAGCTGAAAGAGCTTTGACACAGGCCCATCAGTCTCCGACAGAGTGTTGTGTTTCCCTGACCCAGCCAATCCTGGCACTGCTCTTATGCTGCTTGATATTAAAAGCAGCATGATAGCAGTGCTTGGGTTGGCTGGGATGTTGTTGCCCAGAATGCACATCTGTGGCTTGAATGTGAATTTACCTTGAAAAAATAAAAGACAAGAGGCGTTTTGCAAAACAGGAACAGTTGGCTTATTTAAATGCAGTGGCAAGGATAGCATGTGACAGAGTCGGGGTCTGAAGACTGTCTCAAAGCACATTTTTTATTTATTTGTAACGTTTTGTAAAGCGCGAACATGACCCTAGAAGGTATCAGAGCACTTCACATTTAGGGTAGGTAGGGTACAATTGTGGGAAAAGAACATTTGTTACATATATGTGCACAGCATGGTAAAGCAGAAGTTCACAGTTGCACAACCATGTAGGGGTCAATCAGGGCATCAGAATCGAGGGCAGGTAAGTAAACAATAGGACCAAGGTCTTTTAAGGCAGAAACTTGTTCATTAGGCTTGTTTTCACTTCCTTTTTGAATGAAGCGGTAGACAAGATTCTATGGACTTCCGGTGGCGGAGGGTTCCATATCTTCGGAGCAATGCTCTGGAAAGGCTCTGTAACTCATTCTCTTTTTGTGGAAAATCAGTGGTTTCAGAAGCAGTGAACTTGCACTTCATGAAGATCTGCAACATCCTGATAATTTTAGCTTTTGTGCCAGATATATGGGTGTCTTGAAATGTAGGGCTTTGTGAGTCATGCAGGCAATCTTTAGCTGTATTCTTGCTTCGTACGGAAGCCAGTTCAGGGTTTTTGGGGCTGAGGATATGTGAACGTTTCTTCTTGTGGCTGGGGGATATGTGGACGTTTCTTCTTGTACCGGTAATCAGAATAGCCACTGCATTAATGGAGTCCCTTATGGGGGCCAAGTTATGTTTGGGAACACCACAAACCGTGGAGCTTCAGTAGTCTAGCCTCGGCAATACAAGAGCTTGGACCGCCAGCTTAAAGTCATCCAATGGAAGGAATGGTTTGAGTTTTCTTAGTATACCCCTCTGGTATTTAGCTCCCTTGGTGGCTATGCTGATATGATTCTGCATGCTCAAGTGTTTGTCTAGTGTCAGTCCAAGGGATTTAGTGGACTCAATAATGTGGGGGAAACAGTTGAAGGCTGTTAGATGCTTCATCCAGAGGTCGATCTTGGAAGTGTGATTAGGTGGGGCAATAAGGAGGAATTCCGATTTGGAGGTGTTAAGCATGAGGTGGTTATCAGTGAGCCAGTTTTGAGTGTTCATCAAGGTAGTGTTGAGTAAGATGAAGTCTTCTGGGGAGGAGATTTTCCTTTATAATTGAGTGTCATCTTCATACATGTGATAAAGAATGTCCACAGGGTTCAATGCATTTGCAAGTGGTTCCAGGAATAAGTTGAAGAGTATGGGTGAAAGGGCAGACCCCTGAGGAACCCCCATATTGATGGTGGCAGGCTGAGAGAGGGATCGATTCACCTTGACTCTTTGGGACCAGTTGTGGAGGAATGACGTAACCATTGCAGTACTGGCCCTGAATGGACCATCCTGTGTTCTAGAATGGACAGTACTCTGCTGTGTTTAACAGTGTTGAAAGCAGAGTATAGGTCAAGTAGAATCAGGAGGCAGGATTCATTTTGGTATAGCATTTTTAAAATGTCATCCATGATGTGAATGAGGGCAGATTTCATGCTGGGACCGCGCCAAAAAACAGATTGATGTTCATCTAAGAGTTGGAATTTTTCAATATGTAAGCAGAGTTGAGTTTGCACTCACTTTTCTAGATGTTTTGCAAGAATGGGTATGTTGGAAATAGGGCGGAAGTTGTTAAGATCAGGGCTGTTTGCATTAGTTTTTTTAGAATGGGGGTTACCTGTGCTGCTTTTAGGCAGTCGGGGATAGTGCCTTGCAATAGTAAGGCGTTAACAATCTTTGACCATAAGGGCAGAGGGGCAGCTTTTATTTCTTTGAAGATTGGAGGTAGTAGAGGGTCGCTGAAGTAGTTAGATGAGTTGATCATTAGACAAATGTTGTAGATGTCACTTTCGCTGTAGAGAGTGAAAGTGTGCCAGGAGGCATTATTATTGAGGACATCACTAGGGGGACCCAGCCGCTCCAGGGGAGTGAGTGGAGAAGCGATCCCTGAAGTTGGAAGAAGAGCCCTCTTTGATTCTGGGTCGATATTGATGCTTTTTGTTTCTTACACAAAAAATGCTGCCAATTATCGTATGTTGGACTGCTGTCACCATGGTATGGATTGTTAGGTGTGTTGACCGATTGTTGCTTAACGATTTCAAAAAGTTTTTTGGGGCGGTTTTTGACTTGTTTAAGTTGAGTTCTAAAGAAGTCGGCCTCTGCATCCTTGATTTTTCTGTTGTAACAGTTCTTAACAGATCTAAGGTGTCCTTGGTGTTCGATGGAGGGTATAGATCTTAAAATTCTTTCAGCTACCCTTAGATTGCGATGATCAGAGTTTAGGTTGTTGTGGAACCAAGGTTTGGAGATTTTGGTGGAAGCATTTTTTTGTTGTAAAGGAGCAATAGAATCCAGGATACCAGAGATAGAGGAATTATAGAAGTCTGTGAGGTCATGAACATCTTTCCAGCCTGCTTGGTGAGTCAAGGCAGTAATATAATTGGTTGCTAATTCTTTGGTATTACTGTTTCTGATGTTTCTTTTCCATTGCTTTGTTTTCTTGGGTTGGTTCCTCTTCGGGGACACCTCCCTGTTAATAAAGAAGATGATGATGTAGGGGTCAGACCAGTCACATGGGATAATGGAATCCAGTGTGATGGTGTTTCTTTTCGATGTGATAAGGTCCAATATTTCACCCTTGTTGTGGGTGGGGCTGTCGCAGAACTGGATCAGATCATGGTCCGATTGGAAGGTTTTTAGATAGTTCACTGTGTGATCATTCGGGTTAGACCAGTGGAGGTTAAATTCTCCGAGGAAGATTTGAGTCACTATAGGGTCATCGTTGGATGAGATGATTTCCATGAATTGTTCAATGAAGGACAGATTGTCTCCAGTGGCGTGGTAGAATGTGTGTAGTTTGCAGACATGGAAGTTATTGCTTGAGATGTTGATGCTGAGATATTCACTGGAGGGCACACTGGTTTTGCACATCATTTTATACATTACACGAGGCATCATAACGTAATGTGTACATTACTTTTGAGACAGAAATCTGGGTCTAGTAACAGGGCCATAAATCTGTTCATTTGATAAGAAGTGCAGGTGGGTCTCGACCTTGCGTGGACACAATGTAGGGCAAGAGGGTACATGTCCCGATGTCCGGCATAGGGAGCATGTAATCACTGCATGTAGTGTGCATGCTGTATTCTAATTGGCTGAGTGTTCCTAACTTAGCGAAGCTTCTGACTTTATGGTGCTTTGGGAACGCGCGCACTTTCTTTCAAACATGATTAATTAGCGCTAATCTTCTAAAACCATTGTCATTGCCTATTCGTAAGGATTGATCTGGGTTTTACTGTTCATGTGTTGGTCTAAGGGTTATGTGTCACCCCACCTGTGATCTATCAATCAGTTGTTTCAGGCCTAGGTTGCAGTGCTTGCCTGACCACGTATATATGACTCAGGGTTGATGGGGAGGTCATATCGGGTGGATTCGACAACAGCGATGCAAGTTCGTCATTATACATACATATATCTTGGTGTACATCAACATCGTATTTTTCAATATAAACACATTTTTGCATTGCAGCACAAGTCTGGAGGATCAGCTCATCAAGGTAAGGATATTTTTCCTCATGTTTATTTATTTTAATTAAAGTTACATTTGAATTGCAAAGGTGATCGATGCACATTCTATATATATAAAACGTACATTTAAGTAGAATGTGCCCCGATCACCTCTGCAATACAAATTTAAGCATGTCCGTACTTTAGATAATGATTTAACTTTTAAGTGCTGCCTGTGTTCACCACATTTAAAAGTCACTAGCCTCCACTGGTGGACGGGACAATCCAGGTGTTCAGCTTTTGACCAACAAACTTTAGTGAATTTAGCATATGTCTGGGTTTTTACGGAGGGTAGACAGAACATCGAGAGAAGCAAGCCTTCATTTACCCCACTGCTGGATAAGTTAGTGGCCCTCATCAGAAAGCAACTCACACAGAGGATACTGTGTACAAAAGTTGCATTTAATTTCCCTTTAGTGCCTGTCTGTGTTTTCTATGTTTTTGAGGGCTGTCAATTAAGTCATTCTGGGCCTCTTTTCACTGCAAAATTGTTATCAGAACTCGATACGTGTGCAATGTCACACTTTTTGTTTTTCAAAATCTGGTCACCCGACTCTTTCACCCACCAAATTAAACTGCCTTTATATCAGCATTATAAGTTATTTTGAACCCGCTTCCTTTATAACTCTTGGCTGTCTTTATCTTCCTCCTATATTTCCTAGGCATTGCCTCGTAGTAATACCATGATAATTACTGACCTGTGATTCTGAACTTTGCTGTCTGCTGCCCGCGCACAAACTAGGAGACTATAAGGGGGAAATTTACAAACATAGGGGCAGATTTATGTTGCACTTGCGGCACTTTTGCGCCGCCGTTGCGTCACTTTTGTGACGCAGCAGCGGCGCAAATCCTGCGCCATGGTGCGGGGTATTTACAACGTGACGCATCTGGGAGATGCGTCACGTTGTAAAGCCCTGCGCCACATGTAGGCGTTCCAGGGCAGGTGGGGGCGTTCCGGCGCAGGAACGCCTCCTAAAAGTGGCTGAGTGAAATCTACAAGATTTCACTCAGTCACTTTTAGGCCCATGCTGCGTCAAAACCCTGCGCCTGCTTGAAGCAGGCGTAAGGATTGACGCAGCATTGTACAGATAGGGCCCCCCAGATCATTGCTGGAGCTGCGTCGCGCTTGCGACGCAACTCCAGCAATGCGCCACTTTTCGGCACAGATGCGTCACGCATCTGTGCCGTTTTTGCCCCATGGTGCGCCGCATTATAAATGCGGCGCATCCATGGTGGCGCAGCTGTGGCGCATAATAACTGGCGCATCCCTGCTGATATGCAGGGATGCGCCAGTCCTCATAAATCTGCCCCATATTGTGCTGGGTTACTGCCACAAAAGTGACGCTAACCAGCGCAAAATGCTTTTTTTTGCTATTTACTTTCCACCACAAAACTTCTTTTGCGCTGGAGAGTACCTTCAAAGTAGCGCAAAGCCCTGCTTTGCGTTACTTAGCGCCAAGGTGGCGTTACATGGGTGGGACATAGCATTCCCATGCAACCACTGATGCCTTTTGACGCAAAACCATATTTACAAAGATCTGTAGACAAGGTTTTGTGCCAAAAGTTAACGCCCCTTCAAAGGAGGTGCTAACAGGAGAAATGCTTTCATTTCTCCATACCTTTCCGACTTTACATGCGTACTGCACTGTGCAGCACACATAGAAAGTAAGAAAAGCTGTGCATCGTGTCTAGGTATAGTAGTTTGTACAGGAAGGGCACCCTTCCTGTACAAAGCCTAAGCTAGACTCAATCACACACTCTAGCGCGCTAAGGTGTGTGCATGGTGCACGGCTGCTGAAATGAGCGCTGGCGCAAGGGAAAGGGAAGGAGAGAGCCACACCTCTGAAGATATGGCGCTCTCCTGCTCCCTCACTGTTGTTCAATGCAGCGCATCCTCGCGGGGGCTGCGCTGCGTTGCGCATATTGGGGCAGATTTATGTTAGACTTGCGCCACTTTTACGCCGCCGTTGCGTCACTTTTGTGACGCAGCGGCGGCGTAAACCCTGCGCCACGTTGCGCCCTATTTACATTGTGACGCATCTAGGGAGATGCGTCACGGTGTAAAGCCCTGCGCCACATTAAACCTGCGTCAGGTTTAATGTATGCAGGGTGGGCGTTCCAGCGGAAAAAGCCTCGGAAAAGTGACGCAGTGAAATCTACAAGATTTCACTCAGTCACTTTTCCGACGCTGCTGCGTCAAAACCTTGCGCCTGCTTGAAGCAGGCGTAAGGCATGACGCAGCATGTAAGGTATGGGCAGCCCCTAAACATTGCTGGAGTTGCGTCGTGTTTGCGACACAACTCCAGCAATGCGCCGCCCTTACGCCATCAGATGCGTCACGCATCTGTTTATCCTTGCGCCACGATGCGCTGCATTGTAAATGCGGCGCATCTGTGGTGGCGCAAGGGTAAACTTGCGTGACGCATCTTTCCTGGCGCATCCCTGCTGATTTGCAGGGGTGCGCCAGGAAACATAAATCTGCCCCAAAGTTTAAAAAATCTCCCCCTTAGAGTTAATGTATGTGCTGAGTATGTGCATCGGCGCAGCGCAGAAAACGAGATCCTGGCTGGTCCGGTCCTTGGAGATGCCCCACTGCTCGGGATGTAAGGACCCATTAATGCACACTGCTCGGCTAATGCGGAGCCCCAGCGGAAGCCACTGCAGCCGCAGAGGCAGGCGGAGATGCTATCACATCAAGTGGAGGGAACGGCGCGGGCTATCGCCGCCTCTCGCCTCACCTGAGGGAAAAGAGCGCTTGAAGGCAGCGGAACAAATGGGAGAGTTGGGCCAGAGAACGCCTGTGATTGGAAGCCATAACAGATGGCCAAGAGCGAGATAAGAGAGGCATCTGAAGAAGAAAAAATGTATTGCGCAGTGAAAAAAACTGAGATTGCTAAACAAAGACTGATAGCTATGAGAGAGAAGTCCTGTCCACGAGACGAAAAAACTGCGAGCGGCAGGTGTAATAGGCAAGGCCGAGCCGCTGCGGCTCCCTTCAGCATTAGTGTTATTATTATAGGGTGAGCGTAAGGCTGACTCAGAAGCAGAAAGCAGGCCACGGAGGAGAACATTAACCCTGCATGCCAGGGACAAAGGGGGAAGGGACCAGGGAAGCAGCCAGGGCAGCTCAAGGCCGCCTGCGCCAGACTCGACTTGTTCTTTGAATGCAGGCCAGGTCTGACCACGGGCTAGTAGAAACACACACCGTCAGCAGAGAGCCTGGTTGGTGCAGTGTGAATCACTTTCGAAACGTAAAAGCGAGCGTGATGAAATGCGGAGCACATTTCTGTGATGGAGCGTGTGATGCACCGTCTGGAGGGACGGAAACCTGCGTATAATTAGCAGGGGCCCAGCTTGGGCAGTAAGACTGTTCCAGTGTGAACTGCAGATGTCCTGACAATCACGCTGGAATATCATGTTAATTATTATCAGGGCACGAGTCGAGGGTACACGCGGGTGGACGGCGTCTACCCACTATTTTTACAGGGTGGACGCTGTCCACCATGCCAAGAACATACTGAACTCGTCTTGGTGTCATTTTCAGACACTGGGACACATTCAGCAGCACCTGCACATTGTCTGCAATGGAGGGGAAGCAAAGGCATGCAGGTTGTTATTACTTCAAAAAGTACTTAAGAGAGGCATGCTTTTGACTTTACTCAGTCCCCGTATATCCAGTGCTTAATTTGCAAAAAATAAGGGCCAGGGCTCTCGTCAGGAGGCCACCGCCCCAACCTACGCTGCCAATAATAGTAGCAACACAACTGCCAACCATCACGCTCCTACAAGTTTGACAATTCAGACTATTGCAGGCACCCAAATCTATAAGAATGGCTTGGGAGGCAGGTAATAGTAATTTTTAATGTATATTGAATGAATAATTAACTGTTGTTGTGGTCATCTCTAAATTATCCAGACAGAGCCACCTTGTGGCAGACTGTCATAATACCCAGAGTGGACAATTAAGGGCCATTGCGGAGAACTGGAAACCACCGGCTCAAATTAAGCACTGTGTATATCAGAGATATGCATGTACTATAAAGGTGCCGATTCCGATCCTGTAAAACCCGGGTACGAATGGTCGTACGGAGCGTATTCTCCGTCCGACTCATACCCAGGAAAACCACCTTACAAACCCGCAAGTACGATTCGTACAGAAATGCCATTTCCGTACGAGTCGTACAAAACACCGACCGGCTAAAAAATACCCACAATTCCGATCTGGGACATCGCGTACGTGACGTCCGGACGGAGTCAAGCAGCATTTTACGGACCAGCAAGTACGATTCGTGCCTAAGTCACTCCGCACGTAGCATTTTTTACGGGAGACAAAAACTGCCGGGAAATTGAGGACGACGCGAACAAGGAGCACCGGTACGCGACGGACAGCCATGGACCCCATCCTACGTGTCATCCCGGCCATCCTAGCCTATGACCTGGTGCACTGAAACCAACGCAGACGCCGCAGAAGGTCAGAACAACACCCAGGGGCAAAGGGTTGGGGGGGGGCGAGGGAAAGGAAACATACCCCCCCAAGCTAAAACATATATAACCTGCACATAACTTACCCCCATGGTCTGGTCACTTCGGGGGGCGTGTCCACCAATCCCACATACCGCCACAATGGAAGTGGACGTGGACGCGTACCCGTCACCACTACAATGGTGGTACGGCCCGTACCCATGCTCTGGGGGGCGTGGGTACGGGCCATACCACCAGTGGAGTGGTGCTGGAGGGGTACGCGCCGTACCCACGGCCTCACAGCGTGGGTACGGCGCGTACCCCTCCATCACCACTACAATGGTGGTACGGCCCGTACCCACGCCCCCACAGCATGGGTACGGCGCGTACACCTCCATCACCACTACAATGGTGGTACCGGCCGTACCCACGCTCTGGGGGGCGTGGGTACGGGCCGTACCACCAGTAGAGTGGTGATGGAGGGGTACGCGCCGTACCCACGCTGTGGGGGCGTGGGTACGGGCCGTACCACCATTGTAGTGGTGATGGAGGGGCACGCGCCATACCCACGCTGTGAGGGCGTGGGTACGGCGCGTACCCCTCCATCACCACTCCACTGGTGGTACGGCCTGTACCCACGCCCCCACAGCATGGGTACGGCGCGTACACCTCCATCACCACCCCAATGGTGGTACGGGCCGTACCCACGCCCCCACAGCGTGGGTATGGTGCGTACACCCTATGAATGCGGGGTTAGGGTCCGTCCCACCTGTACCCCTACGGCACCAGTACAGAATGGATACAAGGCATACACACGCCACAAATGTTGGCATAGGGCCTGTTGTAGCATATAAGCAGTATATTGGTGTGTGTGTATGCACAGGACAGCAGTGTACTGCACCAAGGGGGCGGGTGGGTTGGTGGGTGAGTGGGTGGCTGCAGAGGACTCCCAGCAGTGCCCAGACATATGAGGGGTGGGTGCAGAGGACTCCCAGCAGTGCCCAGACATATGAGGGGTGGGTGCAGAGGCATCCCAGCAGTGCCCAGACATATGAGGGGTGGGTGCAGAGGACTCCCAGCAGTGCCCAGACATATGAGGGGTGGGTGCAGAGGCCACCCAGCAGTGCCCAGACATATGAGGGGTGGGTGCAGAGGACTCCCAGCAGTGCCCAGACATATGAGGGGTGGGTGCAGAGGACTCCCAGCAGTGCCCAGACATATGAGGGGTGGGTGCAGAGGCCTCCCAGCAGTGCCCAGACATATGAGGGGTGGGTGCTGAGGACTCCCAGCAGTGCCCAGACATATGAGGGGTGGGTGCAGAGGACTCCCAGCAGTGCCCAGACATATGAGGGGTGGGTGCAGAGGCATCCCAGCAGTGCCCAGACATATGAGGGGTGGGTGCAGAGGACTCCCAGCAGTGCCCAGACATGTGAGGGGTGGGTGCATATCACTCCCAGCAGTGCCCAGACATATGAGGGGTGGGTGCATCATCCTCAGATGACCACAACTCCATGGGTCCATGAACGCATCCCCAATGTGCGACTATGTTGAGAGTGCCATATCAACACATCACTGACAGCAGTGTCCCACTCCCATGAGGATGGATGTCATTCCCCCACTGCATGACACACCACATGTGGGTGCGATGACAAATGACACATGCATACCCACCCCTTGCTGAGGCTACACAATACACACACTGAGATCATGTCACAAGACTGTATAGTCATGTGAAACCCACTAAACTAAGAGAGCCAAAGGGAACACACACTGTCACGCACATTCCAGGACTGATAGGAATGTACAGGTGCTGGCCCAGCCACCAAGTTGTTGTCTCCCATGGAAGGAATAGGGTGGACCACCCACAGATACAATGCCCACAATTGTCAGTCAGGTGACCAAATATCCTGCAGAACAAGTACCATATGTGTGCTAGGCTGGGAGTACACACATGCATAGTGCGGAAAAGGGACCATATCCCCATGGAGGCATGGCAACATACTCTATACACAAGTACAGTGACTATCAAGGATGGCACAGACGATGCAGCCGGACACATTGCTGAGCAGGCATGGACATAGTTGAAGGGATCCATCAGCCACCAAGGGAATGTAGACACAGGTCAGCACAACAATGGTGCAACTCCCTGCAGGGAAGATGTCAGGTGCCACAGAGGAAGGAACACTCCTTGGGACAATGTCTCAAAACACAAAGAGCATACACGACCAAAGAATAATTGCAGAGACCTTGTGATGCCACGCAGATACCAGGGTCCACCCCATGAGCAGCAGACTACTACATTTCCCAGATACCCAACGCATGATCACCACCCCAACTCATGGAGCATCAGCACCAACATCAATACCTGAAAAGCAATTGTGTGCAAAGTAAAACAAAATGCTTTATTCAGCATGAAAACAAAAAGTAGAAAAGGACACTATTTACAAAGGCCATAGGCCAGTCCAGACACGAAGTCCTGGGGGGGACACATGGCCATGCGCCTCCCCTAGCTTCCCTGCACATCAGATACCTCTGGTTGATCGACTGGGGTGGGGGCATCACGTGGGGAAGGACCAGGCACCGCAGGGACATGAGGGGGTAGAGCAGGTGTTGGGGGTGCAGGGACGGACGACTCCACCACAGGGGGTGGGGCAGCGCCAAAGGTGGAGGTCAGTACTGCGCTGCACACGTCCGCAAGATCTTGCAGCGTCTCCCCTGCACCCAAAGGAACCACAGGCCCCAAGGAGCGGGGGGGTCGGAGGGATGGGTTGCAGCGCTACTGGGGGAGGTGGTGGACAGGGGGGGGACTCTACTCCCCTACCCGTGGAGTGCCTTGCCCGGTTCCGCGCAGGTGAAACAGTGGGGCTGAGGCCCAGCACAGCCAAGTAGGTCTCATTCTCAGACTGTGGGGCAGGGAAGCCGAGGGGAGTGACATCGGAGGGACTGGGGAGTGAGGCATGCGGACTCCTACTGTGGCTGCGTGTCCGCCTGTGTGCCCTAGACCCAGTGGGTGTGCCTTCTTCCCCCTGAGTGTGCGTGACAGGAGGTGTGCGCTTGCCCTTCCCTGTTGGTGTGCTGCCTGTGTCTGGTGTTGTGCCTGCCTGGGAAGGTGTGTGTGTGCTTGGGACAGGAATGGGAGTGGGAAGTGTGGATGGCGCAGGGGTAGGTGGGGGGACGGAGCGCTGCAGGAGACTCACTGCTGCCGTCAGTGACGAGTCCATGGACCTCAGCAACATCCGTTGGTCAGACATCGTTGATGACATGCCCTCCATGTACGACACCATCTGTGTCAGCAGTCTGGTGTGGCCAAGGAGGACAGTCAGGATCGATGTCTGCCCAACCTGCAACTGCCGCTGAATGTCCACAGACTCGGCAGTGAGGGCAGCAGGGGAGACAGGGGCACGGGGTGCGGTGCCTGGCACGAAGGAGACACGTTGTTGCCCTACACGGACAGAAGGGACCCGAGCAAGTGGGAGGGCGGTGATGGGAATGGAGGGGGCGGTGACAGTTGTAGTGCTGCTGCCAGCTGTTGGAGCAGCCTCCGCCCCCTCAGGGAGTTCAGCCTCGGACCCATCTGCGTCGTAGTCGGTGGTGGTACTACCCAGGTCCTCCGCCGCACTCCCCTCGCCCTCCGTGCCACTTGATGCTGCCGACTCGCCAGGTGTGGTGGCACTGGTGCTGGATCCCTCCTCCACGTCCATGCAGGTGTCTCCCTCGGTGTCCCCCGATGATGCTGTGGGCAAGGTAAAGAGACAGGAAATAATCAGTCACCTGTGTACATCTGACACATGAGTCCAAACTAAATAGGTCACAGTGCATATCATGAAAAGCATCACGAGGAACATCTAGAATACCCAGCACATATGTAAGCCCTGCACTCCCCAGTTGGTTCACCCAACATGCCCCGTAAAATAATGAAAATCAGGACACCACAGCAAATAACTGGAAATCCAATTATACAGAGAAGCTAGTGTCTGTGAACAGTGGAGCACAGGCAGACCATGACGGCATGCCACCTCCTGGTCACTGTGAACGAAATAGTATTGGTGCACCCAATGCCAAATAACAGACGCCAATGCTGAAGGGGTCCCCACACTCATAGACCTGTGAGTACTGTAGAAAAGCAAATGTAATACTATCTGATCCATTGGGAAGCACAAAACTTTACACAATTGACATATTTGGAATGTGTGAATGTCCCACCTGTGGAACAGAACACACATGTGCATGAATATCAGAAGTCACACAAGGAGGTGCACACAAAACTACATTTACACAGTCATAGTATGAGCTGCCCGCATGATGGCAAGAAGCCAATGTTAAGAAGAAATGTGGTATCCGGAAGTACACATACATGGCACCACGGTGGTCGGGATGACTTGACACCGGTAATTTGCCTTCAGCAACAACCAAGGACTAACGCAAATGCTAACACACTGTGGGAACATGGATATGAATAAATCCTAAACAACTTTTGGCCTGAAATGTGCCCATGTTCAAATTGTGCCAGCGTGTACCACAAAAGTGTAAAAGTGGTACTTGTGCCCTCCCTTGGGAGACCTCTGTCATGCAGGCACATCATTGTCAAGTGTAGTGAGTGCCAGGGCACATGCCGTCTTGAATAACAACTTAAAACATGCCACCTGTCACATGGCCATCCGTACCATGATGACACAGTTGGCAACACATCTGACACACTACCTGTTATGTGGAGTGGCACACATGTCCAGACACAGGACAATGCATTAGCAAATGGCCCTGAAATTGTGTTGGAATAAGGAGCACCTGCACTGAGGAGACACCCTGATGTGAACGAAGAATGTCCACACAGATGTCAGCACACACAGACCAAACCACATAGCATCTGGGGCACACACCAGTGCCAATAATGGATGAGCAAGAAACTTGTTTTTTAACTTGTGACACATGCTGCAAAGCACAAACATGACACCCTGCACAACATGCCTGGGTCACTGCACGTTGAGTGCCTGTCCAGACAATCATCACACACTGGTCAGACCTGGCAAGGAGACATAAGGTATGGACATGTAGTCCTTGCCCGCAAAAACAACCCATACCTGAGACAATGTGATTGAGACAGCTCAAAAAGTGACACCTCTCAATCTGGGTTTACTAAAAAGTGCATCAGGAAATACTAAATGTACTCCACATCACCTCGTGAGGCTGCCAACACATATTTGTGACACAAAACCTCAACAGATTGTTGGACATAGACACACAGGCACTGGCCAGTGTGAGGATGCAGAAGCAAAATGGGGTCAGCCTGTACAATGGGCACATGTAGCAAACTTTAGATAAATACAAATGAGGCCAGGGAACAATGCCACAGATGCAAAACTATGCTGAACACATTGAGAATGGGCACAGTGTTGGATGACACACATGATACCGAGGCAAGGGTGTCTTAGGGTACTGAAGTGGGCACACTGCTCCATGGGCCTGGAATTATCTGACTAACATGAGCTACCGCCCCGGCACTATGCATATCTCCCACTCATGCACATCATGTCTGAGGCAACAACATCGGTCATGCATGCTGCAAGTCTGTTCATTTGAACACTCACACTCATATGTTGAGACTCAGCATCAGTGCCAACTGATATGGACCCCCAAATTACTGAACAGGACAGGGCACAGGCAAGGTAACAACACATGTCTCCGACCCCAACCCCACATGATGCAGACAGCAATGTGCATTTGGATCAACCGCCAGCCTAGATGAGCATGTGCAATAGTGATTACACACAGACCAGGGAACACATGTCAAGGAGGGGAAAGGAGGAAGAACAGCAGCGGATGACTTTGGGGAACAGGAAATACAATGCACATATTAACCCTGCCAGTGTATCGATGCGACTGGGCACTTCCCAAAGCTGGTGACACACAACAAACACACATGTACCTACCCCCTTGCTGCTGCTGCATCACCTATAACCGCCTATCCATGTCAGGGAAGACCACCGCCAGGACACGCTTCATTTGGTGGGTCAGGCACCAGTGCCCGCGGTTCTTGCCTTCTGGTGAGTCCCCCAGCAGGAACCGGGCGATCCTCCTGGTCCAGCACCGGATGTCCTGCCAGCGTTTCCTCACCTGTGCCAGGCGCCGACTGCGACCCTCCACAGATCTCACGGCCCTGACGGCCTGCTTCCATATCTCCCCCTTCTCGTAGGCGGTTACCGGTGAGGATGACAAAGTGAGACAACATCACTACACCTGCTCCATGTCACAGAGACACACATTTGAACATCTTTGATATGTTGAACAGGGCATAGTATGCTGCCAACGAATAGCACCTTAGGGACATTAGGCTCAGTGGAAGCCCCAATGCACTACATGGCATTAAAAGTACACATGTGGCATGAGGGGTGCGACACACTCCCTGATCATGGCACACACTGGACATCACAAGCAACACAAAGCTGATGGCCAGCACCTCCAAGCAGTCACATGCCCCAGGCCACTGACCCAACAACAGCAGACTACACTGACACACACAGGCACAGATCATTCACCTGCCAGTGGCAACAGCCGATACAAACCTCACTCTGCACATGTGCCACTTGCCTGGGGGGTGTCACAGGCGTGGGGTAGCCAAGCAAGTCAGACAAACAGCACGGCTTACTTCTCACATCAGATGGGTCGAGCTGTTGCCTCCTCCATGCAGCTGTGGTGCAACACTCCACATAGACACTCACCCACATGACAAGGAAAATTCACACACATCAATGTCCAGATCATTTAATCACTCTCACCACAGCTCCACTCAACTCACACACATCTGTGGGTACAGTCACCTGTCACACGGGGGGAGCACTGAATCACCTCAGGACTATAGAACAAGAAGGGCCAAGAGGATTAGCTATGCTGAATGTGCCATGCAGCATGCAGTGAATGTCACAGTAAGCACAATGCAAGTGAGGAGTGCACACATGAACCACATCATGCTCCGCATGACAGACATGAGCCATTCCCCCCCCCTCCCCCCCCTGGGACCCACTCTAAACAACATTTCATGTCTGTCACACCTGGACACAATGCCAGAAGTGCCAGTCACAAAAAGAAGGGGCACAGTCAAAGGTAGCGGAGTCAGCACTCACCTGCACCCCTGGTCTACCATACAGGCTGGGGAACTGTGGGAGGATGATGTCCAGCAACGCCTCATTCTCCTCCTGGGTGAATGGCTGGGCCCTCTCCACAGACCGCGACATGGTGCCAGAGGAATCACAAGCAGCAGCAGTGGTGTCAAATCAAAGGTTGTGCAGGCAAGTGCCCTCTCATGGGTTCTGCCTGACTTATATCTGCCTTGCTGGCCTATTTCAGTAACAGGAGTGCAGAGTGATTGGTCAGACTCCTTTGCATCCTACGTTTCCTCAAATCCCTTTAAACATACACCAGTGACAGCATTAGCAATTTTTTCGAATTTGCAGCATCATGCCAAGTCAACAATCACTTTGCAACTGCTTTTTCCAGGCCACATGATGGAAAAATTTGAACTTCAAACTGGGTATCCATGACAACCAGCATGCATGTAGGCCCTAATACTTGTCCCTTATGTGTCCCCATTGTAAATTTCAAATCCCCACACAGGTACGGTGTGTTTCACACGTACCCCTAGGGCACCACTACTCTAGTGCTACGGGCCGTACACGCATGTGTAGGGCCCGTAGCACTATGGTGGTGTTGCCGTACGCGTACGCCATAGTGCTACGGACCATACCCGCGTGTGTAGGGCCCGTAGCACTATGGTAGTGTTGCCGTAGGCGTACGCCATAGTGCTACGGGCCGTACCCGCGTGTGTATGGCCCGTAGCACTATGGCGTACGCCTACACCAACACTACCATAGTGCTACGGGCCGTACCAGCGTGTGTATGGCCCGTAGCACTATGGTAGTGTTGCCGTAGGCGTACGCCATAGTGCTACAGACCGTACCCACGTCTGTAGGGCCCGTAGCACTATGGTAGTGTTGCCGTAGGTGTACGCCATAGTGCTATGGGCCGTACCCGCGTGTGTAGGGCCCGTAGCACTATGGCAGTGTTGCCGTAGGCGTACAGGTACACGGATGATGACACCTGACATCTCACTACCAGCGTGCCCCGATGTGTCATGTGTTTCCATGATCTTGCTGTTGGTGTTCCGTCAACGGCATCTGCTGTAGCTGCATCCAACATGTGTCTGTGTGTAGATGCCCATGTCACACTATTACGCACACCAGGACACATGTGGAATAACACGTAACGTGTGTCTGTATGCATCGAACAGGGACTTGCGAGCTTAGGACATATCAGCGTAGTCTCAATGTCTGTGTGATCATTTTTGACATGTACCCCTTCATGGCAAGGTGTGTGGTCTGTCCTTTTTCCATGACATGTGACCTGTGTGTCTAGCTTGCCGGCAGCTGTCTGTATGAGATAACATCCTTCAAATGCACATATGTTGATGTATGTCACTCCTGTAATGTGTCTGGCTGTTCACTCACACTGGCCCACAGCTACTTTCATGGCATGTCATGTAGACCTTGACAATCCACGTTTGTAGCTGGCTCTTGGTAGGAGTATCACCTGGCTGGCATACGTGTGCAGGATGTATTGCACAGACCAGACTTTGTATGTAGCATATGTGTATTAGCTGTTGAACATGTGCTCAGTTCTTTGACATTGGTGTAGTAATGTACTCACTCATCGTTCTTCCTTCCAAATTTCTGCAGGGCACCGCCTCTCCCCCGAGCAATGCCAGACTTGGCTGCCATGAAGGAACGTGACTGCATACGCCGCTACAGATTCCCCCAACAGTTAATTGTGGACCTGACAAACAGGCTGGCCCCACACCTCCAACCGCGACACAGTTATCCGACTGCGCTGACCCCCAAGATGAAGGTGATGTCAGCCCTACATTTCTTTGCCACCGGTACGTTTCAATTGACCTTAGCTGATGTGGGTGGCATGTCCCAGACCATGTTCAGCCGTGTCCTGCATGATGTTTTAGAAGCCATGTTGGAGTACATGGATGAATTCATCTATTTTCCAACTCCTGAGCAGTTGACAGGTATCAAGGGTGAGTTCTATGCCCTGGGAGGGATGCCCCATGTAATTGGGTCTATTGGTGGGACACATGTGGCTTTGGTACCACCACAGGCACAGGAGGTAGCCTTTCGTAACCGTAAACATTACCACTCCATTAATGCCCTTGTGGTGTGTCTTGCTAACATGGTGATTTCCCATGTCTGTGCACGTTTTCCAGGGTCAGCACACGATGCCTACATCATGAGGCGTAGCAGGGTGCCAGGAATGATGCTGCAGCTGCACAACGAACAAGCATGTCTTGTTGGTGGGTAGACTCTGTTTGTCCAGTATTCAGCGGTATCTTAGTATGTGACGGCATCTCCTGACCCACTTCTTTACATGAGAACAGCTGCAGATCACCGTTACAACAACACCCATGGGCAGACCAGGCGAGTGATTGAGAGGACGTTTGGCCTCCTGAAGAGCCGATTCCATTGCCTCCACAAGACCGGCGGGTCCCTCCCATATGCACCGGTGAAGGTCTGCAAAATCTTCCTCGTGTGCTGCATGCTGCACAACATGGCAGTGGAGAAAGGTGTGCCACTCATCCTGGATCCCGATGAGCAGGAACATCCACCCATGGAGGATGACGACCTTGGTCACGAGGCAAGTGAGGAGGAGGAGGAGCAGGAGGAGGACATCCGGAGTCAGCTCATACGCAACTTCTTCTCATAATGGTGAGTCCCTGGGTCTGAGTGTGCACGCTTAGAGCCTTGTGTGGCATGTGTTGCAATGTGTGTTGTCCAGCTGGCTGTATGCGAAGTGACTTTGAGGTGTGTGCTGATGTGTCACTCGAGTGCGGATGTCATTCCACATATTTTAGCTGACACACTCAATTGACAACTAGCATGGTGTCAACCTTATTCATGTAGAGTACATGACCATGCATGCGGATGACTATGTGTTTCCTGACTTCTTGCGTGTCTCTCACCCCAGGTATTTGCACATGCTGTCTGCTTGTGGCATCGTTGTGCTCCTTCTATTCCTCATAAGTAATGCAACGTGTGCTGAATCAGCGTTACATGCACGGACATGGTGAGAAGTCTCCTTTGGGTAAGGATTGCAGCAAGGCTTTTTGGGTGTGGTAGTTGTTTGTAATGTGTGGGCACTGCTCCTGTGCAGGTATTGTTACTATGCATAAATGTCGACTCACCATGGGGCTCATAACATGTAGCATGACTCACATGAATTGATAGTCACACTTCGTGACAGTCATCTGTTATGGGATTGTGGATTTTGATGAAGGCATCTATGTGTGTACAACTTCCCTCGGAAACATACGGGAGGCTACGGGTGGACATATTGCGGGACATCCCCATGAGAGGCTCAATGGGGAATTGCAGCCTCTCCGTGTGCAGCAGGGGATGTTTGGCTCACCCCCTTCACTTGTGTGCCACTCCCATGGATTGACAGCATCTGTGGTGCGAAGGGGGTGTCCAGTGTAGGTCCCACATGTTAATCCAAAAGACCATGTGAGTCTGTTAATATTGATGCATTTCCATAGGTGTAAGCCTGAGTAATAAAGGTGTTCCCCAGCCTCCAAGGTGCCTCATCTCTGTCAATGCAGGTCTCTTGCCACTGTGCATGCGCCATCTCTGGCATGGTTGTCAAGGATTGTGCATATGAGTCTATGTGTAGATTAGCATCCTGCATGCTGTTCTACATGTATTTGATTCTCTATTGGGCATGACGTCCATGGCTGTGTATGTGTTTTGGTATGTTGGTCCCCACAACGGGCCGTCAACACCTTCTGGGGTGTGTTTCCTGTGCGCAGCTTGGCCTTCAGTTTCATGATCCGGTGTCAGTCAGCTTTGGGGATTGTGCATCCTTTGTCTCTGGGTGTGCCATTGAAAACCGGTCACTCCTTCCTTGACATACACCTGTTGCAGTAGACATTTCTGACATCCTAGTCTTTGTGTGGAAATTGTGGCATAGTTCCCAGGACATGCCGCCTGCTGTTGCAGCCACTGCAGCAAGGGCACACAAAGTTTCCTGATTTGGCAACACACACACATCAAAGATGCTCCTCCCTTCCTCCATCAACCCATTCATTTGGCTGTCATCAGCTTGTCTGTGCCACAGTTGCGGCCACGCCGTCCCAAAGGCTGGACCGTATGCACATGCAACGTGCACATTGCACAAGCCTCATGTCCTTGCATGACCCACATCACACTACAGTCTGATGTTGCAGCCACCCTCCAAGCAATGTCCATCCACACATCTGCCGCCAGCTCTCAGGCATACACTAAGCGCACACACAACACCTTTGCATGATGAGTGTGCAACTCCGACTGCCTACACAGTACTGCCATTCCTTCCAGGCCCTGTCACACCCACCAGGTCATGTCCCTCCTACTCCCCACTGGCTCTGTACCCCGGCAAGGACATGGGAGTGGGACTCAAGGCTTCTGCATGTAGTATGCTATCGTTGTGAGGCACATGGCACAGGTATCATCTGTCAGCGTGTCAAACTACAATGTGTCCTGGACCCCCCTCTCCACCATCACATGCGCACACAACCTCATCATCAACTCGTATGCCATTGACAGCCAGGTGCTCCTCACCCTCACCATGGGCGCAGACATTGCCAGTTCCAATATTCTAGATTGCATGAGATCCATTGATGAATGGCAGAACAGCAGCCACCTGAGGCTGGACTTGTACAGGACTGAGGTCAACATCTGAGGATTGTCCCCTTACAGCTGGGTCAACTGCTTGTGTCCCACCCGCAGAAGCCCTGCACAAGCACCCAGTGTCCATGCACACAAGATGGTGTGCGTCATGGATTGCTTGCTCACATTTGCCATGGTAATCACCAGCATCTGTGCCTCAGACTGCAACACCCTCTGCATTATACACATGATCTCCAGATAGATCCACTCCAAGGAAAGACAGACCATCCCCCGGGTCCATGACAACATCCGTGTCAAATACAGCCCTGCCCTCTACGGGGCAGCCACATCCAAACTCCCAGGACACTTGTCCACATCCAGGCTGCATCTGCACACCTCAGCTGCAACATCCCGCGCCCCAGCCACATCACCGTCCAGCAGAGATAGCTGCAATGGATCACTGTGTTCTGAAGGATGACCTTCAGACTCCCCACCCACACTCAGGAGCCAGGCCACAACCCTGACCAACACCAACCTTGTACCACTGTCGTCCGAGACCCCGTAGTGCCATCTCCGTGCATCCAACCTTGACCTGGCCACCATTCTTCAGATCCACCGTACTCCAGCATGCAGGACATAGTTCTCCCACCTGGGAGCACATACCTGGGACTCCCTCCCCGGGAACCTCCGAATGAGGCATGACCTCTACGCCTTAATGGTACTCTTCCAAATAGGTCTGTCGGCACCGTATTGCATGCATCCCCTCAACAGCTTGAGGCCATCACAGGTGAGTATTGTGCTCCGTGTCTGTATTGAATGATATATTGTGACCCATGTGTGTCCTGTACCAGACTCCGATCCCAGGGTATGGATGTGTGGAGTTAGTTCAACACTCAGGCATAGTTTGACATTTACACACACATATGTTGGGGAATAATGCCAAATGACAGCAACATCTCATGACGAAATAAAGTATTTATTTTTGGTGGGGTAAGTCTTTTGGTGGATGAAGTAAGGTGCTCTACCGGGTGCATAGAATCCAAAGTTCACAGGGGGAGATGACATCCTTGTCAGTTGGAGTCATCAGAGTCCAGACCACAGTGTTGGTCATCATTGGTCAGACTGTGACCAGCAAGTCCATGTGACAGAGAATGTCATTGGGTGAGGTGGTGCTGTTCCGCCAGAGGGCCAGGTGCCAGGCAAGGTGACCTGGGAGATGTGGATGGTACGCTGACTCTCACGGTCTTTTCTGTGGACGACCCACCTTCCTCCAGGGACCCTCAGATGCAGGCCTTGACGATGTCTGTGATGCTCTGTCGGACGAATCCTCCTCCTCCTCCTCCCTCCCTGTGGCTGGTGCTGGTCTTCGCCTGGTGTCACAGGGAGGGTTGCCCATGTTGTCAGCAAGCCAACGGAGTGAACAGCTCATGTCCGTTTGCACCGCCAGGAGCTTAGCCAGTCTTGCCTCCATCCGTCCTTGGTGTTGGTGTTGACTGGCATGTTGCTCGGCCTGCAGGTTCTTCATCTTGTCGACGGTCCCCTTCATCTCTGTGAGGCTCGACACTACCTGGCTGATGCCCCTAGTGTCACGCCGGTATGTGTCCAGGATGTGGCGTATGTGTGACATACCAGTTCCCTCAGCTGGCTGGTCAGGTTCGCGCCTCCGCCTGCCTCCACTCCCACCACCCCTGCCCACACGAGCCGGGCCTGCCGTTGTGGGCACATCGGGTCCACGGGACCCCTGAGGGATGGCATTATCGGGGTTGTCTGCCTCCTCCTGGGTGCCCGGAGAACCTTGTCCCTCCTGGTCAGACTGGCTGTGTTGTTCAGTGCGAGCAGGGCTCCTGGGGGTCTCCTGGGATGTGGCAGGAATGGGGGTGGTGGTTGGCACAGATGTACCTGACGCAGGTGCTGCAGGGGCTTGGGCACCAGAGGGGCCAGTTTGGTCGGGGTCATCCACGGAGTGGTGAGAGTTGTCGCTGCCGGTGGGATCATCTTCACGCTGAGCCTGGGACTGTGATTGTTCCCCAACAATGGGGGGAGCTCGATGACGTTGCCCTGTGTGTGAGAGAGAGATAATGTTAATGCTGTTTCATGCCACATCCATGTTTCATACATATTCAAGTTGTCACAGATCCTCCAGGTAGTTGGATGTGCCTAGCATTCCTCTCAATGTCCACTTGAGGATGGGTATGTTGCGGGGGACAGTTTGGTATGTTCTCCTGAGTGTTTGACCGGTAGAATTTTGGCTAGGATGCTTATTTGGCGATGGATTGGTCTTGTTGTGTCACATGTCCATTGTGAGAGGGGGTAAATCCGTTGCCTGCCCCGGGGGTGTGTGCTTGTGTGAGGGGGGGGGGGTGTGTGACCGGGCCTGCTGTTGGGTGTAGTGTGATTTGTCATTGGGTCTCCCAGGTGATGTGTCTGTCCCCTCATGGTGCATGCTGGCATGACAGTGAGTTTGAGTGCCTGTGCTAGATATCTGAGCTTGTGTAGTTGGGGTTTGAGTGTACAGAGGTCACAGAAGGGCCTTGTGCTGCATACAGCAGGGCCAAGTGTCAGCTACCTTGTCAGTACTTTGCCAGTCCCTGTGCATTGGGCATGGTGCATGGGTATGTACCTAGGCCATATGGGCTGAGGGCATTGGTGTCTGCTTCGGAGTTTCACAATGTGTTGTGTGAGCTCCACCCTCCCAGCATCTTGGACATCCAGTCTTGGGTTTGTGGTTGGTGTGGCCTGGGACATGGCATTGCCTTTATTTGTGAATGGGGCATGGAGACGTTAGTGGCATGAGCGTGGTTTTAGAGTGTGGTTGTGTGCGGTGAGGGCTTGGGGCAAGTTGCGTGCATTTGGTGTATTTGTGGGGTGGATGGCATTCCCCCCATGTTATGTGAGTTGTTTGTGTACTCACCAGGCTCTGCGACTCCTTCGACTCCGTGTACTCCCACCGGCGGAAGCTTGGCCATCACCTTCTCCCCCCAGGGATGGTAATGTACGGGTCTGCGGGGCAGCCCGCCTCCAGTGATGTTACTCTGGGCGTATTCCTCGTTCAGCTTCCTCTTGACTGCCCTGCGCAGATCGTACCACCTGGCTTGGCATTCATGCCTGGTCCTTCGGATGGGTGCAACAGCATTCACCTTATCGACGATCCTCTGCCACAGGCTTGTTTTTTGGGCTATGCTGGTCTGTCTGACCAATGTTCCAAACAGCTGTGGCTCGACTCTGATGACTTCGTTGACGAGGAGGTCCAGCTCTGCCCTTGTGAACTTTGGATTCTTGTCTGTGGGCATGGTGTGGGGTGTGGGTGTGGATGGTTGTGGGTGTGTGGGTGTGAAGGTGTAGGTGTGTGTGTGAATGTGAAGAGGGGGTGTTTGTGAATGAGGTTGTGTGAAGGTGTGTAAGTGAAGGTGTAGTTAAGGTGTAAGTAAGGTGCAGTTGTTTGTCTGTGGGGTCTGGCAGCAGTGAGTCTGTTGCAAAGGCTCATGGGTTGTGTGTGTGGGCCCTTTTTATTGGTCCATTTGTGGGTGTGGCTGGACTTGAATTTGTGGTGGGTGTGTTATAAGAGGTGGTTGTGATTTAGGGCCTCTGTTTGCCTGTTTGGATGTGCCAGGTCAGTCATAGAGATGTATTTTGTCATGTTGACATGTTTTGTGGTGTTGTGCGAGTCGAATTGACCCTCCTTGTGCTGTTTTACAGTGTCCTGGTTCTGTACGAGTCTTTTTCGCGTAGGTAAGGTCCGTACATATGCAATGCTGGGTGAGGGTGCTGGGGTACGGTGTTGGGGTACAGTGCGTACAGCTACGGGGCTGGGGTACGGGCCTGGGGTGTGGTGCGTACAGGCACTATGGGCCTGGGGTACGGTGCGTACAGGTACGGGGCTGGGATACGGGCCTGGGGTGCGGCGTGTACAGATGCGGGGCTGGGGTACGGTCCTGGGGTACGGTGCGTACAGGTATGGGGCTGGGCTACGGTGTTGGTGTACGGTGCGTACAGGTACGGGGCTGGGCTATGGTGTTGGGGTACAGTGCGTACAGGTACGGGGCTGGGGTACGGTGCGTACAGGTGTGGGACTGTGCTACGGTGTTGGGGTACAGTGTGTACAGGTGCGGGGCTGTGCTACGGTGTTGGGGTACGGTGCGTACAGGTACGGGGCTGGGCTACGGTGTTGGGGTACAGTGCGTACAGGTACGGGGCTGGGGTACGGTGCGTACAGGTGTGGGGCTGTGCTACGGTGTTGGGGTACAGTGTGTACAGGTGCGGGGATGTGCTACGGTGTTGGGATACGGTGCGTGCAGGGGTGGGGCTGTGCTACGGTGTTGGGGTACGGTTCGTAGAGGTGTGGGGATGTGCTAGGGTGTTGGGGTACGGTGCGTACAGGTGCGGGGATGTGCTATGGTGTTGGTGTATGGTGCGTACAGGTGCGGGGCTGTGCTACGGTGTTGGGGTACGGTGCATACAGGTGCGGGGATGTGCTAGGGTGTTGGGGTACAGTGCGTACAGGTGCGGGGCTGGACTACGGTGTTGGGGTATGGTGCATACAGGTACGGGGCTGGGCTACGGTGTTGGGGTATGGTGCGTAAAGGTACGGGGCTGGGAGACGGGCCTGGGGTGCGGCGCGTACAGGTGGGGGGCTGGGATACGGTCCTGGAGTATGGGGCGTACAGGTGCGGGGCTGGGAGACGGGCCTGGGGTGCGGAGCGTACAGGTGCAGGGCTGTGTTACAGTGTTGGGGTACAGTGCGGAGGAGGGGTACGGTGCTGACATACGGGGGTACGGTGCTGACATGTGCGGGGTGAGGGGGGCTGTAAGACTCGTATCCGGGCACAAGTTTACCCATGTACATGTAGACTACAGCGTTCGCTCCGTACGGGGCATTTTACATGCGGTTGTGTATTCGGACGTGCGTTACGGATCGTACTTGCGCGCTCGGACTTTTGTTTTACGATTTGCACGTAAAAATGTCCGGCTCCCTGTCGGACACTTTTCCCGACGCTATTCGGATGTAAAAATTTACGGCTCCCTCTCGGACCATTTTCCCGACGCAATTCGTATGTATTTTTCACGTACGAATCGTACTTCGCAGTTTGTACGGTACTTGTATGATTCGTACGTAAAAAAATACGGATACGAGTCGGACGGTAAATTTTTTTAACGGATCGTAATCGGCACCAAAATGTCATAAGTGCTGGTTTCTCACAGTATTTACAAAAATAATATTTTAAATACCACAATTTTGTTTTATTTCTTTTATAGCACTACTCATCCGGATGCAGGGTGTCAGAGCGCTTTACATCACACCTACACATTTTACATTGACAATAAACCATGCAAGTGTTTAAATCATTGTACAGGATGTGTTACATAAAACTGTGAGGGTTACAAAGTGTAGTAGTCACATGTCCTTCATAGCTCACTGTGTTAGAAGGAATACAGTTTAAGAGCTGCAAGGATCTCAGTGTTAAAAGCAGTAACCCTCTTACCTACCTACATAAAGTAAAAATCTGTCAACTGCACATTACATGAAGTGCTTTGCAGGAGACATTTTAACCCTCTATGCTACTTTGATTCAAAACTGGGACTAAATAAAACAGAAATCTCTCCAGCAGATGCGTTAATTTCAGAAGTTATATTTCCATTAATATTATTTCCTGAGATTTTCTGGACACACAAAGTTCTCCACAGCAAATGCCTTAACCCCATAAGATATTTTAAAATGCAGACTTTCCAAACAGTTGTGCAGAATATATTTAATGCCACATTTCTCCTTGTTGCCAATTTCTTTGTTGGAATTTTTTAAACATCAATATAGAAGTTGAGGTCTAGACTTTGCGTCAGGGTTGCATTACTTTTTTAGCACAATCCCGAGGGCAAAATCTCATTTGATAAATCTCATAATGCATTTTAATATACTTGTAATAGACCTGCTAAACATATGTGCGGTGTCTTGAGATCTGATGTCACTTCTTGTGATGCTACCTCCTGTGATGTCATTTATTGCAAAGCTGTGTGCGATGTTACCGGCCATGATGTCTCACCCTGTAATGTCACGCGCCATGATGTCACTTGCATACTGACTAACTTGATTAGTCCCCCCCTTCTTTTTTAGGAATTGTGCCCTGAATATTATATGAGAAGCAGTGCATGAGAGGGGCTTAAGGGCAAAGGGAAAATAGTGCAGATTGTGTGGGGGTATTAAAGCATAGTATGGGGTCGATTCCGATCCTGGAGAAACCGGGTACGAACCGTCGGTCGGAGCGTTTTCTCCGTCCGACTCGTACCCGGTAAAAACACCATACAAACATGCAAGTACTATTCGTACGGAAACACCATTTCCATACGATTCGTACAAAACACCGACCGACACAAAAACACATACAAATGTGATCCGGACGTAGTTAGGCAGCTTTTTACGTACCAGCAAGTACGATTCGTACCGACAGCACTCCGGAAGGCTATATTTTTACGGCACACAAAAAGTGCCGGTAAAGCTAAGTACGCCGCGAAGCGTGAGGAAAAGGGGGCCCGGTACGTGCCGGACACCCCCCAGGCCCCCCCGTAGGTCCGCACCGTACCCCCAGCCCCCCCTGTATGTCCGTGAAATCCCCCCACACCCCGTAGGTGCGCGCCGTACCCCCAGCCCCCCCGTATGTCCGTGCCATACCCCCAGCCCCCCGTATGTCCGCGACATCCCCCCAGCCCCCCCGTAGGTCCGCGACGTCTCCCCAGCCCCCCGTATGTACGGTGCGGACCCCCACCCCTGTATGTACAGTGCGGACCCCCACCCCACCCCCGTATGTATGGTGCGGACCCCCACCCCCGTATGTAGGGTGCGGACCCCCACCCCACCCCCCGTATGTACGGTGCGGAGCCCCACCCCCGTATGTACGGTGCGGACCCCCACCCCCGTATGTACGGTGCAGACCCCACCCCACCCCCGTATGTACGGTGCGGACCCCCACCCCCCGTATGTACGGTGCGGACCCCCACCCCACCCCCCGTATGTGCGGTGCGGACCCCCACCCCATCCCCGTATGTACGGTGCGGACCCCCACCCCCGTATATACGGTGCGGACCCCCACCCCACCCCCCGTATGTACGGTGCGGACCCCCACCCCACCCCCGTATGTACAGTGCGGACCCCCACCCCCGTATGTACGGTGCGGACCCCCACCCCACCCCCGTATGTATGGTGCAGACCCCCACCCCACCCCCCATATGTACGGTGCGGACCCCCACCCCACCCCTGTATATACGGTGCGGACCCCCGCCCCACCCCCGTATGTACGGTGAGGACCCCCACCCCCGTATGTACGGTGCGGACCCCCACCCCACCCCCCGTATGTACGGTGCGGAGCCCCACCCCCGTATGTACGGTGCAGACCCCCACCCCCGTATGTACGGTGCAGACCCCACCCCACCCCCATATGTACGGTGGGGACCCCCACCCCCCGTATGTACGGTGCGGACCCCCACCCCACCCCCCGTATGTACGGTGCGGACCCCCACCCCATCCCCGTATGTACGGTGCGGACCCCCACCCCTGTATATACGGTGCGGACCCCCACCCCACCCCCCGTATGTACGGTGCGGACCCCCACCCCACCCCCGTTTGTACAGTGCGGACCCCCACCCCTGTATGTACGGTGCGGACCCCCACCCCACCCCCCGTATGTACGGTGCGGACCCCCACCCCACCCCCCATATGTACGGTGCGGACCCCCACCCCACCCCCCGTATATACGGTGAGGACCCCCACCCCGTATGTACGGTGCGGACCCTCACCCCACCCCCGTATGTACGGTGCGGACCCCCACCCACCCCCGTATGTACGGACCCTCACCCCACCCCCCGATTGTACGGTGCGGACCCCCACCCACCCCCCGTATGTATGGTGCGCTGGGGGTCCGCACCGTACATACGGGGGTGGGGTGGGAGTCCGCACCGTACATACAGGGGGGTGGGGTGGGGGTCCGCACCATACATACGGGGGGGTGGGGGTCCGCACCGTACATACGGGGGGCTGGGGAGACGTCGCGGACCTATGGGGGGGCTGGGGGGACGTCGCGGACATACGGGGGGCTGGGGGGATGTCGCGGACATACGGGGGGGGCTGGGGGGACGTCGCGGACATGCCGGGGGGATGGGGGTACGTTGCGGACATGAGGGGGTGTTCGGCGCGTATGCGGGCACATGTTTGGACGTGTCCATGGTTGCTGCGGAGGTTCGCTCCGTACGGTGCTTTTACCATACGGTTGTGGATTCGGACAGATGGGACGGTTCGTACTTGCGCGTTCGGATGTCGGTTTACCGAGTCGTACGTAAAGACGTCCGGGGATGTGTCGGACACTTTTTCCGACCCGAGGACGTGTCGGGGTATATTCCCAATGCGATTCGTATGGTGTTTTTTACATACGAATCGTACTTGCCAGTTTGTACGGGACTTGTACGATTCGTACATAAAAAAATCCGGATACGATTCGTACGGGGAATATTTCTCCAGGATCGGAATCGACCCCTATGTTGTAAAATAACCATGTTTTAAGACCTTCAAAATAGGGACAAGAGTATGTGTGTACGTGTGTGTTTTTGTTTGAGTGAAAATTTAAAAATCCCAGGAGAAATCCAATAGACACCTTATCATACCCAGCTGAAAGCTCCTGTACCCAACTATTTATTAAATGTTATATTTACTAGGGCTTTGTAACACCCCAAAGACCCCCCCCTTCCAAAGCTAGGCCCCTGATAACTAGTAGCATGTTACCTGTGAGATTTCACCTGATGAAGCAGATGTCCGAGCAGGGGCACAACTCAGACCCTAGCCGCACTTGTGGATAAGGTATTCACCATCCTTACAAAGAGGGCCCCATTCAGCTCAAGGCCAATGATTATCTGTGAGATATGGTGGACACACGGGCCCCTCAAAGAATTGTGCACAAGGGGCCCATCATTTTGTATTATGTCACTGCGCCTGAGAGACAGACGTTTTGTAGCACCAGCTATTGATGTTACAAAATGGATCGATCCAATCAACCAATCAATCATGGCATTTGTAAAGCGCACTACATACCCGCGAGGGTCTCAAGGCGTTGGTGGGTGGGGAGGAAGCTGCTACTGTTCGAAGAGCCAGGTCTTGAGGAGTCTTCTGAAGGTTAGAAGGTCTTCGGTCTGCCGCAGGCGAATAGGGAGGGTGTTCCATGTCTTGGCGGCGAGGTGGGAGAATGATCTGCCGCCGGCGGTCACTCTTCGGATGCGGGGGACGGTGGCAAGGGCGCAGTCTGTGGAGCGAAGCTGGCGGGTGGGGGTGTAGAGGCTGAGTCGGCTGTTGAGATACGTTGGTCTGGTGTTGTGGAGTGCCTTGTGTGAGTGGGTGAGGAGTTTGAAGGTTATCCTCTTGTTGACAGGGAGCCAGTGCAGGTTTATATTTTAGTCTGGGGGTTGTTGATTCCATACTCCATATCATAGAGCAGATATTGATGCTGACAGCTATTGCAGTGGAGGGGTGATGTCATATGCAAAAGTTCTGGTTGTTGTTATGTCAGTGAAAGTGAGGGGCAGATTTATTATATTTTAGAGCAATGCAGCACAGAAAGTAAATTTGCTGCACTGTGCTAGCAGAAGAGAGCTTTGCAGAGTCATATCTACTAAGATCTGGTGCTTCTTTGTTCTTCCCCAACACTGATGCACAAGCAGACTGCTTAGTGAAATGCACACATATGTGCACATTAGTGCAAACGTTTGGGCAGCAGGTCCAGCATAGGCTTTGTCTGGAAAGCATACCCCTGGTACAAAATACTATGCTTCGACTAACTTTAAAACTTTTCATATATTGGATATATTCTGTGGTGTGCACACAAAATATTGAGTTGGAAATGTCAAACTACAGGAATATCGATTCCTAAATCTAGTCAGTGAGAATTATCTACAGCAAGAACATCGTGGTCAAAAATATCAAATTTAAGGTAAGAAATATATTTTTTTTAAATATAGAAGTCAATAATATCGTTTGTAAAAATATAGTTGTTTAAAATATTGATTAGTTAATTAGTGTTTTGTATTTCAGTATATATTTTATTTCAGTATATATTTTAAATGTATGTGATGTATTTTTTTGTTTAAGTATTGTTTATGTTTTTTAATATATGTGTTACATTTTTTGTAATTATCAATTTTATTTTAATTGAATTTTGCATTTTTTAGTTCAGTAGTGGGTTGTGTTTTTTTAGGGGAGTAGGGTAGGAAGTGATTTAATTATTAAAATTAATGATATTTTTGCATTTATTAATATTTATTTAATTGATATTTTATAGTGTTATTGTGGGACATAATCTATATATATATAACTAATTAATAATTAGTTGTTAATCAATATTAATTAATTAATTGAAAATTAAATAGTGAAATCGTGTAATTCATTTTAGGTGCAGGTTGTGGGATTATAGGGGTAACAGGTGGGAAGTAATTTATTTTAATTATTTAATAATTAGTTGTAAATTATTATTAATTAATTAATTGAAAATTAAATATGAAAATTGTTTAATTAATTTTAAGTGCAGATTGTGGAATTTATAGGGGTAAAGGGTGGAGGGTAATCTATTTTGAATTAATAACTATTTGTTAATCAATATTAAATAATTAATTGAAAATCAAATATTGAAATTGTATTATTAATTTTCGGTGCAGGTTGCGGTGTTTATAGGGGTTAAGGGTGGGAAGTAATTTATTTTTATTTAATTAATAATTAGTTGTTAATTATTATTAATGAATTGATTGAAATTTGTTTCATTGACTTTGAGGTGCGTGTTTTGGGATTTATAGGGGTAAAGGGTGGGAAGTAATTTATTTGTAAATAATTAATAATTAGTTGGTTATTAATATGAATTATTTAACTGAAAGTTAAATATGGAAATTGTGGAATTATTTTTAGGTGCAGGTTGTGGGGTTTATAGGGGTAAAGGGTGGGATGCTATTTATTTTTAATTAATAAATAATTAGTTGTTAATATTATTTAATTAATTGAAAATTAAATATGGGAATTGTGTAATTCAATTTTTGGTGTGGGTTGTGGGGTTTATAGGGGTAAATGAAGAGAAGTTAATTAATTTTGTATGTGTTTTAATTTGTTTAATAATATTTATTTTATTGATAATTAATTATTTTAGATATGGAAGTACATTTTATTTTTAATTTAGATGTGGGTTGTGAATTGTGTGGTGTTACAGGGTAGGATGTAAATTAAATGACTGTATGTAATAATGACTTTGTTATTAAATAATTTGTAACTAAAATTATTTCTTTGAAAAATAGTTGTATATTTTATTTAATATAATATTTGGTTGTAATAGTGATATGTATTTAACATTATAATATGTTTTTAATTGTTTTTTATAATATCACATAGATTTGTATTTTAATTTTTTGAATACTTATATATATTCGTTTATTTATTTTGTTTTTGTTCTTGTTGATATTTTGTGTGTTTTTAATTTTGAATTGACTGTAGTGGGAATAGTAGTTTTTATCCTGCAGCAATCCAACACTTTCCCTACTGTTACACTCACTGGAGTGGGAATAATAATTTTTACTACTCTGCTATCCAACACTTTCCCTACTGTTGCACTCAATGGAGTGGGAATAGGAATTTTTACCTCTCCCCTGTCCAACACTTTCCCTACTGTTGCATTGACTGGATTGGGAATAGTCATTTTTACCACTCCGCTATCCTACACTTGCTCTACTGTTGCACTGGCTGGAGTGGCAATAGTCATTTTTACCCCTCCGCTATCCAACACTTTCCTTACTGTTGCACTTATTGGAGTGGGAAAAGCGCATGGAAATGGCCCCGTATGGAGCGAACTTTGTATGACCCCTACCCCGAGTACACTTGTGCCCGGGGTATGAGTCGTATGGCCCCCCCAGCCTCCCACCCCTCCCGCGTACGTCCGCACCGTACCCTTTACCCCCGTATGTACGGACCGTACCCCCCACCCCCCGTATGTCCGCACTGTACCCCCCATCCCCTGTATGTACGGACCGTACCCCCCACCCCCGTATGTCCGCACCGTACCCCAGGCGTACCCCAATCCTCGCATATGTACGGACCGTACATACGCGAGGATTGGGGTACGCCTGGGGTACGGTGCGGACATACGCGGGTGGGGGGTACGCCTGGGGTACGGTGCGGACATACGCGGGTGGGGGTATGCCTGGGGTACGGTGCAGACATACGCGGGTGGGGGGTACGCCTAGGTTACGGTGCGGACATACGCGGGTGGGGGATACGCCTGGGGTACGGTGCGGACATACACAGGCGGGGGGTACGCCTGGGGTATGGTCCGTACATACGGGGGGTACAGTCCGTACATATGCAATGTTGGGGTACGCACCGTACATGCTGACACGTACGATGTGGGTGATGGGGTGTACGTCGCGTAGCGGGCCCCCTTTTCCTCGTGCATCGCAGCGTACTTAGCTTTTCTGGCACTTTTTGGCTCCCGTAAAAATATAGCCGTACGGAGTGCTGTAGGTACGAATCGTACTTGCTGGTCTGTAAAACGCTGCCTGACGCCGCGTACGCGCTGTCCAGGATTGGAATTGTATGTATTTTTTAGCCATACAGTGTTTTTTACGATTCGTACGGAAATGGTATTTCTGTACGAATCGTACTTGCTGGTTTGTACGGTGGAATTCCCGGGTACGAGTCGTGTAGAGAAAACGCTCCGTACAACCATTTGTACCCGGGTTTTACAGGATCGGAATCGGCACCTAAATGTTATCCCTCTGCTAGCCAACACTTTCCCTACTGTTGCACTGACTGGCGTGGTAATAGTAATTTTTTTACCCCCCCCCCGCTATCCAACACTTTCCGTACTGTTGCACTCACTGGTGTGGGAATAGTCATTTTTACCACTCCGCTATTGAACACTTTTCCTACTGTTGCATTGATTAGAGTGGGAAATTAAACTTTAACTATTTTCAAATAGTTTAATGTTTTAATTAATAATATAATGTTTTTTAACATAAGTTTTATGTTATTAGTATATGTATTATATATTTATTAATTTGTTATATTTTTAAAATTATAAAATACATTTAAATTAATAGTTTATTAATTGTTTTACAGTAAATATATATAATAAGTATTATGGTGCCGATTCCGATCCTGTAAAACCCGGGTACGAATGGTCGTACGGAGCGTATTCTCCATACGACTCGTACCCGGGAAATCCTCCTTACAAAGCAGCAAGTACGATTCGTACAGAAATACCATTTCCATACGATTCGTACAAAACTACGTGCCGGGAAAAAATACCCACAATTCCGAACCAGGACATCGCATACGTGACGTCCGGACGGAGTCAGGCAGCGTTTTACGGACCAGCAAGTACGATTCGCGCCTACGTCACTTCGCACGGAGCATTTTTTACGGCAGCTAAAAACTGCCGGGAAATTGAGGACGACGCGAACAAGGAGCACCGGTACGCGACGGACAGCCATGGACCCCATCCTATGTGTCATCCCGGCCCTCCTAGCCTACGACCTGGTGCACAGAAACCCACGCCGACGCCGCAGAAGGTCAGAACAACACCCAGGGGTAAAGGGGGGGCCAGGGGCAGCAAACATAACCCCCACCCAAGTAAAAATGTAAATATGTCCTGTACATACATGACCTCTAGGGTCTGGTCACTTCGGGGGGGCGTGTCCACCAACCCCTACGTACCGTCACAACGGAAGTGGATGTGGAGGCGCACCCATCACCACGACAATGGTGGTACGGACCGTAACCACGCCCCCACAGCGTGGGTACGTCCCGTACCACCATTGGAGTGGTGATGTAGGGGTACGCGCTGTACCCACGCCCCCAGAGCGTGGGTACGGCCCGTTCCACCATTGAAGTGGTGATGTAGGGGTACGCGCCGTACCCACGCCCCCAGAGTGTGGGTACGGCCCGTACCACCATTGGAGTGGTGATGTGGGGTACGCGCCGTACCCACACCCTCAGAGCGTGGGTACGGCCCGTACCACCATTGTAGTGGTGACGTAGGGTTACGCGCAACGGAAGTGGCCATGGACGTGTACCCGTCACCACGATAATGGTGGTACGGGCCGTACACACACTCTGGGGTGTGGGTACGGCGCGTACCCCTACATCACCACTCCAATGGTGGTACGGGCCGTACCCACGCTCTGGGGGCGTGGGTACGGCGCGTACCCCTACATCGCCACTCCAATGGTGGTACGGGCCATACCCACACTGTGGGGGCGTGGGTACGGCGCGTACCCCTACATCACCACTACAATGGTGGTACAAGCCATACCCACGCTCTGGGGGCGTGTGTACGGTCCGTACCACCATTGGAGTGGCGATGTAGGGGTACACGCCGTACCCACGCCCTCAGAGCGTGGGTACTGCCTGTACCACCATTGAAGTGGCGACGTAGGGGTACGTGCCGTACCCACGCCCTCAGAGCGTGGGTACGGCCCGTACCACCATTGGGGTGGGGATGTAGGGGTACGCGTGGTACGGACCGTACACACGCCCCCAGAGCGTGGGTACGGCTCGTACACCTCATGAATGTGGGGGTACGGTCCGTCCCACCTGTACCCCTACTGCACCAGTACAGAATGGATACAAGGCGTACACACGCCACGAATGTTGGCTTAGGGCCTGGTGCAGCATATAAACAGTATATTTGTGTGTGTGTATGCACAGGACAGCAGTGTACTGCACCAAGGGGGCGGATGGGAGGGTGGGTGGCTGGGTGGCTGCAGAGGACTCCCAGCAGTGGACAGAGACATGGGGGTGGGTGCAGAGGACTCCCAGCAGTGAACAGAGACATGTGAGGGGTGGGTGCCTATCACTCCCAGCAGTGGACAGAGACATGGGGGTGGGTGCCCAAGACTCCCAGCAGTGGACAGAGACATGTGAGGGGTGGATGCCTGTCACTCCCAGCAGTGCCCAGACATATGAGGGGTGGGTGCAGAGGAACACCAGTAGTGGACAGAGACATGGGGGTGGGTGCAGAGGAATACTAGCAGTGGACAGAGACATGGGGGTGGGTGCAGAGGAACACCAGTAGTGGACAGAGACATGTGAGGGGTGGGTGCAGAGGAACACCAGTAGTGGACAGAGACATGTGAGGGGTGGGTGCAGAGGAACACCAGCAGTGGACAGATACATGGGGTGGGTGCAGAGGATTCCCAGCATTGTCGTCACATATGAGTGGTGGGTGCATCATCCTCAGATGACCACAACTCCATGGGTTCATGAACGCATCCCCAATGTGCGAAAATGTTGAGAGTGCCATATCAACACATCACTGACAGCAGTGTCCCACTCCCATGAGGATGGATGTCTTTCCCCCACTGCATGACACACCACATGTGGGTGTGAGGACAAATGACACATGCATACCCACCCCTGGCGGATGCAGCACAATACACACACTGAGAACATGTCACAAGACTGCATAGTTATGTGAAAGCCTACTAAACTAAGAGAGCCAAAGGGAATACACACTGTCACGCACATTCCAGGACTGATGGGAATGTACAGGTGCTGGCACAGCCACCAAGTAGTTGTCCCCCATGGAAGGAATAGGGTGGACTTCCCACAGATACAATGACCACAATTGTCAGTCAGGTGACCAAATACCCTGCAGAACAAGTACCAATTGTGTGCTAGGCTGGGAGTACACACATGCATAGTGCGGAAAAGTGACAATTTCCACATGGAGGCATAGCAACATACTCTATACACAAGTACAGTGACTACCAAGGATGGCACAGACGATGCAGCCGGAGACATTGCTGAGCAGGCATGGGCCTAGTTGAAGTGATTCGTCAGCCACCAAGGAAATGTAGACACAGGTCAGCACAGCAATTGTGCAACTCCCTGCAGGGAAGATGTCAGGTGCCACAGAGGAAGGAACACTCCTTGGGACAATGTCTCCAAACACAAAGAGCATACACGAGCAAAGAATCTTTGCAGAGACCTTGTGATGGCATGCAGATACCAGGGTCCACCCCATGAGCACCATACTACAACATTTCCCAGACACCTAACACATGATCACCACCCCAACTCATGGAGCATCAGCACCAACATCAATACCTGAAAAGCAATCGTGTTCAAAGGGAAAACAAAATGCGTTATTCAGCAGTAAAATAAAATGTATAAAAGGACTCTATGTACAAAGGCCATAGGCCAGTCCAGATGCGATGTCCTGGGGGGGGCACATGTCCACGCATCTCCCCTAGCTTGCCTGCACATTCGAAACCTCTGGTTCATCGACTGGGGTGGGGGCATCATGTGGGGAAGGACCAGGCACCGCAGGGACAGGAGGGGGAAGGGTAGGTGTTGTGGGTGCAGGGATGGATGACTCCACCACAGGGGGTGGGGCAGCGGCAAAGGTGGAGGTTAGTATGGCGCTGCACACATCCGCAAGCTCTTCCAGCGTCTCCCCTGCACCCGAATGAACCACAGGCCCCAAGGAGGGGGGGGGGGCGGAGGGATGGGTTGCAGCGCTACTGGGGGAGATGGTGGACAGGGGGGGGGACTCAACTCCCCTACCCGTGGAGTGCCTTGCCCATTTGCACGATGGTGAAGCAGTGGGGCTAAGGCCCAGCACAGCCAAGTAGGTCTCCTTCTCAGACTGTGGGGCAGGGGAGCCGAGGGGAGTGACATTGGAGGGACTGGGGAGTGAGGCATGCGGACTCCGACTGTGGCTGCGTGTCTGCCTGTGTGCCCTAGACCCAGTGGGTGTGCCTTCTACCCCCTGAGTGTGCGTGACTGGAGGTGTGCGCTTGCCCTTCCCTATTGGTGTGCTGGCTGTGTCTGGTGTGGTGCCTGCCTGGGAATGTGTGTGTGTGCTTGGGACAGGCATGGGAGTGGGAAGTGTGGATGGTGCAGGGGTAGGTGGGGGGACCAAGCGCTGCAGGAGACCCACTGCTGCCGTCAGTGATGAGTCCATGGACCTCAGCAACATCCGTTGGTCAGACATCGCTGATGACATGCCCTCCATGTACGACACCATCTGTGTCAGCAGTGTGGTGTGGCCATGGAGGACAGTCAGGATCAATGTCTGCCCAACCTGCAACTGCCGCTGAATGTCCACAGACTCGGCAGTGAGGGCAGCAGGGGAGACAGGGGCAGGGGGTGTGGTGCCCGGCACGAAGGAGACATGTTGTTGCCCTACACGGACAGAAGGGACCGGAGCAACTGGGAGGGCGGTGATGGGAATGGAGGGGGCGGTGACAGTTGTAGTGCTGCTGCCAGCTGTTGGAGCAGCCTCTGCCGCCTCAGGGAATTCAGCCTCGGACCCATCAGCGTCGCAGTCTGTGTTGGTACTACCCAGGTCCTCCGACGCACTCCCCTCGCCCTCCGTGCCACTTGATGCTTCCGACTCGCCAGGAGTGGTGGCACTGGTGCTGGATCCCTCCTCCACGTCCGTGCAGGTGTCTCCCTCGGTGTCCCCCGATGATGCTGTGGGCAAGGTGAAGAGACAGGAAATAATCAGTCACCTGTGTACATCTGACACATGAGTCCAAACATAATAGGTCACAGTGCATATCATGAAATGCATCATGAGTAACATCTAGATGACTCCGCACATATGTAAGCCCTGCACTCCCCAGTTGGTTCAACCACCATGCAACCTTAAATAATGAAAATCAGGACACAACAGCAAATAACTGTATATCCAATTATACAGAGAAGCAAGTGTCTGTGAACAGTGGAGCACAGCCAGACTATGAAGGCATCCCACCCCTTGCTCACTGTGAACGAAACAGTATTGGTGCACCCAATGCCAAATAACAGACGCCAATGCTGAAGGTGTCCCCACACTCATAGACCTGTGAGTACTTTAGAAAATCCAAATAAATACTTTCTGATCCATTGGGAATCACAAAACTGTACACAATTGACAAGTTTGGAATGTGTGAATGTTCCACTTGTGGAACAGAACACACATGTGCATGAATATCAGAAGTCACACAAGGAGGTGCACACAAAACTACATTTACACAGTCATTGTATGAGCTGCCAGCCTAATGCCAAGAAGCCATTGTTAAGAAGAAATGTGGTATCAGGAAGTACATATACATGGCACCACGGTGGTCCGGATGACTGGACACTGGTAAGTTGACATCAGCAACAACCAAGGACTAACCCAAATGCAAACACACTGTGGGAACATGGATATGTATAATTCCAGAACAAATTTTGGACTGAACTGTGCCTTTGTTTGAAATGTGCCCGCGTGTTCCCGCAAAGTGTAAAGGTGGTTTCTTGTGCACTTCCTTGGGAGACATCTGTCTTGCAAGCACATTATTGCCCTTCACAATAATCAAAGTGAAGCATCGAAACTATTGGGACATGTTGACAAGTGTAGTGAGTGCCAAGGTACAAGACTTCTTGATTGACAACTTAAAACATGCCACCTGTCACATGGCCATCTGTACCATGATGACACAGTTGGCAACACATCTGACACACTACCTGTCATGTGGATTGGCACACATGTCCAGACACAGGACAATGCATTAGCTAATAGCCCTGAAATAGTATTGGAATAAGGAGCACCTGCACTGAGGAGACACCCTGTTAGGAACGAAGAATGTCCACACAGATGTCAGCACACACAGACCAAACCACAGAGCATCGGGAGCACACACCGGTGCCAATAATGGATGAGCTGGAAACATGTATTGTAACTTTTGACACATGCTGCAAAGCACAAACATGACACCCTGCACAGCATGTCTGGGTCACTGCACGTTGAGTGTCAGTCCAGACAATTAGCACACACAGGTCAAACCTGGCAAGGAGACATAAGGTTTTGACATGTATGCCTTTCCTGCACAAACCCCCCATAAATGAGACAATGTGATTGAGAGAGAGCAAGTAGTTACACCTCTCAATCTGTGTTTACTAAAAGGGGAATCAAGAACTCCTAAATGTACTCAACATCACCTCGTGAGGCTGACCACACATATATCTGTGACAAACAACCATCAACTGATAGTTGTACATAGACACACAGGCACTGCCCAGTGTGAGTATGCACAAGCCTAATGGGGTCACCCTGTACAGTGGACACATGTAGCACACTTTACGTTAATACAAATTAGGGCAGGGAACAATGCCACAGAGGACAAACTATGCTGAACACACAGAGACTGGCCACAGTGTGTGATGCCAAACATGATTCCTAGGATAAGGTGTCTCATGGGACAGTAGTGGGCACACGGCTCCCTGGTCCTGGAATGATCTGACTGGAGCAACCGTCCCGGCCCTAGGCATATCTCCCACTCATGCACATCATGTCTGAGGCCACTACATTGGTCATGCATGCTTCAAGGGTGTGTATTTACCTCACACTCCTATGTGGAGCCTCAGGACAGTGCCAACAATTATGGACCCCCAAATGAGTGGACAGGACAGGGCACAGGCAAGGTACCAACACATGTCACAGACCACCCTCACACATGATGCAGAAAGCATTGTGCACCGTGATGACCTTGCAGCCTAGATGATCATGTGCAATAGTGATTACACACAGACCAGGGAACACATGTCAAGGAGGGGAAGGGAGGAAGAACAGCAGCGGTTGACTAGGGGGAACAGGATATGCACTGCACATATAAACCCTGGCAGTGTATCCATGCGACTGAGCACTTCCAAAAGCTTGTGACACACAACAGACACACATGTACCTACCCCCTTGCTGCTGCTGCGTCTCCTGTAACCGCCTATCCATGTCAGGGAAGACCACCACCAGGACAAACTTCATTTGGTGGGTCAGCCGCCGTGTTTTCATGCTAGTGAGTCCCCCAGCAGGACCCGGGCGATCCTCCTGGTCCAGCACCAGATGTCCTGCCAGCGTTTCCTCACCTGGGCCAGGCGCCGACTGCGACCCTCCACGGAGATCACGGCCCTGACGGCCCGCTTCCATATCTTCCCCTTCTCGTAGGCGGTTACCTGTGAGGATGACAAAGTGAGAATAGATCACTACACCTGCTCCATGTCACAGAGACACACATTAGAACATCTTTGATTTGTTGAACAGGGCATAGCATGCTGCAAACTAATAGCACCTTTGTCATAGGGAAATTCGCCTCTGTGTAAGCCCCAATGCACTACATGGCATTGAAAGTACACAGGTGGCATGAGGGATGCAACACACTACCTGATCATGGCACACACTGTACATCACAAGCAACACAAAGCTGATGGACAGCACCTCCAAGCAGTCACATGCCCCATGCCACTGACCCAACCTCAGCAGAGTACACAGACACACACAGCCACAGATAAATCACCTGCCAGTAGCAACAGCGGATACAAACATCACTCTGCACATGTGCCACTTGCCTGGGGGGTGTCACAAGCGTGGGGCTAGCCCAGCTGGTCAGACACACAGCACGGCTTACTTCTTACATCAGATGGGTTGAGCAGTTGCCTCCTCCATGCAGCTGTGGTGCATCACTCCACATAGACACTCACCCACATGCCAAGGAACATTCACACACATCAATGTCCGGGGGCGTACACATCATTTGGTCACTCTCACCACAGCTCCACTAAACTCACACACATCTGTGGGTACAGTCACCTGTCACACCGGGGGGAACACTGAATCACCTCAGGACTATAGAACAAGAATGGCCAAGAGGATTAGCCATGCTGAATGTGTCATGCACCATGCAGTGAATGTCACAGTAAGCACAATGCAAGTGAGGAGTGCACACATGAACCACATCATGCTCTGCATGACAGACCTAAGCCTTCCCCCCGTGTGACCCACTGTAAACAACATTGCATGTCTGTCACACCTGGACACAATGCCAGAAGTGCCAGTCACCAAAAGAAGGGGCACAGTCAAAGGTAGCGGAGTCAGCACTCACCTGCTTCCCTGGTCTACCATACAGGCTGGTGAACTGTGGGAGGATAACGTCCAGCAATGCCTCATTCTCCTCCTGGGTGAAAGGCTGGGCCCTCTCCACAGTCCTTGACATGGTGCGAGAGGAAGCCAAACAGCAGCAGTGGTGTCGATGAAAGGTTGTGCAGGCAAGTGCCCTCTCATGGGTTCTGGCTGACTTATATCTGCCTTGCTGGGCTATTTCCTTTACAGGAGTACCGAGTGATTGGTCAGACTCATTTGCATCCTACGTTTCCTCCAATCCCTTTGAACATACACCAGTGACAGCATTAGCATTTGTTCAAATTTGCTGCATCATGTCAAGTCAACAACCACTTTGCAACAATGTATAAGCTGCCCAACTGCTTTTTCCAGGCCAAATGATGGAAAAATGTGATCTTGAAACTGGGTATCCATGACAACCAGCATGCATTTAGGCCCTAATACTTGTCCCTTATGTGTCCCCATTGTAATTTTCAAATACCCACACCGGTACGGTGCGTTTCACACGTACCCCTAGGGCACCACTACTCTAGTTATACGGCCTGTACACGCGTGTGTAGGGGTCCTATCCCTATGGGAGTGTTGCCGTAGGCGTACGCCATAGTGATATGGCCCGTACACGCGTGTGTAGGGGTCGTATCCCTGTGGGAGTGTTGCCGTAGGCGTATGCCATAGTGATACGGCCCGTACACGCGTGTGTAGGGGTCGTATCCCTATGGGAGTGTTGCCGTAGGGGTACGCCATAGTGATACGGCCCGTACACGCGTGTGTAGGGGTCGGATCCCAATGGGAGTGTTGCCGTAGGCGTACGCCATAGTGATACGGCCCGTACACGCGTATGTAGGGGTCGTATCCCTATGGGAGTGTTGCCGTAGGCGTACGCCATAGTGATACGGCACCTACACGTGTATGTATGGGTCATATCCCTATGGGAGTGTTGCCGTAGGCATACGCCATAGTGATACGGCACCTACACACGTGTGTACGGTCTGTACACACACGCGTACTCCTACCCAACCCCTATATAGTGATACGACCGTACACACGCCCTCAGAGCGTGTGTACAGTGCGTTTCACAGCTTACACTGGTGATAGGAGGCGCACAGGAAAGGAATGGAGGAGTCAGACTCGCACAAGGATGGACATCAAGTCATTGTCAGTGCAGTCCTTCATGTGTAGGGCCTAGGTGTGTCAGGCAGTGATGTGGCACATGTCTCCTCATGTTTTAACCCAATAGTTGTGTGATGACCTGTGTACACATGTCATGTGTGATGGGGCACTATGTGGCACACTTCCCCTTCACACCTTTTACATGTGTGCATGTAGTACAAACTTGTGAAGCACTGCATCACTGGCATGGCACAGTCACCAACACCCGCAACTGTCCCCTGATGCCAGGTACACGGATGATGACACCTGACATCTAACTACCAGCGTGCCACGATGTGACTATGTCATGTGTGTGTCATGTGTTCCCATGAGCTTGCTGTTGGTGTTCCGTCAACTGCATCTGCTGTAGCTGCATCCAACATGTGTCTGTGTGTAGATGGCCATGGCACACTATTATGCATACCAGGCCACATGTGGAATCACTCGTAACGTGTGTCTGTATGCATCGAACAGGGACTTGCGAGCTGAGGACATATCTGCATAGTCTCAATGTCTGTGTGATCAGTTTTGACATGTACCCCTTCATGGCAAGGTGTGTGGTCTGTCCTTTTTCAATGACATGCGACCTGTGCGTCTAGCTTGCCGCCAGCTGTCTGTATGAGATAACATCCTTCAAATGCACATATGTGGATGTATGTCACTCCTGTAATGTGTCTGGCTGTTCACTCACACTGGCCCACAGCTACTTTCATGGCATGTCATGTAGACCTTGACAATCCACGTTTGTAGCTGGCTCTTGGTAGGAGTATCACCTGGCTGGCATACGTGTCCAGGATGTATTGCACAGAACAGACTCTGTATGTAGCATATGTGTATTAGCTGTTGAACATGTGCTCAGTTCATTGACATTGGTGTAGTAATGTACTCAATCTTTGTTATTTCTTCCAAATTTCTGCAGGGCACCGCCTCTCCCCCAACCAATGCCAGACTTGGGTGCCATGAGGGAACGTGACTGCATACGCCATTACAGATTCCCCCAACAGTTAATTGAGGACCTGACAAACAGGCTGGCACCACACCTCCAACCGCGACCCAGTTATCCGACTGCGCTGACCCCCAAGATGAAGGTGATGTCAGCCCTACATTTCTTTGCCACCGGTACGTTTCAATTCACCATAGCTGATGTGGGTGGCATGTCCCAGACCATGTTCAGCCGTGTCCTGCATGATGTTTTAGAAGCCATGTTGGAGCACCTGGATGAATTCATCCATTTTCTAACTCGTGAGCAGTTGGTATCAAGGGTGAGTTCTATGCCCTGGGAGGGATGCCCCATGTAATTGGATCCATTGATGGGACACATGTGGCTTTGCCACCACCACAGGCACAGGAGGTAGCCTATCGAAACCGTAAACATTATCACTCCATTAATGCCCTTGTGGTGTGTCTTGCTAGCATGATGATTTCCCATGTCTGTTCACGTTTTCCAGGGTCAGCACACGATGCCTACATCATGAGGCGTAGCAGGGTGCCAGAAATGATGCTGTGGCTGCACAATGAACAAGCATGTCTTGTTGGTGGGTAGACTCTGTTTGTCCAGTATTTAGCGGTATCTTTGTATGTTACCGCATCTCCTGACCCACTTCTTCACATGCCATGGCTGGTGACGCCTCTCCGCAACCCCAGAACAGCTGCAGATCACCGTTACAACAACGCCCATGGGCAGACCAGGCGAGTGATTGAGAGGACGTTTGGCCTTCTGAAGAGCCGAGTCCGTTGCCTCCACAAGACAGGCGGGTCCCTCCCATATGCACCGGTGAAGGTCTGCAAAATCTTCCTCGTGTGCTGCATGCTGCACAACATGGCAGTGGAGAAAGCTGTGCCACTCATCCTGGATCCCGATGAGCAGGAACATCCACCCTTGGAGGATGACGGCCTTGGTCAAGAGGCAAGTGAGGAGGAGGAGGAGGAGGAGGAGGAGGAGGAGGAGGACATCCGGAGTCAGCTCATACGCAACTTCTTCTCATAATGGTGAGTCCCTGGGTCTGAGTGTGCACGCTTGGAGCCTTGTGTGGCATGTGTTGCAATGTGTGTGTCCAGCTGACTGTATGCTAAGTGACTAAGAGGTGTGTTCTGATGTAACACTCGAGTGCTGATGTCATTCCACACATTGTAGCTGACACACTCAATTGACAACTAGCATGGTGTCAACCTTAGTCATGTAGAGTACATGACCATGCATGCGGATGACTATCTTTTTCCTGACTTCTTGTGTGTCTGTCATCCCCAGGTAGTTGCGCATGCTGTCTGCTCGTGGCATCGTTGTGCTCCTGCTATTCCTCATGAGTATTGCAACATGTGCTGAATCAGCGTTACATGCACGGACATGGTGAAAAGTCTCCTTTGGGTAAGGATTGCAGCAAGGCATTTTGCGTGTGGTAGTTGTTTGGAATGTGTTGGCACTGCTCATGTGCAGGTTTTGTTACTATGCATACATGTCGACTCACCATGGGGCACATGACATGTAGCATGACTCACATGAATTGATAGTCACACTTCGTGACAGTCATCTGTTATGGGATTGTGGATTGTGATGAAGGCATCAATGTGTGTACAACTTCCCTTGGAAACATACGGGAGGCTACGGGTGGACATAGTGTGGGACATCCCCATAAGAGGCCCAATGGGGAATTGCAGCCTCGCCGTGTGCAGCAGGGGATGTTTGGCTCACCCCCTTCACTTGTGTGCCAGTCCAATGGATTTACAGCATCTGTGGTGCAAAGGGGGTGTCCAGTGTAGGTCCCACATGTTCATCCAAAAGACCTGTGAGTCTGTTCATATTGATGCATTTCCATAGGTGTGAGCCTGAGTAATAAAGGTGTTCCTCACCCTCCAAGGTGCCTCATCTCTGTCAATGAAGGTCTCTTGCCACTGTGCATGCGGCATCTCTGGCATGGTTGTCAAGGATTGTGCATATGAGTCTATGTGTAGATTAGCAACCCGCATGCTGTTCTTCATGTATTTGATTCTCTATTGTGCATGAAGTCCATGGCTGTGTATGTGTTTTGGCATGTTGGTCCCCACAATGGGCCATCAACACCTTCTGGGGTGTGTTTCCTGTGTGCAGCTCGGCCTTCAGTTTCATGATCCGTGTCAGTCATCTTTGGTGATTGTGCATCCTTTGTCTCTGGGTGTGCCATTGAAAACCGGTCACTCCTTCCTTTACATACACCTGTTGCAGTAGTCCTTTCTGACATCCTAGTCTTTGTGTGGAAATTGTGGCATAGTTTCCAGGACATTCCGCCTTCTGTTGAAGCCACTGCAGCAAGGGCACATGAAGTTTCCTGATTTGGCAACACACACACATCAAAGATGCTCCTCCCTTCCTCCATCAACCTATTCATTTGGCTGTCATCAGCTTGTCTGTGCCACAGTTGCAGCCACGCAGTGCCAAAGGCTGGACCGTCTGCACATGCAACGTGCACATTGCACGACCCTCAGGTCCTTGCATGACCCACATCACACTACAGTCTGATGTTGCAGCCACCCTCCAAGCAATGTCCATCCACACATCTCCCGCCTGCTCTCAGGCATACACTAAGCGCACACACAACACCTTTGCATGATGAGTGTGCAAATCGGACTGCCTACACAGTGCTGCCACGCCTTCCAGGCCCTGTCACACCCACCAGGTCATGTCCCTCCTACTCCCCACCGGCTCTGTACCCCGGCAAGGCCATGGGAGTGGGACTCAAGGCTTCTGCATGTAGTATGGTGTCGTCGTCAGGCATATGGCACAGGTATCATCTCTCAGCGTGTCAATCTACAATGTGTCCAGGACCCCCCTCTCCACCATCACATGCGCACACAACCTCATCATCAACTCGTATGCCATTGACAGCCAGGTGCTCCTCACCCTCAAGATTGCATGAGATCCATTGATGAATGGCAGAACAGCAGCCACCTGAGGCTGGACTTGTACAGGACTGAGGTCAACATCTGAGGATTGTCCCCTTACAGCTGGGTCAACTGCTTGTGTCCCACCCACATAAGCCCTGCACAAGCACCTAGTGTCCACGCACACAAGATGGTGTGCATCATGGATTGCTTGCTCACATTTGCCATGATAATCACCAGCATCTGTGCCTCAGACTGCAACACCCTCTGAATTATGCACATGATCCCCAGATAGATCCACTCCAAGGAAAGACGGACCATCCCCCAGGTCCACGACAACATCCGTGTCAAATACTGCCCTGCCCTCTACGGAGCAGCCACATCCAAACTCCCGGGAAACTTGTTCACATCCAGGCTGCATCTGCACACCTCAGCTGCAACATCCCGCGCCCCAGCCACATCACCGTCCAGCAGAGATAGCTGCAATGGATCACTGTGTGCTGCAGGATGACCTTCAGACTCCCCACCCACATTCAGGAGGCAGGCCACAACCCCGACCCAAAACCAACCTTGTACCACTGTCATCCGAGACCCCGTAGTGCCATCTCTGTGCATCCAACCTTGACCTGGCCACCATTATTCAGATCCACCGTACTCCAGCATGCAGGACATAGTTCTCCCACCTGGGAACACATACCTGGGACTCCCTCCCCGGGAACCTCCGAATGAGGCATGACCTCTACGCCTTAATGATACTCTTCCAAATAGGTCTGTCCATACAGCATTGCAAGCACCCCGTCACAGGTGAGTATTGTGCTCCATGTCTGCATTGAATGATACATTGTGACCCATGTGAGTCCTGTACCAGACTCAGATCCCAGGGTATGGATGGGTGGAGTTAGTTCAACACTCAGGCATAGTTTGACATTTACACACACATATGTTGTGGACTAATGCCAAATGACAGCAACATCTCATGACAAAATAAAGTTTTTATTTTTGGTGGGGTAAGTCTTTTGGTAGATGAACTAAGGTGCTCTACCGGGTGCATAGAATCCAAAGTTCACAGGAGGAGATGGCATCCTTGTCAGTTGGAGTCATCAGAGTCCAGACCACAGTGTTGGTCATCATTGGTCAGACTGTGACCAGCAAGTCCATGTGACAGAGAATGTCATTGGGTGAGGTGGTGCTGTTCCGCCAGAGGGCCAGGTGCCAGGCAAGGTGACCTGGGAGATGTGGATGGTACGCTGACTCTCACGGTCTTTTCTGTGGACGACCCACCTTCCTCCAGGGACCCTCAGATGCAGGCCTTGACGATGTCTGTGATGCTCCGTCGGACGACTCCTCCTCCTCCTCCCTCCCTGTGGCTGGTGGTGGTCTTCGCCTGGTGGCACAGGGAGGGTTGCCAATGTTGTCGGCGATCAGACGGAGTGAACGGCTCATGTCCGTTTGCACCGCCAGGAGCTCAGCCAGTCTTGCCTCCATCCGTCCTTGGTGTTGTTGTTGACTGGCATGTTGCTCGGCCTGCAGGTTCTTCATCTCGTCGAGGGTCCCCTTCATCTCTGTGAGGCTCGACACTACCTGGCTGATGCCCCTGGTGTCACGCCGGTATGTGTCCAGGAGGTGGCGTATGTGTGACATACCGGTTCCCTCAGCTGCCTGGTCAGGTTCTCGCCTCCGCTTGCCTCCACACCCACCACCCCTGCCCACACGAGCCTGGCCTGCCATTGTGGGCACATCGGGTCTACGGAACCCCTGAGGGATGGCATTAGCGGGGTTGTCTGCCTCCTCCTGGGTGCCCGGAGAACCTTGTCTCTCCTGGTCAGACTGGCTCTGTTGTTCAGTGCGAGCAGGGCTCCTGGGTGTCTCCTGAGATGTGGCAGGAATGGGGGTGGGGTTTGGCACAGATGTACCTGACGCAGATGCGGCAGGGGCTTGGGCACCAGAGGGGCCAGGTTGGTCAGGGTCATCCACGGAGTGGAGAGAGTCGTCGCTGCCGGTGGGATCATCTTCATGCTGAGCCTGGGACTGTGATTGTTCCCCCCCATTGTTGGGGGGAGGTCGATGACGTTGCCCTGTGTGTGAGAGAGAGACAATGTTAATGCTGTTTCATGCCACATCCATGTTTCATACATATTTAAGTTGTCACAGTTCCTCCAGGTAGTTGGATGTGCCTAGCATTCCTCTCAATGTACACGTGAGGATGGGTATGTTGCGGGGGACAGATTGATATGTTCTCCTGAGTGTTTGACCAGTAGAATTTTGGCTAGGATGCTTATTTGGCTATGGATTGGTCTTGTTGTGTCACATGTCCGTTGTGAGAGTGGGTAAATCCGTTGCCTGCCCCGGGGGTGTGTGCTTGTGTGAGGGGGGTGTGTGACCGGGCCTGCTGTTAGGTGTAGTGTGATTTGTCATTGGGTCTCCCAGGTGATGTGTCTGTCCCCTCAAGGTGCATGCTGGCATGACAGTGAGTGTGAGTTCCTGTGCTAGATATCTGAGCTTGTGGAGTTGGTGTTTGAGTGTACAGTGGTCACAGGAGGGCCTTGTGCTGCATACAGCAGGGCCAAGTGTCAGCTACCTTGTCAGTACTTTGCCAGTCCCTGTGCATTGGGCATGGTGCATGGGTATGTACCTAGGCCATATGGGCTGAGGGCATTGGTGTCTGCTTCTGAGTTGCACAATGTGTTGTGTGAGCCCCACCCTCCCAACATCCCAGGCATCCAGTCTTGGCTTTGTGGTTGGTGTGGCCTGGGACATGGCATTGCCTTTATTTGTGAATGGGGCTTGGAGACGTTAGTGGCATGAGCGTGGTTTTAGAGTGTGGTTGTGTGCGGTGATTGCTTGGGGGAAGTTGCGTGCATTTGGTGTATTTGTGGTGTGGATGCCATTCCCCCATGTTACGTGAGTTGTTTGTGTACTCACCAGGCTCTGCGACTCCTTCGACTCCGTGTACTCCCACCGGCGGAAGCATGGCCATCACCTTCTCCTCCCAGGGATGGTAATGTACGGGTCTGCGGGGCAGCCCACCTCCAGTGATGTTACTCTGGGCGTATTCCTCGTTCATTTTCCTCTTGACTACCCTGGGCAGATCGTACCACCTGGCTTGGCATTCATGCCTGGTCCTTCGGATGGGCGCAACAGCATTCACCTTATCGACGATCCTCTGCCACAGGCTTGTTTTTTGGGCTATGCTGGTCTGTCTGACCAATGTTCCAAACAGCTGTGGCTCGACTCAGATGACTTCGTTGACAAGGAGGTCCAGCTCCGCCCTTGCGAACTTTGGATTCTTGTCTGTGGGCATGGTGTGGGGTGTGGGTGTGGATGGTTGTGGGTGTGTGGGTGTGAATGTGACGGTGTGTGTGAATGTGAAGTGGGGGTGTTTGTGAAGAAGGTTGTGTGAAGGTGTGTAAGTTAAGGTGTAGTTAAGGTGTAAGTAAGGAGCAGTTGTTTGTCTGTGGGGTCTGGCAGCAGTGGGTCTGTTGCAAAGGGACTTTTAGAAAGAAGGCTACCAGTAGTTCCTCAGAGAGAAGAGAGGAGTGGAGGTGAATCGGTGATTGAGCCTAAAAGGACTACATGTACACTATGTGTAAAGTGGGTAATCCTTTTGTTGGATTTTAATGCCCTCACACACCCTTTCAGGTGTCATGCTTCATCATCTGGGCTGCTCCTCGTCGGGCCGGCGGTGCAATGCCTAACGGGCTCCCTAAAAAGGGGCACTTTATCGGAGTTCTTTTAATCCAACAGCCGTCAGGTGAAGTGCGGGTGTGTGGGCCTGATTATTGTAGATACAAAAAGTGAGTTAAAACAGGGTCGAAAGTACCAGTATGGAAAATCAATTTATTCTAAAGGTCTCCTTCCCTGATTAAAAAGGTGTATGTAGCACTAGGTAGAGTGTAATGTCTCTAGTTGTAGTGCATGGGATTGGTGGTCAACATGTTTCTCGCACTGAGCTCGTGCGCTCGCGATTCGTCAGGACCTATCAAACTATCTACAATGGTAAGAGGGGACTATCTATAATATAATAGTCTCCTAGTCACAGTGGGTCATGTGAACAAAAACTTATTTCTAAAATACCTGTTAAGGTCTGGTGCTACCTGTAGAAAAAACGGTACATTAAGTTGATCATTGTTGAGACATATAGCCACAGGTATCAGGAAATACAAATCAAACAAAAAGGCTTGCAAGGTGATTCATCTCCAACATAGTTAAAACGCAACAGTGGTGACTGCTGGTGCTTGAGCGTCAACAACTGCTCCTAAAAAGTGGTGTACCAACAAGGTGAACTATAGTGGCTAAACACCTATGTGGGACATTTAAAAACAATCAAAGCGGCAGAAAACATCATTGAACTCACCCTATTCAGTAGGACTGTAGACCACAACAGTGCTCGGTGGACTCAGCGTAAGGCGAAGGACCTCTCAAAGTAGGTCTGAACTAAAAGGTGATAGCGAGCTTAAATGATGCAGTAATCACAATTGATACATTTGGGGACATATGGCACTGTCAAGCTCTAGACATTCGCTGACTAATTAACCCCGCGGTCAGGCTATACTCCCAAGGGATGTGAGGTGAAAATAAAATTTCATGTGGCTGAAGACTGTCTACTCGTGTTGCAGAGGTCTAGTATATGTCAGTGGGGTCCCAATTATACGTCACTAGTTCCTTGCTTTAGGACCCAGTAATTGTGGAGTTACAATTAGGGATAGGGAATCGGTCAGAGCATCGTTATTACACCCGATGCAGACAGCCTGATGTCAGCGGGAGAGCCGATAGCTCGCGCTGACATTACGAGAGGGTCACAAGCGCTCGGGGAGAAGCTGAGGTAGTTACCGGTCTAAAAAATATAAAGACACGGAATCCGTGTATTAATACTTACATCTGCCCCGCTCACGCTCTGTCTCTGGACCTACCCGAGCCACCGAGTCTGGGAGGTGGCGACCTGGACGCTGGGTGAAGGTTAAATGCATCCGGTCATATCACGTGACAGGGTCACATGATCGGAACTAAAACTCGGTCAAGTAGCGAGGGGTTTATTTTTTCGAGCTGGGATTGTGTATCAGTGAAATGTCGATGCGCAGTGTAATCAGTCTTAGAATGTCAAAAAATCTTTAAATGTGAGTAAATTTCTTTCCATAAAGGAAAGAAGGACAACATTGTCGGCCATCTTGGTTTGGGAAGCGAGGTGTCAATAAAGTTATCTGCATTGTCTCAATTGAACGCAGAGTGGAGGCAGGATGCACAGACAACCTCAGTAGGATGTAACAACGGGTTGTGGTTGATAATGTGAACCTTGGCATAAACTAAAAAGCATACTCGTTTCAGCAATTGTTATTTAGTTTTGACCATAAGTGAAGATCAAGGCAGAAGAGTGAACTAGTTGCCAAGAGCATGCCACGCTAGAGCTTGAGGGCTCCCCAGGGAATATCATCATTAAGCCCAATAACATTGGAAGACAGACGGTGTATCCATCTCTGTTCCTTCTTAAAAAGACTGTGTTGTGACAATTGAGGGTTGGTTTCTAGAATCAGCCATTTAACAGAGTCTGGGGAATGCTGTTTCTCTAGAAAATGGGCACTGATCTTGGTGTTCTGTTTTTTGCACCGAAAATTGCTGCGATGTTCAGAGATTCGCAATTTTATTGGTCTAGTCGTCATCCCTATGTAGTACAGATTGCAGGGACATGTAAGGAGATAAATGCAATTACTGGTGTTGCAGTTAGTATGTGACCTCAATTCCCAAGTAAGAGTAGTATTAAGGGTGACGGTTTTATGTACAGATGTGAATGTACAGGCAGTACACATACCACACGGAAAATGTCCTTTTACTGCAGGCAGTTGCCAGAGTGTGTTCTGTGTGGGTTTGATTTTGGGTCTAGGTCTGGTTTGTATTACCAAGTCTTTGATGTTTTTGGTGCGTCTGTATGCAAATCTAGGTGGTTCAAGGTTCACTTTCCCAGTATTAAGGATATTCCAGTGTTTCTTTAGAACCTTAACTACTTGGTTGGTGTTGGGTAAGAAGGTTGTGACACAGGTAAGGATGTCAGAAACAGCAGTGGTGTTCTCTCTGGGTTCCAAAAGGGCTTCTCTGTTGTTATTTCGTGCCCGTTTTTTGGACTTGGTGATACTTTTCAGCGGGTATTGTCTTTCTCTTAGTTTATGGGAAAGGATTTCTGCTTCACTTTTGAAAGTATCGATAGTGCTACAGTTTCGTCTCAATCTAAGAAACTGCCCAAAAGGCAAATTCTCCTTGAGAGCTCTCGGGTGGTGACTGGTAAAGTGCAGCAGGCTATTGCGATCAGTGCTCTTCTTGTAAAGAGTCGTGGAAAGAATACACTCGGTCAACATAATGGTTAAGTCGAGGAATGCGATTTGTGAGGGGGACGCTGTGATGGTGAAGTTAAGGTGGGGATTCAAATGGTTGAGCCATGTATAGAATGCTTCGTAGCTCCCAGATTCTCCTGACCAAAAAATCAAAATATCATCTATGAATCGTCTCCATAGTAGAATGTTTTGACGGTATGGATTCGTATCACAGAAGATATGTAACCCCTCAAACCAGGCCATGTACAAACAGGCTAGACTCGGAGCAAAGGTACTTCCCATGGAAGTACCTTGAGTCTGGTGGTATAATTGGCCTTTAAACTCGAAAAAGTTTTCTGTCAGGGCTAAGGTGGCACATTCAATGATGAAGGACACTGGAGTAGGCGATTCCCAAGGTTCACCTCCAAGTACTTCCTCAATCACTTCAAGAGTTGCCCTTTGTGGAATGTTAGTATATAGGGCTTCCACGTCTAGAGTGATGAGGAAGTTGACGTTATGGGTATCCTCTGTTTGGTCCAGTAGGCGTAGAACATCCGTCGTGTCCTGTATGTAAGAAGGCGTGCGTTTCACTAAAGGTTGCAGGAAACGATCGCAAAACTGCGACAAGGGTTCTAGAATTGAGTTAATGCCCGATACTATGGGGCGTCCAGGTACTGGTGTGACCCCCTTGTGAATCTTTGGTAGAACATAGAAATAGGGGGTCCTTGGTTCTTTTTGGATTAAGAAGGAAGCCTCCTTCTCACTTAACCAACCGTTGCTCTCTGCGGAGTCAACCAAACCAGTAATTGTTGTTTTTAGACGTTGAGTGGGGTTGTTCGGAATCGGTGTATAGTACTTCCTATTACCCAATTGACGCAAACACTCGTTGTCATAATCAGTGGTTGCCATTATAACAGTGGCCCCACCTTTGTCGGCCTGTTTGATGGTAATAGACGGGTCGTCCGCCAGCGTAGTAATAGCAAGCCTCTCTGCTCTGCTGAGGTTATTGAATTGCTTATGTGTAGGAATGGTTTTAATATCCTTAAGTACTGCCTGAATGTGAAGAGGGGGTGTTTGTGAATGAGGTTGTGTGAAGGTGTGTAAGTGAAGGTGTAGTTAAGGTGTAAGTAAGGTGCAGTTGTTTGTCTGTGGGGTCTGGCAGCAGTGAGTCTGTTGCAAAGGCTCATGGGTTGTGTGTGTGGGCCCTTTTTATTGGTCCATTTGTGGGTGTGGCTGGGTTTGAATTTGTGGTGGGTGTGTTATAAGAGGTGGTTGTGATTTAGGGCCTCTGTTTGCCTGTTTGGATGTGCCAGGTCAGTCATTGAGATGTATTTTGTCATGTAGACGTGTTTTGTGGTGTTGTGCGAGTCGAATTGACCCTCCTTGTGCTGTTTTACAGTGTCCTGGTTCTGTACGAGTCTTTTCGCGTAGGTAAGGACCGTACATACGCGATGCTGGGTGAGGGTGCTGGGGTACGTGTTGGGGTATGGTGCGTACAGGTATGGGGCTGGGGTACGAGCCTGGGGTGCGGTGCGTACAGGTGGGGGGCTGGGGTACGGTGTTGGGGTACGGTGCGTACAGGTGCGGGGCTGTGCTACGGTGTTGGGGTACGGTGCGTACAGGTACGGGGCTGGGGTACGGGCCTGGGGTGCGGCGCGTACATGTGGGGGGCTGGAGTACGGTGTTGGGGTATGGTGCGTACAGGTACGGGGCTGGGGTACGGTGTTGGTGTACGGTGCGTACAGGTGTGGGGCTGGGGTACGGTGTCGGTGTACGGTTCATACAGGTACGGGGCTGGGGTACGGGCCTGGGGTGCTGTGCGTACAGGTGTGGGGCTGGGAGACGGGCCTGGGGTACGGTGCGTACAGGTGCGGGGCTGGGCTACGATGTTGGGGTACGGTGTGTACAGGTACGGGGCTGGGGTATGGGCCTGGGGTGCGGCGCGTACAGGTGGGGGGCTGGGGTACGGTCCTGGGGTGCGGTGCGTACAGGTACGGGGCTGGGAGACGGGCCTGGGGTGCGGCGCGTACAGGTGCGGGGCTGGGGTACGGGCCTGGGGTATGGTGCGTACAGGTACGGGACTGGGAGACGGGCCTGGGGTGTGACCCGTACAGGTGGGGGGGCTGGGGTATGGGCCTGGGGTACGGTGCATGCAGGTGCGGGGCTGGGAGACGGGCCTGGGGTGCAGCGCGTACAGGTGCGGGGCTGGGGTACGGTCCTGGGGTACGGTGCGGAGGGGGGGTACGGTGCTGACATACGGGGGTACGGTGCTGACATATGCGGGGGTTGGGGGGACTGTACAACTCGTATCCGGGCACAAGTTAACCCATGTACATGTGTGCTACAGCGTTCGCTCCGTACGGGGCCTTTTACATGCGGTTGTGTATTCGGACGGGCGGTACGGTACTTGCGCGCTCAGACTTATGTTTTACGATTTGCACGTAAAAATGTCCGGCTCCCTCTCGTACACTTTTCCCGACGCTATTCGGACGTAAAAATTTCCAGCTCCCTCTCGTACCCTTTTCCCGACGCATTTCGTATGTATTTTTCACGTACGAATCGTACTTCGCAGTTTGTACGGTACTTGTACGATTCGTACGTGAAAATATACGGATACGAGTCGTACGCAAAGTTTTTTTTGCCGGTTCGGAATCTGCACCTTAATATGGGTGTTTAATTTTTTTAGGTTAAGTTTATTTGTTATGGTTGTTAAAATGTATAATAAAGCTATTTTTTAAGAATTAAGTTTATTATTTAATATATTTAATATTTATTATTTTCTTTAATATATATATATATTTATATTGCCGTCGCTTTTTGGCAATAAAAATTGAATTTGCATATATGATATTTTTACATCTATATTCATGTCATTGATATATTTGTTTCGATATTTTTGCACTTATCTTTATAAATATACCAAACACTTCCCTTCCATGGAAGAAAAGAACGGGTCTCACTCTGGATCGGGTTATAGCAATCCTTGATATTTTATTTCATCAAACAGGATTTATACTAGGAACAAAACAGAAATCCAACGCGTTTCTCTCTCCACCGAGACCTTTATAAATATAGGATGTTGATATTTTTGACATCTATATTTATGACTCGATATTGTGATATGCGGATGTTTTGGGTGATGATGTTTTGTCAGTGAACCGTGTGCTGTAAAGTGCAGCACACATGCAATCAGTGAAAAGTTAAGAAAAATGAAAACTTGTCCTTCTAAACACTTGTCCCAAGTGGGTTTTTTTTATTGTTGGTGTAAAGCTCTGTCTACTGTTGTTGGTATCAGGGTGGGCGTAACTTGCATAATTTGACACAGCTTAATTAGGTGAAATTACAGCAAAATTATGCAAGATTATGCAGAGGTATGCGAAGAGCATAGTCCACCATCTAGCGCTATTTTATGAGGGCAAATTGCAAAATGGGCCCCAAGATCCTTTTGCATTAGGAAAATAATGCCAAATACAGGAGGAAACTAACAGCAGCAGTGCCTCGTGGTCATTTTGCGGTTCCTGTACCCCGTGGTAGGATTTTTGTGCCAAAAATACTCATAAGTATGTGAACAGGTGTAATTGCACTATTTTCAATAATTTTGCAGGAAAAGTGTAACCAGAAATTTCTAAAATAACTTTGATTACTCAGCGTAATTCAAATTTCGCCCATGCCTAGTTAGTAAATAGGTCTTTATATCAAATACCATGAGTCGCAGCATGGAAACACCTATTCAACACCCATAGGCCACAACCTTGACGCAAAGCAACACAAAATAGCACAAATTGCTATTTGTATTACATTTAGGGTTACTCTTCAACACAAAACAGCTTTATCCTGAAAAGTAAATATGTTATCAACACTTTGAGACATTTTATCTCACTTTCTGACTTTGGACCAGTGAAAAGCATTGATAAATATGTCCCTGAGTGTCCAGGTGTGAAGTTAGGGTAACCCACAAGAGACCAGGACATGTAGATGTGAGCAAAATCCAGGTTTATTCCAGGAGGAAAAGAAACTCCATCCACTCCAGTCTCCAGCCTGCTTCAAAGTCAGTTAGAGACTTTGAAAGATAACATTCCATACAATGCCAGGCAGGCAGGACCCAGAGCAGAGAGTTCAAATGACAACAAAACTATACACCGATAGCACACCAAGTAATTCCTCCATTTCTGCCAGCATCGTTCACAATGCTGGATGTAGAACAAACCTGCAAGGATGCAGAAAGAGTCAAAGCCTCAAACCTCTGAGAGACAGAATTGTCAGCTCTCGGCAATCATACATCACTTTGACACTCTGTCCCTTAACATAACATGAAGTGTCAATGTGTCCTTTTTACAAGGTCTAGTTTACAGACCTCTAGAGGACACCAATAAAGCACCTCTGCTGAAGAAACCAACTATTGATGCCTTGGAATAGGCCCATTCCCTCTAACCATGCAGTTTTTTTTAGCAAAACCATGGAAGGAGAGACCATACACCAACTGCAACAATTTGTGAAGGACATCTTGCATGATGAAAAATCAAGGATTAATCCAAATTGGGGCTACAAACCGTACTCTCCAATATTGGAGAAGATCAACTCTCTTCATTTGATGCTGGCCAACTGGAAATCTTAATCAGACCCGGCTGGTCTGTATCACAAAGAAGACCTAGAGAAGAGGTAATGGAGTAGACTGGGGTGAGAAACCACTACAGTGCAGTTGTTTCCTTCACTGTTGTCAGGAAAGCTATCAGACCACAACTGGCACCAACACAGCATCGGCGAAACTCATCCTAGCTGACATCACTTCAATGTCTACATGAGTTGATTGGTCAGGGAATTCCTCAGCAGGATCTTCAATTCTTAATATGTGCAGACAGCACTCCAGCAAAGATTTGACGGGGTAATAACAAACATCAACAGCAAAAAATAACTAGCTGAGAAGATGCTGCCATTTACAAGCCCTGTGGAACAAGGGCCTATCCTTCACCAGGTGCAGGCACTAAAATGTGTGCCGGGGGGCTTAGTCGGGAGATCTACTTTGAATTCCTGATGTCCGCAGTAAAGGACACCTATGATGCAGAGAAATAGCCCCTCTCGACAACAGTGTTGGACTGGCCTTTCGGACAGCCTGGCACTGACTGGCGGGCCAGCTCGAAAGGGTCAATGTGTGGGCCATTTCTTTTGGATTCATGGGCCATTAAGGGACCAAAATGGATAAAAATAGCCCAGATACTGGCCCTTTCAAGCTGGTCCATCTGGCAGTGCCAGGCTGTCAAAAGGCCAACCCAGCACTGCCCAAACAGACAAAAGACCACTTCAAGCTAGGCCTATCCCTGCCGGGCTCTGCAATGCAACCTCTGCAAGGACTGCAGAGGAAGAAATCCAGACTCCACAAAATACAAACTCAACTGGCTGGACTAGCCTTGAACTGAATAAACCACCTCTCAGCACCCAGGCCTAAAAAGAGCGACACTTGCTGCCAGGACCTCTGAAGTCAGGCAGCAGGAACCTGATGGGCAGACCAGATCTCACTAGAAAATTCATGGGTTAGAAGGATCAGAATACTGGAGTGGGTCCCACAACTCTGGAACCTCTAATGAGCCCCGAAGATTAGTCCTCGGAAACAAGCTGAAACATGACATCAGGACAACTTTGAAAAAGATTCTGACACGCCAAGTGTCCCAGTGACCTTGGATGGGGGCACTGTGATGTGTCCAAAAGATGGCTACCCAGTGCTTTACAAAACAATTGCATAACCAATCTAAAGTATAGAAGTATATTCACTAAAGAGCACAAGCAGGCATTAAGGTGTTTTTTTGTGATTTGATGTTCCGTTCCGTAGATTTTGAGAAGTTAAGGTTACGAAAAATGTGTATATCTGGACAGTTGCGTTTGAGGGACTCTTGCAAGACTCCTGCGAGCACAACTTCAAAAAAATATAGCATTATGATTGGCCGAATGTGCTTTTTTTCCCCTTGGGCCACTTCTTTCCTGCGGGGGTGAGGGTCCTACAGGACCAAGTGCACTGATTGACTGGCTGCAACATGAGCAAATGTTTCAGAGGCCATTACAGGGCTCTGGGGACTAAGGGGCCGATTACGATGGCAGACGGACTTGGCTCCATCCGCCGTGGTAGTGTAAACCGGGACAGTCCGCCATGCATGCGGCAGTCCGCCATACCAGTTTAGGATGGGACCACCACTGCGGCGGACGGATTCCGCACCTTTAACATTGCGGCGGTGGCTGCTGAAAGCAGCACCGCGGCGATGTCAAAAAGAGCATGTTGTGCATTTCACTGCACTATGTAGCAGGCACTACCTTGTGCCTGCCACTTGGTGCAGTGAAATGTAGGGGGGCATGGGTAACCCCCCAGTACACCCACACCTCCCCCCAACACAAGAGGGGCCCGCAACGGGCCTCTAAAACTGAACTCTGCATGCTTTTCACCGGCTGTTGCACCGCCGTGGAAAAGCAGGCTGGAGACCTCATTCTAATTTGGTGGACGGTGCTTGCTAGAGACCGCCACCATTTTATGGCTGCAGACCACTTCGTCGGGCAATCATAATGATTGCCTGATGCGGTTCCATGGAGGATGGGCTTTGCCTCCGCCACGGTCGCGGTCTGGATCCCACCGCCATTGTAATCTGGCGGTGGGAGAATCGCATTCCGCAGGGCCGGAGGACCTCACCGCCGGGTCGTCGGTGGCGATCGTTCCACCATCGTAATTCGGTCCCTAAGTCTCCTGTCCAAAAAATGTATAAAAAAATAATATAAGGGATAAAGTAGGGATACCTTGAGCCCTAGGTCTTGTTGCGGGGGCTATCCCGTGGTACTCCCATGGGATTGCGGCAAAAATAAATGATGTCTACCTACCAATGTGTTTTTTTAATTAAAATGGTCCTCAGGGTGAGCCAGGGCCTGGGAGACAAAATATAGTTAGGTATTTGGAGGGGGGGCATGCAGCCCCCCTCCCTGAGTCTATGCAGGCCAAGGAGACCCCATCCCCATTGCCTTTCTTTTTAATTAAGGGCATGGGGAGCCCGGCCCCCCTCCCTGAGCCACAATGTGTCCGGGTCCCCATCCCCTGCAGCCTTCACTGTTTATTAAGGGAAATGGACCACGCGGCCCCCTCCCTGAGCCAATAGTGGCCCAGGGGACTGAAGTGAATACGAAGGAAACAGGATAAAGTGTAGAGTAACTTCTTCTTTATTATGACAACCCCGAGCATGGCCCAGGCAAGCACAGCAATCTCCAGCAACCTGCGTCTACCCCAACATCCTACCATGACTCAATAAATACAAGGAACACTCTGAATTTTTCTGATTCTTAATTCTTAAGAATTAGAACAATTCCAACATGGCATAAATACAAATTGATTTGATTTGATTTGATTTCAGATTTGTAAAGCGCGTAGCTACTCTGGGGCATCCCAGCGCTGTCGGTCAACCTGTAGCATTCAGAGAGGGGGAGCTGTATGGAGGGTTTTATGCGAAGAGCCAGGTCTTTAATTGCCTACGGAAGGCCAGTAGGTTGTGTTCTCTTCGGATGGGGAGTGGGAGGGAATTCCACAGCTTTGGAGCATTATATGAGAACAGTCGCCCCCCTGAGCGAGTGTTGTGTCCTACTTTAATGTCGATTTGTCATTTGTTTGGATGTACCTTTAAGGTGAGAGTGTGCGTGCATGGAATGTCACTAGGTGAGTGACATTCGGATTCTGCGAGTAACAGTTAGTCTTGGGGATGAAGTGGAGGTGTATCCTGGCGCTCACCTGTTCTTGTATATGTTAACTGGAATAAAGCGCTTGTGAACTACTACAAGTTAGTCTTGGCTTCACTACAATTGGCAACGAGGATGGGATTTGGAGAGGCAGCGTGCAAAGGTGGTGGCCTGGAGTTGACAAGGAGATTGAAAGTTTTGTGAAGAGTTGTCCGGTTTGTTGCTCGGCGGACAAGTCTCTTAAAACTTTAAGACCTACAATGAGTGAAGGATTGATTCCCGGTTTGCCATGGGATACCATTGTGGTGGACATTTTTGGACCGGTGGGTGAATTGAAAGAGTATGGGTTGGTGGCTATAGATTTGTTTACCAAGTGGCCAATGGTGGAAATTGTGGAGAAGGCGGATACTCAGTCCGTTTTAAGATTTTTAGATAACATCTTTGTGATGGAGGGTTTACCGGGTTGCATTCTTACGGACAATGGGGTGCAATTTCTTTCAAATATGGCTAAAGAGTATTTTAAAAGGTGTGGGATTAAACACAAAACCACTGCGCTGTACAATCCAAGTGGGAATGGTACGGTGGAATGTTTTAATAGGGTGATTAAAGGAGTCATACAGGCATCAATGAACAAAAATCTGGATTGGAGGATACAAGTACAAAAAGCTGTGTGGTCATATAGAATTACTTCTCAAGTTCAAGCTGGTTTGTCTCCTTTTGTCATGATGAGGGGTAGAACGCCAAGGAGTAAGTACAACCCAAATTGGTTCTGGCTAGAATCCCCACCTCCGGGCCGGAAGCTCCGCCTCCGGCCCGGAAGCCCCGCCTCCGGGCCGGAAGCCCCACCTCCGGGCCGGAAGCTCCGCCTCCGGGCCCGAGTTTCCGGCCCGAGTGCGGACGTAAAGTTAGGAGTCGTAAATCTATTCTGTGAATAGCAAAAGTAGTAAGTTTATTCTGTGAATCGCAAAAGTAGTAAGTTCATTCTGTGAATACCAGAAGTAGTAAGTGCATTCTGTGAATACCAAAATGGTACTAAGTTTAGGATTTTGTCTTAAGTTTGTTCTGTGAATCGGGCCCAGGGCATTTCCGTAGTCCAGTCTAGAGTTAACTAGCCCCTGTATTAACAGTTTCCTGGACTGAAAGGGGATTAGATGGAGGATTTTTCGAGCTATCTGAATGAGGCCAAAGCACGTGCCGGCTGTTTTTCTGGCCTGGACTTTAAAGTTGAGGTCCTAGTCCAACCAGATACCCAGGCTCTTGACTTCGGTCTTAGGGGAGGGGGGTGCTCCCATGCAGGGTGGCCAAGAGAGGGATGGGGGGAGTCTGCGTGGGTCCCCCAGCAGAAGGATCTCAGATTTCTCTCCGTTTAATTTCAAACGAGAGTCGCACATCCATTGGGATATATTCTGGAGGCAAGATGACAAGTTGTCCAGATATTTGGTCGACTGGTTTAGAGAGACGACCAGCTGGGTATTGTCGGCGTACATAACAGTTTTTATGCCGAATAGGGTTACGATGTCTTCGAGGGGAGACATGTATACGTTAAAGAGTGTGGGGCTCAGGGAGGAGCCCTGGGGGACCCCACACTGGAGGGGGAGAGCTCTGGAGTTAACTGACCCGTCGGTCACCTGGAAGGTTCTGCCTTCTAGGAAGGATTAGATCCAAGACAGGGCGGTACCGGAAATTCCTGCCATGCTAAGACGGTGGATAAGGATGGCATGATCCACCGTGTCGAAGGCGGCGCTCAAGTCCAGGAGGATCACTGCCACTGATCCTCCCGCATCTAGGATGGATCTTGCCTCTTCGACCACGGCTAGGAGTGCGGTGTCCGTACCCTGTCCTGGTCTGAACCCTGTCTGGGATTGGCGAAGAAGGTTGTTGGATTCTAAGAAGAGGGATAATTGCTGATTGGCAATTTTCTCGGCCACTTTGCTGATGGCCGGGAGGAGTGAGATAGGTCTAAAGTTAGACAGGTCAGCAGGATCGAGGTGGGGCTTTTGGAGAAGCGCACGGACTGTGGCATTTTTCCAGTTGGTTGGGACGGTGCCTTGTGCAAAAGATGCATTAATGAGATTGGTGAAGGGGGAGGAAATCGTGGAAGCAACCAATTTCAATTTGCTCATGGGGGCCGGGTCTGTGGGAGCTCCACTCTTCACTGTATGAAGGATGGTCAAGAACGATTCTATGGACACCTGGGAGAATGCTTCGAAACATGGGGCCTCCGGGCAGGTGAGAGGAGTCGGGGGGTGTAAGGGGATGTTGTGGGTGGGGAGGGTTTTTAAAATGTTGTTGATTTTTGTTGAAAAAAACTCAGCGAGCTGGTTGCATCTAGTGCCAGATGGGTCTGGTATGGGCAGTGGTTCCGGAGTTTTCGTCAGAAGACGGACGATGCAATAGGTTTCTTTGGCGGAGTTAGCTGCAGCTAATATTTTTCCCTCGAAAAAAGTTGCCTGGGTGTTTTTTATGCAAGTTTTGTAATCCTTCACGGCAGACCTGTATTCAATTTTGCTTTCGTTAGCCCAGTCCTTTCTCCAGAGGCGCTCGAGCTTTTTACACCTTTTTCTGAGTTCGTGTAGTTCCGGGGTGAACCAGGGAGATTTGAAGGTTCCCTTTTTACTGGGGAGAGTTTTGACGGGGAGGACTACTTTGAGGGATTGTTCAATCCAGGAGCGGAGTTGGACATCTGCTAGGGAGGGATCTGGGTCGAGCTCAGGTGTAGTAGAGGTTAATTTGTGGATCCATACTGCCGTGTCCAGTTTTTGCCAAGGGCGGGCTGGTGCTTGGAGGGGGGGATCTATCCGGCGCTTCGCTAGTAAATTGAAGTTTAAAAGAGATCAAGTGATGGTCTGACCAAGGAATAGGGAGGGGTTCATTCACTACTAGGCTGGGGAGATTAGTGAATATGGGGTCCAGCAAGTGGCCCTTAGAGTGGGTGGGCTGACTGCCTTTTAAATGAATATTGAGGGCAGCTAGGTCTTCCTTAAGGTCTTCCGTTATTTTGTTTGAAGAGTCGTCAAAGTGGAGATTTAAATCTCCTAAAACCTTAAAATTGGGTGACAGACAGGCGAGAGAGGAGATGGTTTCCATCAGGGATTTGCAAAAAAGGCTATGCTGTCCTGGAGGGCGATAGACGAGGATTCCCGAGAGGGTTTTTGATGGTGATAAATGGATGGAGAACCGAACGTTTTCACAGTCCTGAATTGGGCTGTCCTTGAAGTGACAGGACAAGTTGCTTCTGTAGATAATTGCAATTCCGCCCCCTGTCCCGGAGAGTCTATCCTGATGTTTTGATTAGGTAACCGGGGGGAAGTGTTTGAACTATGTCAGGGTCTGAAGTGTGGTTGATCCGTGTTTCAGTGAGGAAGAGAACCTCAAGTTTGGATTCCAGCAGAAGCATATTGATTTTTGCTCGGTGTTTCGGGAGGGAAACCCCAATACTACAGGGACCTCATCCCCTAGGGCTTTAGGTTCTCCTGGGTGAATGCCCTGGGGCCCCACCTAGGCCAGCCACCAAACAGTACGTTTGGGGCCATGAGGGGAGCCCCAGGGTCCCCGTGGCCCCACAGTCTTTCCGCATGCACCCATCCATGGTGCTGCAGGTGCCAGCATTGGTCTCGCTCAGCTGTTTGTGCTTGCTCCTGCTGGGCAGGAGCAGTCTGAGCTTCCATGCCAGCAAGAGCATGGGCAGGAAAACAAGTCTGCTCCCACCTGGCTGGAGCATTTCCAAACTCCTGCCAGGTGGGAGCAGACTTGCCTTCCCTGCCCGCTCCTGCAGGAAGGGAAACTATTGTGTGCCAGGGGTGGGCTTCCCGATACACAGTGTGAGAGCTGGCAATGCAATGGGGTACCCGAGCCTTTTAATGCTAGGAGAGGGTGGCCGCGCCTGCCATGCCCTATACTTAGAATTTGTCCCCAGGAGCTGTGGTCTTGGGCCCATTAGTGGCTCAGGGAAGGGGGCCATGAGTCCCCCTCCCCTATTAATATGTATTTTGGGGACATGGGATCCGTGGGGCCTATACAGGCTTGGTAATGGGCGGCTCACTCCCCTTATTCTTTCAAACCGTGCCAGGCCCTGGGGGATGTGGTCCCTGGGGCAATAATTGGCCTAGTGAGAAGGGCTGCACGCCCCTCCCTTATTTTCAAAGTTTGGCCTGCGGGTGGGGTCTCTGGGATTCCTGATAAGGCTCAGGGAGGGGGGCCGTGAGACCACTCTCATTGGTTATTCGTGGCAGCCACTAGCTGCGACTACATTTTTTTTAATGTTGCCAACCCGCAGGAGTTCCACTGGACTCCAGCGGGATCACAGCATTAAAACAAAACATCTTTATTTTTGCCCAGGGCCTCCACCTGGATGGGATAAGGGGCTGGCTATCTTTGCCATTCTTACTTTTTTAACTTAGGACAGGGGACTGAGAGTTGTAATGGCTGTCTGAAACATTTTTTTCTCATGTTGTAGGCAGCCAATCAGAGTGCACGTTCCTGCGGAAGCCTGACTCCTGTAGGAACAACTTGTCCAAAGATTTTAAAAAATCCCCCTGGGCCAATCAGAAGATTATGTATTTTTTTTAATTGGGCTCGAGGGACTCTCACTGGAGTTCCTGAAACCCAAACGTCCAAATGTACAAATATTTTTCATCCCTAATCTCTGTAAAACTACTGAACAGATTTACACCAAATCACAAATACGCGCTTTCTGGACCAAGATCTAGCTTCCTGCCAAATTTGTTGTAAATCTGTTCAGCAGTTTTTGCGCCCTAAAAAAGTCCATGGAAAATGAATGGAGATTTTGTCTTTTGGGACCCCACCCCTTTTTTTCTCGGCCCCTGATTGATGAATCACCCCCAAACATTACATGCACAAACTATGCAAATAAGAATACTTTTTTGGAAGCTTTTGTGAAGATTCGTCAAACGATGCCAAAGGTATTACCTAAAATTAAAAAGGCACTACCTATGGAAAGGCTGATCTAACTATAACTACCCAGTGGCATATACCTTCTGTTTTATTACTATCTCTTAAATGTGCATGGTAGCTCATTTTTATTGGACCTGTAAGCTCTATAAACAAATGCGCAGAAATAAATGCCAATACATACATTTGGCTACTGAAATCAGAGAAAAGAAATAACCATGTATTATTCGAGTATAAAATCTAATTGAGGTAGGCCACCCAACCGATGCACAGTTATTTTGAGATTTACTTTATTTATATAAAAACATTCTGTTTGTTCAGCGTTTCATTTGTTTTTCCAATTCATGACTAACCCAACCTCTTTCTTTGAGCTGCAACTGCTGCTTGAAGGATTTTATTTTGAGGTTTGGCTGATCTGGCGCTTTATTGCTTCACCCTTGACCTATTTCTTTGATGTCTTTTCTCAACACCACTTTTCTGTGAGTCACGAACGCCAGCAATCGCTGCACTGTTTGTGACACGAAAATTGCAGTCATTTGGTGGGTGAGATGGGCGCGCGGATAGATCCTGACGTGAAGGCACGTGAGCTCAGAGGTTCCTCAGGCGAGGCCGATCAGAGAAAATATACTTGTCATCTCGCTGATGAAGTGAAGTCTGGGGACCAACAAGTCTAATCACAAAATGGAGGCTCAGTGAGAGTTGATAATGACGGCCCTTTGCTCTGATGATTATTATGACGATTGTTCGCCACACCGTGCGGCTGAAAATGTTTCCTCTTAGATTCACCTGCGTCACAAGTTCCTGCAGAATTAACTATCTTAAAACTGTCTTACCAGCTAAAACTAAAGATGTGCATCATTTGTTCTGAAATGTCTTGATTTTTTTTCGCACAAAGAAGGAAGGGCCATATTTACAAGGGTATAGCGCCACCCACAGGAACGTCACTTTTAATGACGTTCCTGTGGCACAATGTCCTGCTCCAAAGTTACAAGGTGGTGTTAAGTCACTGAACGTGGCTTAACGCCACCATGTAAATATGTCCCTTACCGCAGCAGTCCACTGCGGCAAAGGGGTGGGGATGGCTGTGGCTGTGGGTGCTCCACCGCAACACCCATTGCATTTTGATGCTGTCCCCTAATTACAAGGGTGCCGTAAATATGGGGCAGTGCCAAAAATAGGAGCAGGGAAAACCTGGTCCTAAACAGGCGCAACGAGGAGAAATGATTAGTTTCTTCTCCTTTTTAGGTCTCGCCTGACCCAGCGCATATGCTGGTCAGGCGATACTTTTTGTGAGGGCTTAAAAAAGTGCTACCATGGCCGGCCTAGAGCTACAGTGCATGTGCACGGGCGCTCGCCGCGCTTGATCGCGATCACTTTCACTTTCGCGGCCGCTTTGATGCTCTCCGTGAGCCAATGCTTGTTTCTGAATGTTGTGTTTCTAAACACGCTCAGCTGTAGGACTTTTCTGTTTTCAATCGCATCCCAACGCATCCACACAATGGGAGCTATGGCGCCCCCACATCCCCCAGCAAGGCTTTCTCGTGTTCATGTCATTTATGTGTTTTGTTTTTTTATTATAATTAACATAGCGTGAACTCTACCTCAAGGTATCAGAGCACTTTACAGGAGCACCACTTGCATTTGTTTACCGCGGTCTAGTGTTTGCATTATTATTGCCGACTAAAGCATTCTGCATCATGTAGATTTGTTGTTAAGGTGAACATAGTCACTGAACAGTGATCCAGTGCTGGTAGAAATAGTGCACCTTATTGTGCAACCCTTTCACCAGGGTGGTGTTGGCTATTCCTCTGTGTCTCAAGCTGAGGGCGGAGAGTTTCTCATGCATTGTTGTCAAGAGCCGAGCCATAGAGGTTCTGACTGCCATAACTGCCACCATGTGCAGCTCACTGGAGAAGCTGAAGATCATCTGCCACATTCAGAAGTCACTTAAATACACTGTTTTTGAATGCAAGTGGCTGCCACACAGTGCTCGTTTTATTTGTTTGGCCAACTACCCGCGGGGCACCAGCGTACTACAGATCTACGAAATCCAACATGGAGAGGTGCAACTGCTAAGTGAGGTCAGAACTATGGGCAGGGGAGGTGGGACACTGTGCAGCACAGCTATTAGCTGACCTCCTGTTAAGATGGGGACTTTAGGCTAGTTTTGTTTTTTGTTGTTCACACCACCTGTCATGCTTGCTTTTAAATGCCTTCACCTGGCTTGTTTTCCAGACCAGTCACACTCCCTTTGTGCCTGGTTGAGCAAATCCTTCTCAGATCCATGCCCCTCAAGCAGGTCTCCCTTCCCCCACCACTCCTGCTGCAAATATAAACAAGCATTGGCATAGCCAATAGGTCTCACCTTTGGGACCTTATAAGTGTTTACCAAGCAACAGTTGATGTTGTTGCACAAAGGATATTGTGCTGGATAACTAAACACTTATAAGGTACCAAAAGCGAAACGTATTGGCTATGCCAATGCTTGTTGCTGTTCTATTTGTGCTTCATTCTGCAGCACACATAGAAACAGCAAATCGCCGTTAGTGATTGTTTATGTGCAGGAAGGGACACCTTCCTGCACATGAACAATCCGTCCCTGCAAAGCAGGCACCCTTGCATTATTGTGCAAGAGTGCATGCGTTGGTGCTGGGCTGCTAGTGCCAGCGCTAGGAGAAATGCAGGAGTGTGCCTCGGTTTTGAATATACGACGCATCTCTGCATTTTTTAAAGTGTCAGAGCACGGCATTTGCAATTTTGGCTTAACGCCGCGCTCCAACAATTTCTTGTAAATATCCCCCTTAGTGTGAAAAAGTAACACAAGATAACAGCAAGAAGCTCAATCAAGCAGAAAATGTCTCTCCACAAGACTTTTCTGAGTAAACCAGTCTCAAGCAGGTAAAAATGATGCAGTATCACTTAATGGATTGTTTTGCAGAATTCTGCAATTTTGCAAATTTTGCTGACAAAATTACATTTTGGTCACACCCACCTTATTGTTCTTTTTTAGCATTTGTGTAACACATCGCAGTCTGAGTGACGTTCCAGGCCGTTGATACAATCCTTCATACACATTTGAAACTGTGAGAACCAATAGCATAATTCAAAATGATGCCAACCCCGCCGCACAGTGTGTTGTGGGCCACTGAGTCTCCCATATCTCAGAGATATCCATTTGCTGTGGGTTGAAAGGGGGGACCCTGAAGACTTGGGGCCCACACTGCGAGGCAGGAGCAGCAGCAGCCTGCGTCACACCCTGGTGAGCACAGCTGGTATCAAGCCATTAACATCAACATTATTTTTGGGAAGACCATGGTGACAAGTTTGGAAAAGACTCAAGAGCATTCATTCAAGCAGAACCAATATGGATAGAACTTGGGTCGGCGTTCCATCAGCGCTCTAGGTAGATATTAACCCTACTTAACTTTCTTCATCCGAGGAAACTTTAGATTTTCAAAAAACATGCCAAGCAGGTCACTAAAGAAGTCTTTCTCCCTTTTTGTCTCGAAAAACCGATTAATGAGATTCTTCTGAGATATGTTTCCCTCATAGCTTCAGAAACATCCAGCCAGAGATGGAGTGTAGACCTCCAGGTTTGGATCCTGGGTGTCTGCCCATTGGCTTTCCAACTCTGACCTCTAGTCCTCCCGATTTAACTTTGATAATATGCCGCAGAGAATTCCCATAGAATCCCATGTTCTGGTGTCAACACGGGCTTCTATGGGAATTCTCTGTGGCATATTATCAAGCCCATTATCACCGCTTTAGCAGCAGTTTTCTGCCGCTAAACCGGCGATATTTTTTCACGTCGTGCTCGATAGTATGCCCCACTTTAGTTTAATAGTTCAAAACCATTTTCTGGACAGCTGTCAGCAGTTCCAGTCCTCCATATCCTAAAAAAGCATATAGGTGAAGGAGGTCGGGGAATCTGAAAGACGCCCTCTGTCTCTGTTGTGACTGTCATGTCGATTCATGTTTATTACAGTTTTCCATACAGATTGTTTATATGAAGCTACAGTGGCATGTCACTGGGGTCGAGAATCATCTGATTCACTTCCTGGGATGGTATCAGAGAGAACGGATGTATGATGTCACCCCTGCTATCACTATGATTTTGGGGCAATTACGCTAGTTTGTGGATTGAAAATTGAAAATAGTCATATGCCAGCATCCCTCCCCCTCTCAGGATTCCCCTCAATACAAGAACAGAATAATGGGCGAGAGCCGTGGCTCACCTGAAGGAAAACCATTGGAGGGGATGTTGAATTAAATGGATCTAACAGCAGGAAGCAGAATCTGCTATTATCTTTCTTGCCGCTGGAGTTCAATTGCCCTGCGTGGACGCTGAAGCATCTATTCGGTGTAATGGTGTTGGAGCTCTCCTTTAGTTATTAAACTGCTGATTTACCATCTTGTTGTTGACAATTACTCCAACACCTAAAGTGTAAGTCTTGTGGCCGAGCGGCAGGGAGCAGCACACCTCTCCAGGGCCCAGGGTGACAGGTATTACGGAAGTAAATTATTCGTTTTAACTTCTTCTTCATTGTAGGTTATTTGGGTTATCTCTGTCCTCTCAAGTAGTTACTCCAGTTTTATGATAAAAGTTGATTGACAGATGTAAAAATCATGGTGGTACCTTGAGTCATCAGTGGAAAAGGATGAAGTGCTCATGTTAGTTGAATGAAAAAATAGATTGAGAGAAGTTTGAAACTAGTTATAAGAGGTTAGTGGGCGTATGTCTCTGCTCTCGAGATCTCATGCATTTACTCCCGTTTTATGATAGATGTAAATTAATAGAAGCAAAAATAATAGAGGTAAAGTGAATCATTAGTTGGAAAGGCTGACCTGTGCACGTTGGTTGAATGAGCTGATAGAGCTAAAGAGAGTGAAACGAGTTATGAGAGCCCATAGTGGGATGAAACGCTCTGGAGGTGTCAACGATTGGAGAGAGAGCAATATTTGTGCCAGAAGAATGGGAGTGCATGCAGAGGGTCGGTGCTAATCACAATGGGTGTTGTAGAGATTTAAAAAAACACTACAGGTATGCCTATGTACACGTATATACCAATACACACATGCACACACACACACACTACAGACTATGGCAGCAAGTTTGTGGGGTTCTGTGGCTGAGAAATGTGGCACTGCTTTATAATGCTTTATAAAAATAAAAAAAACTGGGGGCCTCATTTACAAGGAGCTTGCGTCTCCACTGCGCCACTATTTTTGACGTAGCTGCTCCATATCTACAAACAGACACTTTGGGTCCAATGTGTCACTATGCAGAGCTCTGTATTACATTACACCTGCGCCATGCAGGGTAAGCATTCCCACACAAAAAAGCCACGTAGAAGTGGCGCAGTGAAATTTACAACATTTAACTGCGGAAAAATCCTTACGGCTGCTCAGACCAGGCGTAAGGATTGACACAGGGCTTTTACAATGGGACTTGCCTATGCGTTCTGATGCATTGTTGGAGTTACGTCAGTTTTACGACCAACTCCAGCAATGCGTCACATTTGTGCCAACAGACGTGTCAGAATTTATGACGCAACTGTTAAATTTTCGCTTCCTGGAGCTATTGTGTATACAGCGCATCAATAGTGTCGCAAGGACTTTGGTGCAGGTGCAAGGAAACTGATGCGTTGGTGCAGATGCGTCAGTTTCTTGTAAATGAGGCTGTAAGTATTTGTAGTTGTAGACTGAAAGCGAATAGTGAGGCAAGTCAGGAGAGAAACGTTTGGGTTTAAGATTGAGCTGGGTGGGTTTGTGACTGTAGCACTTTTACATTTCCAAGAACCGAAATTGTTTATTTCTGTTTGTCTCTCCCTTCTTTTTTCTGGATCTGTTCGTTAGAATTGCAGTTTCAGTTGATTTGTGGCCTTCTGATCATTTATATGCCATGTCTTTTTTTAGGTTTACTTCTGACCACTCTCATACTGCACTCCTTGCTTGTTCACCTCTCTCTCTTTATGCTAAGCCAAAGAATAGCGCTCATCATGACTGAACTACACCCAGGAGCTGTAGGGCAGAAAGCAAATGAGGCAACACTTGTCAAAGCTGAGTGAATGTAAGACAGACTAAGTGACTGGAAAGTCCACAGACAGATGTGTCACATATGTCTGCACTCCATTGTGCTGAACCTAATTCTTCGTACAATTCTCTTTTTCATAAAGTCTGCACCTCTCCATTTCAGTCATTATGGAGCTTTCATGTTCGCTCCACCATAGAGTGGCTCTTCAGCCTTCTTTGGCATGTTGGCTACTCTGTGTCAGCCACCGCAGAGAAAAGCATGGGTGATCTGAAATGGATACCGCTTGGGTGGTGGGACATCATAACAAAGATCTACTGCTCTAGCTATGAGGAGTAAGGATAGAGCCTGTGGAAACAAAATAGACCATGATACACACAAGCACCAGGCAGAAGAAAAGAACTACCGTAGGGCATGAGTCAGATGGTAGACGGCAGCTGCCATATGGGCGGCCATGCCCATCCCTCTTCTACTGACATTTACTGGTTCTCTCCTCCCACTAATGCAAGTACAGATGTTGTTGTCATTCAGTAGTGTGACATGAAGATGATGATCTTGAGATCCGAGCAATGATGTAGTACTCAGCATAGACTCCAAGCAGAACGCTATAGAGAACTCTTACAGTACCCTCGAACTGCTACCTATAAGCTACCCAAAACCTAACTCCAGCTCTAGTCATGTGAGGTGTACAAGCCAGTCTCTTGAGAGACACTTCTGTGCCTCTTCATACTATTATCTCTTGAGTCAAATCCTGCTCATCCACCATCCAGGTGTTCACTCCTCCACTTATCTAACCATTTACACATCCACCTACTCAGCACCTTTCCGCCTACTCCTTCATTATCCATTACTCAACCACATGCCCTCGTTCATTACAATACTCATTACCTCCTGCGTATCTTCAACTATCTTTCTACTCATTCATATGTACTTCTCCTTCACCTTCCTGTATGCATCGTTTCACTCACTCCTGAGCCTTCTCACCGGTTTACCCACAAACCCCCTGTTATGTTCAGCAGACAGGCAACGAGGTTGATGAAGCAGGAAATAGGGTTATTCTACATACACAACAGAGAGTAGAACAAAACACCCTCCAGGGGTTTCCCAGTCTCCATTAGGTAACTGACTGGAATCTGGAACGCCATTCAAGAGATTCCAGTAGCAACATCCCAAGGTTAAAGTGAAACACTTGAGCACAATAAAACATTTACAAACCAGCCCATACACATCTCCCCCCTTTATAACACAGACCTAACTACACTTTAGCAATGTGTGCAACACCCCCAACAAAATGAAATAACAAAACTGAAATAATGACAAGATGTAATCCTTTAAGTATTTATGAGCAAAAGTTTGCCTTCTTGTTCTACAACTATTAGAAGTGAGAATCTCATAAGATGAAGAACTTGACTTCAAAGGTATCTCAATACCAGGCAACACCAGAGCATTGCCTTGATTCCCAGAACCTGAAACACCAGCAGTTGGAGAAATAGCATACAGACCACTAACACCAAGCCACCATCTATTCAAATCCGGTAGAGCGAGATGTATATCCCTTTCACTGCCTCTGAGTTTGGCTGCAAACCTCTTGCTCCACTACTTCCTATTCTCCACCAGAATGTTGTGTTTAGAGACCTGAATTACATGTGTACTAGGATAAAACTTGGAGTTCCTTTCCTTAGAACCTGGAGGTGTCCGATTTTCACCAAATCCCCCACCAGGAACTCAATCTCTTTCACTCTTTTTAGATCATCACATCTCTGCTTGGATTTAGCCTGAGGATCGGTCACTCTCTGGTAGACCACTCTCAAATCAGGCTTTCTATCCTCCACTTGTGTTTTCCCTAAAGCCCAATTAGGCACCACTTCACTGGAAGAATGTCTACCCCTCAACAAAACAAACAAGCATTGGCATAGCCAATAGGTCTCGCCTTTGGGACCTTATAAGTGTTTAGCCATGCAACAGTTGCATAACTAAACACTTATAAGGTCCCAAAAGCGAGACCTATTGGCTATGCCAATGCTTGTTTTAACTGCTGCAATCTATTGAAGCCTCACAGAGAACATCAAAGCGGCCGTGCGACCGCAAAAGTGATCGCGATCAAACATCAAAGCGGCCGTGCGGCCGCGAAAGTTAAAGTAATAGCGGTAAAGCGCGACGCGCGCGCCCGCGCACATGCCCTGTAGGTCTATGCTGGCCTGGTAGCCCTTTTTGGAGCCCTCACAAAATGTCTCGCCAACCCAGCGCATGCGCTGGGTCAGGCGAGACCTAAAAGGGGCTACACAAGTGGTGGGATAAGGAGTATTAAAGGCTGTAAGGCACGGGGCCCTGTCTACATTCCACTTGGTGATAGGAGGCACTCAGATCTAAAGTGGAAAAAACCTCTACACACCTTAGTTGAGCTACCATCTCCTGGACCTTGGGCAAAGGAAAACAATCCTCCAAAATATTCTTACTTAAAGACCAGAGCACAACACATAGTGTATCCCATTTCTTCCTGGCCACCAGAAGAGGAGAAATCCATTGAGATGATTCTGTAACTTTTTCGAAGCTAAGCTTGTTGAAGTGTTCTTTCAATTGACTCCTAATGCCCAAAGGAACATTTCTCACCTTGTGGACTACAGGGATAGCATTTAGTTTCAGGACAATCTTGTGCTCAAACCCTTTGACGGCAGCCAGTCTATCCTCGAACAGTGACATATGATCAACAAGCAACTGCACCAATGAAGCTACAGGGCAGTCTTTAGTGTCAACCTACGATCTGGAACAATCAGTACCAGGTCTTAATACCATTCCAAAAGATCCTTGGTCGGTCTACTCAAGAACATTGTAACTTTTGTTGCCACGTAAACTTTTGTAAAAATGTTCCTGTCTTTATAAGCGTCATATTCCTTAAACGAGCCCATCATATCAATATTGAAACCACTAATTGCCACATTACGAATATCAGGGGGAGAAAGACCCAACTGACTGTATCCTTTGAAATAAAATGTGCTGCTCACAATGGTGACTGGTGAACCAGAGTCTACTGTGACTTCAACATCTACTTCACCAGCCATGATACTGCAGATAGGATCACCACGTTTATTAAGAGTTCCATACATCTCCTCCATCTTGATGGATAACACCACCCTGCTGGCAACTGAATTCGGCTCCTCTCCAGTTTCTAACCATCTCCCTGATCATTTACCAGAGCAACCTTCTGGACATTTGTCCATATTCCGGCAAAATGCCAAACTTTCATACACTTAAGACAAGTTTTACCTGGCACAGGACTTGCTTTCGAATTGACCAAATGAGACTTGGAACCACATCTAAAGAAAACAGGCACTGAAGTACTAGTCGTTTTAACTGATGTTTTGTTGTACAAATCGTAGGTTTGGAAAGAATGGCTCGCGCTACCGCAGCCAAGGAAGTCACGCCTGGTAAACAAGTCAAAATAAGGAAGCGAGACATGTTTCTGAAAACTCTGGCTGAAAATAAAAGGCGATCATACCTCCTTCACAGTCTTGGGGCTTATTTGAATGTGGTTGAAAAGTGCAGAATGGTGCTCCACGAAAGGTGCTGTTTTGTTGTCAAAATACGTTTTGTTTAGCGAATAAGCAACAAGGTCGATAAAGCAGGAGAGAAGTTTATTCCACATACATAACAAAGAACGGCACACAACGCCCCCCACTGGCTATCCCAGGCTCCACCAGGTAACTAAATGGAATTTGGAACGCTGCTCCGGAAATGCCAGCAGCACTATTCAACAGTTAAAGTGAAACACATCAGTATAATAAAACATTACCAAACCCGTCCATAACACACAAAAAATTACCTCTCTTCCCAATAATGAGCCCGATTGCAATTTGGGATGGACCACCACCGACAGGCCATCGCTGGCGGTCTGCCCGACATCCAGGGCATAAATCCGACCACCGGATTATGACACTGGGGGTCAGAGCTCAGCAGGCAAGGGAAAGACCGCCGCCTCTGACAGGCTCATAAAGCCAGTAGGGCGGGGGTCGGAACCTAGGGGCATATTATCAAGACAGGCGATAAAATGATCGCCGCTTTAGCGGCAGAAAACTGCTGCTAAAACAGCGATAATGGGCTTGATAATATGCTCTATGGAATTCCAATTGAAGCCCATGTTAGATGTGAAGAGCATCTAACATGGGCTTCAATTGGAATTCCATAGAGCATATTATCAAGCCCATTATCGCCGTTTTAGCGGCAGTTTTCTGCCACAAAAGCGGCGATAATTGTATCGCCTGTCTTGATAATATGCCCCTATATACCTACAATGGAGGTGGTACCTGTGGAGGCACTGCCGTAGGGATTAGGGTGTCAGTTTTTTGGAGGCCTTTTCATGGCCGCCTGACCGCCATAGAAATGCTGTTGGAAACGTACTTTGGAGGCCCCTAGAAGGGCCCTTGCCCACGGTGGCCTCCTCCATGCGACCTAAGGGGCACATGTGGTGCCCCCCCAAACATCCATGCACCCTGTGCCACGCCCCAGATGGTGCCTGCCACACGGTGCTTGGATGTTTATAAACATCCCTTTTCCTATTGCAACTGATGCTGCGGTCCTTTTCTGGGCTGCAGCACAAGTCGCAATAGAAAAAGGGATGTTTCCATCCACCTACACGGCGGCCACATCCTAATCTGACGGGTGGGACCTCCGATTACTTGTCGGGTGGTCGCACTCTCGCTGCGATGGCGGTTGGACGCTCTACCGACATCCATTGTAACAAGGCCCTAAGTAACTACCTACTCGTCATCTGCCCTCCCTCTCATTCATCTTTCCCCTGCTAACTCGTCCATACACCCAGTGCTTTAAATGGGCCGGTATTCATTGGTACTGAGTATCAGCACCGTTTCATCTTCTTCCCTTCAGTGCCGTAACTTCTCCCCGGACAGGTACCGGTACCCATAGGCAGGGCACAATTGGTAAACCGGGCATTCAGGAAGTGGGCAATGGCAGTGGTGCAAGTTTTGAAAATGTTTGTGTCAATGGCTCCATGGGACCTAATCGCCCCCTCTAAAATGCTGCACCAGGGACAGATAGAATCTTGTAAATTCCCCACCTCTCAGCGGGGTCTGGTAGCATCCACTAAGCACTCACCATTTTCCAATCACGCCGTAGTGCCCCTGTCGCACGTCCTTCAAAATCGTAGGGGTACATGTGCAGAGGTCTCTGCACAAAACCCACGGAGGAGGGGGGAGACCTACACACATAGGTTTGTGAATAGCATTTTGTAATTCCTGAGTAGTTCTATTGTATTACTACTAAGTTTATAACAAAATGCAGTTTGCAAGTAAGCCTCATAACAAATGCGACGCGAGGGATATGTGCCATTGACGCGTCTCTCATTATATTGCAGCATGGCTCGTCGAAGGGCAGCACCCCTGCCATTGATGGATGAGTGGGGCAGTAGAGTGCTCCTACATGGACAGGTCTAGGGCGGGCACTCTCAAGAGACTGAGCTGCTGGGGCTGTAGTGGAGCATCCAGGTCGCGGGATGGTAATCAGCCACGCAAAGCCCACCCTGCCAAGCGCTCCTAATTGCATTGATTTGAAGCCTCTTCTGAACTAGAAGCGCGTGCAGGAACACAGCGGAGATAAAACACAGCTCCAGTGCTAAAGGTTAAAAGCATTCGAAGCAGGTTTTAATTTTTTGAAAGCAAGCAGCAATTCGTAGAACAAAGTAAAAGGGCGTTCTATATTAAGACAATTCACATGATGGAGGTGTGAATAAACGCAATGAATATTCACACTATCAAGGTGTTACAGGCAGAGGTGCTGGTGAAGGTATTGGAGGTCTTTTTTAAACTCTTTTTGCCTGAAAGGGGCGGCTGTCAGCCAACTAACATTCTCAAGATCCACAATAGCAATAGTTTTGACTTTAGTGTAGTGAAATAATTTTGCCAAGCTTCTGTAACACACAGCAGAAGCGCATCATGTACAGCAGCAGTGCAAGATTCCCTCTACACAGAACAGATACAAGAAAGGTGGCAGCAGCTGTGCAAGCTTCCCTCTAACAAAATGGAGCATGTGCAGCAGCAATGCAAGCTTCCCTCATGCAAAACAGAGCGTGAGCAGCAATGCAAGCTTCCCGTGCACAAAATAGAGCATGTGCAGCAGCAATGCAAACTTCCCCCACACACAATGGAGCCTGCGCAGCAGCAATACATGCTTCCCTTGCACAACATAGAGAATGTGCAGCTACAATGCAAGCTTCCCTCACACACAATGGAGCCTGTGTAGCAGCAATGCAGCAATGCAACATAGTGCATTCGCAGTAGCAATGATAGGTTCCCTAGCACAACATAGAGCACCCGCAGCTGCAATACAAGCTTCCCTCGCACAACATAGAGCGTGCACCGCTTCAATGCATGCTTCCTTCACACAGAATAGAGCGTGCAAAGCTGTAATGCATGCTTCCCTCGCACAAAATAGAGCATGCGAAGCTGCAATGAATGCCTCCCTCGCACAACATAGAGCATGCAAATGCTGGGGCCCAATTTTCTTGTATCCATTTATCTCAAGAACCCACTCTGGTCGACTGAACCTTTTTACTTGACTAATAGCGTGGAGGGAGAAAATACAATTATCAAAGAATACTTCCCGCAATTTGACATAATTGAAGACTCAGAAGTCAATGGCTATTTCTATCGGGATTTTATTATCAGGAAAAACATCTGCAGATACAAGCACCTTAGCACAAGGCTCAACAGGTAAATGGGTACTAATACAAATGCCACTCTACGAAGAATCCGCATACGACTAAATATGAACAAAAGTACAGCTTCTAAAAGCATGAGGTAGATAACTACCAAGCTAATGTCGATATTAGGAACCATTTAACCAAAGCATTTCTGTCCCTACTCTATGCTGGATGACATCCCTGCTTACCATTCCCTGAAGACCCCAGAAATCGTGAAAAGGTGTCAGAAGTGAAACTCCCTAAGAAGTCTTCACTTGGAGAGCTTGATCTAAAACGCTCCTTCTAGCTCCTCGCCTACCTCTTCTCTCTGCTCTGGGCTACTCTCTTCTGCTCAACCCTCGGGGTGCTGTCCCTAATACGAAACCCCAAAACATAGAACACGCCCTCCGGCACACCACCTCAACCAGATCTTCTTCCAGTGATTTTCCATTCGGCTCCGTCCATCTTCCATCTTCCATCGTCCATCAGCTTGGCCTTGTGTCCCAGACACCGTCGGCACAAGGAGTTGCGATTGGCACATTCCAATGCACTCCCATGTCTGGCTTTCTCCATAATTCAACTGTTAGACAAAGACCTTTTTACTAACGAACCAACTGTCCTTGCACCTGCGGTGAGATCATGGGATGGAGAAATACTTCGCATCTTTTAACTCTACAATTTACTGCAGCCCAAAACCTCTACTAGAATAAATCACTTGCGGCCTACCGCATTCAGCTAACATAAGAAATACCAGGCCTTTCTCCTCAACGATATATGTGACTTCGGGCCTCTACTAGGTTAAACACACTATTAAATTACATTTTAACATTAGTGCTTTTACTTTCACATACGTGGATAAACAACATAAATGAATTAATTCAATCGAGTTACGCATTTAGTCTAATACATTGCATAAAACAGAAACTTATCGTTATGTATTTTGCTAAATACATCCATTATACATTGTCGCGTCCCCTAACGCTTTTACATGACGATGTAGCTAACACATTTCTTAGTACGTTTCAAACAGAGATAACTAAAGATACACTCATTATATGCGGGTGCCAACTAACGGTGAATATGATGCACCCCTACAATTTTCAAACCTTTAAGCGCTACATCACAAAGCTGCAATGCATGCTTCCCTTGCACAAAATAGAGCATGGGCAGTTGTAATGCATGCTTGCACAGACATAAAAACAGGTCAGCATACATTGTATCAGCTCATGAAGCAGTAGTGATAACTCCAGTGTACAGGAACAGTATTTCCAGCCGCATTGCACATTTTCCCTGTCCTTGAGCATACATGAGTTACGGTACTGCATGCCTCAAAGTGGGCAAGCACTGTAATGTGACAGATCTGCTGGAGGTGGAGGGAGCTAAAGGAATCTTGGGGTACAGGGTAAGACATAACAAAACTATCAGAAAAGGTGTGTAGTGTCACAAGAGACACACCACCAGAAAGGCACTTATCTGGAACTCTGTGTGTACTTCTGGCTGGTACAGCTGGATTTCTGTCTAGTTCTCTGTTAAAGCGTGTGTAGGCTGTCCGGTTTCAGGTTTAAACCTATAATAACTGATTAAACCCCACTGAGAGTGAACTAGCCCTCACCAGTGTAAATATATAAACACTGAAAAAACACCTGCACAACCACAAGCTAAATGTCATTCAAAGAAAGGAAAAGGAGAGTGAAAGAGTGATTTATTTTCTTCCTGAAGGGCCCAATACAATGTAACTTTGTTATACAAGGTAGCAGCAAGAAAGACTGGGCTACCATTATTCTGCTTGAGTTTTGTTGTTTAGGGATGTCACTAAAATATTATTTCTTCTTCCCTTTGATTGTTTCAGTTTTGTGGTCTTTGGTCTAAAGTTGCAGGGTTTAGAAGCATGTTTTAGGTCTTGTTTAATTATTTTATAAACTGTATAGAATCAGGAAATATCAAAATCATATTTGTGTTTGATTCTTTCACTGATATGTAAAATGGCTGGTTTCATAAGAATTTTTCCCAATATATGCCATCACATTTACCCACAGAGAATGGGTAAAAACCCTTGATATCTACCCCCAGTTTCTAGTGAGTCAGTATAGATAGTAGGTGAATTGCCAACACCTCAGGCTTTAAACATTCAGTGCAAGGTATAGTGACAAGTATATGTGAAAAGAGCGCTATCACCAAGCATCTGGGATAGTGGTTAAAACATGACACCAGACTTTTAGAAAACATGGAACGCAGTGTCACTTGAAATGCTGCAGCAAAAAGGTTCTTTCCAAGTTCAACAAAGATTGGAGTGATATTGTTTGTATTTGCAGTGATTCAGCTACGTATATGAAAAAGTTGTTTGACGACCTGTCAAAACTGATACCTGAGCTGAAGTGTTTCCCTGTAAGAGATCCTTGGCACTTGTTAGATGGTATGCAGAAAGCATCCTTACATTCTTCAGAGTTAATGAAGGATGCTTTTGACTTTTTAGTCCATTTTGATGCACTGTTGTGTTATGCGCGGGAAGTAAAATGAAAATATTTCTAATTTTGTGCTTTGTGTGGCATCAAAGACAGAGTCATCCCAACTGTGTCACTTACACTTAGATGATGGTTCTCAGTCCAAGGGAAGAGGCTGTGAATGCTATATTATCCATGTGGCAACCTTTTACATACTTTTTGATGAGCAATGATGCCAAAGGCAAGAAATGTGAGGATATTTGGTCACATATTGATATTGATGTGAAAAGAAAAGAAAACTCTACTGCATTCTTAGATATTTAAAGTAAAACATAACTGCTGTAGTGGACATAATAAAAAATAGAGACTGAAAACACTTGTCTGCCAAGTATTCAGCATAATTGGTGTAGATGTGAAACATCTCCTTGAGAGTAGGCTGGGCAACACCTTTAGCGAACTTGGCACTGCAACATGTTCCATGTTAGAGTGCTTGCCACTTGGTAAGCAAAGCAATGTTGAAGAGAAATTCAGGAGCTTTTATTTTACAATGTATGAGAAATGGCTTGCAATGATGCATAGATATGTCCCTTCACCAACCATAGCATTTGAAGTCAATGAAACCTCACTGTGGTACTCTGTGCAAGTTCTAGATCCCTTCCGTAAAGGAAATCTTCTCTGTAATTTCGACCGTGCTGCTTCATTTTTGACTGCTTCAATATCTCTGAGGGCATAAGCACCCAGTTTAATGCAAATGTTGCAGACCCTGCCCAGAGAATTGCAATCTTCAAGTGCACCAGTATTGGCATGGAAAGCTATGTCAGTGGCCAGAGTTAGCACATTGTGTACTGGCTGTTTTGGCATTGCCTGTCTCGAGGGCCTTTTCACAGAAAAAAGTTTACATGAGAAGGAAAGAGCGAGCGCACATGACCAAAGACTCACTGAAGAAGTATTGTATGGTATACTACAATAAGTTTGATTTGCAAAAATTTATTTGGGCCTTGTATACACTGTACATACACTGTCTACATACCATGCACTATCAGTGCAGAAAGCAAGCAATAATAAAAGGAAAGTGTTCCATAAACACGTGAAAAACACTGTTTCTGCTGTTTTTAATGGTGTGAAAATGTGTAACAACTGATAACCACTGTTTTTTATGGTATTGAAATCACTTGAAAACCCATGCTCTTCAAGTTCAACAAGACCTTCATGGCACACTGGTACGCCATATTAAATAAATGCTCTTTAGATTTAATCCTTCTCATCATAGAAGAATTGTCAGCAGTACTCATTGAGCTCACACAAGAAATAGCCAAATTAAAGGATGACATATTAGAGCAAATGGAACAAGAGGATTGGAGCAAGGTATTAGAGGACATTAATGCTAGGCTTGACATTCATGCCAAGGAGGTACATGAACGCAAAATAAGGAAGTTTAGACGAGATACAATAGACTACAAACTAGACGAAGTCTATTCATGGGCTGAGGCTTACGCCCAAAAGAGGTTCATTAGAAGATCAGGTAACACTTCCTCTGAGGAAAGTGTGGCGACGGACTAGGACTTATCATTACAAAGACCAGCAGCACCTATCAATACAACACATACGGAAGAAACTGCGACCACCTCAACAGACAAACCGTCTTTTTTAGCAGAGGGCCAATCCTCAAATTTACCACCGGACAAAACAGCACAAACAAAAGAAAACACCTTAGGAGGGGACAAACCAAAAAAAAACATAGAAAACGGCAGACCACAAAGGCACCCCAAGAAGCCAACTTAGTTATGAACATTTCGAAAAGACACTTTAGTATTGAAGAAACACGAATACTGAACAAAGGCACTTCTTTTGTTCCCACATATTCATCCAACGTATTGGAAACTGAAATCGTGCTTTTTAAATTTATACGGAGACTGAGATTGAAATGGTTTTTCTTCAGTACTACGGCGCACCAAGATCAAGCTAAACCACCTGAGACTTTTCGTCCAAAAAGCAAATTCATGGCTCCGCTATCCCACAAAAGTGTAGACAATTTTGAAACACTGGTAAAAAAGGATTTGGAAAAGATCAAATACACTCGACCAAAGTACATGAACTTAACCAAGAAGGAATCACGCATCCTTAACGCCTTAAAACAAGACAACAACATAACATTCTAACCGGCGGACAAAGGAGGAGCTCTTGTTGCTATGGACACGGAATTTTATGAGAAAAGTGTGTCTGCTCATGTTAACAACAAACAGATATACATCAGGTTGGCGACAGACCCTACCAAGGAATTCATGAAATTACTGGATTCCATTTTAACCAAAGCAGAAGATAAAGGCGTGATCAATGCCAACACAGGAAAGTTCTTACAAATTCCAACCCCCAAAACTCCGCATATTTACATGTTACCTAAAATACACAAACATGCAACCAACCCCCCATTTTGCCCAATAGTAGCTGGCTGCGGGTCAATACATGAACCGATTGGACAATTTGTGGACCATCACTTACAACCACTGGTACAGAGTTGGGGAACATATGTAAAGGACACTACGGATTGTCTTCTAAAACTTGAAAAGCTTCGTCATCACTTCAATGATCAGATCTTACTATGTACCATAGATGAAATCGCTCTATATACTTCTATTGCGCACAATGAAGGCTTGGAGGCAGTAAAATGGAGGTTACTCAACACTTTCACTGATGAAGAAACAGGGGTATTCTTGCTGGAGCTACTTCATTTTTCATTATATCACAGTTACTTTGCCTGGAAGGAGAACTTCTATTTACAACAAACAGGCATGTCTATGGGATTTTCGAGAGCACCATCATATGCCAATATGTTCATGGCCTACTTTGAGGACACACACATCTTGCACAATCCAAAATGGCAAGAGAACACCATTGCGTATATACGCTACATAGACGATATACTGGTCCTTTGGAAAGGTACCCAAGAATCCTTGGAGGATTCCATACGCAAACTAAATTCATGTAACCCCGGAATACAGTTCACACATAATATTCAGTCCGACAGCATACAATTTTTAGACATTGAAATCCAAAAAACAGAAGTAGGTCTGGCTACGACAGTTTACAGAAAAGCAACCGATGTAAACAACGCGCTTCATTATTCAAGCGCGCACCCAACCTCTCTCAAAAACCATCTACCAGTGTCACAACTCATTTGAATCAAAAGGATTACATCTGAACCTGAACAAAGTAAAATTTTGATCAATGAACAACTGCAAAGATACAAAGAGAGAGGATACCCAGACGACGTATTGTTAGAAGCCAAGCTCACTGTCGAACAAAAAAATCGGGAGGACTTGTTAAAAATACCTGACAAATCCAAGGAACAAAAATAAGTATTTGTTCTTAAACAATCAGCACAGGCTTCAAAAATCAAAAAAATTATCAATAACCGATGGGAGATCATTGCACAAGAACCAGATTTCAAGTCCGTATTCAAAGAAAAACCTCTATTTGCCCATAATCGTTCCAAGAATTTACGAGAACTTTTAAAACATAAACCCATAAACACCATTTCCAGTTATAAAGGAATGAAAAAATGTTGGAACTGCGGACAGTGCAGCAATATCATCTTAGGAAATACATTCTTGCACCCCCACACAGGCAATAAGATCTCATTACTACACACATCAGATTGTAACACTGAGGGCGTCATATACGCCATTCAATGTCCATGCGGGCTGGTGTACGTAGGAAGAACATCAAGAAAAATAAAGACTCGAATCATTGAGCACAAAAGCATGATTCACAATAAAAACTTGAATTCATGCCTGGCAACACATTGGGTTAACACTGCACATACGATTCCTCAACTGAGGTTTACCATCTTAGAAAAAATTGAACATGTTCCATGGTTAGACTTTAACACATCTTTGGCACGCAGAGAAACATTTTGGATAAAACACTTGGGAACCATTGTTCCGGGGGGGTCTTAATGATCATTACGAATTATTGTGCTTTTTATAAACAGTTACGTGATGTATCAGTGTATTCAAGTTGTGTCAATATCATTCACTCACATATGTAAAGGATCTGCACGTATTTTTTTCTAGGTGGAACGGTTTCTTGCACTTCATAATTCACATATCTCCACACATCACTTTCACATCACCTCGATCTGAAGGGCAGCTATCAAATGCAGTTATCTGTCATTGGATTGTCAATGACATACGTTGAGTCGATCAATTGATTTCATATTGGTTATTGTACGTAGCACCCAACAATGTTAGATGCCTCTTATAGACCTTACACACCTAGTGTGTTTTGCCAACACGCGAGCAACAATAAAGTTTTACTATGACTTTTTCGGTTCAAATTCACACGAGGCCTCGTTTGCCTTTAAAACGGAGCAAGCTCTCACATACGTCATGGCGTCTTCTTTGTTTCATGGAAGTGGTGGCATTTCGGCGGTCGGTCGACATTACCCAGGTGAGCGCTATAGTCCACGGGACTCAACGGTTCAATACTATTAGGCGACGATATTTACGATATATCATATACTCTGAACCTTGAGTAAAGTGTTCACACGGTGAATTTTTGCTTTTTTATTTTTCAGACACGGTTATCTTAAAGAAACGTTTGGTGAGCACCTTGTTTCACCCTCGTGGTTTTGTATGAAGTTTTTCCACAGCATGCACGCTTAGAATACGTTTTGTTACTTCTTTTTTTCTTAGTAATAATCCTCTGGTGGTTAACGTACGGTACACTCGTGAACTCTTCTCCTACGCTTACCCTCCATTTGACGTTATATTTGGTAAGCTTCAGTGTTTTTCACTATTGTTCACACATTTATTCATAATGAGTCCGCAGGGATAAAATTATCCGGTTTTTCACTTTTCAGCGAGAAAACCGACGTTCACAAAAGCGGCGCGGGTATGAATAATTTCTACATTAGAGCATGACATTTGTTTGCTAACTCACCTACGATTTCTGGTATTGCATTGCTTCACGTAAACACGGTCTGTTATTTCACATATAGTTTATGCACTTGGGGTCTTTGCAGCATTTCAAGACATTCTGATAAAGCACGTTCAGCCAACGGGCTTCCATCCTATTCTTTTCACTTTTTGGATACTCTCTAATTTTATCACACAACGCATGCACTCAAAAACTTTTTCCTTCCTCGTTTTCTCTCTTTTTTCCCTTTTTCTTTTCTCCTACGTGCAAATCCTACTGTTGTTGACAATGTATTCAGTCATTATCATGACAGTTTGAGACAAGTCTGGTTATTTTCTACTTTTGTTGTAGTTCCACTCGTAAGGAACAGGATACAGTTACTCATTCCACTTTTACTCAGAAATACCCCTGAAGAAGGGTTTTTTAACCCGAAATGCATTGGGAATTTTGTTTTCTTGAACTATTGATGAAACATGTAATTTGGATATAATTTGATGCTTGTTAAGAAGATGATTAACAAGTAAAAAAGATATTTGTATATGTCTTTTGAGAAGTTCATATATAGGTATTTGTTTACTTTCGAAACAATATTATTTCGCAATATAATTTTTGGAAATTTCTTCGTGTAAATTTGGTCTTTATTATGTAAAGCACGGCAAGAAACGACAATAACAAAAAACTGAAACCATAAGGACAATAGCAGTGCATCTCACAGACCTGGGTGTTCCTAGGCCTTGAAATAGGATACTGTCTTTATTCCAACATCTCTGCATACCTTGTTTTCACCTAAAATGATACTTGCCACCTATGCGACCATTGCTCCCTGCGATGCAAAGTAGCAAATGACTGGATGAACATGTAGCCTTAACATCTGTATGACCCAGAAAGCAAGACCATGAGACTCCCTCTAATCCAGATCTCTCAACCACCCTCAGGCTGAACTCACTCAGACACTTAGAGGTGAATCTCTTCTCAGTGCTCACAGCAGTGACATAACGAAACTTGAGGGGGCCCCCCTGCAAAGTACATGGATGGCCCCCCTTCCGGCTCACTCAGGAGTGCTCAGGCCAAGGTATTGTGCTGAGGGGACCCCCCCGGAGCTCGGGACTGCAGGGCCCTTTGTTACACCACTGACTCGCAGTGCATGAGTCCTATGTTGCATGAAACAAACAACAGGAACACAACATCTGGAAAAAGTAAACACTTTTACGGAATGCAAGACCCAGTAAAACATGTGAACGGTGCACAAGGACTGCAGCACTGACATGGTTGTTTGAGGAATTTTGCAGTCATTGTACAAAAAAAGATCAAAGCTTTGGTCTGTAATGGTGAGGACATGACTATAAGTCTCAGTAGGCATCCATTTCAAGGTTAGCTTTTAATTACTGCCAGGTATGGGAGCTGGCAAGACCCGCAGCACTCGAGGCCCAGGCCTCCTGCAAGGCTGGAATATGTGGAGGAATCTCCCCGAAAGCTCTAATACCTGGTGTGTGTGAGATGCAACTCCAACGAGGTTCGCAAACCTGATGTGTGAGATGCACCTTTTCGAAGGCTGGTATACTTAGTATGTTAGTTGCACCTCCCCCGAGTCCGAAATCCCTGGTTTGTCCATCACACCTACCTTGAGGCTAGAATACCTGGTGTTTGAGAAGGAACACCTTGTGTGCCAAATGCTCTTATCTCAGAAGCCATGGCTCTTGGTGCTCCAGGCCCAATCAATAAATTCATGGGTGATACGCTTTAAGGCGAGAGGACGAGAGGAAGACAACAGTGTCTCCCTTTATTCTGCTATTGTGAGACTAAGACAAAAGCAAACCCTTTCTGCTCTGTGCTCCTCTTACTTCTGCTGGGCACAGCAACTTGTGAAAGTGTTAAACAGGTGGATCAGAAAGTCTGCCAGCCTCCGCATAGACACGTATGTGGCTGCCATACCAAGCCATCTGTTAAACTTATCGGAAAGTTTAGGCACAAAATCATCATCACTTTAAACAAATTCACTCAAAAGCAGTGTTTAACTTTGTAAACAGCACTTGTTAGGTCTCACCTACTAGACAGTTTAAGATATCTGGTTGCGAAAGAGTTTTGGTGGACTGCACCCAAAGCTTACAGTGGACTTAGAGATGGCCCACTGCTTCCATTGATTGGCTTTATTTTCATGGTTATTTACAAGTTTAGCAATACTTTATTTGCTTCAATTAAATAAAATTATTACTAAAATGTCATGACAAAAAATACCAGTAAGAAAGAACAGCTTCATCGCCCTTAGAGCGTGTCTTGGATCATAAAATGTATAGCGATCGCTGTAACACACAATCAATGAAATGCCATTCATATATGCAGTGTATCTTGTTGGCCCAACCACAAAATCCCGCTCAGGGTGCCGGCTAACCACTAAGGTACAAAGTGCTACTTGTAAAAACGTGAGCACTACTTTGCCTTCAATTGTAAGGACATAGTCCCGAGTTCAGGTTGATATTGCTGCGTGGTAAATCCTTCATGTTTGCGTCATGTGCTAAAGTGCAAGCGGCTATCAGTGCTTCAGAATATCAATTTGCTGAGACTAGCTGATCACAGGACATCCCGAAGGTGCGAGGTGCCAATTTGTAGAAGGGTCTTACTAACAGCCTGCAAGCCACTACAGAGCAAAGTGGTAGGTGCAATACCATGGGCAGTACTTAACGTTGAGTTGCATGGGCCGATGACCCGGGCTTAGTTGTGATAACGTTAGGTAGTAAGCCCTTCATGTTTGTGCCATATTTTAAAGTGCCTAGTGCTAATTGAGGTTGGAATCGGTTTGCTTAGACGCCTGTTTTCTGTTTTGTATTAGCTAGGCCATTGGAGTTTAACAGCGTCTAAGTGAATTTAAAAGTTTTTGAGATAGATCAATAGGTTTGTCAACTCTTGCCAGCTCCGCGAGGGTTTACATGTGGAAAAGCAGCTCCTTTTGCCTCTGCGTGAACGTTCACCACATTGAATGTGCGGTGAGCATTTAAGAAGGCCAGACATGTCCTCATCAGGTGGACCAGGGATTCCTTATGTAGATGACATAGTCTGCATGCACCAATATTTGCAAGTGACCTCCAGCTGCTATTTACATCTTTGATAGGGAGCGCCATGAGTCTTGTGAAGAGGATCTGCTTGAAGATAGGCTTTCCTAATGAGTAGTCTAAGTATGGCTGGCAGCGCTTTTCTCTAGGCGAGTTCAGTATGACCCGGATGTTACTATTAAAGTCTTCAATGGATTTGAAGTCCTTCTGTCTGGATAACAGCCTGACTTGTTTTTTCAGTGCAGCTTTTAGAGCCGTGGGGTGATTTACAAGGCTTTCCCAATTGTCTTTGGCCAGATTTAGTTTAATATGGGCTGCAGTGAAATACTCTGACCAACGGTGCTTCCCACTTATGAAGCGTGATTGAAGATAGGCAGGATGCCCTCGTCTCTAGGCAACATATCAGGATCATTTAGAAAAGGCATAAGACTTGGCTTCAATGTCCAGCAGTGCAATCATTTTATAATTTGCCGAGTCTGTTATCTCCCTTTATGTTTATTGGTTGTAAGATCAAACCCTTCCAAGATTCTGGGACTGTGGCAAAAGCACTACAGTGCTGGTAAAGAGGAGGGAGAAGGGTAGCCCAGAATGCATAATCTTTCTTGATTAGGTGGGCGGGAAGCGATCCCTCCTCATGTTCTTAAAAACTTTAATCCCCTTGCATTGGACTTGATGGGGGCTAGTTGTATGCCGACCCCTGTTTTGCAAAAAGAACTATTGATGGACAGAATGCAGAACACTTTCATACATTCACCCCAGTACAGAGATCTGGGCCTAAATCCATCGTTTTTTTGCTCACCATGCCATTCCAGTTTGGACCCAGCCATATACAAATCAGTCTTGACCCTGTGCCCAATGAGAACAGTCCAGCCCGAACTGCCAGGCCAGGTCCTCCCTGGACTGGAAACAAGCATCCTAGGACCGATTTCGGGGTTTCACCCCTCCTCAGCCAGGATAGCTTGATTCCAGTGGCATGGAGAGCACGGGACCCACGTCTGAGTATACCCGTCCCACTCGGTGTGACAAATGCAAAAAGAACTATTGATGGACAGAATGCAGAACAATTTCATACATTCACCCCAGTACAGAGATCGGGGCCTAAATCCATCGTTTTTTTGCTCACCATGCCATTCCAGTTTGGACCCACTTTGAGCATGTAAGTGGTTGGGCATTGTGCTGTCATGTGGCACTAGAGGATTGACGTTGCTGGCTCTGGTGGGAGATGTACAGCAGAGTGTTTGGACATGCCTAATCCAAGCATCTGCTAGGACTCCATTCCGTCTGTCCATTTAAGTTGTTGACATACCGCCAGAATTCTGCCTGGTTATGTTGTTTCAGGAGACTGTAAACATGGCGCCACTGCAGGTTTTCCTCTTGGTTTTTATGCTAGCATATGTTCCTGTTTCGTAATCTTCTGGCTGTGGCGGAGCTCCCCAGATCCATTGTTCATTTGTAGGGTGCCTCAGGGCTCTTTTGCTCTCTTTACCTTAGCACTATAGCGTTGTCTGTGGCAACACTCCGCTTCCTTGGCTGCTCAAAGCATACTGGTTGTTCTTCCTTGGAGTAATTGATGCAAGGTTGCTACTGTTGGTGGCCACTGTAAGAATGGATCCGCTCCAGGGCAGTCAGTGTTCTCTGACTGCCAGGTGCTTTTCTTGGAAGTGTGTGAATTTCTTCCCCAGTGGGGGAGCCCAAGGTGTTTAATGTATCAGGGCTGAGTAACTGCAGAGATATTTAGATAGTTAGTCGAAGGTGGCCGCTGGACTGCTGCTGCTTTGGTGAGATGTCCGAAAGTTGGTCCAAGAGGGCATTACTCATGAGCACATAGTCCATGTTGTATGACTTGGGCATATTTGTAAGTGGCAGTCCGTCTTGTGTGGACTTCAGTTGATGCATTTTAAGGAACACACTAAAAATGTTGCCTGCAAGATCGACAGGGAGTTTGTTCACAAGCTTGTCCCTATGTTGTGGTTGTTGTATCACCAGTTATTATTATCTCGCTAGTCGTGTGGCCTTAAATTAGCCCTTCCATAGCTCCCACAAGTTCTTGTATCTTGTTGAGCTTCGGGCTGGCCTTGCAGTTGAAGTACACATTTATTAACGATATGAATGTTGTAAGCCCCCTTCAGCTTTAGACCAAGTAGTAATACAGCACATACCATATCTGTGGTGGGGTTGATTTGTTACTGAAAGACTGGGCTACCATTATTCTGCTTGAGTTTTATTGTTTATGGATGTCATTAAAATATTGTTTCTTCTTCCTTTTGATTGTTTCAGTTTTGTGGTCTTTGGTCTAAAGTTGCAGGGTTTAGAAGCATGTTTTTGGTCTTATTTAAATATTTTATAAACTGTATAGACTCAGGAAATATCAAAATCATATTTGATATTTTGGCTGTGTTTGATTCTTTCACTGATATGTAAAATGGCTGGTTTCATAAGAATCTTTCCCAATATGTCTCATCACATTTACCCACAGAGAATTGGTAAAAACCCTTGATATCAACCCCCAGTTTCTAGTGAGTCAGTATAGATAGTTGATGAATTGCCAACACCTCAGGCTTTAAACATTCAGTGCAAGGTATAGTGACAAGTATATGTGAAAGAGCACTATCACCAAGCATCTGGGATAGTGGTTAAAACATGACACCAGACTTTTGGAAAACATGGAACGCAGTGTCACTTGAAATGCTGCAGCAAAAAGGTTCTTTCCAATTTCAACAAAGATTGGAGTGATATTGTTTGTATTTGCAGTGATTCAGCTACGTATATGAAAAAGTTGTTTGATGACCTGTCAAAACTGATACCTGAGCTGAAGTGCTTCCCTGTAAGAGATCCTTGCCACTTGTTAGATAGTATGCAGAAAGCATCCTTACAGTCTTCAGAGTTAATGAAGGATGCTTTTGACTTTTTAGTCCATTATGATGCACTGTTGTGTTATGCGCGGGAAATAAAATGCAAATATTTCTAATTTTGTGCTTTGTGTGGCATCAAAGACAGAGTCATCCCAACTGTGTCACTTACACTTAGATGATGGTTCTCAGTCCAAGGGAAGAGGCTGTGAATGCTATATTATCCATGTGGCAACCTTTTACAGACTTTTTGATGAGCAATGATGCCAAAGGCAAGAAATGTGAGGATCTGCGGTCACATATTGATAGTGATGTGAAAAGAAAAGAAAACTCTACTGCATTCTTAGATATTTACAGGAAAACATAACTGCTGTAGTGAAGTAATAAAAATAAAAAAGACTGAAAACACTCTTGTCTACCAAGTGTTCAGCATAATTGGTGTAGATGTGAAACATCTCCTTGAGAGTAGGCTGGGCAAAGTGAATTTGACACTGCAACATGTTCCATGTTAGAGTGCTTGCCATTTGGTAAGCAAAGCAATGTTGAAGAGAAATTCAGGAGCTTTTAATTTACAATGTATGAGAAATGGCTTGCAATGATGCATAGATATGTCCCTTCACCAACCATAGCATTTGAAGTCAATGAAACCTCACTGTGGTACTCTGTACAAGCTCTAGCTCCCTTCCGTAAAGGAAATCTTCTCCGTAATTTCGACCGTGCTGCTTCATTTTTGACTGCTTCAATATCTCTGAGGGCATAAGCACCCAGTTTAATGCAAATGTTGCAGAACCTGCCCAGAGAATTGCAATCTTCAAGTGCACCAGTATTGGCATGTAAAGCTATGTCAGTGGCCAGAGTTAGCACATTGTGTACTGGCTATTTTGGCGTTGCCTGTCTCAAGTGCCAATGTTGAGAGGGCCTTTTCACAGAAAAAGTTTAGATGAGAAGGAAAGAGCGAGCGCCCATGACCAAACACTCACTGAAGAAGTATTGTATGGTACACTACTATAAGTTTGATTTGCAAAAATGTATTTGGACCTTGTATACACTGTACATACACTGTCTACATACCATGCACTATCAGTGCAGAAATCAAGCAATAATAAAAGAAAAACATTCCATAAACACCGGAAAAACACTGTTTCTGTTGTTTTTAATGGCGTGAAAATGTGTAACAACTGATAACCACTTTTTTTTTTAAGGAATTGAAATCGGTTGTATGACATAATTTCGACAGACAGAAAATCGACCTACAAATATACCGCAACAAAAATATCGATGTCAAGAATATCGACATCCTATCTACAACATGGTAAGTACAAAAATATCGAAAATTAAATATCGATGTCAAAAATATCGTTATTAAAAATATCGTTTTTCTTTTACTTTAAAAATATATGTAAAATAAACCAAATTATACTTAGAAGTTAAATAAACATAATTAAATATATTGTATAATATTTAAAATGTATAATTAATATATCTATAATTTAATAAAACTTTAATTAAACATATACATATAATATATATACTTACTTAATAATTAATTTTACTAATAATTTCTGTAACGTATAAATTATTAAATGTTTTTAAAAATTACCAATACATCTATACACATAAAATAATAACATTAATAAATATTTAATAATTACATATAGCAAATAATAATCAATATTTTTAATGTGAATAATTTTTATTATTAATGATATATTACAATAGCAAAAATAATACGAAACATATGAAATATCAGACACAATAAAACTACTAGTCCAACTCCAACAAAAACAACAATAAGGAAAATGTTGGATACCGTAGGGGTAAAAATTACTATTCCAACTCCAAAGAGTGCAACAGTAGGGAAAGCGTTGGATAGCGTAGGGTTAAAATTACTATTCCAACTCCAGAGAGTGCAATAGTAGGGAAAGCGTTGGATAGCGTAGGGGTACAAATTACTATTCCCACTCCAGTACGTGAAACAGTAGGGAAAACGTTGGATAGCGTAGGGGTAAAAATTACTATTCCAACTCCAAAGAGTGCAACAGTAGGGAAAGCGCTGGATAGCGTAGGGGTAAAAATTACTATTCCAACTCCAGAGAGTGCAACAGTAGGGAAAGCGTTGGATAGCGTAGGGGTACAAATTACTATTCCCACTCCAGTACGTGAAACAGTAGGGAAAGCGCTGGATAGCGTAGGGGTAAAAATTACTATTCCAACTCCAAAGAGTGCAACAGTAGGGAAAGCGTTGGATAGCGTAGGGTTAAAATTACTGTTCCAACTCCAGAGAGTGCAATAGTAGGGAAAGCGTTGGATAGCGTACAGGTAAAAATTACTATTCCCACTCCAGAGAGTGCAACAGTAGGGAAAACGTTGGATAGCGTAGGGGTACAAATTACTATTCCAACTCCAAAGAGTGCAACAGTAGGGAAAGCGCTGAATAGCGTAGGGGTAAAAATTACTATTCCAACTCCAGAGAGTGCAACAGTAGGGAAAGCGTTGGATAGCGTAGGGGTACAAATTACTATTCCCACTCCAGTAAGTGAAACAGTAGGGAAAGCGCTGGATAGTGTAGGGGTGAAAATTACTATTCCAACTCCAAAGAGTGCAACAGTAGGGAAAGCGTTGGATAGCGTAGGGGTAAAAATTACTATTCCAACTCCAGAGAGTGCAATAGTAGGGAAAGCGTTGGATAGCGTAAGGGTAAAAATTACTATTCCCACTCCAGAGAGTGCAACAGTAGGGAAAGTGTTGGATAGCATAGGGAAAAGAATTACTATTCCAACTCCAGAGAGTGCAATAGTAGAGAAAACATTGGATAGCGTAGGAGTAAAAATTACTATTCCCACTCCAGTGAGTCCAACAGTAGGGAAAGCGTTGGATAGCGTAGGGGTAAAAATTACTATTCCCACTCCAGAGAGTGCAACAGTAGTGAAAACGCTGGATAGCGTAGGGGTACAAATTACCATTCCCACTCCAGTAAGTGAAACAGTAGGAAAAGCGCTGGATAGCGTAGGGGTAAAAATTACTATTCCCACTCCAGTAAGTGAAACAGTAGGGAAAGCGCTGGATAGCGTAGGGGTAAAAATTACTATTCCAACTCCAGAGAGTGCAACAGTAGGAAAAGCGCTGGATAGCGTAGGGGTAAAAATTACTATTCCAACTCCAGAGAGTGCAACAGTAGGGAAAGCGTTGGATAGCGTAGGGGTACAAATTACTATTCCCACTCCAGTAAGTGAAACAGTAGGGAAAGCGCTGGATAGCGTAGGGGTAAAAATTACTATTCCAACTCCAAAGAGTGCAACAGTAGGGAAAGCGTTGGATAGCGTAGGGGTAAAAATTACTATTCCAACTCCAGAGAGTGCAATAGTAGGGAAAGCGTTGGATAGCGTAAGGGTAAAAATTACTATTCCCACTCCAGTGAGTCCAACAGAAGGGAAAGCGTTGGATAGCGTAGGAGTAAAAATTACTATTCCCACTCCAGAGAGTGCAACAGTAGTGAAAACGCTGGATAGCGTAGGGGTACAAATTACTATTCCCACTCCAGTAAGTGAAACAGTAGGGAAAGCGCTGGATAGCGTAGGGTTAAAAATTACTATTCCAACTCCAGATAGTAAAACAGTTGGGAAAGAACTGGATAGCATAGGGATTCTATAAACATAATAACCAATTAAATAATTAGTTATAAAAAAATAGCATATTAATAATTAATTTACAAAATATGTATTATTAAATACCAATTATTTAAAATAAATATTTATATAAATAACTTTAAATTACATCCCACACTATTCCCCCTTTAACACACAACACACTACACATACAAAATACACAATACATTTAAATATCAGTTTATCTATTATTTACAATTAATAATACATACTTTATATTTAATATACTTATTATTTACAAATTTATACATATTAACTACCAAATTACAATTATTCACAAATTAATTATTAATTAACAATACATTAATTATCAATAACAACAAATAACATGAAATAATAAATTATTTATATTTACTATATTTAACGTACTAATAACAATTAATTACCAATTAATAATTAATTAACAAATAATTATTATTAATTACAAATAAATAAAAATTATCAGTAATTATTTGAATTTAATTACATCCCACCCTATTCCCCTATAAACCCACAACCCACTACACATAAAAATTCACATAATTAATTTAAGCATCAATTAATCACTTAATAAAATGAAATCACCAATTAATTAGTAATTAACAATTAATTAATTAACAATACCAATAAATAAATATTAATATTAAACTAATTATAACTTATATAATTAACCAATTAATAACATTAATTTACAATTAATAATTAATTAACAATTAATTAATCAATTAATATATTTAATTAACAATTAGTAATTAATTAACAATTAATTAATCATAAATCCCAATTAAACAATACATATTAATTAATTAATTATAATTAAATTACTTCCCACCCTATTCCCCTATAAACCCACAACCCGCTCTGATACTAAAACGCTAAATTATATTTTAAATAATTATTAATCTCTAAACATTTATTTTTAAATGTATTAAAATACATTACAATAATCTTTAACATACAAATAAAATACATATTAAAATACATTACACTAATAAAATATCGATATTCTTGACATCGAAATTTTTGATTACGATATTACTTACATCTATATAAGAACAGCTTCATCGCCCTTAGAGATTTCGGGCAATGTTTCTTGGATCATAGAATGTATAGCGATCTCTGTAACACACAATCAATGAAATGCCATTCATAGATGCAGTGTATCTTGTTGGCCCAACCACAAAAACCCGCTCAGGGTGCCGGCTAACCACTAAGGTACAAAGTGCTACTTGTAAAAACATGAGCACTACTTTGCCTTCAATAGTATGGACAAAGTGCCGAGTTCAGGTTGGTATTATTAAATACCAATTATTTAAAATAAATATTTATATAAATAACTTTAAATTACATCCCACACTATTCCCCCTTTAACACACAACACACTACACATACAAAATACACAATACATTTAAATATCAGTTTATCTATTATTTACAATTAATAATACATACTTTATATTTAATATACTTATTATTTACAAATTTATACATATTAACTACCAAATTACAATTATTCACAAATTAATTATTAATTAACAATACATTAATTATCAATAACAACAAATAACATGAAATAATAAATTATTTATATTTACTATATTTAACGTACTAATAACAATTAATTACCAATTAATAATTAATTAACAAATAATTATTATTAATTACAAATAAATAAAAATTATCAGTAATTATTTGAATTTAATTACATCCCACCCTATTCCCCTATAAACCCACAACCCACTACACATAAAAATTCACATAATTAATTTAAGCATCAATTAATCACTTAATAAAATGAAATCACCAATTAATTAGTAATTAACAATTAATTAATTAACAATACCAATAAATAAATATTAATATTAAACTAATTATAACTTATATAATTAACCAATTAATAACATTAATTTACAATTAATAATTAATTAACAATTAATTAATCAATTAATATATTTAATTAACAATTAGTAATTAATTAACAATTAATTAATCATAAATCCCAATTAAACAATACATATTAATTAATTAATTATAATTAAATTACTTCCCACCCTATTCCCCTATAAACCCACAACCCGCTCTGATACTAAAACGCTAAATTATATTTTAAATAATTATTAATCTCTAAACATTTATTTTTAAATGTATTAAAATACATTACAATAATCTTTAACATACAAATAAAATACATATTAAAATACATTACACTAATAAAATATCGATATTCTTGACATCGAAATTTTTGATTACGATATTACTTACATCTATATAAGAACAGCTTCATCGCCCTTAGATATTTCGGGCAATGTTTCTTGGATCATAGAATGTATAGCGATCTCTGTAACACACAATCAATGAAATGCCATTCATAGATGCAGTGTATCTTGTTGGCCCAACCACAAAAACCCGCTCAGGGTGCCGGCTAACCACTAAGGTACAAAGTGCTACTTGTAAAAACATGAGCACTACTTTGCCTTCAATAGTATGGACAAAGTGCCGAGTTCAGGTTGATATTGCTGCGTGGCAAGTCCTTCAGGTTTGCGTCATGTGCTAAAGTGCAAGCGGCTAACAGTGCTTCAGAATATCAATTTGCTGAGACCAGCTGATCACAGGACATCCCAAAGGTGCGAGGTGCCAATTTGTAGAAGGGTCTTACTAACAGCCTGCAAGCCACTACAGAGCAAAGTGGTAGGTGCAATATCATGGGCAGTACTTAACGTTGAGTTGCATGGGCCAATGACCCGGGCTCAGTTGTAATAACGTTAGGTAGTAAGCCCTTCATGTTTGTGCCATATTTTAAAGTGCCTAGTGCTAATTGAGGTTGGAATCGGTTTGCTTAGACGCCTGTTTTCTGTTTTGTATTAGCTAGGCCATTGGAGTTTAACAGCGTCTAAGTGATTTAAAAGTTTTTGAGGTAGATCAATAGGTTTGTCAACTCTTGCCAGCTCCGCGAGGGTTTACATGTGGAAAAGCAGCTCCTTTTGCCTCTGCGTGAACGTTCACCACATTGAATGTGCGGTGAGCATTTAAGAAGGCCAGACATGTCCTCATCAGGTGGACCAGGGATTCCTTATGTAGATGACATAGTCTGCATGCACCAATATTTGCAAGTGACCTCCAGCTGCTATTTACATCTTTGATAGGGAGCGCCATGAGTCTTGTGAAGAGGATCTGCTTGAAGATAGGCTTTCCTAATGAGTAGTCTAAGTATGGCTGGCAGCGCTTTTCTCTGGGCGAGTTCAGTATGACCCGGATGTTACTATTAAAGTCTTCAATGGATTTGAGGTCCTTCTGTCTGGATAACAGCCTGACTTGTTTTTTCAGTGCAGCTTTTAGAGCCGTGGGGTGATTTACAAGGCTTTCCCAATTGTCTTTGGCCAGACTTAGTTTAATACGGGCTGCAGTGAAATACTCTGACCAACGGTGCTTCTCACTTATGAAGCCTGATTGAAGATAGGCAGGATGCCCTCGTCCCTAGGCAACATATCAGGATCATTTAGAAAAGGCATAAGACTTGGCTTCAATGTCCAGCAGTGCAATCATTTTATAATTTGCCGAGTCTGTTATCTCCCTTTATGTTTATTGGTTGTAAGATCAAACCCTTCCAAGATTCTGGGACTGCGGCAAAAGCACTACAGTGCTGGTAAAGAGGAGGGAGAAGGGTAGCCCAGAATGCATAATCTTTCTTGAGTAGGTGGGCGGGAAGCGATCCCTCCTCATGTTCTTAAGAACTTTAATCCCCTTGCATTGGACTTGATGGGGGCTAGTTGTATGCCGACCCCTGTTTTGAGCATGTAAGTGGTTGGGCATTGTGCTGTCATGTGGCACTAGAGGATTGACGTTGCTGGCTCTGGTGGGAGATGTACAGCAGAGTGTTTGGACATGCCTAATCCAAGCATCTGCTAGGACTCCATTCCGTCTGTCCATTAAAGTTGTTGACATACCGCCAGAATTCATCCTGGTTATGTTGTTTCAGGAGACTGTAAACATGGCGCCACTGCAGGTTTTCCTCTTGGTTTTTATGCTAGCATATGTTCCTGTTTTGTAATCTTCTGGCTGTGGCGTGGCTCCCCAGATCCATTTCATTTGTGGAGGGTAGGGTGCCTCAGGGCTCTTTTGCTCTCTTTACCTTAGCACTATAATGTTGTCTGTGGCAACACTCCGCTTCCTTGGCTGCTCGAAGCATTCTGGTTGTTCTTCCTTGGAGTAATTGATGCAAGGTTGCTACTGTTGGTGGCCACTGTAAGAATGTATTCCCCCCTTCAGCTTTAGACCAAGTAGTAATACAGCACATACCATATCTGTGGTGGGGTTGATTTGTTGCTGATATTATATCCAACCAAGTTAACATAGATTGATAGACCTACAGAGGGTCTACCGAATAAGTTGCTCTTTTTAGCAAGGAACTGTAATTCTGCAAAATCCGGGATAAGTAGCAGGGATAGTGACCAAGTTTCTTTTAGGCATAGCAAGTCAAACTTTAAGACAGTGCTATTGTTTATGATTATGGCTCCCGATTTTATGTGGTTTTTTTTAACATTACCATCTGAATGTATTCATATTTACTTTTTGGCCATCTTATTGGTATTTATCCATATTTATTTGTGTTTCAAGAATAAATATAGCTTTAAAATGGTATATTTCTGTGTTTATTTCACTCTTCGACGTGCACTCAAACATGGATGCCTGTCACATTTTAGCAAACTAAGCAGCCACGTATAACAAACGACTACACTCACAGGTACATATTAGCATCATACTACAATTATATGTTAACATATGCCCGTATTTAAGGAAATCTCATCCTGTATTTTAACCCTCCATGCTGTCATGCCTGCTCAACTGTTGCCTAGTTTTCATGAAAGACAGCATGGAGAGTTTCTCACAAAAAGCACAATTTTAAGTATTTTCTGCTTTTAAAAATAAATATAGACAGGAAACACATTGTTTTCTGTCTGTATTTATCTGTAAAAATCTGTAAAAATGGAAAACCGAAAGCCTTATTTATGATAGACTTGAGCCCAAATAAGCTCCAGGAAATATTTAATAGGGGCTTTGCCACTGCTTTATTGTGAGGTGTGCATTGGTTTGCTCTTTGAATGTCAGGAATGAGTTACAGACTTGCTTGCCAAGTTGGCTGCTAGCCAACCCCAGTCACTTGTGTTGTGTGGGGCTTTCGAGTCTGCTATGATTCTGCGTGCTGCCAATGGCCTGTTTGGGGAGAAAGAACACCATATTCTATTTTCAACTTTAGTACATAGGTCCCCTCTTAGGTCTGGCGGCATTCAATACTTAGGGGCAGATTTACAAGCTCCTTGCGCCACTTTTGCGTCACTTTTCCCATGTTAAAAGTGCCGCAAAAGTGGCGCAAGGGGCTTGCAAATCCGCCACTTAGTGTCATGTGTAAGAATGACTTAATGTATACTGTGGGTTTACATAAAAAGTTTGATGGGTCTTCTAGGCAGAGATCACATGTCTGAGTTTATGTTAATGTTAAAGCCAATAAACATACTTTATTGATTTTATTAAATGTGGTAACAAAGGCAGTAAGCCTATGATTTTATGTTATGAAGGACTTGACAAAGCCTGTAGATATAACCTTTCTTATCATGAAAAGCATTATGTGTTACAATCAGCCCGTAATGGGCATTGCTAGTTTTTAGGGTTAGAGCCTGCTGGTGCAAAAACAGTCCCCTGGCACCACATATGTAACAGGAACAGACTAGATGTACCAGGCTAGTTGCCCACTGTGATATTTCTTGGAGGTACTTGATTTGCACCCTGTGATTCTGTGAGGTCCCTTAAGGAGGGGGTTCAATTTTCAATGCCACTTTAATGTTATAAATATTTGTACTTTTGTGCATACTATTTAATTGTGTGTTCAATTTAGTATTTTTTTCTATTTAAAGAAGTACTTGCTGGACATTGATTACTATTTTTACGTGTTGCTGAGTTTTGATTTTCTAGCGCATAACTCCTCCCTGTGACAGTCTTGATTACTTTATCTCATTACCCTGAAACTCAAGTGCTAAAAGTGGCCCTTGGCCCTCAGTTTGAAGAACCAAGGTACAATGACCCAAGACATCAGATGCATAATTGGGGACCAGTAACTTCCGACTGCCATAGAACATTCCAAACCAGAATTCTCAAACACAATAGAAGGGGTTGTACATAGTGGCCTTTCTAATAAATATAAAATAAACTTTTTATATTGTGAACTCTTTGCCAAACACCATAGAAGCTTATATAATGTGTACTCTAACAGGTTCAATAAGAAGGAATTTTACAATGTGAACTCTCTGACAAAGCAAACAGGAAGGTTTTTGCATTGTGACCTCTACGACAAGTATCGTAAGGAGGAGCTTTACATTTAGAATGATCCGACAAATAGAGAACGAACGGTCTATTTATATGTTAAAGTCAACAGGCTTGCTTCGTTAATTATTAAATGAGGTGACAAAGGCAGTACCTCTCGCATTTTATATTTTAATGTGACAAAGTCTGTAGGTTTAATCTTTCTGACTGTGAAAAGCCTCATGATTTCCAATAAGCCCATCTGGAACATGACTGTATTTTGGATTAAAGCCTGCTGATGTGCATATTAAGACAAGGTACATCACAGGTATCAGGCGCAGACTACTGTTTCAGGGTTATCTGCCCCTGTGATATTTCTGTTGGGTAGATGATTTGCACCCTGTTTAATCTGCAAGGCTCCTGAAGCAAGAGCCCCACATTGTAATTCCACCTGAAATCTTGCAAATATTTGTCATTCTGGGAATAGTACTTAGTTGCGCGCACTAAAATACTTTTCCTTTTTGAAGGAAAAACATTGATCGGACATTGATTCATCGCTTGTTGTTTTTATGTGTAGCTCAGTTCTGAGTTTCTAGACACATCTGCCTGAGTCAGTCTTGGCTTCTCTGCCTCAAAACCACGGGAGCCTGGTTTTATATTGTGAACTCTTTGACAAATGCTCTAGAAAGAGGTTTTACATTGTGAACACTCAGAAAAATGTAAGAAGGAATGGTTTTACACTCGGAATCTGTGACAAATAGTAAAACTTTGTTTTGTGAACACTATAAGAAATGGTTAAATAGATACACATTGTTTGGCACTAATCGACCTTGTGAAACAGATCTCTAATGCTTGGGAGGTCTCGACCTCATTGTGTATATTTGTAATTTAATGTTTAGAATTTAATTCTGTGTAAATTAAAGTACTTGTACGTTTTGAAAGTAAAATAAACTAGACATTGATTTAGCATTATTCTGCGCTTTGTGGAATCATTTAACTTATATTTAAGCGCTCGCTTTAATTCATTCTTTTGACTTTCCTTTTTAGCTTTACTGTGCTGTTGATATTCAGTTCCTGATACAACAAAGTTATAGTAACATTTACATTTCCACTAAATTTCGGGTACATCTTACTTCAGTCTCATGTTTGCAGACCAATAACCTCATGAATCTTGAATGCTGATAAACTGGAGGTGTTCCCAAGGAATCGCCCTCAGACTGGACCTCCACTTTACAGTCCCCGGCTCTTGGCCCACACCCAAAAATGTTGGCGTTTCTCTCACTGCTGGTGATTTTATCTGCACTCCACATGCCAACAAGATCACTGCTGCAAATGACTCCCTTTGGAAGAGTTCAAGGAAAATTCTTTCTTGCCTCTGAGTGGAAAGGAAAAGGTTGGTGATCTCGGACGCTATCTCATCCTGTTTGGAATATACGGATGCCGTCTTGACTGGCTTACCTATTACCTTATCTATCACCTTCAAAATGCAGCTTACTCACCTGTTACTTAATTTGACTCTGTCAAATCGCAGTTGGATTTCCACCACAGGTAGCAGGTGAATAAACAGATCTTGCTTTAAGACACTTGACATGGCGCTTGCTAGCACTTGTCTCTGGCATCTCAGCTCTCTGCTTCAGCCCAACATGCCCTCTGACATGCTCTGTTACTCTTCTCATGCGCACTTGGGGCTAGATTCACTGCATTGATACAGTGCAGCGCAGCAACACATCTTGCTTTTCTTCGTTGCCTCATAGGGAGAGAGCAGGATATATTGCCGTATTTACTAATATATTGTGCTGTTTCTCTTTTCCTATGCGATGGCGCACCTTAGGCAGACTTGTAGCTTGCATACACCCTTGCACCAGAGTGCAAGGGTGCTATGTGGTGTCTAAAATAAGTTTGTACTGAAAGAGTACTGTTCAGCACAACAAAATAGATTTACTTTAAAACTTTTCCAAGTTTGTGTTAGTGCAGCCCAGCAAAAAGGAGTACATTTTCGGTGCAAAGTCCTGCCTACCTTTTTTAATAGATGGGATTTTGCATCAAAATCAATGGGTGGTTTCATGGCAATACCATTTTATCAGCATGGTGCACCACCTTGATACAAAGTAGTGCAAAGTAATGCATAGAGATACTTAGTGTTACTGTGGGGATACTTCCAGCAGGAAACACGTTTTGTGCTGGAAATTAAATCCCAATTATATATTTTGCACCAGTTTACAACACTTTTCTGATGCAAAGTGCGAGCAAATCTGGGCCTTGGTGGGCCGGGTTTTTCGAATTAGAGCAGGAAGACTCTCTTTCTTGACTGTCGGTCCTATTCTCAGGCAGCAAGGGTAAAAGACCCTGCTCATGTGAGTGCAGGGTGAACCGTATGCCTGTCAGAGTTCAGTTAAAGCTAGATCTGTTGGCTTTGTCAATGCTTGTTTTAAAATGTTGTTACTTCATGTTAAACGCCCACCCCTTAATTTGTGGGGACGATGCATCTGGGTTTACAACACGTAAACGTGTTTTTAAAACATCTTTTCACACTGTTATGCGTGATACTATTTGTATTTATTATGTATTCGTTTCATTTGTATAATGCTCACACAGCAAGGAGACCAGTTTAAAGCTCTAATGAAAACAGGGCATGACCACTACCCTCTGAGGCCCAATGACACACAATGTTTCACAAATACATATGATACATCATCAACGATTTTTGAGGGGATGGTATCATAAGAGTGCATAGCCTTTTAAATCAGCCATTGCATTCAATAATGTCTGTTTCACGACATGGCAAGTAGGATTGAATATTTATACATTCTTGCATTTTCTTAACTGTAGGCTCATGCGTCGCCTCTAACCATTACTGCTGCTTTGAAGTAACCAACAAACAAGTGGATAGACATGAATGTTTGATTTCCATATAAGACAACACATGTCGTGCAGTGCACTGTACATTTATTTGCATAAATATATAATAACAAGCATTTACAATGCAATGGTCTCGGCATTGGTAAAGTTAGAGCTATTGGCATTGCTCATGACATTATTTTTGTTTATGTTTTTGTTTTTAAAACATGTAGAGAAACGGCATTGTTGTTTACAATGTCAATAGCTTAATCAGTGTGTGTGTAGGTGGCTCTGTGTGTGGGTGCAAATGCAATAGGTCTTGCATTTGAGAGTGATTAAGCTATTGACATTGTAAATAACAATGCCATTTCTTTAAATGTTTTAAAAACATAAACAAAAATAATGTCATGAGCAATGCCAATAGCTCTAACTTTACCAATGCCAATTTGTGATTGCTGCATGTCCAGCCTTAGAGACGAGACTCTGTGAATAGGCCCCGGGGTGCACATGGGAGGGAAAGAGTTTTGAGGATAGTGCACTGAGCACAGGAAAAGGCTGGGTGGGGGCAGACCCCCAGGGAGCCCAGCCTGGGAGTAGAGTCCGTGCACAAATGGGGAAAAGGCCCCCTGCGCAGCGCCTGGAAGCGGCTCCAGTGACGCAGCAAGGGTTAGAAATGCCCCCCCCCCCCCAATTTGGTTGAGTAATAAAAGACAGCCATGATGTAGGTAAATTGGCTCTCCATTCTCCCAGGTCTGGTGCCTCTGCTGATCTACAAATAGCCTTGCCCCGTGGCACTGATAGAATTAAAAGCGGCGCTATGGTTGGAGTCAGCATGATTTACTGTACGCCTCAGTGGTGTGGGGTGTTTTATTACTTAAATAACTCGATTGTGGCAACTTTTCTTCAAAACGCGTTGTTGAAATGTACACAGCACGTGAGACGTTCTGCAACATAGAAATATCAGCGCGTCATAGGCGGGGGCAGGGAGGCATTTCACCTCTAAGAGCTTCGCTGTGTAGTGGCGCACAACCCACTGAGCTGCACCAAAGCCTTGTGTTCACCTGCCTGCCATTTCCAACTAGTTATAATAATATTGGGATTTAATGGGATGTGTGCCGGAAATGCTCCTGGAGGGTAAGGGGGACATCGCAGCTACAGGACCAAAGATGCAGTCAGAGTTAGCAGCGCTATGAATGAGGTGGCGCTATATTGTAATTGTTCCCCAGCGGCGGTTAGCGCCTCCAATGCTTGTTTATTTACATCCTTCCCGCGTGTCGGTCAGGGTCTTCAAAGTTCCCCATAATTGGCACACGTCATGTCCTTCTGTAAAACATTATCCCCCCAAACCTCCACGCCACACTTCCATTGCCTCTCAAGGCGACGGTCCTCATTATGTCGACACGTTCTGCTTGCCTCGATGCGCGGATGGTGGGAGGGGCGCCCCGAACTAAGAAAGAAAAGTATTTTTAACTAGTCTGCCGAGGGCACCGGAAGACACCACCGCCTTTCTCCGAGGCAGAGCAGATGCCTCGGAGAAAGGCAGCGTCCTTTTCGGATTCGGGGGCGTGTTTTGATGTTGTCTCCTCCCTGAGACTTTTCGCAAAAAACACGCCCCCCGATCCGAAAAGGACGGGGCATGATTGGAGTGACGGGACCTCTTCTCCAATGGCTGGCCAGCATTTACTAGGCCAGCCAATGGAGAACAGGGCAGAAGAGGGGCGGGTTCAAGCCCCTCTTCTCCCAAGTCATTAAATCTCCGGACTTCCGGTCTGCCGACCGGATGGTCCCGAGACCTAAAAACAGAGACCATATCCACGGTGTCCAGGCGCAGCAGCGCGCGGTGTTCCGGGGTCCTGGGTAGCCGCCGATGACCCCTATCCTCACTTGCATGGTCAACACGAGGGGCGCCGGGTGCAGGAGGGCACGGGGGCTTCCAGCAAACAGGGCAAGTTTATGATGCCCAGTACCTGGTCATTCCTTCCCCGGACCTCCTCGGCCCAATGAACCACAATCCCAGTTCCTTAAATGTGGGTAGAGCGACAGTCCAGGCACCACGTCAAAAACTCGGCTAAAATTTCACCTGATAGGTAGCTCAGCGGGTTAGTGCGCCAGCAGCTGATTTGTGCGTGCAAACTACTGGTATGAAATAAAGCTTGTTGATTGAGCCTGCGTCAGCCTGGGGTGATGAAAAAGTGCCAGATGATTGTTGGAAAGTAGCACCTGATGTGTGGAGATCGAAGACGCTGCAGTACGGCGGTAGTTAGTGTCATATGGTTATTCTTCAGGGTCAAGTGGTATTATGCGGTCAGATTGCACGACAACCTGCCAAGCATTAGACTGGAGCTGAGACCAGGGCTAGCCGGAGAAAGTGCCAGCCGAGATGGTGGGTTAGATCCAGGAAAGAGAAGTAAGACAACCTGTCCTTTCTGAAGCGTTTCAAAGCGAAGCCATGCCAGAGAAAGAGCATTCCATTATTCCATCAATACACGCACGAGAGCTCCAAACGTCACCGAGATCGATCGGTGGGTTAGTGTATCAGTTACCTCAAAAAGGAGACGACTAGCAAGTCACGGGCTCGAAATAGACAGAGGTCGACTCAACCGTCGGGGATGAAAAAATAAGGAACATTCAGTTGCATAACATCAGTTTTGTATAGCGCTATAAAATCGCAAGAATCTGGAGGCAAGCGCTAAATATTCAACAATGAATATTTATTAGCAAGACTGTCCAGACCTCCCTCGACGGCTGCACTCTAGCTATCCCAAGGAGCTGAAAACGCACTTAATGCTCCCTCCGTAGGGGGCCCGTGCATCACCCCTTTAGGTTCCAACCAGATGCCTGCCCGGAGTGTTTCACATTCAAAGAGGTGTACGTCAGGCTCGAGGTAGGGGTGCAGCAGCCTGGTGAGGAGGAGGGGAAGGGTCTCACACTCCGATTCTGCTCTCGTCCAGAGGGTGCTCCTTCCGGGACTATTGCACTGTCTGTGGCAGACCTCGTATGTCTCGTGTGGTCCAATTCCCAAAGAACTGCAACACCGACTCTGCAAAACCCCAAAGCAAAAAGGAAGGAGAAGCCTGCGTGGGACCTTCCTTGGGCACGGATTCAGGGCGTTTGGTGGAGGTGCCACAGGCAGAGAGCAGCTGAGCCGGGAGTCCCACTCCTGCTAACTCCTTGCTGTCTTCCACCTGAGACTCAGAGCGGCAAATGGGCGAGTTCTATGCAAATGACAGCACACCAGAGAGCCAATGGTTGAAGCCCTTGAGCTCATCGAGGCCATTCATTGGCTGACTGTGAGACTGAGAGCGCGTGGATGTGGGACTGGAGCTCCGCCCTCCCCGGCGCTGGCTCTCCCTGTGCCCCCATTCATTGCCACGAGCGCACACACTGGCATCATCCGCGTAACTGCTCCGTGCAAAGCGATTGTGATTTGATTTCCAGACTGTTTTCTGTGCTACGAGCGTGCGTTTTAACGTTACTTGCTTGATCAGAGGCGTATTTATCAATGGTGCAGTGGCACCGGGGCTCATGGGTCTGCAGTCAGAGTTAGCAGCGCTATGAATGAGGTGGCGCTATATTGTAATTGTTCCCCAGCGGCGGTTAGCGCCTCCAATGCTTGTTTATTTACATCCTTCCCGCGTGTGGCGACGGTCCTCATTATGTCGACACGTTCTGCTTGCCTCGATGCGCGGATGGTGGGAGGGGCGCCCCAAACTAAGAAAGAAAAGTATTTTTTTAACTATTCTGCCGAGGGCACCGGAAGACACCACCGCCTTTCTCCGAGGCACAGCAGAAAATGCCTCGGAGAAACGCCACGTCCTTTTCGGATTTGGGGGCGTGTTTTGCTGTTGTCTCCTCCCTGAGACTTCTCGCAAAAAACACGCCCCCCGATCCGAAAAGGACGGGGCTTCAACGGAGTGACTGGACCTCTTCTCCAGTGGCTGGCCAGCATTTAAGAGGCCAGCCAATGGAGAACAGGAGAGAAGAGGGGCGGGTGCAAGCCCCTCTTCTCAAAGTCACTCAAACTCATTAAATCTCGGAGCGAGACTGCGCAAACGCAGCCTTTCGCAGCCGAGACCTAAAAAGGAAAGTTTGCACTTCGGTGTTGATTGAAAACAGGGAAAATAAAGTAAGTGAGGGGAATGTTAGGGTTTCCATTACTAGGTGGATTGTTGCACATTATTTGTGTTAGTTAGCCGCCCAGCAACATATATTTGGGGTGGTTCCCTGCTTTGTGGATTGAGTGAGGGCTGCCTTGACTGATTAGGGAGAAATAAAATTGCTAAATGAGTTAGTGAGGAGTCTAGAGGGGTGTAGTCATTGCCACGTCTTTTCCATAGGGCTTCAGATCCATGAGAAAGGGCATTCTGCGGGTCGCAAGTGACTCCTCCCCTTGACAGAGCTGCTCCAATGACCACAGATGAACCGACCCATAATTTGGTAAATTTGACTTCTGTACTCTTACCCCATGCTCAATTAACTGGTGAATTGACAAAAAAAAACATTGTTCCACATCACAAGAAAATCTACGCACAACCCTCATTTTTTAGCTCAGGCTTGATGGACATTTATCAACCCACAAACCCGCGGAAGATCCCCTCAATGATATAAGTACAGGTTTTGGAAAGTGTCCCTGACTGTACTGGGAAGCGAGGTGATCATCACGGAATCACTTAAAGAAAACTGTTCACTCTATAATGGAGTAACCCTGCTCTATTGTAACTTCCTGGAATTCCTTGAGGCGGTTGTTTTGTGGTACCCAACAGTCAGTAGCCAATGAGATGTGCACCCTCTAAAAGATTTATCGGATGGCAGCACATTTTTCTAATGTTTAATTGCACAAATTTTGAGTGACATTATTTTTGAATGGTACTTACATCTTAACACGGTCTATGTCCCATACACCATGAAAGTTGAAATTCCCAGACATTGCAAATTATACCAATTCACTAAAGTCTCACACTCCCGGCTACACTAACATCGTTTTTCACATCAGAGCGGTAAAAATTTTAACTGGTAAATTTTAACTGTTAATCATTTTGTGCCCGTTTTTTAACATGATCTTAGTTAATATTACTTTTTAAGGATTGTGATGTGACCAAACTACGAACTCTTCTATTTCCATACGTAAGGTGACACCATGACATCACGCTTTAAAATATGGGGCACGGCTGGATGGCGTTGATCTTCTCGCGATCTTTACACGAGAACAAACTATTTGGTTGCAGTCGACTTGCGGTGAATAAAAAATTAGCTAGCATTCGTGCCAAGAATTTTCAATTCTTTTAAGGACACGGTGGCGAGGATTATGCTTCTCTTTCTATTTATTGCTACTCACAGCAGCCAATGAAAACTTTTCTTATGCAAAACAAACTACATTTCCCATGATGCATGCACCACATCACTTCCTGCAGAGCCCCATAAGAGCCAGTAACACCGGAACCAGTCCTCTTTCTTTGCTCCGAACAAAAGTCCAATAATTATAATAAAGTTCAACAACAGCTTCCAACGTGGAAGAAACCAGACCAGCTGGGAAGACCGTCAACTTCAAACAGGATTAATCCATCTTCTTTTCGGATCCTGAAAAAACAGAGATAAAACAACCTATAACTTCTGTATAATCAGAGTAGATATGCAAACGGGTGGGCAACAATTACAATACTGTAATTTAACCAGGTGGGATAATCCTCGCCTCCGTGTCCTTAATAGAATTGAAAACTCTTGGCGCGAATGCTAGCTAATTTTTTATTCTATTACAGGACCGGAGGCTTCGTATTATGCTAGTGTAACGCTGATTAAAAACAACAGAGGATATATCACCCACCGGTTTATAATAAAACTGTTTAAACGTTGACTCAGATGACCAGTCTGCAGAATGCATGATATCCTGCACAGTAGAACCCAACATGAAAGTCTTAGAGGCCATAGCGCCTCGGACAGAATGTGCACCAAAGACCTGAGTATCTACACCTGGTTCTTGCATAACATCTTTGAGCCATCTGGCTATAGTAGCCGCAGTCACAGGTTTGTACGCTTTCTGCAGAGCAATCAACAATTGTACCACACCATCAGGCCTGGTAGGCCTGGTACAGTCTTCATAAGCCTTGAGGCATTGGACCACACAAAGTTTAGCAATATCGGGAAAAGCATGATAATCCACACTGCGTGACATGGTTTTAGTTCTAGACGTAATAGAAAACAAAACTCCCTCCGGAGTGAATACTCTACCTGTAATATAAAAAGCTTTAACATCCGAAGAACGTCTACAAGCCACCAGGCAGAGCAACATGGCCAGTTTGGCCGACAATTGTTTCCTGGACAACCTATAGTTGTCGGGCCATCTAGTAAATAGTGACAGAACCAGCGAGACATCCCACAAAGAAGAATACTTTGGTTTGGGTGGATTAGCTACTCTGATACCCTTTAGTAGTTTACATATTAAAGGATGCATTCCAACAGGTTTGCCCTCGATCTGAGAATGGCCTGCCGTTATGGCGGAACGGAAGTTATTAACAGAGCGATATGCTAGACCTTCCGACGCTTTTTCAGACAGGAAATTTACAATACAGGGTAATCCTGCCCCCACGGGATCCACATGCTGTCCAATGCACCAACGAACCCAGCATCCCCAGGCTGAAGAATTTCGCTTCTTGGTAGAGGGGGCCCACGCCTGATTGATAAAGCATGAAGCTTGTTCCGAAAATCCTGGCATTTGCCAATGCTGCCTGAAAGTCTCCAGGCCATCAGGGACAGATGCCCCGAGAGAACCATCGGGTGTCTCTCCCCCTGAGGGCCCTGTAGCATCGTCGAGGACCATGGGATCCTCCTGGGAAAGTCACAACTCACCTCCAGCAACAACGGGAACCAAGGCTGCGACTTCCACAAGGGAGTCACTAATATCACTTCTGCTTTCTGGCACATTCCTTGAGTGAACACGCGAGGAATGAGAATGAAGGGTGGAAACGCGTAATTCAACTTCTGAGTCCACTCTTGCGCGAAGGCATCCGTCGCCAGCGCCAATGGGTCCGGCCTCCAGCTGAAAAACTTCGTCATTTGACGGTTCAGCCTGGAGGCAAACAGGTCGATCTCGCAAAATTCCCATATCTCCTGCAACCACCGGACCACCCGTGGGAGAAGTTGCCAGTCGCTGTAGTCCCTGTGTTGGCGAAAGTTCCAATCCGCCACCACATTGGACTGACCTGGAATGTATTCTGCTATGTCTGAAATCTGGTGACTCAGGCAATAGTGCCAAAAGGCCTTCGCTATCTCCACCAACATTGAGGACCTCGTGCCCCCCAGTTTGTTGATTTACCTTACCGCCGATATGTTGTCCATCCGAAGAAGGATGCAACATGAGACCTGCCTGGGAGATAACGTCCGGATCGCAAATGATCCTGCGAGGAGCTCTAGACAATTTATGTGAAGATTTAACTCTTCCAGTGACCAACGCCCCCCTGTGGAAATATTTCGCCAGCGCGCTCCCCAACCCCAACGGCTGGCGTCGGATTCTATGACCACCTCCGATAGAGAGCCGAAAATTGCTCTGCCGTTCCACCCCTCGACGTGGGCCAACCACCATTGCATTTCCTCCCTCACCTTCTGGGAAAGTGGGACTACATCCGTGTATGAAAGACCCTTCTGTAAGTGTTGGATTTTTAGTCGTTGAAGGGCCCTGTAGTGTAGGGGTCCCGGAAATATCGCTTGAATGGACGATGCAAGGAGTCCCACTATCCGGGCAATCCCCCTGAGCGAAACCATTTGTTTGGTCAGGAATGAGCGAAGCTCCTTCTTGATATCCCGAAGCTTGGAATTTGGAAGGCTGAGCTGGGCCGTCTGAGAGTTTATGACGAACCCGAGAAAGTCTATCGTCTGTGTGGGACACAGAACCGATTTTGGTTCGTTGATCACGAACCCCAGGTTCTGCAAAATACGAATGGTCATGCGCAAGTGTTGAACCGCCAACGCCTGAGATTGCGCCATGATGAGCATGTCGTCCAGGTAGACAATCATGTGAACCCCTTGTTCCCTGAGGTAGGCTACGACCGGTTTCAGAACCTTGGTGAAGCACCACGGTGCTGAGGAAAGTCCGAAAGGAAGGACCAAATATTCGTACCACCGGTTCCGCCATTGAAATTGAAGGAATCTGCGATGGGGACGATATATGGGAACGGACAGATAGGCGTCCTTCAGGTCCAGACGGACCAACCAGACCCCCTGCTTCAATAGAATTGCCAGCAGATGGATGCCCTCCATCTTGAAGTGCTTGTAAGTCATAAAGTGGTTGAAATCCTTCAAATTGAGTACCAACCTGTAACCACCGCCTTTCTTCTGCACCAGAAAATATTGCTGCAGAAACCGCGAGGGCCCTCGTTGCAAGGAGCTATCGCGCGTTTCTGCAGCAATCCTTCTATTTCTGAATCTATGAAATCGCACTCGAGTTGGGAAAAAGACAGCTGTCTGGGCCGATGAACCTGACAGGGTGTCTGAAAGAACTCTAGGTGGAACCCCTGAACTGTCTTCAAAACCCAGGCGTCCTGTGATATTTGAACCCAATTGTGATAAAACTGCTGAATACGTCCCCCCAACGGAAGAAGAAATAAATCTGGAGCGCTCACCTGAAGACTCGGTGTTCTGAAATCCTCCCCGATGGGATCCCTTGTTAAAGCGTCGCTTGTTGAAGCGCTGCCTGGTGGGGTAGAAGGTGCCACCGCAGGTGGAGTCCCACTGTCCCCTGCCACGTCCGAAATCTCCTCTCTGAGGACCTTGGGAGAATTGACGGCCAAACGAGCGTCCCCGGCCTCGTCCGGCCCTGTTGAAAACCCCTGCTTGGAATACCCGTTTGATTCCTGCCTGAGCTTTGTCCAGGGTCGTGAAAGTGCCAACGTATTTCGCCACATCTTTGACAAAGCTGTCGCCGAATAGGTTTCCGTCCGCCAATGGGCCATGCTCCGCCGCCGCCAACTCCGTAAGGTTAGAGTCCATGCGCATCAGGATGGACTTCCTGCGCTCCGTGGAGATTGCGCAGTTGACATTACCTAATAGGCAGATAGCCCGCTGGGTCCAGCCCGCCAAAACCTGGGAATCAATAGCAGTTCCCGATTCTTGTGCCTCTAGAGCCATCTCCAATATCTTGGCTAGGGGGCCGACCACGTCAAGAAGCTTGTCTTGGCACCCTCGCCATGCGCGATCTATACCCTTCTTGGGGTCCTTGGCAAACTTTTTAAGGAAAGTTAGCAAACTGGAGTCAATTTCCAGTGTTTCCGCCACCTTATCTGTAAGATCCGGTTGGGGACATTCAGACTGCAGTCTGTTGCTCACTTCCTTGTCAAAGCTCTTGCGCAAGTTCTCATGTAGGTACGCTGCCACCTCCGGGGCAGGCAACCAATCCGAGGATCTAGGGTGAACGATATCCGAGGGGTTGAAGGTGAAAGGCGTAGGGGCCGGCTGAGGAGTCTCCACCTTCTTAACTTTCCGAGACTTCTTCTTGGGAGGGGAATCATCAGGGGTGTCCGAAGAGGTGGAACCAGGTTCCGAATCCTGCACCCTCTCCCTCTCCGTCGCAGGGCGCGGGAGTGACGAATAGGAAGCAGAATGTGGCCAGGACTTAGTCCGTGGCTCCTCTGCCGGATCTGCAGCTGGGGTAGTGAAGCCATGATGCTTCGCGAACCTCTCCAGTTGCCTAGTAATGGGCTTCAATGCAGTCGCCAATGCCTGCTGCACAGTTCCCGGAACTGCCTTCTCCAGGGCCTTGTTGACTGACTCCTGCACAGAAGCGTCCAGGGCCTCAACAATATTATCTTCGATGGCAGGTGTCCCCACCGCCTCCTCGTACAAGGTGTCATCCTCCTCATAGTGCACCCAATTTTCCATGGTGGAACCAAATTTGGAGACGTATTTGCTCATAAGGCAACAGTAAGGAGGAGTAACAAGGGGGGAGCCAACCCACAGCACAACAGCACCGGTACCTAGCTCCTTAGCAACAGCTGTGTCCCAATTATTACAGCCCACAGGGTGTAGTAGAGCCAAAAGAGCAAGAAAAAGTCCAAGGAGGTGTGCTCCCTCCAGGCCCAGGTCGTTTTTGCAGCCAGCCAGGCGTAAAGCAGTGCTCTCTTAGTAAACCTCAGCCTGAATGGCAAAAACGAAAGGAAAAACACAGAAAACGGGCAGTTTCGACGTGCGTAGCCCAAATCCTACCAAAATAGCCCAATTGGGCTACGCACGTGGAAACACGAACAAAAGCGAAAGTAACAGGCTCCCAGCGTCACCGGCATATGAGGGGAGCCTTAGCGCCAATCATGTGTCATTTTCACCCGCCGAAGGCGGGGCGGTACCGTGTGCTCTAATAATAAACAAGCGCTAATGCGCTGAAAGGGGCACTGATAAAGCGGCTCGCTCTTAACTATGCCCCAGACTCATCCCCACTCCCAGCGTGAGTCTCGTAGCGCCAATGCGCGTCGCCACATCGGTCAGCACAACGCTGTGTAGTTGCATGTAAGTGCGGCGTTAAACATTAATCTGCATACAATTTTCGCGCGCCGCTTGCACAATCAAAGCATTAATAGTGACATCCCCATCACAAATCACATCAATCAATAATGGTAATAACGGAGCTCTCAACTTAACTGTCTGCGTGAGCAGCAAAGAAAGAGGACTGGTTCCGGTGTTACTGGCTTTTATGGGGCTCTGCAGGAAGTGATGTGGTGCATGCATCATGGGAAATGTAGTTTGTTTTGCATAAGAAAAGTTATCATTGGCTGCTGTGAGTAGCAATAAATAGAAAGAAAAGCATAATACGAAGCCTCCGGTCCTGTAATAGAATTCAGGTAAGACGCTACATCAGCATTTTTCTTTTATTCGTTACAAGCTGTGGTACTAGCATACCACATTTTGACTGCTTGCATTTACTTTATGGAACCGTATTGTCATATATGAAGACCTGTGAGCACGAAACATATTCACCGCAATTCATCCTTCTCAAGTAAGACGAGTTTCCAAACTCTTACCACGCATAATTTTGAATACGTACCGTTGGTACTTAGTACATGTTCGATTTTGTTTTCCCAGGTCGATTGACGTGATACACCCATATTCTTCAACACAAAATTGCGCAATATATAAACTGGGTAAGTGTATGCACACTAACTCGGTGTCTTCACATCGTTTAAGCACAATTTAATATCGTTCACAGTAGTTGCTCTGAAGCGTTATACGCACGATACCATTCACAATGGAATTTGCACGACACTGGATGCACGTTTTACCGGTCCTTATCAGTCACTTTATTTTTCATTTTATGCTGTCACTGCAAAATCATTGGCAAGTTATTTCAATTTGGTTTAACACTTTTTATTCAGCTTCACCGTTGCTTTTGCCAAATGTCACTCTATTGCGTAAAAAAGCATGCCATCACCACGCACAACTTTATATTCAGTACAGTGAGTGAACTGATTGAAAGTCAAGTGGGGCGACTGACTGATCATTTTTTTTTTTCCAAAACATTACAGATATTATGCTCCTGACAAAGGGCTGCGACAGTGCAATTCAAAACATAACACATATCAAAACATAAAACATATCTCGCTTTTTCAAACAACTACAGAAATTTGTTCAAACTCTGGTTTCCAGCACCAAAGTCGGCAGTTTAAGCCGGAGGACCACATCCTCCTTTTCCTTATGTACAACATAGTCTTTAGGCAAATTAGTTTTTCTTCTCATACGAACACTGTAATCATCTTTGTTCACTGCACTTTTTTTCTGTCCTTCTCTTTTACACAACTTTAGCCACCACATGCTGCATTCCAAATCATTGCACATAGTTTTTCTCCTCGCATTCCATTTCTTGACATCCTCCAACCATACATTGTTGCCCTTCACCATCTTGATTCCTTTGGGATTTGACCACGTAGAGCAACCCTTCCTCACATTGGAACCCAGAGTTTATCATTGTGCCTCTTATGAGAACTAGACACTTTTTAAACGTTTTCTCTTGTCAACCATAGTATGACATGCCCTGTTCATCCATGCAGGCATCACTTTAGTACACACAGTGTCACCCTTAAGTAGGAATACTGTGTTTCACCTGTGGTTGAATGTGGTGTGTTGCTATAACTCCATAACATACTCTTGACCACTCTTTTACATTCCAAATCTCTCGCCACAGCAAAATGCACACACACCTTCAGAACCTGATTAAATCTCGCCACAAGCCCGTTTTGTCAGGGATGAAAGACAGCAGTTCTGTGATGTTTCCCTCTCTCCTCTTCTAGGAATTCCTGAAATTCCCTCACAACAAACTGTGGACCGTTATCAGACACAACCCACTCTGGACATCCTTCTCTTCTAAAGATTTTGTCATAAAAACGTACTATACTGGAAGATGTTTCCTCTTCCATGAAAGCTACTTCAGGCAACTAGGATGCCACTAGGAGGCCACTTGGAGGCCACTTTGAGAAATAATCCACTAAAACCACTGTATACTTTTCTTCCTATCCCCAACAATTAAATGGCACACAAATATCAATCACCACTCTTTGCCACTAGTTCATACAATGGAGGTTCCTTTAACACTGTGGGATTTGTCATTACACATGCATGCAACAAGATTGTGCACAAATCTCTCTATCTCACTGTCCATGCCCAGCCACCAAAAATCGTCTCTTCATGACTGACATCCCACCATGACCCTCATGCAACAACTGCAACAGTATGGCACACACATCAGTGGGTACTACCAACCTTCAATCTCTTCTTCGAATTCTATCCACCACAGAGAATTCAGAGCACACCATTCTATAAACACAGAACTCCCAACTTATATTGTCTGACTGCCTAGAGGTGTTAGACAGGAGAAGAGTTGTATCAGGGTCTCATCCATCTTTAGCACTTGTTTCCACTTGTCTTCAGAAATAGCACCTCCACATAATTTGCCAACATTCACCACCACCCGATTCTCATCATCATCATCGTGGTTCCCATTTAACACGGTTCAGGGCAATCATCACAAACAGTTGCATTCACGTTCTTTGCTCCATGAACATACTTGAACTCAAAATTGTATTCTTGTAGGCAATACAGCCACTTGGTAATTCTGGGTGTTGCTTTCCCAGCACCCTTTGTGGAAAATAGATTGATTAAGGATTTCTGATCTGTGCATAATTCAAAGGTGGTTCCCCATACATAAGTCTTAATGTACTGCACACCACACAAACATGCCAATGCTTCCCTCTCAACAACCAAATATGTGCTCTCAGCTCCTTTCAGCCTCCGTGATGCAAACACAACTACCCTCTTCTGTTTTTTTTCCACCACGACCGTAAGCACTCGCATCTACTACAATGATAGTCCTGTTCTGAGGGTTAAGTGGTTTTAGGACAACATCTTTGACAATAGCCTGTTTGATATTTTCAAATGCAGATTGACATTCATTCATCGATTCAAACCGCACTCCTTTTTTCATCGGCAACAGCAACACATGCACCTTGTCTGCAAAGTGTTGCACAAATTTAGAGTAGTACTCGGCTAAACTGAGCAAAGGTTTGTAAGAGTGGTAGTTCGAGCCACTACAGCATGGTTAAAAAATATCCATTGTAAAGAGACACAGGTGAGTCAGGAGACAGGAAGCAGGAGTGCGTGGCACAGACATTGAAGCGGAGGGCAACTCAGGCTGCAGCGGTGGCGTAGCTGGGGGAAGGCGGTGGGGGCGGTCCGCCCCAGGTAGCACTATTTTGGGGCAGCCAGCCAGCGGCGGCAGCGAGGCACAGGTGGCCCGCCACCCATGGTCAGCCCTGAATTTATTGGGGGGGATAGTACAGTGATGACAGTATACCCGGCCACCCCACGTGTGCGGCGGCCGGCGGCTGTCGCTGACTAGCACCGCACCACACCACACATGTGCCTAAGTGCAAGCGCACCTGCTTGCAAATGCATGCTGCACCACCTACCATAGTGGTGGTGCGGTGTGCGGCGCATGTGAATGTGGGTCCCAGGGCCGTCAATCTTGTAGCGTGCTAAAGCACTCCCAATGACGGCCCTGGGAATCATTTTTAGCAAGCCCCAGCACTCCAGCAGTGACGCGCATGCGGTGCACTTTCAGGCACGTGACCACCACGCACATGAGTGGACACGTGCAGCCATTATGAGGTGACAGTAATGAAATAGAGGCTGGCCCTTAATCACAACGCTCGTTATGTCCTTATCTTTACCACGAAAGCTGCGCTCAGCGACGTTGAAGCGATTAAGCTGCTACCACTTCCAAATGCGAGCGCGTAAAGTAAACACCGTGTATCAGGTGAGCGGCTACTGCTTTCCATGAATTTAGCCTCCTCTGTGCGCTGAGCTCCAAACCTTCACAGTCCTATGCTTGAGTCGCTCGTCAGTTTTTTCTTCCCTTTCTGGGATATGTAGTCCTGCGGATCCTATTATACAACAAGGACTGCAAGTTCCAAAAATGCAAAGAAAAAGTCAAGACGGGATGAGTAACTCACACATGCAGAACATTCCAGCTCCGCTGCAGCTGTGTGGACGTTCACACAAGTCGCACACACAATATCACTATACATTTTCTATTGCGTGGCGGGGGAAGGGGAGTGCAGGTGTACCGATATTCCTTTGTGTCTTATATGACATACGAATGTTTTGGGCCTAGGGACCATTGCACAACAAAAATGCACACTGTACTTCTGTACGTGTATTTTTTTCTTGTGGAGAGGAAAGCTGCTGAAGTGTACAGCCCTCTCCATAAATGTGTTTTTCTTCCTTCCCAGTTGTCTCTCTTTAGAAAAATGGTCCTGATCTTTAGACCACTATTTTGAATTCTTGGATTAGTACTTGGGAACTTTATTGTAGGAAAAAAACAGACGTTTCAGGCCACAACTCAAAACGGTCCTGTTTAGGGAGGCTTTGGACACAGTTTAACCCCCTTGCCCTGCGATGTTATGTAACCGTTCTAACCGTTCATGGTGTGTGCCATCACGGCCTGTGATGTCACAATGCATGACACTACACGTGGCATCACAGTAAGTGACATCACATATCATGAGTGCATTTAAGCGCATTATGAGATTTAACAAATTAGATTTTGCTTTTGGGTTTGTCCTAAAAAAGTGGTGCAATCCAAATGTAAAATCTGGGCCTCAACTAATTTTACACATTTTTTAAAACACTGCCACAAAAAACTTGGCAACATGGAGGAGCATGTTGGTAGATCTGTTATGCTTAATTGGTTACAAAGTCTCTGTTTTCTAATATTTTTATGGAGTTAAGACATGTGCTGCGGAGGTGCCCAGTAAATATCAGAGAATAATAATCGGTGAGATAGCCCAGGAGGTTAAAGCATTTCTTGGAGCGATTTCTGTTTTGTGTAGTGCCAAAGCATGTAATATGCAAGTGACAGAATTAATATTATTTTTTTAATGTAGCTAGGTAAGTGGGTTACTGCTTTGTAAACAGATGCTTTCGTTACTTGCAGTTCATAAATAGTAAGCCTTTTAATAACGCACAGTGAGCTATGCAGGATATGTGAATGCTTCACCTTTTAACCTTCACTGACTCATGCAACACATCTTGTACACTGCTTTACACACTTGCATGATTTAATGTCAATCTGTATGTTATGTAAATCGGTCTGACACCCTGCATTGGGATGCGTAGCGCTTTAAAAGAAATAAAATAGTGCTATTTAAATTGTGTGTAAAAACTGGAACAGACCAACGCATCTGACATTCTTACAGTTCATGCACTTACATAAAGGGACCTAACAATGTCAAAAGCATGCCTCTCTTAAGTACCTGTGAAGAGATAACAAGCTGTGTGCTTTTGTCTCCCTCCATTGCATTTACATTAAAGTGTGAGGTTCCAGGTCACTCGATCAAAAGGGTCGGTACTCAGTGGAGTACGTGCGCCTTGGCAGCGCGTGTTCTCTGGGAGCTGGTAGAGGTTAATGTTGGGCATGCAGCACCTCTGCTCTGACCTTTGCTTTCTCCTGCATTGGAGTAGAGATTGGCGTCGTAACTTAAACCCTGCCAATCCACCTGCGCTGCTCGCTGTACTTTCCCCCCAGAAAACCCCCTCCCCCCGTGGGCCGGCCAAGGGCGGCAATCTGAGGGATAGCCCCGGGCGCCAGAAGCTCTAGCTACGTCACTGGGCTGCAGAGGACAACAGACACTCCCGGAGCGGGTCAGCAAGGTTTGGGCTTGTCTGGTAGCTCCGGTCAACATTCAGTAGCTCGGCTCCACTTCTAATCCGCATGCCGTTGTCCCTCCCTCCAGTGTGCAGTGCAAGCAGCTGAAGAACGGGAAAGGAGACGGTAGTCCCACTAAAACCAGTAAAGCAGGAAGTGGGAGTGGCAGCTGTGCAAGGGTTGGCATTTGGCGGCGCCACCCTCATCTGTGGCGCGGAAGCGGTCAGCTGTTGCACCAGGCGGGTGGGGTCGCACTCCCTCCTCTGCATTAACAGCCTACCGCATCTTGCAACTTGCATCTAGCTATCTAGTTCCAGCACAACCAGCAGGACAAACATAGCAGCACAGCAACCAGCACAATTAAAGGATTGTTTATTCCTGTGTGAACCAGTGCACAGTCAACCCGTCCGCTTTTAAAATTGTGTTCTGCTCTTCAATTGAGCTCTGCTCTTAAACTGTGTTTTAGTCAAGCATTCCACCTTCCCCCAACCGCTCAGCACTCTGCACTTTAGCTTTAAACAGGGAAGCATCCGAGACTTAGCCTAGATTTTACTGTGACCCAAATTGTACTTGAATTTGAAACTGTACTAATTTTAAAATTTGATCGAATTTTGCTTTTAATAAGTGCCTCAAAACTTGTATTTTGCACATACCTGCTCGCTCTGACTTGAGAGCCAGCAGTCTAGTTGCCATCACGAGTGACTACAAAAACGGGGCCTCGGCACAGAGTTCATAAGGATTGCTTATTCCTGTGGGAACCCATGCACGGACAACCCATCCGTTTTTTTAAATTGTGTTCTGCTCTTCAATTGTGCTCTGCTCTTAATCTGTGCTTTAGTCAAGTGTTCCACCTTCCCCCAACCGCTCCGCACTCTGCACTTTAACTTTAAACAGGGGAGCAACCGAGCCTTAGCCTAGATTTTACTGTGACCCAAATTGTATTTGAATTTGAAACTGTACTAATTTAGCTTTTAATACGTGCCTCAAATCTTGTATTTTGCACATATTTGCTCGCTCTGACTTGATTGGGAGGGCACCAAACCGCACTTGAAATACAGCGTAACCAGAAGTCCGGAAGTAGCGCTGCAGGAGGGGCAGAGGTTTCATTGCCATCAGGGGTGATTAGAAAAACAGGGCCGTGGACGTGAGCGGGCGTGCCGCTGGCACACCACAAATGCGCCAAAGGCAAGCCCGTCTGTGCCCGTCCGCACCCAAACGGGACCAAGGGCCAGGAACCCTGCCCCTTTTACACCAGCCTCTACTAACCACCATCTATACTCCAGGGAGACACTTCTTAAACTCGCTAAACCCCTGCAACACAATGGGGTGCTTGTGTAAAAGCTTCCCCAAGAGACATGGAAGGACCGTTCTCGTGCCTCCATTGCCAATGGAGCAGCCAGGCACGGGTGGAGCAGCGGATAGCTGCTAGCCAGACCGGGTCTGAGCTGAAGTGCATTTACTTTAACTCTAGGTCGCTACCCAAAGACTGCTTAGAGATCTGGGATACACTAGCCGACACAAAATTCGATCTCGCATTTATTACAGAAACCTGGCTGGACGACAATCATTTCCCCAATATCGCTGTAGCCCTACTGGCTGGATACAAATTACTAAAATGGGACAGAAAAAGACGGAAGGGAGGAGGAGTAGCAGTCCTTTTTAAAGACTGCTTCACCTGTCTCCCCGAGTCAGTGGCTTCATTAGGTGAGCACAAGATCCTAGCATTTTCAGGGTCTAGTGGCAACCACAACATCCTTGGGGGAGCAGTAGTGTAAAATTCCCCAGGATATAAACCGGATTTTAGTTCTAAACTATTTACATCCTCTCTAAAACACAAGCATTTTTTAGCCATAGGCGATTTTAAAGTTCATTTTGAAAATTCTGATGATCCTGCACTTGGGGCCACATGTAGGTAGCCAAATACCGGTCGGTAACGGCCGAAATTCGGTAAATATCACGTTACCGACCGGTATTTCGGCGATTGAGATGTAGGAGGCCAAAAAGCAGGTAAATATGAATCGGTATATACCGATTCATCTTTACCGATTTCTAAATTACCGAATCGGAATTACCGAATTCTTATTTACCGATTCGGTAAATATGAAATGGTAAAACGAGAAAAGAGATGTAGGTAAAATCGGTATTACCGAATTGCATGAAATTCGGTATTTAAGAGTCGGTATTTAACACGGAGTGAAAGCAGGTGGTAATCAGCTACAGTGCATATAAGCAATCCCAAAATGCAACAGTGTGATCACCATGGCGGCTCTCTATGTGATTGCAAGACGCCTACGTCTACAGGCAGCAGGAATGAGGATCTGGAGACGGGAGGAGCGCATTTACAGACAGCGCATCACACTTTTCCAACAGACTGAGGCTGAGATACATGAAAGGTACAGGCTACACCCCCAAACCATCATGGACCTGATAAGGGACTTGCACCCACTCCTGGACCAACCAACAACAAGGGCGCACGCCATACCACCACATGTGCAGGTGCTGTGTAGCATCCATCTACTCGCATCTGGCAGTTACCAGGGGGTGATAGCTGCGGTAGGCGGGGTATCCCAGAGTTGCCTGTCCCGTTTCTTCAAGAAGTTCCTGGATGCCATGATGCAGAGAATGCAACACTACATTAGCTTCCCAAACACACAGGCTGAACTGCTGAAAACCAAGACAGACTTCTACCAGATGGCACAGTTCCTGCATGTCATAGGCTGCATCGATGGCACACACATTCCAATCTGCCCACCAGCAGCCACTGAGTACATCTACAGGAACAGAAAGTCCACCCACTCCATAAATGTGCAGGTAATCTGCGATTCTGCCAACATCATTACTGACATCGTAGCCAAATTTCCTGGGAGCCCCCACGACTCCTACATCTTCCAGAACAGTGGGATCTACACACGCCTGGTTGCGGGAGAATTTGGAGAAGGATACCTGCTAGGTAAATCACTGTGACACTCCCTTATACTTACCGCAGATGAATGTGTATTGGTGTATGTGACTAATAGCACCCTCTTTCTCACCTAGGCGATAGTGCATATGCCATGCGGTCATTCATCCTCACTCCCTACCTACACCCATCAACCCTGAGTGAGAGATGATACAATGTGGCACACAAATCAACACGCAATGTGGTGGAGCGCACGTTTGGACTATTGAAAAGCAGGTTCCGCTGCCTCCACAAGAGCGGAGGCGCACGCCAGTACACACCCATTATCTGCTGCAAGATCATTGCTACTTGTGCAATGCTGCACAACCTTGCCACAAAGAAAGGTACAGAAGTAGAAATAACAGATTTTGAGGAGGATGATGATGATTTTGCACAGCCAGAGCCCAACGCAGCAGGAGTGCCAGCAGCAACAGATGGGAGAGAGAGACGGGCAGAGATCACATGCAACTATTTCTAAGTAAGTAAGGAGACACAGCCAGTTGTTGGATGCAATGACATAGTTTTAATTTGTGGGCACTACGCCACAACACAAACAGCCTAACTGGGCTTTCAAATTGGTGACATCCATTGTAGGAAGTCATGGGTTACTTCACCCAACTCTGTCCTGGCAGTGTGGCCTGCATCAGCGTCTGTGGCCACGCACTACAGTGTGGTATGCCAGTGACTGACTGTCCTCACTGGCTGTGGGACCAGTGGCAGCCCCATGCCGTCTGCTGCTCCTCTGTGTGTCTGTGACAGGGGGGGTAATGCTGCTCCGACAAGTCGTGTCCTCGCTGTCCACAACATCCACAGCACCAGCATTGGCAGACTGGCTCATCAGCAGCACCTCAAGAGCAGTGGTCACCTTAACCAGCCGCCTAGATACATCAGTGCTGCAGTGCGCAAGCCCCTCCTGCATGGAAACCGAGCACCTGCAGAGCAGAGAAGTGGCAGTAGCTAGTCTGTTCACTGCCCTCGTATGGTGCTCCATTTTGTGCCTCTCCCTTCGCCGTGTTGCTCTGTCCTCCTCCATTTTACTGCACAGCAGCATCACAGACTGGGACATGTCCCGCATGCCCGCAGCCATCTCCCTCATGCCCTCAGCCATTAAGGAAATGCCCCTGTCAATGTTGCTCATTTTATCATTGAGGCACTTCATTTGTCGTTGTACCGACTGTATTGCCTTGCCTTGTAGGCGCTGCACCTTCACCATGGTTGCCTCCAGCCCTCCGAAGACACCATGGCTCTCACCCTGTGGAGGCGGACTGCTCACACGAGCCCTGCGGCGGCGTCTGCCACCTGTGTGTGCTCCCTCAATGGTGGACAGCACCCCAGCATTGCTATCATCCAGTGGCACAGTGGTTGATTCATCCCCCCTCGAGTCTTCTGAGGAGGACTCGGACACATGCAGTCTGGCAACAGCACGCCTCCTAGGTCTCACCACTGCAGGTGGTGTTGATGCTGGTGAGGCTAGCAGTAGTGGCGATGGTGGCTGTTGTGGTGAGGCTGGCTGTGGTGGTGAGGCTGGCTGTGGTGGTGAGGCTGGCATTGGTGGTGTTGTGTGCCCTGCACTCGTGGTGGCCTTCTCAGTGCTGTGCTTCCAGGGTGCCCTCTCTCCCTTCTCCTGAGCAGTCCTGCGCGATGTGTCGCCTGTGGACAGAAACTTTACATTAGCTCAGTGTACCTGCAGCCCTGCATTGCTCACATCAGAATACATTTCTGCAACACTATCTCATTGTCCTGTGAATGATTATCGCAGATGTGTGTCGCATGCCTTGTTGTTCTGTGCGATTCCTGTCATGAAAGGGGTTTCCCTGACTACATCACCCATAATGCATTGCTGGTCTGAACAAAAACCTGTACTCGAGTGGGAATGACATTGCCCAATTGGGGATTTGGGACAGGGGAAGGGGGGGCACAATGCTGCGCATGCTTCTTACCTTTTTTGGTAGCAGCTCTGGCTGAGCTGTCTGCATCACCAATCCCAACGACACTTTCGGGCTCTATCGTGGACTCCACGAGCTGCTCCAGGTCTGTCAGGGCAGGTGCCCTGTTCCTTCCTCCTCCTGTCTGGCTGGCCTGTTTTTTAAGATCAGCCATCTTCCTCTTGGTGATGATCCGGATGTTATACCACCGCTTCTTAAGCACATCAATGTCCCGGGGGGTGACTCCAATGGCATTTACCTGCGACTGGATTCCTTGCCAGATCCTTCTTTTTTCAGACTCTGCAACTTGCAGGGACTGCTTTCCAAAAAGCTTATTGTGCTGCTTCACCACCTCCTCCACAAGTACCTGCAGTTCCTTCTGGCTGAATTTCAGTTTCCTCTTCCTTTCACCTCCATCTGTGTCCTGGCTGGCCATTGTGCAGGATCAGTGAACAATGTTCAGGCACTGGCTCTGTTGCACTCCTCAGCACTCCCAGCCTCTTCAGTGGGTTCTGATTGTGTGCACCTGCCTGGGTGTGGCCACTTCCTGGTTGGGAGGGGTTTTGGTTGCACATGATTGGCTGATTCCTCAATTGTTGTGTTTTTGAATTTCCGAATCAGTACATTCCGAATCGGTAAATACCAATTCGGTAAATACCGATTCGGTATATACCGATTCGGTAAATACCGATTCAGGTATACCGGTCGGTATTGTGGAATCGGTAACCATTTTCCGAATTTTACCGAATCGGTAATCTTTACCGAATAATTAGGTACATACGGAATACCGATTTCTAAATACCGATTCGGTAAAATTCGGTATTTAGGAATCGGTAAATTTCACTTACCTACATATGGCCCTTGGAGAGCAATATGCAGATACTGCAGCTAAAACAGTGAATTAAAAGGCCAACTCACACTGTCGGTCAGATACTTGACCTGCTGTTCTCCATGATAGACTCCATTAACATTTCAGAGGTTGCACCACTGACCTCAACAGATCACTTCCTAATTTCCTTTTCCTTTAGTTTACGCACTAATCTCACCTGCCTGACCCCACCCGCTTCAGCTATGAAAATGGCATGGAAGCTCATCACTCCTGACTAATTCACCTCTCACTTCTTCCCAAATGGTTAAAATACTCCAACAACACCTTCTATTCAGACAGAGGCTGAACTTCTACACTCTGCAATCACCAACACACTGGACCTGTGTGCCCCTAGGCTAGGAAGCAAACCAAATAGGAAAACACCATCGGAAAAATGGTATTCACTAGAACTTAATCTACTAAAAAGGAAATGCAAATCACTAGTACATAAGTGGAGATTGTCTGAAGAAAGCACTGATAAACAGCTCTATAAAGGAAAACCAAAGATCTACCACAACGCTCTCAAACGTGCGAAGAAAAATTACTATGCAAAATGCATAAAGGACAACAGCAACTCACCCAAAGAGCTTTACAAAATAGTGAAGGAACGCTGCAAGCCAACCAGTATGTCCCCAACAATTACCCCTTCAATAGACAACTGCGAGATAATCAGTAATTTCTTCATCGATTTCTAAAATTTACTCCTCTTTTAAAAACCAATCCACTGCCGACGAGCCGGAATTGGATACCATGGCACCTCACCTCAAAGCACATGCTCACTTAAGCAACCTGACTACCTTCTCTGAAGAGCAGGTAGCAAAAGCCATGACCAAGGTCAAGTCGGGATCCCCACTCGACCCATGCCCTCACTTCATTTTTACTCGGCTTACAACAGTCCTATGTCCGTATGTTACCCAAATTGTTAACAAGTCCCTGGAAGCGGCAGTCTTCCCGGACATCTGGAAAGAAACCATTGTATTTCCACAGTTAAAAAAAGTAGGCATGGATGTTCACAACCCCGCAAACTGCTGACCAATCTCCCAACTCCCCTACCTGTCCAAGGTCTTGGAGAGACTGGTCAATAAACAACTGGCTAACTTCTAAGAAACCAATGAGCTCTTAGACCAATCTCAGACTGGCTTCGAATTGTAGAAAAAACATCACACAGGCTCTAGTCTCCAGTAAAATGGATTATGGGAATGCCCTCTATGTGGGCATGCCAGATTACCTCTTCTCCCGACTGCAAGTGATTCAGAACGCAGCTGCCAAGCTTGTTTGCAATAAAAGCAAGTATAGCTTGGCATCAGAATGTCTAAGGAACTCCTTTGGCTGCCTGTGCGCCAAACAGCCAAGTTCAAACTCATGTGCTATGTACATAGAGCACTACACAAGCTTGGCCCTCGAATTTTGCAGGACAAAATTGAATTTTACACCCCCACACGACAACTGAGGCCTTGCAATCACGCTCTATCCAAAACCAAAGGTATCAAGAAAATCAGAGCAGGAGGCCGCTCCTTCTCTAATCTGGTGGCCGTTCTCTGGAATGAACTCCCCTTAGACCTTCGCCTCATGGACGCTTTTATGGCATTCAGAAAGAAGCTGAAAACAACATTGTACCCTAGGCTGTAATCAGCAACACTTGCAGCTTTTGTCTTACTCCCCTACTCTTAGTTAACCGGGTTGTCAATAACTTTCATACCAGGATATAGCTTCCCAGTGCCGTGATATCCCTCGGGATGACTGTTGCTCTCAACAAATACAAATAGAAATACAATACAAATGCTAGTAACCAGCTAAAGCACTAAAGCAGCCAGTAACGTAGGCAAGAGGTGTATTAAAGGGGAAATATCAGGAAACTGAAGAATTTTCTAGTTTTATCAACCTCTTACGCTTCCAGACCCCACCAAGCCCCACTAAGCTCCAATTAAGCAGCCTAAGTCGATCATTAGCAACTGGCAATTGACATTTGAACTCTCCTCTGATTTACCCCTTACCGGTCATCACCTGAGGCCTGGAAGGTCTATGGGGAGGTCCTAGTAGCATCAGAAGAGGAGTGAAGAAGAAAAAAAGGAGGCAGCAGCAAGGCGGGAGGGGGGGCAAGCAATGTTTTCCACCAATACACCAAGATGCCAGCATAACGGGCATTGAGTGGATTCCTGCCCAGGAGTCACATATGCCAGCCAAGCCACTTGGTCACTCTCTAGTGCTGAAGGTAACAAGAAGCCCCTCCCAGAACGTGCAAAGTACAAAATCAATCTTTAGTATTCTTGCTAATTGGAAACTCCCACATGTGATCTTTGAATCTCGTAAAATCGTGGCATAGACAAGAAGGAAAAATGACAAACAGAATTGAGACACATAGCGAAGGCCACTGCAGTACCAACAGCAAAAGAATTGGTAGGAAGTGGACAGAAGCCTCAAGGGGTGTATAGAGCCATTCCTGGACAGCACAAAAAAGAGAACCATATTGGAGAAGGATCAGCATCCGGGGTATTTGGGAAATCCAGGTGAGACCGGAGCTAAGGGATCACTGGCCCAAGCATGTGAAATGGTGGCAACAAAAAATCCCATATATAAGTTCCTAATGAGGACAAGGGCTGGCGTGGTAGAATCCTTAGGGGCAACCACGCTGCAGCCAATCCCAGAAGGGCCGGTAGAGATGAACCAACAAGAGCGATTACTCTATACACCAGACGGTGTTGCTAGCTCCAGCCTAGATGTGTCAACTATTGCTGAGATTACAGAGCTGGCAGACACCACATTGGAAAAAAGAAAAAAATATCACGAACATCCATATTGAAAGTATGCCAGTGGGAAACATTCAGGTCATAGAGATCTCTTCTACTGTGAATATTGGAGATACAAGCACAACGGTGGAACAGGACATTCACGGGGGTGACCAAAATTAGTACATTTGTGGGCCCACTATCCAGAGCAATGGCCCACATGTGGTCAGTATGGTAATACCATGCAGTGGAGAGCCGAATACAATTGAAGCAATGGTTCATCAGCCAAGCAAATAACAACACAATACCCTGTATGACTCAGTAACCAAGTGGCCCAACCAGAATTGCTCAACCCCCATGGAAAAACCCAGGACAGCTGATGGGCAACAATTCATAACATCATGTCTTATTGACACAGAACGGGTTGACATCCTCATTGAGGCAGAAGCTAGGGCCACGTCAGGATCTACTCATATAGGGGTTCGCTTCACTAGCCTCACTTCGATCAGTGGGGAGAGTCCAGACACCATCATAAATACCATTTACTCCACCCGACTAGCTGCAGTCAAAACTCTCACCTGGCAATAGCATAAATTAGTAATCCAAGTGGAACTAACACACATGCTTTCTCAGAGCGAGCTGACGATTGACAAAAAAATAGACATGTTAACCACAAAGGTAGACTGCTGGGTAAACAAACATAGAGATGAGAAAATGCCAGCAAGCTGCACAAGTGATGCCATAATTGAGAAATCAAACTCAATACTGGATCTTTTGACCACATTACTAAATCACTGTGGATCCTATAAAGAAAAAAAATATAGCAGAGGAGTGCATCTTCTCAAAAAGAGCCAACACCCATGGCAACGAAAGAAGAAAGAGCCATAAAGAACTGCAGAACTTTAGTTTATGTTTTCAGTTTCTATTTTTGGTAAATTCTGGTGGGGTTTTTTCAGTGTTTTCAAGTGATTTCAATACCTTAAAAAAACAGTTGTTATCAGTGGTTACACATTTTCGCGCCACTAAAAATGACAGAAAAAGTGTTTTTCCGGTGTTTATGGAACGTTTTGCTTTTATTATTCCTGCTGATAGAACATGATATATAGGCAGTCTATGTATAGTGTATGAGTCCAAATGGATTTTTGCAAATTAAACTTATTGTAGTACACCATGCAATACTTCTTCAGTGAGTCTTTGGTCATGTGCTCTCGCTCTTTCCTTCCCTTGTAAACTTCTGTGAAAGGCCCTCTCAACATTGGCACTTGAGACGGGCAACACCAAAACAGCCAGTACACAATTTGTTAACTCTGGCCACTGACATAGCTTTCCATGCCAATACTGGTGCACTTGAAGATTGCGATTCTCAGGGCAGGTTCTGCAACATTTGCATTGAGTTGGGCGCTTATGCCCTCAGAGTTATTGAAGTGGTCAAAAATGACCAAAGATCCTCACATTTCTTGCCTTTGGCATCATCACTCAGCAAAAAATCTGTAAACTGTTGCCACATGGATAATATAGCATTCATAGGCCCTTGGACTTAGAACCATCAGTTATTGGGCACAGTTGTGATGACTCTTTCTTTGAGGCCACACTCGTGCACACTTAATGCGCATGCACTATGTATACATATAGTTTGTTAATGAGAGATCCCGTATCTGTAATTACAAAAGGAAAGGCATTAAAACATTGACCTGTCAGCCGGGCTGGCTGATCACAGTAGCTCATCTTGAACCCAGCATATGCAACACCCATATATAGTGGGTGCTCAATAGGTCTACCCAGTGTTCATTCATTTTTGCATGTACAATTGTTGCCACACTTCGTAGATTGTGAAATAAACTCACTCGTGAGACAAGACACACCAAGACATAACACAACATAACATTTAACACATAAGAAGTAATTTACTTTGTAACGTACTTAGGAAACGCTATGCTATAGCGTCATGGTTGAAACCAGGGTCGGGGGGCCTGTAGTCAAACCTTAATTAAGGAGAAATGAGTATGCAAATCAGAAAAAAGCTGCTGCTGGTAGTGCAACTTTCATGGTATCGGTTTGCACCTGTTTGTGAGCATTTTGAGATACAAAAAAAAACCCGCCACTTACTTCATCAAAGCTGCCTCGGACCAATGCACCTACTTCTTGCCCAGGGGACCGCATATTAGCAAGTTGTTGCTCCAGTCCCTGTATTTAAACCTGCTCGCGCTTGTGCAGCTGGAGAAAATGTCAGTCATGAACCGTGTAAACACTACATCGCGCAGTGTTTCAAGATGACTGCCGGAGTTGGGGCGGGAATAAAATAGTGGGCCACTAAGGGCCATATGTAGGTAGGCCAGAAATACCGATTCCTAAATACCGAATTTTACCGATTCGGTATTTAGAAGTCGGTATTTGCTATGTACCAAATAGTTCGGTAAAAATTACCGAATCAGTAAAATTCGGTAAATGAATACCCATTCCACAATACCGACCGGAGTTTCGAATCGGTATTTACCGAATCGGTAAATACCGAATTGGTATTTACCGATTCGGTAATTACTGATTCGGTATTTTCCGATTCGGAAATTCAAATACACATCATTTGAGAAATTAGCCAATCCTGTGCAAACCCAACCCCACCCAACCAGGAAGTGGCCACACCCAGGCAGGTGCACACAATCAGCAGACTCTGGAGAGGCTGGGAGTGCAGAGGAGAGGAACAGAGCCAGGGCCTGATTCAGCACAAGAAACCAACACAATGGCCAGCCAGGACACAGAGAGAGATGGAGGGGAAAGGAAGAGAAAACTTAAATTCAGCCAAAAGGAACTGCAGGTACTTGTGGAGGAGGTGGTAAAGCAGCACCATAAGCTTTTCGGAAAACAGTCCCTGCAAGTGGCTGAATCAGAGAAAAGAAAGATCTGGCTGGGAATCCAGGCACAGGTAAATTCCATTGGAGTAACCCCCCGGGACATTGATGTGCTGAAGAAGCGGTGGTACGACATCCGTATCATCACAAAGAGGAAGATGGCTGAACTGAAGAAAGAGGCCAGCCGGACAGGAGGAGGAAGGAACAGGGCACCTGCCCTGACAGAACTGGAGAAGCTCGTGGAGTCTACAATTGAGCCCGAAAGTGTCGTGGGGATTGGGGATGCAGACAGCTCTGCCAGAGCCGCCACAAAACAAGGTAAGACGCATGCACAGCATTGTGCCCCCCCTACCCCTATCCCAAATCCCCAATTGGCCAATGAGCATCCCACTCCAGTACAGGTGTTAGTGCATACCAGCAATGCATTATGGGAGATGTAGTCTGTGACACCCCAAACATGACAATAATTGTGCAGAACAACTAGGCATGTTACACACATTAGCGATAAGCAGGCATAGGACAATGAGAGAGTGTTGTAGATATGTATTATGATGATAGCAATGCAGGGCTGCAGGTACACTGAGCTGATGTTGAATTTCTGTCCACAGGCGATACTTCGCGCAGGACTGCACAGGAGAAGGGAGAGAGGGCACCCCGGAAGGACAGCTCAGAGAAGACCACCACGAGTTCTGGGCAGACAACAGCACCACAGACAGCCTCACCACCACAGCCAGCCACGCCACCACAGCCAGCCTCGCCACCACATCCAGCATCGCCAATCCTGCTGGCCTTACCCGCATCGACACCACCTGCATTGTTCAGGTCTAGGAGGCGTGCTGTTGCCAGATTACATGTCTCAGAGTCCTCATCAGAAGACTCGAGGGCTGCGGAAACATCCACTGTGCCACTGGATGGTTGCCATGCCGGTGTGCACTCCGCCTCTGAGGGAGCACACACAGGTGCCAGACATCGCCGCAGGGCCCTGGTGCGCAGTCCACCTCCACAGGGTGAGAGCCATGGGGTATTCTTAGGGCTGGATGCCACCATGGTCAAAGTGCAGCGCCTACAAGGAAAGGCAATCTTGTCAGTCCAGCGCCAAATGAAGGGCCTCAATGACACAATGGGCAACATTGACAGGGGCATAAGCGCAATGTCTGAGGGCATGAGGGAAATGGCTGCGGGCATGCGGGACATGTCCCAGTCCGTCATGCTGCTGTGCACAAAGATGGATGAGGACAGAGCAGCACGGCAAAGGGAGAGGCAAAAGAAAGATCACCACACAAGGGCAGTGAACCGCCTGGCAACTGCCACTTCGCTGCTCTGCAGGCGCTCCGTGGCAATGCAGGAGGGGCTTGCGCACTGCAGCAATGATGTGTCAAGGTGGATGGTGAGGGTGACCAGTGCACTTGAGGTGCTGCTAACAAGCCAGTCTGCCACAACTGGTGCTGTGGATGCTGGAGACACCGAAGACACCACCAGTAGGAGCAGCATTACCCCCCCTGTCACATACACACGGAGGAGCAACAGACGGCATGGGGCTGCCACTGGTCCCACAGCCAGTGAGGACACTCAATCACTGCCATCCCGCACTGTAGTGTGTGGGCGCAGACACTGATGCTGCACACAATTGCAGGACACAGTTGGGTGAAGTAACCCTTGACTTCAAACTCTTGATTTCACATTATTGATAGGCCAGTTGTGGCGTTGTGTTGTGGCGTAGTGCCGCATGAATAAAACTACGTCATGGCATACAACTACTGGCTGTGTCCCCTCACTTACTTAGAAATAGTTGCATGTGATCTCTGCCCATCTCTCTCTCCCATCTGTTGCTGTTGCCACTCCTGCTGCATTGGGCTCTGGCTGTGCAGACTCATCGTCATTGTCCTCAAAATCTGTTATATCCACCTCTGTACCTGTCTTCGTGGCAAGGTTGTGCAGCATTGCACAAGTGGCAATGATCTTGCAGCAGATGATGAGTGTGTACTGGCGCTTTTGTGGAGGCAGCGGAACCTGCTTTTCAATAGTCCAAACGTGCGCTCCACCACGTTGCCTGTTGATTTGTGTGCCACATTATATCGTCTTTCACTCAGGGTTGATGGGTGTAGGTAGGGAGTGAGGATGAATGACCGCACGGCATATGCACTATCGCCTAGGTGAGTAAGAGAGTACCATTAGTCACATGCCTCAATACACATTCATTTGCGATAAGTATTAGGGAGTGTCACAGTGATTTACCTAGCAGGTATCCTTCTCCAAAGTCTCCGGCAACCAGTCGTGTGTAGATCCCACTGTTCTGGAAGATGAAGGAGTCGTGGGTGCTCCCAGGGAACTTAGCTACGATATCAGTGAATATGTTGCCAGCATCGCAGATTATCTGCACATTTATGGAGTGGGTGGACTTTCTGTTTCTGTAGATGTGCTCTGTGGCTGCTGGTGGGCAGATTGGAATGTGTGTGCCATCAATATAGCCTATGACATGCTGGAACTGTGCCATCTGGTAAAAGTCGGTCTTTGTTTTCTGCAGTTCACCCTGTGTGTTTGGGAAGCTAATGTAGTGTTGCATTCTCTGCATCATGGCATCCAGGAACTTCCTGAAGAAATGGGACAGGCAACTCTGGGATACCCCGCCTACCACAGCTATCGCTCCCTGGTAACTGCCAGATGCGAGTAGATGTAGGCTACAGAGCACCTGCACATGTGGTGGTATGGCATGCGCCCTTGTTGTTGGATGGTCCAGGAGTGGGTGCAGGTCCCTTATCAGGTCCATGATGGTTTGGGGGTGTAGCCTGTACCTTTCATGTATCTCAGCCTCAGTCTGTTGAAAGAGTGTGATGCGCTGTCTGTATATGCGTTCCTCCCGTCTCCAAATCCTCAGACCTGCAGCTTGTAGACGTAGGCGCCTTGCAATCACATACAGAGCGGCCATGGTGTTCACGCTGTTGCATTTTGGGATTGCTTATATGCACTGTGGCTGTTTACCACCTGATTTCACTCTGTGTTAATTACCGACTCTTAAATACCGAATTTCATGGAATTCGGTAATACCGACTTTACCTACATCTCTTGTATCGTTTTACCATTTCATATTTACCGAATCGGTAAATATGAATTCAGTAATTATGAATCGGTAATTTAGAATTCGGTAACGATGAATCGGTATTTACCGATTCATATTTACCGAATCCTTCTTTTTGGACTCCTACATCTCAATTGCCTAAATACCGGTCGGTAACTGGATATTTACCGAATTTCGGCCGTTACCGACCGGTATTTAGCTACCTACATATGGCCCTAAGTGAAGTATTTTTAATTTCCTTTTTCCACTCACTTTTACTGCACTTAGTCTGCACCAGTAACTGCTCCTGCGTAATCAATAAGTCACAGCACGCCTCAATCCATAGAGGATTGGGATGAACCCCAATGATGAAGCATGCCACCTAGGGGTAACACTGGTGGGTGAGGGATCTCTAGAAAAAAAAAAAATTCTAGTAAGCGATTGCAACAGATTCTCTCTGTATCCTATCACTAATCCCATGGGCAGGCTCTCTTCAAAGTATTCGATTTTTGTTTGTTATATCTAATCTGCCCTTATAAATGAACAAGTAACTGATTCAGTAGGGAAGTTGCTCCCCCTTCCTCAAGAGAACAGAGAGTTCAAGGAGAGTAAATGGACGTGCCGTTGGTTGGAACGGCTACGTAGAAGAGTGAAAAATATGAACACGGAAAGGAAGATGAAAAAGAGGCCAGAAGACTTTACAAAATAATATAATGGAGCATAAAACAAACATGAATAGTGGAGGAATGGAAACGCATAGTTGCTTTGTTGCCACCAAATAAGTCCAGAGAATTTTGGGGGTACTTTAACGGTCTGGCGAAGAGAAATGCAAGTAAGGAGTTTTGGCAGAGGAATGGAAGGCCCATGTACAAAAACTATATGTGGACCCTGACAGAAAAAGTAAAACAAGCAAGAAACTCCTGACTCATGCTCTAGAAGCCCTAGAAGATGGCCCCATATTAGTTTCTGAAAAGGAGATGTTATGTAGCCTATAGAGCATTTGTAAAGATGGGGCCCCTTGCTCAAATGGCCTCCTGTTCAGCGCCTTCAGGAAAGATTTTTTTTGGGCAATCCACATGTTCAGCCTGTTCAATGAATGCATTCTAATGGCATGCATTCACGGCTCATGGAAATCCTCCGCCCTGCACCCAATAGACAAAAAGGGGGACCACACTCGACCCGAAAATTACAGGCTAATAGCCCTATTGGATGTTGATGGCGAGGCCATTACCAAGGTGCTTTTACAAGAGCTGGAAGACTGGTTCAATAAAAATAAAATCATACGAAACTATCGGACGGGCTGCCAGCCAAACTCATCTATGAAGGACAAAGTGATTATTCTCTCCTATCTGAGTGCAAAGACCATGGAAGCTACCACCCCCAAATTAAATGCCTGCTTAATAGATTATAGTGCTTCGTTTTGATGGAATTAATTGAGATGTCCTCTGGAAAAAACTGACAGAGTGGGGCATACCCAGTCAACTTTTGGTGGTTAATAAATTGTTGTACTTTGACACCTGAGTTCAAATCAAAATGATGCAGACCCATGTAATGGGAAAACTCCACACCAACAGAGGGCTCAAGCAGGGCTGTGTCATCACCCCCACTATGTTTAATGTATATACCACTGTCCTTGCTGGGTAATTGCTGAAAGTGAACTTATTCCCACCGAAACTAGGTCAGATGAAACTTCTCATCATACAGTATGCAGATGATCTTGTGATAGTGGACCAAACCCGTGTTAGGATGAAGATGGGCCCGATTCACAGAACTAACTTAAGACAAAATCCTAAACTTACTACCATTTTCGTATTCACAGAAGGCACTTACTCATTTTGGTATTCACAGAAGGCACTTACTCATTTCGGTATTCACAGAAGTTAGGAGTCCTAACTTTAAGACTCCTAAATGCCTTCTGTGAATACCGAAAGTCTTAAAATTAGGATTTTTCTCAGTTTAGTAGTAGTATAGTTAGGACTCCTAACTTTAGGACTCCTAAATGCCTTCTGTAAATGCCAAAAGTCTTAAAATCAGGATTTTTCTCAATTTAGTAGTAGTAAAGTTAGGACTCCTAACTTTAGGACTCCTAAATGCCTTCTGTGAATACCGAAAGCCTTAAAATTAGGATTTTTCTCAGTTTAGTAGTAGTATAGTTAGGACTCCTAACTTTAGGCCTCCTAAATGCCTTCTGTGAATACCGAAAGTCTTAAAATTAGGATTTTTCTCAATTTAGTAGTAGTAAAGTTAGGACTCCTAACTTTAGGACCCCTAAATGCCTTCTGTGAATACCGAAAGCCTTAAAATTAGGATTTTTCTCAGTTTAGTAGTAGTAAAGTTAGGAGTCCTAACTTTTGGACTCCTAAACTGAGAAAAATCATAATTTTAAGACTTTCGGTATTCACAGAAGGCATTTAGGAGTCCTAAAGTTAGGACTCCTAACTTCTGTGAATACCGAAATGAGTATGTGTCTTCTGTGAATACCAAAATGAGTAAGTGCCTTCTGTGAACACGAAAATGGTAGTAAGTTTAGGATTTTGTCTTAAGTTAGTTCTGTGAATCGGGCCCAAGGACTTTGAATACACTCCACGTATATAACACAAAGAACGCTTTGCACACCAATGTTGCCAAAACAAAAGTTTTAATGTTTGGCCAAAGATATAAGAAGCATCAGTTTGATTGGCAACTGGGCCCTTTAAAAATATGCACAACCAGCAAATATAATTATTTTAGCATCTGGCTGTCAGATACTGGCAAACCCTTCTGGCAGGCCGCATCAGTGACAGAAAAAGCATTTAAAATCATTTATGCTTTATCCAAACTAAATGACAACTTACAAAGCCACTCGGCTTAGGCCATCCAAATAGCCATATGGGTGAAACTGCTACCTGCAATATGCTACTGGCACCTTGCCTTCCCAGGCAGGCTTACCGAGCCAATAGAGCATTGTCACACAGCAGTAAATAAGAAATTATTTAACATCACCAAAAACAGTTAGACACTGCCAAAGGGCCCATCATTAAATACTAACCTTTACTTAAAGGGGCCCTTTGGACAGCTTTTAACTCACTTCATTGGCTTCACTGCACAATCACCCCACTAAAAACCAGCTCCGCTGTAAATCAGGCGTTGTAGCACACCCCGGGTGCACTGGGCACCTTGGATGGGACCCGATGATGAATGCCACCAACTAGGTTGGTGGGTGAGGATTTTCATAAAAACAAATGGTTTTTCCAAACATGAACATTTAGCTTCCTTAGTGTGTCCTAGTTCATCTTGATATTGTTTAATATTTCGTTCCATCATAGGGTGATCAGCGCTCTGAACACCATATTTCTAGACTAAAAAAGTAGTTGTTCAAAGTTTCTCAGCAACTTTAAAGTCTCATTACGCCTGGCCCCGATTGACTTAATAGATTCAAGTTTAACAATTGATCACTTAAAGAGAACCTTAGAAGAGCTAGGCAAACGGTCTTCAAGAGACTGCGATATAAAATAAATCTGAAACATTCCAGTTGCAGAGGGTCCCGCTACATCTCACAAAGCCAACTCCTGCTGCCAACCATATTTGAAGGCTGCCCTGGGCACACGAGCTCTAAAAACACATGCTGCAACCCAGGTTCTTAACAGCCACTATATGAGAATATAGGCCCCACTGGAAGAATCCTCCACCAGGTAATGGGCAGTGCAGGTTGTGCCGCATTCATTTTGAATCTGCAGCACACATTGTATGCTGTTGCTTGGGTGTGTTACCTCAGAGGCAAATTTATCTGAAGCCAATTTTTCTGCAAAATGGGATAAGAACATGAAAAGAGGCGTTGACTTACCTTTACACTGCAATAGTACCAAATGACCCAGCCTGAATTGGCAAATTCTTCTCGGAAGCTACAAGGCTACTACAGGATGCAAGCCAGCCAAACGGGGCTGCCCCATAAAAACATGGAGCCTGAACTGGGGACAGCTATAACCAGAATATTTTGACTAAGATTAGACAACAGGCCAGTTTGCCTGCTGATTGCCAAGAATTGTTTCGTTTTTATTGCATTAGCACGTGGCACTTTATAACACTGTTCTGACAAGCTGGGCTTGGATTCAGCTTACAGGACACTTCACACACCAATCGGCATTAGCATTGTAGCATTTCATAGAACAGACTTCGAATCTGACCTTTTGCAACCAGCACATGCCTGAAATGCCTATTGGCTTTTTACTACTTGCTTAAAATTCGAATTCCTTTATCTCTAGGTCCAGAAAAACTGTAAGTGCTTGCCACAACACCCAACACCACAACACCCAGAGCCTATTGGCTTTTTACTACTTGCTTAAGATGTGAACTCCTTCACTTCTAGGTCCAGCAAAGATGTAAGTGCTTGTCACAATGCCTAGAGTCCCTTGGCCAAGATCAGATAACACGGTACCTTGCCGCAAGGCATTTTATAGAATAACCTTAGAATCTGCCCTCTAGCACACAGTATACATTAGAAATGTACTTTGGCTGGCTCATTGCGATTTGTCTAAATTGCTACATTTTTTAATACTACGCTCACTAACATTGCACGTGCTTGTCTTTATAAAATAGCTCAAGGGAACGTTAGTGGTCATATAATTTTAACTTGTGATGTTATCTTTTAAATGATTGTAAAGATTTTACGTAATCATACAATAAAGCTTTTATTAAAAAAAAAGAAATGATAAAGAGTGGTACGTTCATAGACGAGGAGCTTACACCCACTAGTCAAATCTTGCTCATCTGCATTTCTCCTCCTAATCTTCCTTAACCCTCTTTTATCATACTCAGGAATAATATAGTTTCCTGCCCTGAGAAAAGAAGTATGTTTAACAGGTATTAATGTTGTATGCTTACTTTATGAACTTTGAACAATTTCCATGTAATTCACAAATATTTGCAGATCAAATGCTTTAATGAAAATGGAATAGAGAGCCCAGGAGACTTCTTGAGATATGTTTTTTTTTTTTTACAGAGTTTTATATAGTGCGAACTTGACCCGGTATCGGGTATCAGAGCGCTTTACAAAGCACCAGTTGCGTTACATGAGGACACATTCATTTTTGTTAGGCACGGGAGATTAAGTGATTTGCTTAGAATCACAGGATGTTCAGCATCATTGCCGAGACTCGAAGCCAATTCCCCAGATTAGAGATCAACTGCCCTAGCCATTAGGCCAACTCCTCTCCCCAATGTTAAGGATGGGCTCCTTCTCCTGCTGTTTGGGAAATGGCTTGATGGGAAAGTAGCACATCATTCTTTTATAGATTATTTGTGTGTGATCTGAGAGACCTTCTTCAAGCAAAACAGATCTTGAAGGCCAAGTAAAGCACCGAAGAGGAGCGATGGTAGATGTATAATGGATGGTGTATGTGCACATGCGTGTGTGTCCTGTCATTCTGAGTGGTGGGGTCATTATTATTCTACCCAATTTGCTTCAGCTGAGAAGTTGCGCCAAACTGGACCATCCCTGTTGCATCTATAGTGGCAGTAGCAGGGAGTCCTTGGCAATGCTCTTACCATCCCAGCTCATGGTGTGGTCTTTGTAGAGTGTTTTCTGTAAAGCTGTCACTAGTCTGTCCTGTGAGCTGTATACGGGGACTGTGTGAGTTTGATTTAAGTTTACTTGGTTTCTGCAATGTGCTTAGATTTGCATGGATGTACTTCCTACGAGAGGAGGATATATTGAATTGATGTGGGCAGGGCTGTAAGTGGGCCGGGTCTCACCGGGTCTGAGCACTGGCAGTTTTTTTAAGGGGGCCTCGAAACGGGTCTCTATCGGGCTCTGTTTTGTGCCCTGACACAGGCGGTTCGTTGTTTTTTTCCGGACTGCAGTGCCAGCAGGCACTTCGATGTGCGCGTGGTGAGCGTTGCAGGGGAAGGAATTTCCCTTCTCTTTTCGGAACTAAGGAGCAGCAACATTGTCATGGTGTCGCCAGGGCTTAATGTGGAAGTTTTTTCAATATTATAAACAAGCCATAGTTGCTGCTTATTTATCTTATGCAACTAGTAACCAATGACAAAGCCAACAGTCCTGACTTGTAGGTATGATGTGACTTGTTGTATCATATGTCTGGACGCAATCACAGGAACAACAAAATACAAGTTGGGCGGCACACTGTGCTAAATAACAGATTTTTAGCTTAGTGTTTTTAAGCCACGCCCTTAATCACATTGACCACGCCCATTTGAGAGACCCCCCCCAGTTTTTTCATCCCACTTAAAGCCCTGGATGTGGGTCATGTTGATTTTTGTAGCTCCTCATGCAACATGCAGCTAATTTTCAGAGGTAATGAAGGGAGGTTGGCAAATTCTGTAGTATTCTGGTTTAAGGCTGCTAAGTACAATCATGCAACAACAAAAAAATGCTCCATACCCAAATGACACACACTTGTGTCTCAATGTGCCTCATGCTATTGAGACGCGTTGCCTAAGACCCTGCCTGGATGCCATCGAATCAACGATCTCTGCACTGTTTTGTAAATATATTCTCATGAAAATTGAATTTATTCTCATGAAGGGTGGCAATCTTCAACCCAGATGACTGGCATATGCAAGTGGAAGGCATCACCATCCCCTGGTCCACTGACATTAAGTCTGTCAGCCTCTACATCGATCCCTGCCGCTCATTCAAAAATATGCGAAGAACAATTCCTAGACAGCTTGACATCAGTCAGGTCTCCAATTTCAGTTCAAAGCCTTTCTCCCAGCCCACACCTTGGACTCTTCATTGGGAGGGATCATCCTCTCACACGTCAGCGTTGGCGATGGACTCAAGGAGTCCTCTCTCATGCCCCTAAAGGACGTCTTTCATGCTGCAGTCCTCTGTCATCACAGGACAATGTGGGCACACTTACATCACCTTCACCCTCAGTGACCTTCACTCTCTCATACTTACAGCATGCATCAAGTTCAAACCAAGTTGCATCATTTATTGGGAAATTCACACCCGTACACTGTACTAAGTGGCAGAAAAAAAACATTCTTCCTATCTCCAAATCCCCATCACCAGCAGCACAAACTTGATGAAACTGGAGCTCAGCAAACCAAGGGAAGGAAAACAGACTCGCTTCTCATAGATGAGCAGCCTCTGAAACACTCACCCCCACATAAGGACGTAAAAGGACAATTACCCGAACAAGGTCCTTGGGATGGCTTACGGCAGGGACTCAGTAGACAAGTGAATGCACAAGCTCCTTGAGATACCTTACGACAGGGACTCTAGAGATAAGTGTCTGCACAAGCTCCTTAAGATAACTTATGACAGAGACTCTTAAGACCAGGGCCTGAACAAGGTCCTTGAGATACCTTACGGCAGGGACTCTAGAGACAAGGGCCTGCACAAGGTCCTTGAGATACCTTACGGCAGGAACTCTAGAGATAACGGTCTGCACAAGGTCCTTGAGATACCTTACGGCAGGGACTCTAGAGACAAGGGCCTGCACAAGGTCCTTGAGATACCTTACGGCAGGAACTCTAGAGATAACGGTCTGCACAAGGTCCTTGAGATACCTTACGACAGGGACTCTTAAGACCAGGGCCTGAACAAGGTCCTTGAGATACCTTACGCCAGGGACTCTAGAGATAAGTGTCTGCACAAGGTCCTTGACATACCTTACGGCAGGGACTCTAGAGACAAGTGCCTGCACAAGGTCCTTGAGATATCTTACGGCAGGGACTCTAGAGACAAGTGCCTGCACAAGGTCCTTGAGATACCTTCTGGATGGGACTCGAGAGACAAGTACCTGGACAAGGTACATTGGATGACTCATGGCAGGGATACTTTAGGGCACACAAAAGAGAAAGAAATGGTCAGCGCTTGGCGGACACGGCACTCGCACTCCAGGCATGGCCACGTGGCCACGAACAATAGACGTTCAGTAGCAAGCTGATGCCTCGAAGCTGCGACAGGCTTTACCAAGTACGTGACAAAAGTATTACTGTCACAGAAGTTGAAAGCGATTTGTGACAAACTTGCCACTGGAATCAAGCTATCCTGACTGATGAGGGGTGAATGCCCGAAACCGGTCCTAGGATGCTTATTTCCAGTCCAGGTAGGACTTGGCCTGGCAGTTCGGTCTGGACTGTTCCCATTGAGCGCAGGGTCAGGACTTATTTTCATATGGCTGGGTCCAAACTGGAATGGCATGGGGAGCAAAAAAACGATGGATTTAGGCCCAGATCTCTGTACTAGGGTGAGTGTATGTCATTGTTCTGCATTCTGCCCATCAATTGTTCTCTTTTAACCTTGAAGAGACATCATGACTGGAAGGATCATGCATTGCAGGATTAGGCACGTTATGGTTATTAAAATGCTATAAAGTATAGGATGTACACTGTATGACCTGTTATGAAAATGCCTTACGCTGTAGTCCACGATAAGCCAGAAATGAGCATGTTGATGACCAATGCCATCATGACAAGGGTATGCCAACTTATGATGTGAATTAACTGCAGCCGTTCTAACACCACAAAAGGTCTTGGTGTACATAATTGATGGGAAAGAAGGAACGGCGGGAGGGTCCGTGAGTTGCTCGCACAGCTGGGGGGTATAAAGTTGTACCAGGGCTTTTACTTCTCTGTCTTGAATCTCTTCCCATCCCATAATCTCAGGCCTGAGGAATGGACATTAGTGGAGATGAGTTTCTTCCAGGACTCGTATTTCACTGGCATGTGGCCGGACCCAATACCGAAGCAAAGTGCTGTGCTTTGCTCCCTTCCCTTCAAGGCCTGCAAAGTATAATTACCGAGCTGCCAACAGTGGGAAACGCATTGTCTCCCTGCAGTCTGATCTGCCGCCCATGCTGCTGGGGACGCAAGGCTGCTGCACACGGGTGAAGTTTAACGATGCTAAACTCAGTCGCAATCACACAAGTTCTATACAAAGTACGACATTTTCCGGACTCCCCCAATCATGCGACACAGTTCAAACTTAGCCCCGCCCGCAGGCACAATTGTAGGAAGGTTGTTTGTTTCTATATGGATTTAAGTAATTGCTCGCAGAAAGGCTGATGGTGATTCGAGGAGTCCCTGCTGCCCAGTGCTTTGAAAGGGGATAAATCCGTGCAGGTACACACGAATTGAGCCGTTGGCAGGAGGCAGGGTTTGGGGGGGAGGGAGGGCGGGGGGGGCTAGCTGCAAACATTAAATGGGATCGAGTTTTTCTCAGCGTGCAACTGTACAGTAGTCATTTTGTCCTTGATGCAAAGGGACATATTTAGCATCACTTTGCCGGCTCACCAGAGACCTGCTCCCTTCGGCAAGATCATCTACTTCAAACTACGATACCCTAATATTGCCTGTGGTGCCACTGATCACTTTGTTGATAATCAGGCAACGTACTTCACAGGTAACCAGGAAGTGTAAAACACAGCAGATGCTTGACCCTTCCGTATTTTTAATGACCATTACCTGGGGGAGGTGATGTGGACTTGCGGCTACAGGAGCGGTCTCTAGAACTGAATCCAAGGCTTGGCTCAACATCCTGTCATTGTGGGCAGATCTCTTAGTTTCCCTGTAATTGAAAATGCATAATGTAATCTGTTTTTCATGTAAAAGGCGCTAATGTCCCTAGACCAAGTTTGTGCTGTGTAAAACTACAAAATGATTAAACTGCTTTCTGTAAGTACTCGGTCTGCAGGCTAAGCAAATAGGCGACCTCAGTCATACTAAATGTATTTCGCTACTAAGTACTGGTATCTAGAGAGAACAACTACTGTTGTCTGGGAGGGACACAGGGGAAACATTGCTCGGCTGAGCGTTACTGTGGCAGATATTTGCTTTCTGTGTGTGTTTTTAATACTTACTGTGTTTCACTTTTTTTAACCTACTCTGTGGATGCTTGTTGGCGGTGCCGCGCACTGATTGGCCTGATTTTTACCAATCAGAAGCGTGCTTGGGAGGAGCCTGTTATGCCCCCTAGGTACTTCATGCACGCAGCAGCGCAGACCCGCTAGCTGTCTGAGAGGGACATGGGGTAGAATTTGCTCGGCTGAGCATTACTGCAGCAGATATTTGTTTGCTGTGTGTGTTTTTAATACTTACTGTGTTTCACTTTTTCACCTACTCTGTGGATCCTTGCTTGTCGGCAATGCCGCGCTCTCATTGGCCTGATTTTCACTAACCAGAAGCGTGCCTGGGAGGAGCCTGTTGTGCCCCCCAGGTACTTCATGCACGCCGCAGCACGGACACGCTTTAGGGGGTCCGCCAAAGGCAAGTTCATCTGCGCCCATCCGTGCCTGGGCATCGCCCGGAGCACGGGACTATGCTTGTTTGCCGGCCCACAGGTAAGTGTACTCACGCGCGACTCTACTTGCCAAGCAAAATAGCATAGTGACCACACCGTCATCCGCTTCAGTCAACACGCATACACAGACGTCACCCAAAGATTACACTGACACTTTATTTGTGGGTGAAGAACTGCTGCAGGTTTATTTCATACAACACAGTATGATAATAAAATTGGGTTATCTTACGGGCGATCCAGGGCAGGCAGCCCCTTGCTGCTCCGCCCGCCTGGTGAGCCAGCACACACGGTGGGTCGATGCCCGGCAGTGTGGCACATAATTATTTACAGATCATCCACTGGGTCACGTGATCTGTCTCCTACTCCCGCCCCTTCCGACAGGGGCGGAGCGTGTTGTGGCACACCCCCGGTTGGTCAGGCCCCCCAACCGCCCGAAGGACTAACGGGGCGCCGTCGCGGTCTTCCCAGAACCCCCTTCGGCTCCTGGACCTTGGCTCGGGCACCCTTACTGTGCCGGACAGGGGTACCCTTACTGTACCGCCTGTCGCAGAGGTACCCTTACTGTACCCGTCTGCATCCAGATCGCCCTGTAACTCCGCCTGCAACGCAAAAAGAAAACATTAAAACATTCCAATAACGCGCTGTGCCTGACACGTGGGGTAAGTGGAAAGGGTGGGAAAACGCGTGTCCAGGCTGGAGCGGCGCGCAGGAAACAGAGGAGGAACTGGGCGAGAGGGCCACCTAAGTAGGGGGGGGCAAGCCGCGCCCCCCGCCCCAATGGCCCGCCTCCAGCTCCACACGATAGGGGGTCATAACCCTAGTGGGGCGTAGGCCTCGCGCGCGAGGCAGCAAGGTGGAAGGCTCCGACGGGCGGCCACTAAAATGCTGCCCTGCTGATGTCCCACTGCTTGGGACGCGGGCAGCGGCATAGTGACCACACCGTCATCCGCTTCAGTCAACACGCATACACAGACGTCACCCAAAGATTACACTGACACTTTATTTGTGGGTGAAGAACTGCTGCAGGTTTATTTCATACAACACAGTATGATAATAAAATTGGGTTATCTTACGGGCGATCCAGGGCAGGCAGCCCCTTGCTGCTCCGCCCGCCTGGTGAGCCAGCACACACGGTGGGTCGATGCCCGGCAGTGTGGCACATAATTATTTACAGATCATCCACTGGGTCACGTGATCTGTCTCCTACTCCCGCCCCTTCCGACAGGGGCGGAGCGTGTTGTGGCACACCCCCGGTTGGTCAGGCCCCCCAACCGCCCGAAGGACTAACGGGGCGCCGTCGCGGTCTTCCCAGAACCCCCTTCGGCTCCTGGACCTTGGCTCGGGCACCCTTACTGTGCCGGACAGGGGTACCCTTACTGTACCGCCTGTCGCAGAGGTACCCTTACTGTACCCGTCTGCATCCAGATCGCCCTGTAACTCCGCCACAGCTCTGGGGAGGCTACCGTCGCTGCCAGAGCCCCCCTTCCTCCCTTCGCTGTTATAGGTGCCCACCCTGCGAGCCAGCTTTTAGTGGGCTAAATTATGGGTCCTGTTCCGCAACCAGTAAATGACGGCATTAATTTGCAACAGTACTCCGGAGCCCAGGGCAGACTACCAAAGGATGTCTTTGGGCCCCACTGCCGTTCAGCTTAGATGTTACTGGTGTTCCTAACTTTCTTAGCGATGCCACTGCAGATCTTCCTAACGTAATTATGGGAAGATCTAGCACCTACATGTGGAGCCAGAACTGAACCATAGCTGACTTCGTCAGTCCATCGATTCCCTTCACATCCTAGCACGAAGAAGGTTTTACTTTCCACCTTGTCTACAAAAGTGATGTATAGATAGCGTCATGGTTCCTGAATTGCTGCTGCTGCTGCTGCGAGGGGTGCATGATTTCTCAGCAGGACAGAACATTTTAACGTAACTGCTAAATGGACGGCTTTTATCATGACTCCGGATAAAGCCAATGTGACTGACTGAGCTGCCGAAGAATACATCTCTCAGCTCGAGGACTAAATTTGTGAACGTTTCCCACCTCCCTGGCTCCAAGGAGAGGCTGAGCGAGAAGAGCAACACCTAAATCTGTTTCTCAGGCAGGAAAATATGGCATGGGTAACAAGGCATTGGTGAAATAGGCGCTTATGGACCTGCAATCCTATTAAGATTTTTCAATTGGCCAAATTAGGTGCCTTCCTGGCTTGGAATTGTGTTCCCAACAGCTACAGCACAATAAGCAGGGTGAAGGTAACGTGTGAGTTAACCACTTTACCTACGTATATAAACCCAAGCTGACATCACAGGTATCTCAATTTTCTTCCTTTCACATCTTATTATCCTACTGTTTACTACAAACTGACCCATATCTTAGCAACCTCTCCTCGTTATAGCCTTTCTACTTGCAAATTAAGTTACATTAAATTTGACGCTCGAGTCTTATGCTAGTCCCGCTGTTATCCCAATCTTTTCTTACTCTCCACAGGGACAGCGTGACCAATTCCTTGCTTGTTGAATAGAAGCTAGCTTTTGGATTCTATTGCTGCTGAAAGGAGTTAATAGGTTTGCCTACAGTCCTTGTTATACCGGTGTTGCTGTGCTATAGGTAATTCATTGCACCGACATCGTGGCTTGAAAATGAAACGTCTTGTTTTATCAAATAATAAGTTGTGAGCGAGCCACGGTGATGATTTCGTTCATATCTTCATAGTTGGCAGTGTCTCTATCTTGCCAATACCTGGGTCACGTCCGCCTTAACTGACGACAATACATCTGGCTTTTCCACTAGCGTTGCCCATTAACCTGTCAAATGACTGTGGAGAGCAGCACATCTCTGGTCATGCTCATTTCAGAAGGTGTTAAGTTTGTTCCATTAATAGAAAATTTAAGTGCAAAATTCAAGAGGTATGGTCGCTCTCTGCTCTCTCAATCCTTACCATGTAGCTGAGGGCATGCCATTCACGGGAGTCTGGTTGAAGTATGCACAGGTCATTGACACTCTCCCACGTGCAGTGCTGTGAACCGTTTGAAGTAGTTCATCAGATTCAGCCAGCCACCCCCTAGGTGGAGGCTTGCACTCCCAAACTTCCGCTCGTGTAGAAACCCGGCCACACCTCCAGTTCAGTGAGATTTAGTAGTTCACGACACTGACAACCCTAACGCAGGTAGAATAAAGAGTTATCCAGCCCTCCTTACTTCCTTTCCCAGTTCGACCCAGGTCGAAGAAGAATGCCCCTTCCAGAAAGGTCATGGCCTTAACCCTGAAGCCTATCCATACTGCATTCTACCGGAAATCTACAGTATTGCTTTGTAAAGCTTTTTCTGGTTCCACATTCATTTCGTGGCCGATATGCTCTCCCTCAGTTTGAACAGAATCTTAGCTAATCGTACGCCTGCCTAATTCCCAGGGCTGTCTGGCTTAATGCTTTCCGCCTGGAATTGCCCCCTCAAATGTGGCCGCTTTTGTTAAACGATGTAACCTTATCTCACCTTTAACCATAACTATCCGTCCAACATATCGTTAAACTTGTTGACTTCTATACAATTAATTTCAAAATAATGTAAATTCTTTTTTCGTTATTTGTTTATTCCAACAGTACGGCTTGCTGTCACCTTGTGAAACATCCTGTGTGGTTACACAGCTCTGTTTTCGAATCTCTCAGTTTGTGCAACAAACACATTATGTTCTGCTCCTAAAAGATTATGAAAACCAATCCAACATTTGTCGTGTTATACCAAATTTGATGGGCACCGTACCAAATTGGTTCCCTGGCGCTACTCTGAAACCGGTTAGGGTGGTATGTTACTCATGTACCTGTCTAACTAGCCATGTTTTGAAGACTTTGGGGGAAGTCATGAGGTCTGTGCGGGACCCAATCTCTGGAGGTGGGGAGTTCCAATGTAAGTGACCCGGTGCGCTAAACCTTGTTCCACCAAAGAGTGTCCCTGTAGAGGATCCCTGGGGAAGCCACATGTAGTTTTATTCTTGTGGGTCGTGACGTGGCCAAGGTGAACATTTCACGTCAACACATTAACATCGTTGAAGGTATAAGTTAGAGCAGTATTGGTGGATTACCTAACAAATTGACTTTCTAGATTTTGCACCATGACCCCTTGATGTGCCATTGGCTTGCCTATTTGGCAATGTCCTTTTCGCAGGAGTAAAACGCTCAGATATCATTCACCCCAACACAGTGCATCTCATGAGTGACACCAAATATTTGCCGCTCCCAGTGCTTACAAAATTGGACCCTATCCTTGGTTCCCAGGACACAATGCACTGGAATGTCATCTGGCCCTGGTGCCTATCCAACAACCGTGTATTTCAAATCCAACCTTTACCAATCTTTGACCACATGTGAATCACTTAATCACAATCAGCCTGGGCCTACTTCCCTAGTCATATAAAGCCATGCATTTTCAACATGAAGCCAGGAACCAAAGGAAAGCATGGGGACAATAGTGTGAATAGTGATGGTGGCCTCTGGGAAAAAACTAATCTGCAGGGCTACCCAGCTTGCTCAGGCACTGACTATGGCATTCAGCCCCGTGGACAACCTGATCGCTCCGCCCTCACTAGCATTAATCTAACGCACATTGTGAATTACCTATCTATTCTACAAATGTAACGTGTATGTAGATGCCAAGGCATTGAAACGCTACGCATGAGCCCAGGTACATTACATATTCATCGCAGCCATTGCGTCCACATATTTACTACAAAAAGGGGGGGGGGGGCACTACCTCCAACAAGCCCAATTATTGGCTGATCCCCAATCTGCGGATAAGTAAACAATGCACAGGAAACCAGTGCGCCATGGGCCCGAAGGCCTAGGGGCGCTTGACATATCGCCGCATTTGCACTTACACTCATAGGCGAGGAGGAATATAATTGCCCCCAACAATCATTCGCCCCACCTAGTTACAACATAACAGCATCAACACACTCCGCTGCGCATTGTGCTTGTTGTGGGTGGAATGACTCAAGTGTTGTAGGACTCACGCGGTGAGGCCGACCTGGCGAAAGCGCCCTGTGTAACAACGTTTGTTGCCGCCTCCACCCCAGATTCTCTCACTGTCCCCCTCTACCGTGACCAAGTCTTCATAATCACACTCTCCGATGCACTGAATTCGCTGTTGACTATTAGGGCTTTAAGATCTACATTGCAATTCACAAAAGGATGCCTCTTTTGCACACAGTAACCTGCTGGCCCATTTGCATCATACGCACTGCACTCTGCTATCTACTTGGCACACGTTCTTTGCAGCAGGCCTCTTAACACTCTGAACTAACTACACTGAAGTCAAAAGACCTCTCAAATTGTTGATCTCAGAAGAGGTCTAAATCAATGAAATGTATTTGAATTGAATAGAAATGATACTTTCACACAAAAGTAATTTTTTGGTTTACAGGCAGATATTGTCTCTCACAGGATGAGTGCAGTCTTTGAGTACGATCATATAGTATTCATTTGAGGAAAAAACATGGGCACAAGTCGACACTTTTAACACGTTTTAGTTGGCAGATGACCTGCAGGAAATAATTAAGCATGGATTTATTTTGTGCAAGCACCATCACCCTCAGTCGGACTAATCAATCCAGTGCATGACATACTAAAATATGTTTTCTATCCAAAAAACGGCGGGGGCAATGGCTGTGAAGAAGGGAACCCCCCTAGCAGTAAACTCCCCTGTTGCTCAATAACTTATGTACGGGGTCGGGGTGTTAGGCTTTTGCTGCAAGTTGTCTTTCTGCCCACCTGTTGACTGCTAAACGGGAAGGTGTTTCTGGTCTCTTGGCCTAGGCTTTTACAAGGAAATGCGATGCCCTCCGGTGGCCATTATGCCTATGCACGGAACACCGGATGTGAAAGAAAACTTCTCTGTAGAGGGGGACCGCAGTGCAAGGGTAACAGTCCAATGGAAGGACTCTCCTAAAGAAAGTTCAGTCCAGGAGTAGGAAGATGGCACACATCTAAGGGGCACGCAGAAGGTTCAAGAAAGAAACATCCATTGAAATGTACGAAACAAATGGGACTGTTGTGGGCCATTAAACCTGCATTGAAGTCGAGGAGAGAAAGCAAATAGAAAGCTATCGTGTTAAGACGCATAACCGTGGCCTAAATCATAAACTAGAATCATATAGGTTGCTATACATAATAGAAATAAATTCCGGCAACTTAACATCTGGACTATAGGAACGCCAGCGAGAACGGGAGAGGGGGAGCCACACGGCGCACGCTACCGGTAAATACTTAGACTACGCGTGACACATTGTTAGAAATGTCCCGCGCCTCCTATACTGTAGAAGTCAGGAAATATTGGTCACTGCTGCCAAATTCTGAAACAAGCGCTACTTAACATCCGGACTATAGGAGCGCCAACCGTGAACGGGAGAGGGGGAGGCACACGGCGCACGCTACCGGCAAATCTTAGACTACGCGTGACACATTGTTAGAAATGTCCCGAGCCCCGCGACGCTCACCGCCACAACAGATCCCCCACGGGTCTGCAGACCAGCACCCGCAACCTCAGGCCTGCGCGGGCCGAAGCAGGAGCCCCGGTGCCAACGCACACTCGGCCATCCTTTACAAGAGTCGTGTTGGACTGCACATTAGCGCCGCTCGGAAATCTTGAGCCACCACTGTCCGGCGACGAGCCGCGGGGAACCCGTGAAAATGTTAGGGAGGAGGGGCACCACAATGCCGCCCAATAACTCTCTCGCTCCGCTACCGCCACCCCCTCATAAGCCACACCAGCAGGCCGTGCCTGAAACCGGCCGCGGACCCCAGAGTGCACCGACGACAATAACGAAACCTTAACCACTAGAGCATCGATCGCAAGAAGACCACTACCCTGCAACGCTGCGGCTGCCGTTAAACTGTTGCAATGTAACCTGAAAACCCCACCGCAACCGCACTTAAAACCCATATGGTGGACAGCCCTCTTATGCATCGAGCAGGCTCTACATCCGAGCCCGTTTGAGGACTACCCAAAATGTCGCCACACACACTAAACACAAGGACCCCCTCTACTGCAGGTTTTTCTCCCAGATATCGCTCCAAACCGGCGCCCCCAAGAAGCACGCACTCGGCGCGATGGCCCACCGCACAGGGCCCTCTCTGCCACGCAACCACACCAAGCGCATCACCCCGCCGCTATGTATATATATATATATATCCCCATAAACGTTAGTTTCTGGGTGCTTACAAACTCACTTGGCCTTCCATTCCTGCAATGCCCCCTTATGGCTTATTCAGTAGATTACATTAAAAGCCCAGAATTTGAGAGCCCAACTGCTTATGGCAAATAGTCGCTTGTTGACTTTAACTATGATGGATAACTCATATTTAAGTGGCCAATCTGTAAAGATGTATATCTCATTAACAAGGAAACAAACGCATCATTTAAGCAAAGGATGTTACGACATTCGTGTCTGTCTGAAATGTCCTGCCTGGTAAACTTGAGAAACGCTACACGACTTAACGGTAAACAACGGGTTGTGTGGAGATGGAGAACACGAACGGCTTTGTTGGGGCTATATGTACCACCGTTGACACAGTGAAATGGGGGTGAAGACATCGCGAAATTAACTCCTGAGTAGCAGAGAAGAAATGCTTGGTTATTAATTTCACGCCTCCCAAGGCACTCCGTTGAATATGCTACCACGGATATCGCACCTCTCATGGGCCTGGTGCGCCTGTCCCGCATCGGTCCGCGCCCTGATGCAGCCAAACCATGCCCCCCTCGAGCAATAATCCACGGGAGTGCCCACACCAGCACATACACCCGAGGGAAGGGCTCTCCATGCTGTGCCCACCAACCCCCCGCAGTGCAACCGGGCCAGCCAAGGAGCACACACAAAGCTCCCCCCACCCCTCGTACTACCAAGGTAGGTGAGCAGAACGGGCCGCCGTGAGCAACCCAACAGACAGGCAGGGGGCCACAACAGCGACACCACCGGACTCACTGTCCAACAACACCACCCCGGATCCGCTACCAACGCTCAACCGGCAAAATCGGGCCTCGAATATAAAAAATAGTCGCACGCTAGCTCGAGCGTCATGCCCCGCCGCACAGGACCCCGACTACCGCCCATGAGTGTGGGGGGCGCTCACTCGCAGCATGCAGCATCCCCCATGCACTCACCTCGAAAACCGACGAGGCCGGCCACCAACATAACCCCCCCTGCCAATGCCTGCCCGTGAGACCCCTGTGACCGCATTGGTCCAAAGCCCCAACGAGGGCGCGAGTCACCTCCGTTACCCCACTCCCAACGGACATCAGCCGGGGGCCCAGACAATTTGTCCCGCAGTTGCAGGCACGCAGCCTGCGAACACAAAACTCACCACAACCAAACGGGCGAAACAAGGGACGATCCCGGCGCGACCAAACAGCGAGACGGGAACGCGTGTCCAGGCTGGAGCGGCGCGCAGGAAACAGAGGAGGAACTGGGCGAGAGGGCCACCTAAGTAGGGGGGGGGCAAGCCGCGCCCCCCGCCCCCAATGGCCCGCCTCCAGCTCCACACGATAGGGGGTCATAACCCTAGTGGGCGTAGGCCTCGCGCGCGAGGCAGCAAGGGGGAAGGCTCCGACGGGCGACCACTAAAATGCTGCCCTGCTGATGTCCCACTGCTTGGGACGCGGGCAGCGGCATTCCCCCATTTGGGAACAATAGCTGCTCCCCCTCCGCTGGTCCTCTGCAATGTAGCCAGTGCAATTTTAGGGCTAACTACTGTTCACGCCTCCTCCCCAGAATGAAGGAGTATAAAATTGCCAGTCTAAACTGCCGCTCTTTAGCTAAGCACCATGCTGAAGTGTTTGACCTTCTAATCGAACAGTCCTCGGATGTTCTATTCCTGACTGAGACTTGGCTCTCAAAGGATTCTGCCGCTATCCCGGCCAGGGCCGGACTGACTACCGGGCGTTTTGGAATTCTGCCGAGCAGGGGGCTGATTTCACTGCGGTGGGGGCTGATTTCGTTCATGGAGACCTGCGTGTACTTCGAAATAATTAAAGCAAAACGAATTTCGTTCAGTACACACAGGTCCCCATCAACAAAATCGGCCCCCACCTCAGCAGCATTCCAAAACGCCCGGTAGCCAGTCCGGCCTTGATCCCGGCCCTCACTATGCCTTCAGAATATGCTATAAGGCATGTGAATAGAGGGACGGGGAGAGAAGGGGCAATTGCAGTCATTTATAGGTCTATTTACACATGTAGTCTCATTCAGGAAACACCGTCGGATTGTGAAAGCGCTATGTTTAAAATTGCCTTAACAGATAACTTTATGCTTTTGGGACTACTTATTTACCGCCCCCGTCCAATCCAAGCCTTTCAGAGACGCAGTAGTCGATGCTGCTGCTACTCTAGCGCCTAGAACGGAAAAATGTACTGTCATTGGAGACATGAATCTCCATTTGGAATCTCAAAATGATCCTGGCATTCGCACTTTCTTTGGGGATATGGCAGCGTGACCACTATTACAGTGGGTGTCAGTACCCACGCATGAGGCAGGACATCTTCTTGACCCTGTTTTCTCCAACATATTCCAACATACCGAGAGATCGCGACCCCGCTACCCATGGCATGGACTGACCATTCACTTATCCAGTTCTCCGTACACCTAGCAGGCCCTAAATCTCAGCTTTTCTAGGAACCCTCTCAACAAACGCCCATGGCACAAACTAGCAAACACTATCTTCCGAGACACTCTTGGCACGTTAAAACCAGCACTGCCCGTTAATATCGAGCTTACCAATGACTGTTTTGGGAGGTGGGTCAACCAGGCATTAGACATATGTATCCCAGCCAAACGAACATACCGCAAGAAAACTCGGGCTAATGTCAGGTTTGACAAATCACTTATAGCAGCTAGAAAGAACTGTAAGACTCTGGAACGAGTCTGGAGACACTCATATGATTCCAATGCTAAAGTACAATATAGATAAGCCATTAGATCATACCACAAAATGGTCTGGAAGTCACGTGCAGCGTACTTTGCCAACAAAATCAATACTAGAAGTAACCCCTCTAAAACAATTTTTTTCTCTTTTAAAGGACATGGTGAAATCTCCTCTGTCCACAGAAAATACCATAATGCCTAATGCTCAGTGTGAGATCACTGGCCACCTATTTAATTAATAAGGTCGATGGAATTTATGATAGCTTCTCCTCTAAAATGACTGTCTGGGATAGCTGAAAAGCTCCCCCAATGGCGCTGATACTCGTTCCCTTTCTGCCTTGCCTGTGATGACCATTAAGGTCTTCAGCTGTGCTCACTAAGATTAAATCCAGATCCCCAGATGACCCTCTAAAACCCAATCAGCTGTCTAGAACTTATCAATCTCTCTTTATCCTCAGCGGAGATGCCGCAATTCTGAACACATGCAAAAATCATCCCTCTATTAAAAAAAACAACTTTAGATGCCTCTAGACCAGAGAATTATCGCCCGATCTCTCTGCTTCCTCTTTCAGCAAAAATGACAGAATCCCATGTGAACATCATCCTGACCCAGTACTTGGAATCCAACTCCATTTTAGACCCCTCGCAAAATGGCTTCAGACCCCAGCATAGTACTGAGCCTGCTCTACTGGCGGTCAATGAGCAACTTAGAGGCACCTTAGATGAGGGCAGAACTTTGGCACTGATCCTGTTGGATCTTAGTGCAGCTTTCAATACAGTCTCCCACAACATCTTGCTTATTTGGTTGCAGGAGATCACAGATAAAGACCTCGCTTGGTTCTCTTCTTTTTTTAGATAACAGGCCCTTTCAAGTTATTGCTCCCCCTTTTCACTCCCACACCCATTCCTTGCGTTGCGGTGTCCCCCAGGGTTCAGCATTAAGTCCCACTTTGTTCTATGTGTACATCCAGCTGCTGACCCTGCTGGCTAGGATGCGCAACATCTCTTTGGTGTCATACGCTGATGACACACAGCTGGTGCTTTCTTTTACGAATACCCCCAATCAAGATGTCGCCAAATTCCAGGAGGACCTGACTGCCATCTATGCCTGGATGGAAGATAACTGTCTCCAATTGAACACTGCGAAAACAGACGTCCTCATTTTAGGCAGAGATTCCCATCTATGGGGCCGTAATTGGTAACCTCTAAAGCTCGTCTCACCCCGCCAGTCCAAAACTGTGGTAAAAAAAAACAGGCATTAGGGTCTATAATGCTCTCACTTTTTAAGAGCATGCCAAATCTGTCACAGGAATATGCTGCGGCTTGCTGCGCGGCCTAAAACCCATCTTGGGTCTGTTCGACCCCCACACTCGTCAGCTGATTGTTCAAGCCACCGTCCCAGCTAGGCTGGGCTACTGTAATGTGCTGCTTCTTGGATCCAACAAGGCAGCGCACTCAGAATGCAGCAGCTTGTGCGCTATTTGCCCTCCCTAGGCATTGCTCCATCTCTGGCGCCATCTTCACTGGCTTCCCATAGAGCAGAGAATTCAATTTAAGGCACTCAGTTTCAGTCATAAGATTCTTACGGGTTTGGGTTATGTAAACAAGGAGGGACTGATGGGCTTTTATTCAAGGAGGTCCAGCATACATGCCCAGCATAGTCATGTGTGTAGAAGAGAGTATGCAGTTCCTCAAAAGAAGGGCGGGGGGGGGGGAGTGCTAAAGGAAAGAAGAGACCGTGCAACAGAGGAATACCTCTATTCGGAACTAGGGTCCTCACACACCCAGCAAGCTAGGTGTCATGCTTCATCATATGGACCTGCTCCTCGTCGGGCCGGCGCTGCAATGCCCGACGGGCACCCTAAAAGGGGCTCTTTGGCGGAGATCTTCAGTTCCTGGCCGTATGATGCAGTGTGTGTGAGAGGGACCTAGTGGTGTAGATGTGAGTGCAGGTAAGTGAATTAAAACAAGTTAGAGAGTCCAAAAAAAAGTTTTATTGGGGATGGCTCTCTACCTGAATAAAAATGTGTGGGAACAGAATGGCAGCTAACTGATGTTAAGATTCAGTTTGGCTATGCTCATCTGTGCTGGTCGACATGTTTCTTGCCTATTGGTCCTCGTGATCCGTGGCAATTCCTCAGGACCTAAAAGCTGTCAATAATCTACACTGGGTGGTAAGTACAACTGTTACCTACTACCTGATGTAAGGGAACGGTCTCGCCATCTGCCTAGGGAAACCTAATATGGTTTAGTACCATACTCCTATCCGTGGCCGTGGCGCCACCTGGACACCAAGACTCAGGTGTCTTGGAGGTTGTTGCAGGAAATGCTGTCAACCTACCCTCGCGCCACTCGACCCGGGAGGACCTGACTGCCATCTATGCCTGGATGGAAGATAACTGTCTCCAATTGAACACTGCGAAAACAGACGTCCTCATTTTAGGCAGAGATTCCCATCTATGGGGCCGTAATTGGTAACCTCTAAAGCTCGTCTCACCCCGCCAGTCCAAAACTGTGGTAAAAAAAAACAGGCATTAGGGTCTATAATGCTCTCACTTTTTAAGAGCATGCCAAATCTGTCACAGGAATATGCTGCGGCTTGCTGCGCGGCCTAAAACCCATCTTGGGTCTGTTCGACCCCCACACTCGTCAGCTGATTGTTCAAGCCACCGTCCCAGCTAGGCTGGGCTACTGTAATGTGCTGCTTCTTGGATCCAACAAGGCAGCGCACTCAGAATGCAGCAGCTTGTGCGCTATTTGCCCTCCCTAGGCATTGCTCCATCTCTGGCGCCATCTTCACTGGCTTCCCATAGAGCAGAGAATTCAATTTAAGGCACTCAGTTTCAGTCATAAGATTCTTACGGGTTTGGGTCCCACAATTTTGAGTGAGTTACATCTTCCGTACACCCTGACGCGTGATTTACGATCAGCCAGCCTTTATCTGCTGCAGGCTCCCCATTTCCTTAGATCCAGAGCCGGAGGGCGTTGTTTTAAGGTGCTAGCTCCGGCCCTCTGGAACTCCTTGCCGATGTCCATCAAAAGCATCCCCAGCCATCTGACCTTCAGAAGGGCGGCAAAGACCTGGCTCTTTTGCTGACCTCTACGTTCCTCCTCCTTCGGCTGCTAGCGCTGGGACGTCCCTTTGCCGGCACAGCCATGCGCTTCACAAATCTCCTAACATAACATAACTACATTGGGAAATATACTGACCGGCAGAACAACTGTAAACTTACTCCTTTGCGCATGAGCTGTAGAGCCCATGGGCACCAGCCCTCTGAACCATATCAAGATTAAAATGTGAACTAATTAGGCTTTAATAAGTGAAATACCATGCTAATGTATTAATAAAGATGTGTAATGTGTTGTTATTACAATGGCTACACAAGGAAGCAAATAAAGCCATTTAGAGACTTGCTGTACAGGGTTCCTTCAGGTGCTCTACTCGTTTTCCTTTTTTCTAATAGTTATGTAGACAGCAGCAATGCATCATCGCTTGTTTGTTTAGAGCTCTTCGGACCGCATTTACATCGCTTTAAGCAGCAGGTATTGTTCCTTAAGGGCCTCTCCATTTACTACCATCCAGGGAAAAGAGTCCGCCTCACCAGGATTCAAACTCGCCCCCTGCAGAGTATTGCATGTTTGAGCCTGGGGCTTTCAGGTCACTGTGACCTCCAAATAAAACCTTCAGCAACTGGCGACTAGAATAGCTTGAAAACCAAATGATTTTCTGTTCTCATATAAATACAGACCAGCAATGAATTACTGTTCTTCACGGTATCTAACACCACCAGTCACTGGCAGGGAGGTTACAAAACAGAACTGAAAGCAGGCGCCTGGACTGGGCCCAGGTTGGAAGGACATTGCCCTTCTCCTGCAGGACATTCTTCTTTATGGACAAACAGCCATTCCTGAGAGGACTGGGCCAGCGTGGGCTCCTTTCCTTCGCACTGAACATCAAACTTCTCATCACGGATGAAAGGTCAAAATACATTTCTGCAAAACAACCCTCTTCACTTCCTCAGAAAAGCAGACTAATGGATGGATGTCCATGTAAGCGTAGAGCGCTCTTGCCCTTAATGGGCGCTCGTGTTTGCAGCCCTTTATTTGGCCTGGTCAAACAATATGGGCGTTTGTAAAGCGGTGCCTGTTGAAGACTATTTGACAAAATACTAATGACTTGCAATCCTCACCTGTAATTTAAAGACACAACTGGGAGAGCGTCGCTGCAGGAGCAGGTGGCATACCCCTTAAATTAATGTACAAGGCTAAAATCAACAAGACGAACATGCAGTAAGGTGTGAAGGGAAATCTCTTACACACAGCTGCGTGGTGCGATTGCCTCTGTGCACACTGAACAAGAACAAGTGCATACGTTTTTATAGGCTTCAATACATCTTACTCAAGATACACAGCCAATCAAGCCATTACCCTGCATGGCAAACTTCTTAATACCCTTCCAATCACTTATTGACTAACAACATTTGACTAAATATGGTTATACTTCCATGAAATTACCGGACAGGCAAAGAGAAAAAGTGTCTCGTACACACATGTTGTTTCCATTTCGCAGTCATTGCAACTTCAGCACAGCGCAACCAGCCACTGGACGCTCTGCAGACTTATTTTAAATGGCTTAACATTTCCACACAACTTGTTTCCCACAAGGTTCCCCCTTCAGCACAATCCAGTGGCATGCAATCACTGGCAGGCTTTGAAAGCTGAGCCCCAAACGAATGTGGGACATTGATCTTGACCCTGCTTCAGCATTTTGCCATCAGTAAACACAGGTAATTGCTGGCTATGAAGTTGAGGGGTAAAAGCGTCAGCCATGTTTTGAAACAGCCAAGCAGGGCTGAAGGCCAGTGCATCCCAAACCATCTAGATAGCAATTTTGAGGTTCTTGTTCCCTTCACCTGCAACCAACCTGGGAAATGTGCACCCCGAAGTATGAAACTTCAAACTTATATAGTTCGCACAAGCTCTACTACTTTATACTATTATACACTTAGAAGTACATTAAACCCTTGGTAGACCATCGCATGGGTAGGCCCTGCATCACACACCAACAGTGTGATCCACTGCGCCAGGGCAGTGTGGCCTTGTGCTGACACAGGTCCCTCCCATCCCCCTGAGTTAATGCAAAGATGTCTCAAGTAAATGATTCACCCACTCATCAGTGGCAGAGCTAATGCTTCGTCTGTTAAAAGTGCTGCCCATATTCACTTCCCTCTGACAGCTTGCCAGCAGCAATGGAGCAGCACCTGGGATGCTGCACACTCCCGAGCCCGTCCTGCTGCCACTGTGAGCGATGGTACACTCCTTGGCCAAGAAGAAGTTCCTTCACTTAAGAAGCGATCATTCAGAAGTGTGGGTGCTCAGTACCTATGATACTGGCCCTTGTGAGGCACCGCTGCCACCGGATGGCTATGCTGACGGATAAGGAAAAGTCTGAGTAGATACGTCTCTGATCCTCACAAAATCATTTCCTTGAAAAGACACAAAAACAATCCCTCAACTTGTGCCATAGCACCAACAATGCTCAAATCATGTGCAATTGACTTGGAGAGAACAATGTCTTTATAAACATAGCAAGTTGCCATGAGCTTACAATGCTTTGGAACTTGATTTGGTTAGCAGGCAACATCAACTAATGCAGCCCCTCAACCAGCCCTATTGTAGGCCCAGGTGAAATTTACAGGACACTGTCATATGGCATCAGGAATATTGCATTATACTTGTTACACTTGTAATGTGAAATCCCCAAATTAAGTCATGATGCCGTGTACGGTAAAACTTTAGCACATGAGCGCGGGGACACTGTGAACAGCCAGAATGCGAGTGCCTGATGTTCACAGCACTTGTGCTTTTTCTATAATTTTTATAGGAAGAAATGCATCCTTGTATCGAAGATTTAGCGGCTATGCCAGTTTTGCACTACAGTTAATTTTTGCTGAATTTTGTTTAATTAAGCAAATTATGTGAATTTTGCACCCCCCTGCTGTAAAAGTACCTGTAAGTCAACTGCAACATGATCCAGAATAGTCCTCCACATGCAGGAACTGTAACAAGGAGAAATTCACCCCCTACCTCCCTACGGTAAAGCTTAGTAGGAATAATACTCTAAATTGCAAGATAGAGTCCTTCTGACCTGCTCTTGAACTGAGAGCCAGAACCCCAAAGAGGATTTGCTCAATGATTATATCCGGGGCCTATATTATGTAAGTAAACTTAGTCACAGCTTCTGTTCTTGAGAAACTTTTATTCCACTGGAGCAATTAGCATAATTTTTGTAATTTTGTATAATTAAATGTATGCTAAATTACAGAGATCACACCATTATGTCACATTACGTAATTCCAGGAAGAGATTTTAACATTAAAATGCACCATACGGGTAATTTTTGAACATGAGTGGCATTTCGGGATGATTTTTTTACCTGAGCAGAACTTTCATTGGATCATTTTTGAGTGTGAAACTACAAATCTGAACGCGAGCGGCAATGTTTTGAATGTGAGCGGCAGTTCCTTTAATGTGGGCAGTCAACAAGCATTTCAAGTTGATTTTCTTTACCTTGGCAGATCGTTCGGGTAATTTGTAAGAGCTAAACTACCTATCCCAATGTGGGCAGCACTATTTTGAATGCAAGCAACCAGAAATCAACTGAAAATTATATTTTTTAGTAGAGTTTGTATTGAAACTGAGAGTTTGGGTAATTTTGCGGTAATTATGCTACATGAAATTATGTGAGTTACGCCCACCCTTAGTGGTGACCTAAAATGCCTAAAACCACCTCAGAGCAGAGACCACAACCATGGATGAAGCCCTAGGTGCCTGGAGGCTTTCTCTGTGACTATGAATTGGAATAACTTTTAAATAAGTGAAATAAACCATTCTGACAGCCCACTTACCAGTTATTTCTGGGGTCCCCTGTTTCTCCTTCTATTACATAATCTATATTGCGGACTCTGTTTCAATAAAAGGAGTCCTACTTAACTCGCAGTGTTAGTACCTTATAACGAGAAGTGGCAAGAGGCTTTGAATACCTGTGAGAGAATGCCCAAGCAGAATTGGATTGATTATAGGATTATAGAAACAATATCAAGAGACCAAGTAACTATGCTAATCAAATTCTTTAATAAAGGTAACTATTCATGACACCATTGTAATTCACAAGTCTGAAATAGCGGATAAGCCACAAAGTCCAAAAGGAAGTAGAAACACTTTCTCCCGACTGAACCCAGTAATGGGACAGGAAGGTGTGAGGAGTTTGCCAATTAATAGTACAGCAAATGTCTCTCAAAGAGGTCCCTCTAAAGGAAGCCCAGGAGGCCGATAACCCTCTAGTCAATCTAGCCTCAATCACTGAAGGAAAAGGAGTTTGAGACTATTAATGACACAAACCTATGGTAGACTTGATCCATCTAGACAGGGTTGATGTAGAAGGACAAGAACCCTTATTAGGTGAACCAAAGGTGACAAATAGAGCATCTACCTTTCGAAATGGAGCTGTCCCGAATAAACCGATTGAAAATGCACTGTGCAAATCCAAAGTGTGAAGAGCCTCGTTCTTCGCCAAGGAGGGCTCTGGAAAACACAGGAAGGACAATAATCTGCAGGAAATCCAAAATCCTAACAGGATCACACAGAGAAGCCTGCAAGCCTTTGCCTAGGCAACATATCTCAAGATTCTGCCAATGCCGATGGTACAACTTTCTGTAGTAGGCCTACGGAAATGCTGAATAATAATCGCTATTTTCAAAGAACATCCTTTAGCTAACAAGAGTTCCTGTTCATCTGCCACAAATAAGTGATGTTTGAGACAACTGTTGATGACTGAACGGGGATGGCTGTAGAGGAAAAAAACATTGTGGGCATGTACCCATTGTTGACATGTCAAAACATGGCCTCCGAATCCATTTTGGTACAACCAAGAGGACCTGGGGTTGATCCTTCCGAATCTTTAGTAACACCTAAGGAATCAGAGGGATCTATGAAAAACAATATAGTAGACCTGAGACCACCTCACTGAGAACTGAACTATTGTGCAGGTTTCCCTGCTGGGAACTAGAAAGCAAAACTGGGGCAGCAGATCATTGCCCCTGGTCGCAAATAAATCCAACCATGGTTGTCTGAATTTGAAACTGATTTCTTGAAAGACTTAGAAATAGTGGAATACAGAGGAGGGGTATTTCCTGCTCAGACGGTCCGCAGGCCCATTCTCCCTCCACGGAATATATATTACTTTGAGAGACTGGAGATTGGACTCCGCCCATGTGCAAGTTTCCCTGATAAGGTGATAGAGGGAAAGAACTATTCCTCCAAGTCGATTGATATGCGCTGCTACTACTTGTTTGTTGGATTGAATGCATACATCTTGATGATGGATCTGAGACCGAAAAGTTACCAGAGCTTGCCTGTCTGCAGCTAACTCTCTCCAATCCGGGGAAGACCAAGCCTTCTGCTGTGTTCACCTGACCTGAGAGGTGGAGGACCCCAACACTGCCCCAACCCCAGTTTGCTGGCATCTGTTGATATCACTATTTGAGTGGACTGACATACTGGATTGAGCAACCACTGGAGACCTTCCCAAAAGTGTGGTGTGATGGGAATCAGAGCCTCATAATTATGACAGTAAAGTTTCTAATGGGACAATACATGATGCACCAACGGATACATATGAAGGTGGCTCCAGGGGATTATGGCTAAAGCCGAAGCCATCTTCCCCTGAGTCCACAACCGACAGTCTTGCTGAGGCCTGAGGTCATTGCAATAAGTTCTGTAGATAGGAGATCAGTCTTTGGGCGCTGTTATGAGGGAGGAGCACTTTCCCTTTGTTCATAGATAAAAGGGCCAGATGAATTGTATTTGCTGAACTGGTTGGAGGTGATACTTCTTGGTATTGAGGAGAAACCAGTTATTCCAATGCCAGCACAAGAGGGAGCAGTATGGAACATGCATTTAGAGGCTAAAGTAAGGCTTATGAAGCACTTTTAGGAACAATCTAGCATTCTTTTGGAGGGACACAACTTCTGAATGTGCATAGGCAAAAAAGCCCCAGTCACCTGACCTCTAAGGGCTTCTGGAGCAAGCCCCGGTCGGGAGAAAAATGACGTGACTCTCAACAGCTAAAGCGAGGCATCCTGGACACGAATAGAATACATAAAGAAAGCTGTTGGTGTAATCTTTCACCAATAATATGTGAATAAAATAGAACAAAAACTTTTGGCAGGGTAAGGAAGTCACACAGCTAAGATAACCCCAGCTCAACCCCTTGGTAGCTTGTCACGAGCAGACAGACTTATCTCAGAGGCAATGTGTAAAGTATTTGTATATAGACATACAGTAACACAGTGAAAACTCAACAAAAGGAGTCCACACCAGTTTAGAAAAATAGCAAATATTTATCTGAATAAAACAAGACCAAAATGACAAAAATCCAACATACACAAGTAAAGATATCACTTTTCAAAGGTTAAATAAGTTTAGTCCATAGGAATATATAGATGTGTTTCTTTAGCACAAAGTACCTTAGATGCGTACAAATTCAAAGACGAAACTGGCGCAGAGGAGGTGAGGCACCGGAAAAGCAAAGCATTGGTTCCTTACTGCTACGCAGGGGAGGTGATGCATCACTCTCAGGATACACAACCTTGGTTCCTTACTGCTGGGTGACATCGCAGTACGATGCATCGAAAATCCAGATGCACTGTTTCGATGTGGCGGCGGCGGCGAAGCAGGCGCTGCATCGATTTTACAGCTACAAGCAGGTGATTGGTTGATTCTTCAGGGGCAAAGCCGGTGTTGCGTCGGAGTCAGAACGGGTGCCACGGATGTCAGCGACGCTGTGCTTTGGACTCAGGCTGCCGTGATTTTTCAGCTGCAAAGCAGGCGATGCATCGATTTTTATTTTATTTTTGCCGCATGGCTGTGCTGCGCCAACAAAGCAGACGCTAAGAGTCAATGCGTGGTTTTTCTCTTCAGATCTCCACATTCCACTTCCAACGGCCGAGGAACTGGATTTGGCACCACTTGGCAGGTCAGGGCTCTCGGCAGAAGAGGCCAAGCAATGGTAGGTGAAATCTTTGATGACCCTGAGACTTCTTAACAGGAGGCAAGCACTCACAAGCCCTTGGAGATCCTTGGAAGAAGGATACAGAAAGCAAAGTCCAGTCCTTTTACTCCCAGGACAGTAGCAGCAAGCCGCAGCCAAGCACAACAAAGCAACAGGCAGAGTGGCAGTCCCTCCTACAGCATCCAGCTTTTCTACCTGACAGAATGTCCTTTAGTCCAGAAGTTTTCTGATTTGAAGGTGTCAGAGGTACAATACTTATACCCCTTTCTGCCTTTGAAGTAGGCAAACGTCAAAGGAAAGTCTTTGTAGTGCACAAGACCCTGCCTTTGCCTGACCTGGCTTCAGACACACTACAGCCCTACTCAGGTGTTAGTGACAGACGTGGATTCTAAAGACACAAACCGCCTACTTTTTTAAAGTGACAAATGAAAAAAAAAACAGTTGATGGATAGGATGCAGAACAATGTCATACATTCACCCCAGTACAGAGATCTGGGCTTAAATCCATCGGTTTTTTGCTCACCATGCCATTCCAGTTTGAACCCAGCCATATGCAAATCAGTCTTGACCCTGTGCCTCATGGGAACAGTCCAGCCTGAACTGCCAAGCCAGGTCTTCCCTGGACTGGAAACACCTCTTCAGCCAGGATAGCTTGATTCCAGTGGCACAGTGAGCCCGGGACCCACGTCTGGGCATACCCGGCGCACTTAGAGCGAGAAAGCAAAAGACACACAATTGATGGACGGAATGCAGAAGAAATCAAAACATTCACCCTCAGTCAAGAGATCTGGGTTAAATCCATTCTTTTGCTCACCATGCCACCCCAGTTTAGACCTGGCCATATGCAAACCAGTCATGACCCTGTGCCTCATGGGAACAGTCCAGCCCGAACTGCCAAGCCAGGTCCTCACTGGACCAGAAACAAGCATCCTAGGACCGGTTTCGGGGTTTTACCCTTCTTCAGCCAGGATAGCTTGGTTCCAGTGGCACAGTGAGCCCGGGGCCCACGTCTGGGCATACCTGGCGCACTTAGGGCGAGAAAACAAAAGACACACAATTGATGGACGGAATGCAGAACAAATCAAAACATTCACAGTCCTAGGATGCTTGTTTCCAGTCCAGGGAGGACCTGGCTTGGCAGTTCGGGCTGGACTGTTCCTATGAGGCACAGTGTCAAGACTGATTTGCATATGGCTAGGTTCAAACTGGGGTGGCATGGTGAGCAAAAGAATGATGGATTTAACCCAAATCTCTTGACTGGGGGTGAATGATTTGATTTGTTCTGCATTCCGTCCATCAATTGTGTGTCTTTTGCTTCCTCACTTTTTTAAAGTGGCATTTTCAAACATGCAATTTTAAAACCAACTTTACCAAAAGATGTACTTTTAAATTGTGAGTTCAGAGACCCCAAACTCCAAATCTCTATCAGATCCCAATGGGAAATTACACTAAAAAGATATTTCAAGGCAATCCCCATGTTACCCTGTTGGAGAGATAGTCATTGCAATAGTGAAAAATTAAATTAGCAGTATTTCACTATTAGGACATGTAAAACACAACAACACATGTCCTATCTTTTAAATACACTGCACACTGCCCACTGGGCTGCGTTGGGCCTATCTTAGGGGTGACCTACATGTAGTAAAAGGGAAGGTTTCGGCCTGGCACTTGCCAGGCCGAAATGGCAGTTTAAAACTGCACACACAGACATTGTAGTGACAGGTCTGAGATATGCTTGAAGGGCTACTCATGTGGGTGCAGGCCCACTAGTAGCATTTGATTTACAGGCCCTGGGCACACCTGGTGAACTTTATGAGGGACTTACTAGTCAATAAAATATGCCATTCGTGGAGAAACCAATCACCAATACAATTTAGAAAGACAGCATATGCACTTTAGCACTGCTTAGCAGTGGTGAAGTGCCCAGAGTCCTAAAATTAAAAAAAACAGTTCAGAAAAAATGGGAAGAAGAAGGCAAAAAGTTTGGGGATATCCCTGCAAAAAGGGCCAGGACCAACATGTTGCTTGTGTGAAACATATAGTATCACTGGGGTTCATGAATGTAAGGGGCACATTAAAATCGCAATAAGGGGCCTCAATTTTACTTGTTTGCATTAGGGCTCATTGCACTTTTATTACGGATCTGCGGCTTTCGCTTTTTTGGCAAGGCCTGCCTGTACCACGTTGTCTAGTAAACCATTGGCCGCTGAATTTTAAAAACCTTACTGACCTTTAGAAGCACTGGCCTTTTAGGACGCCTGTCACAACTTTGCCACAGTCTGAAAGCTGTAACAGCGGTGCAAGGGTGCAATGAGTCCTATTCACGCATGTCAGGTTTGCAAGTCCCAGAACAAAAAACCTAAGTCGAGTTCACTCACATATCACGACCACCTGTATCTGTTCCTCAGAGAAAGAGAAAACCCTGCAGCTTCAACATCTAGCATCATCTCATGTGTTTTTTTTTATGTCATATCAGCCTCATAATTAATAATCTGGGCAGCCTTGCTTCAAAATCTTGAAGGCCAGTGCCGGATTAAAACCTTTGAAGATCCATAGGCAGAAGAAACGCTGGGTGCACCCTCGCAAATTTTCTCCTCGTACCCAATGCACCAGATTTTTGTTTACAAACTGACTGCTGCCAGAAAATGAGCTTTTACAAGCCAAACTATCATGTGAATCTGATGTCTCTGGTTTATGTACTTTAAATTGTTAATGGGTACTGTTAGAGTCGGGGATCTCTGGTTGGCGCAAGGTTTCCCTTGTGTCAAGCAGGAACCCTCTCCTCCACGTCAGGGCGCAGGATAACCCCTCGCGAATGACCCTTGCTCACCCTCTAGGTGCGTGGCGTGAGCAGCCAAGGCGATTCCTCAGGCGTTGTTGGTTAAGCACTTACAATCGTACACCCGGTAAATACATTAATCCCCCCAGAAACGGACACCAGACTTGGATATATATAAAAATACGCGCCTTTATGTAAAAATAAGGTATATATATCTCAACAGACTTATCACAAGACCAATAACGTTTTCGCTATGCCACCAGGTTGTACAGCGGGCAAATGTTCGTTGTTCGTAGCTTCAAATGGATACTTGGTAGTCTCTTGCAAATGTTACTTGTAGTTTCCAGTACTCACAGAGATCGACTCCTGCGAACGGGGAAATAAGGCGGTGCGGGCCCCGAGCCCGATACTGGAACTTCTTTCGTGATGTGGAGAGTCGGCACAGGTCGGTGCGACTCTCAGCTTGGGAAGTGTTCTTGGGTCCTCAATCAGCAGGTGTGGGCACGTAGGCAGGCGCGGCCAGCGACCCTTTAGCACGGCGGTGCAGGAGGGTCTCCACAGCGGGGGCGGCGCGGCCTGAGATGTCCGGGGATAGCGAAGCGGGGTCACAGGGCACAGTCAGTGCAGCTGGATGACCCGGCGTAGATCACAGTCGTCGGACGGCTTCCGGCGGGAGGGGTGATAGCACGTTCAGCGCGCTCCAATGGCAGGCGGTGACAGGGGTGCAGGCGGCCTAGCCCGGGGACAGAGAGCGGCTCCGGACGGAGCGGGGCTCTCACGGGTTGGAGGCAGGCGAGCTTCTGAGTGTCACGGCCCTAGGAGGGGCGATGAGGGGCGCAGTCTCTTTTCCAGCGGGATGCACACACGGCTCGAATTGGAGGACGAGCAAGAAGCACAGAGAACCCACTGTTCCTGGGGTTCAGTTCAGGGGGCAAGCTCAGATCAAGCCCTTGGAGAATGTTCAAGCACAAAGTAGCAAAGTCTTTTCAGTAAGTCTCTTCCTCTCCTCTCTCAGCAAGGCAAGCAGCAGGCCAGCTCCTCCGGCGTCTTCTTCTCCTTCTAGTCGGGCAGAGGTCCTTTGTGGTAAACAGGATTCTGATTTCTTAGGAGCCAGGCTCCTACTTTTATACCATGATTCTTTTGTTCTTTAGCGCCAGGGGGCCTAGGCCTGGCTCAGTCCAGTTCTGGAGCACTTTGTTATGGTGACTCTGCTCTTTCCTTTCAGCAGCAGGGCAGAGACATCAGCCGCTCCACAGGGGGCGGCGCCGGCTTTGTGGTGGCAGAGCACAGGTCTATTCAAGAGTCAAGGTGTACTCCTCCCACCCATCCTGGTGTAATCTCTCTACCCACCACCTGGCAGCCAACCTGTCTCTGGGGATCCCCCCACCCTGCTCCTTACTGTTGCTAGGCAGAACACACACACACACAGCAGAGGCGGACTGAGATGGTCAGGTCAGTAAATACTAACTTTCTAAAAGTAGTATTTACAAACCCAGGATATTAAAATAAACTTGACTACAAGAAGTATTTTATTATTCTGAGTTCAGGCATACTAAACTTGACACTCTACCATGCTCTCTGAGTCCACTGGGGTCACAGCGTTGGCGTGATCCCAGCAGCCCATTCTGGCCTATGGAGAGCAGGTAGCCTTCAATAGTGAAAAACGAAAATGGCTGTAATTCACTACTAAGACATGCCACACACATCAGGGCATGTCCTACCTTATGCCTACAATGCACCCTGCCCTTGGGCCTACCAGAGGGGTGGCTAATATGTAGGTAAGGGAAGGTTTAGGGACTGGCAAGTGGGGGCACTTGCGCAGTCAGCGCGACGGTCCCAGACCGCGCACAGGGTCTGCGGTGGCAGACCCTAGACACATTTTACAAGGCCGCTTTCTGTGGGTGGCGCAACCAGCGCTGCAGGCCCACCAGCAGCATTCGCATTTACAAGCCCTGGCACTCCTGGTGCACTTTACTAGGGGCTGATAGTAAACCGAATAAGCCAAACATGGACACCAATCAATGTATACATTTTACCATAGGGAGAGCATATGCACCTTAGCACTGGTCAGCAGTGGTAAGGTGCCCAGAGTCATAAAACAGCCAACAACAGGTCAGAAAAAATACAGGAGGAAGGCAAAAAGTTTAGGGATGACCCTGCAAAAAGGGCCAAGTCCAACACAACCCCCTTCCAGCCGAAACGCAGGGTAGACCAATCACCACCGTGATGGTCTTCCCTGCTTGGGGCGATAGAACAAGGACCTGGCCCACAACTGCAGGGGCAGACTCCATTTCTACGCCAATCTGAACCTATGGGACTCCCTCTATCCATACTCTCAGGGCCCACCAAGCCAATCCATGGGGAACCCTTCTCCTCACCTGTGGACACCACCTGTACAGCACCTAACCTTAACTGGCCCACAGGTGTGTCCCAACAGATAGACAGCAAAATGCTACAGTGGCCACTGACAGTAGTCAGGGATGAGACCCAGGCCGTATGCCTCTCAGGGCTCTCAATCCTCTGTGGCGCCAGGGAGCGGGGGGCAGTAGCCCCAGGTGCTTGGCACCCTTTGTCCATTCTCCCCCTTGTCAGGTCAGGTATGACATCCTGGCACTGACCCACCAGCCCCAGGACTGTACCCGGCGGCTGGACCCAAGACTGGGGTGGCCTCTCCCACACCCGGTCCTTCTCCTTGGGGCTCTGTACCCTCCCACCTGGAGTGGCACCCCCTTCCAGAATTGCCAGGGCACCTGGGGCAGGTGTCCTGCGCAATTCGCCCACCAGTTCAGGTGTTCTATCCTGCAACTGGGCGTCCAGGTCCGGGGGGACACCCTGAACCTGGCCCTCCAACCTAGGGTCTAAACCCGTCAGTTGAGCCGGGGTCAGAGGCGAGGACTCCCTCCCTCTGCACCCCCTTCCAGAGTACTGCCCACTCCCAACTGGCGTGGTACCCCCAGAAGCAACATGGGTCAGGACACTGATTACCGTAGTCCCACCCTTCAGGTCAGACAACACCTGAACCTGGCTTCCCAACCCTGGGACCAACCCATGCGGCTGAACGCTCGCCTGGCACACCAGGACTTCCCGGGGAGCACGCATGCCCCCCCCTGAGGGTGACACATAACTCCTGTGTCGTGCGACAGTCTGCCTGGCGCTGATCTCCCGACCCCTGTCCATCTGACAGTGCCTGAAGGTCCCCCCGGACAGAAGTGGTGTCACCATGGTCACTCACGGGGGACGCAGCCCTTCTGGCTGGCCCCTGACCCACTGGTTCTTCCACTGGGGACTCTTTCCCCCTCTCACCCCTCAATCTGGACCTCTGCACCCTCCCAACTGGAGCGGTACTGCCAGACACCAGAACTGATGGAGGTCTGATTACAGACACTCCTAGCTCACCAGACACTAGGGGATCCCGCTCAACGGGCGGCCCATCAGGACAGCCTAGGATCCCCGCCTGGTGTTCCCTTAAAGAACCATCCAGGCTCTGAGACTGGGTTTCGGGCACCTGGGGGCACGCAGCCCCACACTCACTCCTTCTCCACTGAGACAGGACGTGAGCCCCTACACCCCTCCCACTACCATGGGACCTAGCTGGGCTACTCTGCACCACTTCCACCACTCTGGGTTGGAAGATACCTGAGCCACTCCCCACAGGGTCACTCCCCAATGCCTCTCCAGACCCTCTGGAATCCACCAAAAGGTCTGCCTCCAATGGGAGTTCTCTGCGGTCAGAGAACTCACTCTCCAACAGGTGTTGGCATAGCTCTGGAAAACAGGGACTTACAATATGCTCTCCCACAATTGGATCACACAACCCCCTAGCAGGGTTGACCAAACTATCCTTCACCTTACCATCCAGTGCCTCACACACGTACTCCACACCACTCTCCTGAGACTGGCAAGACAGTATCTGACTGTCTCTGTCCCACAACCCACACTCTTCTGGGCGGTCTTCACACTCACCCACCAGGACTTCAATTTTGGGGGAACCCCTCTCCCTGTACCTCTCAGCTAGAGTCAGTAGAGTGTCCCTCCCTCCACTAGGACTATGAACCCCTGCGCCAGTTACCCTATTCCCTTCAGGGATACTGCGCACTACTGGAGCTACCTCATGCCCTTGAACCTCCTGGTGTATGTTAACCCCCTCCTTCAAGTCAGGCGCCACATCTCTGGGTGTGCGTACTACTCTCTCAGCACTGTAAAAGTCAATGTTGCTGCCACCAGAGGGAGAGCAGTCTAAACTCTTGATCTTGAGATTCAACTCCCTCATTTTTAGGTCATGATCCATTTGGCGTTGTTGTGCCTCCAAGGCCAACTTCTGCTTCTCCATTTCCATTTGTCCTGCTAACTTTGCCATCTCCATTGCATGCGCCCTGTCTGCTGCCCTGTCTGCCAGCTCCTCTGGGGACAGGACTCTGCGGGGCTTCACAAGGTTGTCGGGTGGAACGATGTCCCCCGCATTCCGTGGGTCTCGTGACTCCTTCCAGGCTCTCAGCGCCTTGGCGTACTGGGTTCTCCTCTTGAATCCAGCATGGGGGACTCTGAATTTTACACTGTAGCCTTTCAATTGCTCCATCGAGTAGCCTTCCAGTCTCTCCCAATCCACCTCATCTATTCCAGAAATCACAGAGAGTGCTCTTCCAGCGGAGTGCGAGCCAGGCATGGTTGCAGTAATGGCAGATGTCTCAACAAAGTTCAACAATTACAAACCTGTGGCTGCGTTATTTGGTCTGCTCTCACTATCTGGTGATTAATAATTCACCGTGTGCAAATTACAAGTGCAAATCCGAAATCCCAGCGCTGCCAACAATGTTAGAGTCGGGGATCTCTGGTTGGCGCAAGGTTTCCCTTATGTCAAGCAGGAACCCTCTCCTCCACGTCAGGGCGCAGGATAACCCCTCGCGAATGACCCTTGCTCACCCTCTAGGTGCGTGGCGTGAGCAGCCAAGGCGATTCCTCAGGCGTTGTTGGTTAAGCACTTACAATCGTACACCCGGTAAATACATTAATCCCCCCAGAAACGGACACCAGACTTGGATATATATAAAAATACGCGCCTTTATGTAAAAATAAGGTATATATATCTCAACAGACTTATCACAAGACCAATAACGTTTTCGCTATGCCACCAGGTTGTACAGCGGGCAAATGTTCGTTGTTCGTAGCTTCAAATGGATACTTGGTAGTCTCTTGCAAATGTTACTTGTAGTTTCCAGTACTCACAGAGATCGACTCCTGCGAACGGGGAAATAAGGCGGTGCGGGCCCCGAGCCCGATACTGGAACTTCTTTCGTGATGTGGAGAGTCGGCACAGGTCGGTGCGACTCTCAGCTTGGGAAGTGTTCTTGGGTCCTCAATCAGCAGGTGTGGGCACGTAGGCAGGCGCGGCCAGCGACCCTTTAGCACGGCGGTGCAGGAGGGTCTCCACAGCGGGGGCGGCGCGGCCTGAGATGTCCGGGGATAGCGAAGCGGGGTCACAGGGCACAGTCAGTGCAGCTGGATGACCCGGCGTAGATCACAGTCGTCGGACGGCTTCCGGCGGGAGGGGTGATAGCACGTTCAGCGCGCTCCAATGGCAGGCGGTGACAGGGGTGCAGGCGGCCTAGCCCGGGGACAGAGAGCGGCTCCGGACGGAGCGGGGCTCTCACGGGTTGGAGGCAGGCGAGCTTCTGAGTGTCACGGCCCTAGGAGGGGCGATGAGGGGCGCAGTCTCTTTTCCAGCGGGATGCACACACGGCTCGAATTGGAGGACGAGCAAGAAGCACAGAGAACCCACTGTTCCTGGGGTTCAGTTCAGGGGGCAAGCTCAGATCAAGCCCTTGGAGAATGTTCAAGCACAAAGTAGCAAAGTCTTTTCAGTAAGTCTCTTCCTCTCCTCTCTCAGCAAGGCAAGCAGCAGGCCAGCTCCTCCGGCGTCTTCTTCTCCTTCTAGTCGGGCAGAGGTCCTTTGTGGTAAACAGGATTCTGATTTCTTAGGAGCCAGGCTCCTACTTTTATACCATGATTCTTTTGTTCTTTAGCGCCAGGGGGCCTAGGCCTGGCTCAGTCCAGTTCTGGAGCACTTTGTTATGGTGACTCTGCTCTTTCCTTTCAGCAGCAGGGCAGAGACCTCAGCCGCTCCACAGGGGGCGGCGCCGGCTTTGTGGTGGCAGAGCACAGGTCTATTCAAGAGTCAAGGTGTACTCCTCCCACCCATCCTGGTGTAATCTCTCTACCCACCACCTGGCAGCCAACCTGTCTCTGGGGATCCCCCCACCCTGCTCCTTACTGTTGCTAGGCAGAACACACACACACACAGCAGAGGCGGACTGAGATGGTCAGGTCAGTAAATACTAACTTTCTAAAAGTAGTATTTACAAACCCAGGATATTAAAATAAACTTGACTACAAGAAGTATTTTATTATTCTGAGTTCAGGCATACTAAACTTGACACTCTACCATGCTCTCTGAGTCCACTGGGGTCACAGCGTTGGCGTGATCCCAGCAGCCCATTCTGGCCTATGGAGAGCAGGTAGCCTTCAATAGTGAAAAACGAAAATGGCTGTAATTCACTACTAAGACATGCCACACACATCAGGGCATGTCCTACCTTATGCCTACAATGCACCCTGCCCTTGGGCCTACCAGAGGGGTGGCTAATATGTAGGTAAGGGAAGGTTTAGGGACTGGCAAGTGGGGGCACTTGCGCAGTCAGCGCGACGGTCCCAGACCGCGCACAGGGTCTGCGGTGGCAGACCCTAGACACATTTTACAAGGCCGCTTTCTGTGGGTGGCGCAACCAGCGCTGCAGGCCCACCAGCAGCATTCGCATTTACAAGCCCTGGCACTCCTGGTGCACTTTACTAGGGGCTGATAGTAAACCGAATAAGCCAAACATGGACACCAATCAATGTATACATTTTACCATAGGGAGAGCATATGCACCTTAGCACTGGTCAGCAGTGGTAAGGTGCCCAGAGTCATAAAACAGCCAACAACAGGTCAGAAAAAATACAGGAGGAAGGCAAAAAGTTTAGGGATGACCCTGCAAAAAGGGCCAAGTCCAACAGGTACATTACATTAATCCAGTATTTTCTATATAGAGTCTTTAATGTAAAGTTTTCATTTCTTTGAGTTGATTCCTTTTTAGGTCTCGCCTGACCCAGCGCATGCGCTGGTCTGGCGAGACTTATTGAGAGGGCTCCAAAAAGTGCTACCAGGCCAGCCTAGAGCTACAGTGCATGTGAGTGGGCGCGCGCGCCGCGCTTTACCGCGATTACTTTCACTTTCGCGCCGCACGGCCGCTTGGCATAGCCAAAAGGTCTCGCTTTTGGGACCTTATAAGTATTTAGTTATGCAAATGTTGCATGGCTAAACACTTATAAGGTCCCAAAGGCAAGACCTATTGGCTATGCCAATGCTTGTTTTCGATCTTTTGGAAACAATATTTAAGAAAGCTTGATTGTAATTTTCTTTCAAGATCAAATCAATATTATTTTGATCCGTTGTCGCGTGCCCCTAACAGGAGTGGGGCCCATTGGCCGGTGCCTTCTTTGCCTATTTGGTAATCCGGAACTGAGAAGGTCGCTGAAAAAGCGAAGACCTGGGTAATAAATACCCGTGCGCCTCCCTTTCTGACAGCCCTAGTCTTCAAGCAAATAAGGAAAACGGCGCCAGCTACCCCTGGGCCCTCGGCGTAGTACAAGCCGGCCATTATTGAGGCTCAATGCACCCCTCAAACGCTGAGGTTAATGCACCTGCAGCGCTGCTGGTTGCTTCGTTCCTGCACAAACCAGTCAGACATGCTGCTTGCAAGCTAGCGTCCCTACAGCAGAATATCACAAGCTCTGAAACCCGAGGTCGTCAACACAAGCAGATGCATGGTTCCTCGATCACACGGTTTCGTCACTCAGACATACACACACGCTGATTCCCCGGCGGAGATATGTTTGGCAAATAAAGGCCGGGCGAGCATCTGGACTCGCTTCGTTCTCTTGCATCAGATCCGTTTGATCGAGCTCCGTTTCAATTGGAAATTTCCTGCCGTAGGCTTATTAATTTATCCGGAATGGAAGGGTGACTTCTTTTGTACAGCAGCTGGGAAGTTTTAATTTATAGACTCGTCACTAGTTTGTGCCGCTTGGGCAGAGCCGCGGAAACTACATTTCCTTGAGTAGCCCACGTGTGCCACCGAGGTCTCGCGCAGGCTGTTGCCCTCGCCTGTGCTCCTTAGGCGTGGACTAATGTGGGCCTTACGCCTTATGTGTCAATCTGCGGTTGTCAAAGCACCTCCTTGCAGCGCAGTAAGGTGTACTGATGTGAGTTCGGGTTCTGTTGTTTTCATCCAGGTTCCGAACTTCAAACTTTGGAGAAAACTTCCCTAGGTTCAACTTGCCTTAAATTGACAAACTATATTAACCAGATGGGACCCTGTCAGCTGCAGGGCGCAAATACGCAGTCAGAGGTCACCAACATACCTTTCATTACTTCCTTGTTCGTCTTCCTTGTCACAGTCCTTACAGGTTCAGCTTGAGGCACTGGCGGCTCTCAACACCGAGCCTCGGATGGCTCAGAGCCTGGTGCTCGTGCACTCAAAACCTTCCTAGGGGTTGCCACATGTGCGCCTGTTTAGAGCATGGTCAGTTATGCCGTGATGAGGCTGCTCCAAATAACAGTGACCTACTAGGAGACGGCTACTTCTTAATACTTAGAACACCATAGAATCAACACACACGGCAGGTCTCCAGGTGACAACAACAGGACTTTCAGGACGCTGACTTGGAAAATCACCCAAGCAAGAACGCTGCCAGAACTGCATAGTCACTCACTCATCCACTAGAATTCACCTCAGTGACTTGGGCATCCACTCCAGAGACCTGTCTGTAACCTACACGTCACTCATGCCTTAACTGTACATATTATGAGAGCAATACAATCTAGTACAAGCCTGCCCTGCTGGATATGCTCTGCGAGAAATGGAAGACTGCTTGTATTGCCGTCCATGAGAGAGGGAAGCTTGCTTTGCTACTGCCATATTGTCCTAGTTCTGTGAGGAAGTAACGCTTGCACTGCTGCCCGGTTTCTATCGGTCCTGTGATGGGAAAGGATTATCCTGATGCTATCCTAGCTATAACTGTCCTCTGTCGTTGGGAAGCGTGGCTCACTGGTTAGAGTAGGCAGACCTGGAAGCAGAGGTCAGCCCGGGACCAGGGTTAAATTCCCGGCTTGGCTGGGTCTTGAGTCCATAAATTGTCCATGGACTCGATAATTCTCGCTCCAGTGCATACTCGATTCATGGGTTCACACTCTGCGACTCTGGGCAATAGCTTGCTTAATCTCCACAATGGCCCCTCGCGGCGGGATGCCTGGCTTTCACCTTGTGGATACCCTGCTGGGTTATCTCACAGGGGAATACCAGGACGGGTTCCCTAAGCAAGCGCTTAGAGACCGGTTGGTGATTTGCGCAATATAAATATCTTTACATTTACAAGCTAGAACTGTTTCTACCTAAGGTATACCTGTTATATGAAGAGAGGTGTGGCCAATGCTGTTACCCCATCTTAGAAAAATACAAAGGATATTTTGAATGCACTTACAAAATATGCCCAAGCCAGTTAGAAGCTTTAGCTGGACTAGGAGCAAAAACTTGTTGAGGGGCCCTGACCCAGAGACCCTAATGTCAATCACAGCTTCCCAGGTTAACCAAACGGTGTGATCCTGGACAATTACTATTCTTCTGTCTGCCTTCTTTTCTGAGATCATCACATTTGACACCAGCTTGAAACAATTCAGAACAGGATGTGAACTGTACAAAAATCTCTTACATATTGTTTAATTAACAATAATGTTCCTTCATGTTTGAAAGCAACAAAGGCCTTGTATAGGTAACAAATACAACAGACTTGCCTCTTGGGTCACTAATACAATTGTCATCAGGGCAGAAGGGGGAACGAATGTGATACCCATTCAGGAGCTGAATTGCACAATATATTCAGGAAACTTGCTTTCAATCCTGGCTTCTAGAGTTGAACAAACAGCATGGCCCTAGGCAATTACTTTTCTTCCCTGTGCCTCCGTTCCCATGCGCATCGCATCTGAGAAAACATTCAAATAAATTTGGCTCAGGAAATGCAAAGTGCAACAATCTCTCTTGTGTGTGATGTACATCCTTACTGATGTTCCACCTCTAAAAATAAATCTTATATAGGAGATAGAAGGCAACTAACTTGTCTCTTCATCATGTTAAGATATGTCAATTTGTATAGCACACTAATCACCCATGAGAGTATCCAGGCGCTTGAGCTGGTGTGTAGGCCAGTTGCCTCTGTAGAGTTATTCGAAGAGCGATGTCTTCAGTTTCTTGCAGAGCTTGAGAAGTGAGGAGGAGGCTCTGATGTGTTGTGGAGAGTCGTTCTATGTTTTGGTTGTGATGTAGGAGAACAAGCGACCTCCTGCTCTGCTTTTGTGATTGCAGGGGTGTGTGCGAATGAGGGTGAGGCTGGGCCTAGGCGTCTTGGATGATGGCAACAGTGTATGCGTGCGGCTGTTCAAGTATGCTGTCCCAGTGTTGTGCAAGGCTTTACATGTGTGCATGGGGAGTTTGAATTGGCTGCATTTGTGAATGGGGAGCCAGTGGAGAGCTCTGAGGTGAGGTGAGGTGTGGGTGAGGTTGGGAGGTTGAGTATGAGTCCTGCGGCGAGGTTCTGGATGGTCTGACGTCTGTGTAGGAGCTGCTTGGAACACATATCTAGGAGACTTACAACCAGTGAACAGAACGCCTGACTGTTTTCCAGTGAAAGATTTGGTATCCACTAATGAAGCCTACCACACTAGCTAGGTGAGCGCCAATCATCCTACCTGAGCACATTAATGCATGGTAATTTCATAAGAGATTTGGCTGTTTCTTCCAGGTTTTTAGTACCACTCATATGTTTATAGAAGTTTTTAACTCCTTTCACTCCCTTTTTAGTGTGTTAACTATCTGTGTTGTACCTGTCCTGTATGTGTGAGAGAATCATGTTCTATTCCTTCTGCTGCTGCTACCCGTCCTTAACTTATTTCTTGTACTATGGTGGGTGGCGATGCTGCTATGCCTGTGGTACCTTTATAGCATCTTCTAGTACACATGAGAAAAAATGATTCACATTGCCAATGCTTATTTAATGCTTGATGTAAGTGAAAGAGTGCACCCTCACAAAATATGTGCGCAGAACTTACTTTTGTATTTACACGTGAAACAAGCAATATTTTTAAATGGAGTAGTCGACGTTGTAAAGTTTTAAAACCTAGCTGACAAGTGGCCAATTCTGTCATTTTAGCCAACAACACATTGAATGCTGGAGTTTTGAGAAGACAATGATGAAACTGCTAAAAGCAAAAATACAAGCCCACAATGCAACATTCTAATGTTTGAAAAAAACAAACAGATGGCATAGCACCAAAGTGGAGAGTTGTGAAATGCAAAATAAAATATTGTTGCTGGCTTTCTGCTTTTTAGTCCTGTAGATAATCAGGGGTTCAACAGCTCAGTAGATGAGAGGGCAGTGATAGCCTCTAAGATGCAAATGTCAACACCCCTCTGCTAATGGGCTAACATTAACACTCATTAGGAAACCTGCAAAAGGCCCTATATACCACAAGAATGTGACACGCAGCCGATTGTGTGTGTAGAGACAAGCAGAAAGGAAAAATAATGCCCTGGCGCACCTACTTCCAAACACATCCTCGGATTAGGAGTGGGTGCGATTTTGATGGGGTGCTCACAACACAGGTGAAGTGCCTTGCTCTGAAGAAGTACAGCACGGGCTGCAGGTGCTGCCCCATGAAGGCCGCCCGTGGTTTGAGGGCCCGCTTCCTGGTTACAGAAGTTTCTCAAGCTAGAAGTTAACTGTTCCCATCCTAAAATGGCTCCTACCTAATGCCACTTCCCATATTTTTCCAAAAGTGAAAGGTGACCCCCCCCACTTCCTCCTTTTTGCTTTCTATAATGGTACACCCACTCTAGAGATAACCACATAATGATTTTGTAGTCGGATTTTGTTTTGTGTTTTTGGTAAATGGAGGGCAAAGAGTCTGCCACGGAGTGTTCATGCCTCGAGGGAGCAAGCTTATGGAAATCATGCTCAAGCGGGCCCATGTGCTGCTCTGTTCATAGTGGATTCAAAGGCCCTAGAACTTTCTAAACAGTCTTGCATGGCCTGTGTGGGGATGAAAGGGGGGTTCTTGACTTCTAAATGAGATCTTGAGCATAGCGAACAAGTAAGGCAATTAAATCCCCTAAGCGCTATAATTGCGGGACATGACCACCACCTGTCTCCAAGATGGCAGCAGCCTCATGAGACGCCCGAGGAGGACATTATTTAAGCTGAAAGGAAAGAGCTGGTGGCTGCTGGTGTTTCCTGGTCCTGTTGGTTTCGCAAAGAATAGAGAAACGGAAGAATTTGGAGGTTAGTTCCTCTGGGAAGGAGGATAAAGGAACTGTGTGTCAGGTACCTACCAAGGGTGACATCCAGAAGATGATCAAACGGCAGTTTCAGCTGCCTTTAGAGCCAGAAAAGGCTTATTGCCTCTAAACACCCATATGTGAAATGCCCTGACCTTGACCAAGAGTTGGAAGAGGAGGTGGTAAAGTGTAGATTTGTCCAGGGCAGTTAACGTAATGATTTATTACTGAATCTCCGGGACAATCTGGCCTTTCCAGAGGTTGTAGCTCAGGAAGAGCAATAGAATGTTTTCCTCCAGTACCAAAAAATGGAGACTGAGTCACCGCTGCGACATGGAGCAGGCTGGAGGATCTTGATGGGTGAATGGAGGGAAGTTGGTAAGCATACTTTCCCATGTTTGTTTGTCCAAGAGATACTTCTTTCAGGACTTCGCAGAAAAATTTCCTTCCGTAGCTAAGGTGGACTCTTTGATGGCTGGGTTGTTTTCTCAAAGGACAATTATTTCAGAGAATGCTTTGCCTTTGGAGCTGGTGGAAAAAAACATGTATTTAGTGGTCAAGAGAGGTTATACAACAGCTGATTTTGAGGTCCTCGCATCCACATGTACAAATTATATGCATCAATTCTTGCTAAAGGATCTTCAAACACTGGCTGAGCAGCTTGGCCAAGGGGTAGATTTTTCAGCCAGGCTGTTGATGTTAGAACAGCAGTGCAATATTTGTCAGATATCTTGTATGATTCCTTCAGAGCAGCAATAGTAGTTTTGGCAGTGGCAGTGAGCGACAGATGCAGATGAGGACTTGAAGGTTGAAAATGTGTTGATGCTCGTTCCCATTTTGGATTCAAAGCTGTTTGGGACACAGCTGGAGATCCTTGTGAAGAAGTCTGTGGAGGACAGACAGGCAATGGCCCCAGCTAAATCTTCCTCCAATTGATAACTTTTTTCGGTGCATCAACAGCTTTTGGACTGTCTTTTCAGTCAAAGAATATGAGACAAGCCTTTTGGGGGAGGGAACAAGGTCAAGAAGTACCTCCCAGGGAGGAGTCCAGACACAGGCTACTGCAAAGTCCTTTTCTACTCTTCCCCATCTAAGGAATGCTGTGCTGCTTTGGAACATCACCTGCCAGTAGGCAGCTTTTTGAGTTATTTTCTCAAAAAATTGATATATTCTATGACAGACTAGTGGCGCCTGGAGATTATACCTGAAGGGTATCAGATGGTTTTTTAGGATACCCTTGAAAATTGTCTTCATGTCACTCCTGCCAAAAGATGCACAGAAGGGCTATGCCCTGAAAGAAGTGATCCAGATGTTACTGGACAGAAAGTCAATAGGCCCGCTCCTGCCCTCACAGAAGGGAGATGGAGTCTGGCTTGAAGGATGTAAAAAGCCACATTCCCAATATAAGGTTCAAGGTAATGTCCCTGCGAAGAATCATTCTATATTTAAGGAAATTACATTTCTTTGCATCTTTAGATCTGCTTGGCGGTTATCTGCATCAGTTAACATGGGGGGGGTCCCTGCAATTCCTGGGGTATTGTGTCCAAGACAGATATTTCCAGTTTCAAAAATATATACATGAGACAATATAAGTCCATGAACCGTGAATGCTCCATAGAAATTACTTTTTATTGTCACAGATAAATGTTCAATTTTAGAAATGTCTTATCATTGTCATAGATGAATGTCTAATTTGACATGATTCTTCATACAACATGTGTTGGCTGTTATCAATTTTTCAGTATGAAGAATCATGGTTGTCATACACTATTTCATATGAAGAATCATGTCAAACCGAACATTCATCTGTGATGATGAGAAAACATTTCTCAAATTAAACATTCATCTGCAACCACAAAAAGTAATTTCTATGAAATATTCACAGTTCAAGGATTTAATAGTGCCTCTCAGATAATCACTTAAATATTGTTGTTGATTATGTGAAGCTTTGCCAATGGAAGGGAACCAGTGATCTCAGAGTTTAGCACCAGGTGAAATTTCCATTACCTATTGAATGTAAATTCTAGTTTCAAGTATTTCATTTGAGTTAATAATGGCACCAATCCATTTAAAAGGGATTCACATCTTACTATATTGGACGGCTGGCTATTGCCTTCCCCTTCTTTTAGGTCAGCCAGCACGTGAATGATGTCTGGGACCTGTTGTAGGAGCATAGACTTTTCTTGAATCTTAAAAATTCCAATCCAGTACCGACACAGAATCTTCAGGTTATAGGGGCTCCCCTGGGAATGGACTTGGGGAGGGGCGGCTTTCAGAGCTGAGGAAGAACAGGCTACTCTTATATGTCTCCTCTCTCTTGATGATGTCGGCTCCAACATTATGGAACTAGTTAAGGGTACAGGGACATAAAGTCTTGATTATGATAATTTTTCTTTAGGCCAGGTTGCATCTCTATCCCTTAGTCAATTACCTGTTGGGATTTTAGGACTCAGAGATCCAAAATTATGACCAAGTGGTGCCCGTATCATCAGAAGTGGTTCAGTCTTTTGAGTGGTGGTTGGACTCATTGGACTAAAATAATTTAGGCAGAGGTCTTTCTCTGGAGGCTTCCCCCACCAGAGATAGTAACAACAGATGTGAGGGGGCCAAACTGGGAAGGGGACCCTAAGAGAACAGAGTGCCCAGTGAGAATGGTTTGGGAATCAGAGAAGCAGGTCTTCATACTGGAAGGAATTGATGGTGTTCCAGGAAGCTTTAGAGCATTTTGCTCTGCTTGTGAAAGATCAAAGTGTGCAAGTTCAGACAGACAACAAGTTGGTGGGAATTGTGAGTTCTGAGTTTGGGATGCTAACCCAAGAGATAGGTTTTTGGGCAAGGAGCAAGCTCCTCTCTCTGTCTGTGGTGTATCTTTCAGGGCGAGAGGCTGGGCCTGTGAACCACCTCAGCATGGTTGTCCCTCCCCTACACTAGGGCACGGTCCAAGAGACTATTTCAGTAGATAGTTCAAATATTTAAGGAGCCGTATATAGATGTTTTTGCTTCCAATTGAATGCTCCGCTGCTTTGGATCTGTACCTCAATTTCTTGTTCAGAAGCGCGGATTGTGGGTGTCTTTACGTTCCAGTGGCCGAAGATCTTAATATACACTTTCTATCCTCTCCCCCTCATTTTGAGGGTTCTCATGATACAGTTGGGGTGTCACCCGTATGAAGCGGTCCACCAAGAGTTTAGTCTCAAGTTTGACTTCTGTATTGACGAGAGAGATGGGCCTGTAAGAGGCGCATTGGCCTGGGGGGCACCCCAGTTTAGGCAGGATGACCAGGGTTGCCAGGTCAGCATCTAGTGGAAATTGGCCCTTACCAATCACCTCCACAAATATTTCCATAGTGGGAGGGCGGGGTAGGGATCTCCTGTCAGAGTTTCTTGCAGTACTCCACTGGGAACCCATCTGGGCCCGGCGTCTGCCTAGGGATAAGCTCCGTTAAAGTGTCACACACCTCTTCAAGTGTGACTGGGTGGACCAGTGCAGCTCCATCAGCAAAAAACAGGGTAACAGAAGAGTTTTGTGATGAACTTGACCGGTGGACTCACAGTCCGGGTGCACCCGTTCTGTGTAGAGCATTTCATCATACTGAGCAAAAGCCGCCATGATCTCCCTGGAGTCCTCTACTAACCATCCGGCCTCATCTATTATTCAAGACAGGCCATCTAGCAGTTGTGTGCCTCCTCCATACAAAGCTGTCGCAGGGACGACCTATCAATCGCCAACCGGCGCTGCATGAAGTCTGTCCTGTCGCTCAGCTCCACCTGTTCTTGTGTCAAAATAAAGGCCTCGAGTTCTGTAATCTGGGCCAGTATTTTTTTAGGGTTTTCCCCCTGGCACGTGAGCAGGCGATGCCCCTAATTGTGGCCTAGATCAGGTGAGTGTGCCTACAAAGGAATTTGTTTACAAAATATCTTATTAATTCAAAGAGCGGTTTCTATGAAGCCCTAGCTAGTGACTTCAACAAACAAAATTGACAGAATAAATATTATTCATTCAAAACAAATGTATCAGCAAAGAAAGAACAGGACGAGCGTATACTTATTTAGAAACATACACATTTATGTAGAAAAATTCATTTGAAAGTTAGGGTACAAAATACAAATCACATGAATACAAAAAGTCAATGAGATGTATTTTTTATACATCAACTGGTTTCTCATAAACACTCTCGTTGTCACCTATTTCAAATATTTTCCAGCAAGGAGAACATCATTGAGACTGCAATGAACATTTCCGAATAGTTATTTTAAGCATGAAAATGGGTAGAGTTGTCGACGTTTCGGTCTTGTTGTGTGTTCTCATCTATAAGACCATCTTCAGGACGGAATGTTCATATGTGAACTGAAGACCCTGAATTGTTGAATAAACGCAATCTAATGTTTTTTGATGTTTTTTAATGACTAGGAGCAGATGACTTCATTTAATCGGCACAACTGATGCACAGGTAACGTTTGCCACAGTTGATTCACTCCACGAGGTGTGGGATACCCCCTATGGAAAATCCTAGGGGTGGTGTCATGGCGGACCATTGACATGACTTAGTCACTATTGAGGTTTTGCCTAATTGCGATGCCGTCACGGATCAGACCTCATTGTGGCCTTGCATACGCCCCAAAGTCTCCCCGGCGAACCCACGTTGCCCTTGTTAAGGAATACCTTCAGTTCTTCAGCTAAATACTCTGAGAAGTGTTCGTCAGTGAGCAGCCAGGCATTGGGTTGCCCACACCGGTCGTTCCCCATCCGCTGGGGCCCCAATGTGGGTAACCACCAGGGCATGATCAGAGATTCTGTGAGGAAGGATTTGCGACCCTGTGGTGTGCAGGAGGTCAGAGGCTGGGAGAAACAGAACAGGGAGTCGATGAAGGACATCGAGCTATGTGCAGCTGATGCACGGGTGTATTCGCATTTGTCAGGATTCCAAATGCACACCGTATGCAGAGAGAGTGCCCCACAATCTAAAGGGACAGGGCTCCATACTAGAGTTGACACTGGTAAGTAACTCCTTTGAATATCACTACCATTCGATCAGCTGAACATACAAACATCCATTCACCTTGCATTCAATCTCGCAGTCTTGAATGAGTCGAGTGCTGCACAATAGCTTAGATCTGAATGTCTCCAAATGTAATTCAGTATATCAAATTGTGTTATAAATGTTTCATAAATTAAAATTTCATAAATATTAACAAGACATAAACATGTACGTAAACATAATACAAATAAAATAATGTAAAGGAGAGAAGACATGCAAGGCAATCACATCTGTCATTAAATCAAGTTAATTTCTGTTAACTGTGAGGAACATATGATCACATTAGAAAAGAAATTGGTTTCTGCTATGTGGTGTTTTTATAAATTCCTACACATTAACTCGATTTAATGACAGATGTGATTTTCTTGTATGTCGTCTCTCCTTTACCCCCAATTAATTTGTGCCCATGGAAACTATGTCACTGAGGTGTTTCTTTCTGAGGTACCTGTGATTCATTCACCAGTCCCTGACAAGGATTTGCTTATGTTGTGACAGGCCCTTAAAAGTGAATAGTTTGAGCCTTGCATAGGGTGTAGTTAGTTTTTGTCTTATAAGGTTTAATTTTTGGTTGCAACCTCTTCAGGTAGAAGAATATAGGAGTTGGATGCGCTGTTAAGTTCTGATTTTTTTTAACGATTATTTGCAAACATGCTTGTGTTGTGCACAAGACTAGATTTTGAAAGTACTTAATTTATTTTTTACTGTTCATCTGATTTATTGTTATGGTATTTGGATTTCTAAAGCACAACATATCACCAGAAGGGTATCTAGGCACTGGAGCAGGTGTGTAGGTCGTCTGCTGGGTGTTAGTTAAAGGGCCAGGTCTTCAGCCTCCTGCAGAATTCCATAGGCAAGGAGGAGGCCCTGATGTGTAGAGAAAATTTGTTCCAGGTTTTGGGTGCAAGGCAGGAGAAGGCAAGGCCTCCTGTTCTACTTTTGCATATGCGAGAGGTGTGTGCAAGAGAGGGTGAGGCAGAGCATAGGCGTCTGGTGGGATGGTGGAAGTGGAGGCGGCAGTTGAGGTGAGCTGGACCAATGATTTGCAGTGCATTGTATGTATCTGTGAGGAGTTTAAATTGAGAGCAGGGCTGGCTTTTGGCATGGGCGAGCTGAGCCCTGGCCCTGGGTGCCAATTTTCAGAGGGCCGCATGGAGCTGTCTGCATTAAAGTCCTGCAGACAGCAGCGTCCCTCTTACTTGACTCCAATGATTAAGTGTAAACTGAATGTAATTGTTTTTATTGTTTGCTGCATTTGCTGTTTTACACCCCATTAACTCCCTTCCTTCCCCTCTCATCTCCCTCTCATCCCCCGGCTTATACACACCAACACTGCCATGTGCATCAGCAACAACTTGGTACCAATGTAATCAAGCTATGTGTAAGTGAATCAGAATATTTGAGGGAGGTGCCAAGAGGTTTGTGCACAGAGGCGAGATACTGATTTGACGTGTGAACGACCTGTACACCCAAAATGGACTAGTCTAATAATGACTAGGGCTTGAGTGACAGTACCCCTGGTGCTCTTTGACATCAATTTGACATCCATTTGAAGATTTTTCTAAGGATGCGTCGCATGTAGAAGCAGAAGGAGAATACTATGCTCGCCTGTGAGACTATGTTGAGCTTTTTGTCTAAGATTCCCAGGTTGCCTGCGTGGTTAGTGGGTGATGGTGTTGGACTAAGCTCTGATGGCCACGAGGTGGAGTCCCAGGGGGAGTTCTTGTTCCTGAAGATCTGCACTTCTGTCTTGTCCAAGTTGATTTTCAAGCAGTTGATTTTCACCCATTCTGCTGCGCAGATCATGCATTTGGTGAAGTTGGATCTGGTCGTGTGGGACTTGTCTGACATTGAGAGGATGAGCTGGGTGTCATTGGCATGGGAGATGATGGTGATGCTGTGAGATCTTATGATGTGGGTGAGTGGTGTAATTTAAATGTTGAACAGAGTGGGGCTGAAGGATGAGCCTTGAGGGACTCCACAGTTCAAGTCCTAGGTCTCTGATGTATATGGAGTCTGACTCACTGTGTTCTCCCTGTGAGGAAGGGGCTTATCCATTCGAGGGCTGGACCTTGGATGCATTTTGCGTGTAGTCTTTTGATGAAGCTGGAGTGTGACATGGTACTGAACGCAGCTGAGAGGTCCAGCATTATGAGAGCAGCTGTTTATCCTTGATACAGTAGGGTGCAGAGCTCATCTCTGTTGGTGATGAATGCTGTTTCCATCCTGTGGTTGCTTTGAAAGTCAGATTTGGAGTGGTCGAGAAGTTTGTGGAGATTCAGGTGGTTGGTGAGTTGTTGGTTGAGTGCCTTCTCGATCACCTTCACTGGATATAGCAGAAGAGAGATGAAGCGGTAGTTGCTTGGTCCTTATCAACCCAAGTAAGGAGGAGGACGACAAGAGGTGTAGCAACATCTTAGGCTATTTTTAAAAGGGAACTCAATGAGGGACATATATAATGCAGCATACTAGTCCAGAATCCATACTTTCATGAAGCATTGCAGGCTGTAGTTGGGAGGTAATGTTTCTTTTACATTGCCCTTATAGGTCTTGGATGCAGTAGAGCGGAATTTTGTGTAATTTCCAAAATTCATGTTCTAAGAAACGTGTAAAATGTTCACGTATTTGCATAACGTGAACTTTCACAAGATTGTTCCCATAGGAATCTGGATGAAGTAAAAAATATCTCCAAAAGACATTTTCTCTACAATCCACTCATCTGACAGTATCTTCTGTGAATTTTCTGTGCAACATGTACCATCGCAGAGAAAATTCACTTAGCATACCACAAAATGTATCGTGCATAATTTCATGAGAAGTGCACCTATTTCATGATTAAAAAAATTCTTTTAAATTGCAGTTGCCCTGGGAACAGTGCCTGCACCAAGACATGTGAAAGACTTACAGAAATTACAGAGACCAGGTGAGGGAGGAGACTTGAACATGCAGACAGCAGTAGGGTGAGAAACAAAGCCCTATTCCTTTTTATCATAGGTTGAGCTCTCTTGCATTAGTAGGACACATTATTTACTGTATCTTAAGGATGATACAATGGATCCAGCTTAATGCCGTTAGAATAGTGATGGGCAAAATCGTAATTATTTTTTCCTGAGTTTTGTGAAAATTGTGCAAATTTACGTGGAATTTCATTAAAAAAACTTGCTACATCTCACATGGAACATGATCGTATGTCTGCCAATCAAAATTCCCACAACATATAAATTAGGCCTTGGAGAAATTATGCTGATAAAATGTGTGAAATTCCCGAAATATACTTGAAATTTAACATTCCACACTTTCGCATCATTTTGGAAGTGAGGGACTGATGCGCAGTTAAAATATATAGCGAAAGAAAGGTTTTCTTAAATCAGCAACCTGATGATATAGTGCAATCTCGTATGAAAAAATCATGCAAGATACCTGCAATCCACATTTTGCCTTAATAGCGTTTCTTGATTATTTTTTCTAATGGTTTTTTAATATTTATATATGCAATTTCACCCACCCTTAATCTAAATGTCGAACGGCGACAGTTTCGAAAAGAAGGCATTTTCACATTCAATCTCCTAGAAATGTACCTTGATAAGCAGGCTCTTATGATTACTGTATGGCATTGCCATATTGTTCCTATCTCGTATGTCTTGTGACTTGGGCAGTGATCTGTGGGAATGCTTCCCCGATGGTGTCCTTTTCCTTTCAGTTTAACCAATTTACTGCCTTCCGACTCCTTGGTAGCTTTAATCCTCAATGTATTTTTCTCTGTCGGGTTTAATTTCTCCAGATATGTTGCAGTGACAATATTGTGGCAGAGTCTGTTCCTGTATTGTTCTACAATCGTGCCGACATCTTTGCAGACCCTGTCGAACCCTTCCCAGTCCTTTTCTTGAGTTCACTGACCATGATACCAAGATTTTGTGTTTTCGAGGCTGTGAGATATCACAGATTGAAGTACGTGACCACTGTGCATGTAGGCAGCTCAATGACTGGGGAGAGGATGTCGTCTCATGGCTAGACTGTCCACTTTGGTGCTGGAAACCAAGGTTGGAGCCTCATGGTCGCGTCCACATCCTGTGATTTTGGGCAAATCACTTTATCTCCCCATGCCTGAATGTGTTCTTGTGTAACGCAACCGATGCTCATGTAAAGCGCTCCAATACCTTCGGGTCGAGTTCGCGCTATATAAATCTGCATTAGAAAAAAAAAAAAAGACTGCTTGAAGCTTGGGCCTTTTACCTTTTCTAAGAGTTCTCTTGTTGCATTTACTTCAAGCCCTCAGCTCAAGGAGGAGGTCAAGCTATTACCAAGGTTCTGCAGACTGTTCAGGAGTAAAGTCAGATTGTGAATGCCATCCAGGAATGTGGGATTATTATTGCAGAGAAGAGGAATCAACCATTGTGTCAAAGAATATGTTCATGCTTATAGTCCACCTTGGCACCACACACTGATATCTCGGGTGATGATGGTTGTTAGTATACATTGCAGCTATGGAGAGTTCACTCTGCTTCTCTACCATGCCTTTTGGCTTCACTTTTCTTGTTATGATTTAGGATATGATAGATAAGAAGAATGTGGGAAAATGGGTATGGAGTTGTCCCCAAGCAATGTTTCCCTCCGTCTGATTATTTTTTTGGTTTCTACAATTTATGGGCGCTTTAATCCCATAAGAAGGCTGTGAAGCACTTTAATTCACATCGGATTTGTGTACGCCCTTTTTAAGAGTGCACATGAGTATTTGTTTTGAGTGCTTATGCTGCACTTGGAAAGAGTGTATTTGTGGGCTGAATGAGTGGTGATTTGTCCCATTTTGAGTAGGGTGAAGCTCACATCTATTGATTAAGGCTGGTCTGCTAACCTTATTGGTTGGGCTTTGTCTGATTACCTCTGCTGGTCAGGAAGGGTCATTGTGGTCAACTAGACTGAGGACTGACAAGTGGTGGCTGCCACCGAGTAGTACGGGTGAGGCGGGGGGATAAAAAACCAAAAAAGTTACTTACCTTGCTGCCGATCTGCCACCTCCCCTTGTCTCGTCCTCTTATGTTCCTGCTTGAAGCAGGAAGCACACACAGGATCCCCTAAGCCAATCACAATGCTGCAATGCGAACCGTGGTTCGGCGCTCGGACAGGGGCATGTTCCTCACCAGGCGGTGTAGTACACCCTGGTGGGAACATGTAAAGAGCGCATGACTGTTTGGTCGGCCCAAGACGGCCGGCCAAACTGTCATGCACACTTAAGTGCCCCCATCACTCCTCCCCTGCTTGCGGTGACGACAGTCAAGCTCTGATTTCAAAAAAAGGGGGAAGAAGAGGTTAAAGGTCAGGTTCACCCTCCACTGGTATATCTCGAAACAAAAAACTTGAACACGTCAAGTAAAAAGAACCTGACCAGGGTAAAGAAGGTGGTGTCAGAAACCAAACTTGATCCTGAGGAACACCAAATGAAAAGAAAGGAAGGAATTATCTCTTTCTTGAGTCCCCTCACTCACCAGGGTTTCCCCACGGTGACATGCTTCATCATAGGGGTCCTCCCAGTCCTCTACGGACTGAGGCGTGCTACAACTTGCGAGATTACGTAGGAGCACTGAAAAAATAGGGTATGTGTAGTGCAAGTGAAGGAAGTGGTGGAGTGGGATGATTTAAAATGATCAGCTAATGGGCCAAAAATAAACTTTATTGATGCTCTAAGCTGAAAAATTAAAACGGGGTGATATGCTAGAGAACCTCACTATAATGGAAAGGTGTGCCTAGCATATGATCTGGTCAACTAGTTTCGAGCTTCCCCAGCTCTTCATCAGGACTGCACTGGGACCAGCCCAGTGCCGAGAAACTTGCCACTCCAAGTTAGCCTAAATAAGGTGCAATAAGTGTGATGCCGCAACTATAAGGCATGCGTTATGGGATACATACGTAATGTACGTCCGCAATTCATTTAGTAAACAGCAACAATGTGCTTCATTGGGAACCAAACCTCACGGACCGAATGCGGTCCGTGAGGTTTGGTTCCCAATAGGTAGTAACGAGTGTGGCTTTCGACGTACAATTGTACGAGATCGTCGCACCCCCTCCGTTGACCATGAAGCACATTGTTGCTATTTACTAAATGAATTGCGGACGTACATTACGTATGTATGCCATAACGCATGCCTTATAGTTGCGGCATCACACTTATTGCACCTTATTTAGGCTAACTAGGAGTGGCAAGTTTCTCGGCACTGGGCTGGTCCCAGTGCAGTCCTGATGAAGAGCTGGGGAAGCTCAAAACTAGTTGACCAGATCATATGCTAGGCACACCTTTCCATTATAGTGAGGTTCTCTAGCATATCACCCCGTTTTAATTTTTCAGCTTAGAGCATCAATAAAGTTTATTTTTGGCCCATTAGCTGATCATTTTAAATCATCCCACTCCACCACTTCCTTCACTTGCACTACACATACCCTATTTTTTCAGTGCTCCTACGTAATCTCGCAAGTTGTAGCACGCCTCAGTCCGTAGAGGACTGGGAGGACCCCTATGATGAAGCATGTCACCGTGGGGAAACCCTGGTGAGTGAGGGGACTCAAGAAAGAGATCATTTCTTCCTTTCTTTTCATTTGGTGTTCCTCAGGATCAAGTTTGGTTTCTGACACCACCTTGACAGTCAAGCTCTGCCACGTAAACCTGCCCAACAATGGAAAAATAAAGTGTTCTCATCATTTTATTTTTCCCCTTTCCACTGCTCAAAATGCAGTGGGGTGGCGATTCCCTGCCTTAGCAATGGAGCCGCCTCTGGGACTGACTCAAAATTGCAGTGTCAGCATGGAACACAGGTGTGGTTCTAGATACAGAGAAGGGGCGCAATTATAGGAATGTCCTCTCATAGAAGACTCAGGTGAAGATAATGCTGGGTAGATACTGTGGTGATTTAGGAGATGGCATCTGTGCTGTAGTAGCGCTGCCTTTCAGTGACTTGGAATAAAGTTCCCTTGACCTAGCAGTATGCCTGTGAGAAATATACATAATTTCCTTCGCAAAAATAATGCAAAATGTCAAAACATTATAAGAAATTAGGCGTTACCGAGCAAAATGTAGTGTCAGCTCCTCACATCCAATAGAGAGGCTAGGATGCATTTCACTCTAAACTGTAGTGCACAATCACGTGTGATGTGATGCAATGCAGGCAAGTGGTCATTTTGGAGACTTAAGAAGGATCCTTGTGGCCAGAACCTGCATGCCCGCAGTTGCCTAACCCGCAAGATGCACTCAGTGCAATGCAGAGTCTTTTGATGTGCACAGCAGGGCATTGATCAAAGGGCACCCAACTCCCTGCTGATCTTGTTGTTGTAGGGAAAGCATTTTTTGATTTGCTTATAACTTTGGCTCAGTTTGACAAATTTTCGCAAAACTTTCAAAAAACAGTTTCATCCACCTCAGCTCCTAACTAGAAGATTTTGGGGTAATCCATCAAGCGGGGGCAGAGAAAAGGGGGGGAGGAGGGTCGCAAAACACATTTCCCCATTCATTTTTCTATAGGAAGATTGAAAAGCAATACCCCCCAAAACTGCTGAACGGAATTACAACAAATTTAGTAGAAAACTAGATCTTGGTCCAGAAAGTGTGTTTTTTGTGATTTGGAGTTAATTCATTGGGCACGGCTTAACACTTGAGAGGGTATCCAGGTACTGCGCTGCAGGTATCAGTTGAAGAGCCAGATCTAGTCCCTTCCTGACGTGGTCAGAGAGGGTGCAGTGTTGAGGTGGAGGGGGAGAAAGTTCCAGGCTTTGGCGCCAAGGGGAGAGAAGGATCGTCCTCTTGAGCGGCAGTGGCGGATGCTTGGTATCTGTGTGAGTGTGGGAGGGGAAAATCCTGGGAGTTTGGTGGGAATGCAGGCAGTGGTTCATGTAGTCTGATCCTTGGTCATGGTGGGCTTTGTGGGCATGAGTCAGAAGCTTGAATTGAGATCTCTTCTGGGTGGGGAGACAGTGAAGGTCCTTCAGGTGCTGGGTGATGTGGGTCCTCTTAGGCAGGTTGAGGATCAGCCTGGCAGATGCGTTCTGGATCGTTTGGAGTCTCTGCTTGAGTTCAGTGGTGGTGCCTGCATAGAGTGCATTGCTGTAGTCCAATCGACTGGAGATGAGGGCCTGTATCACGGTTTTCCTGGTGCTGACAGGGACCACCTGCAAACTTTGTGGAGCGTGTGGAAGCAAGCTGAGGAGAAGGCTTTTTTAACCTGACGTTTCATGGAGAGTTTGCTGTTCAGGATGATGCCGAGGCTGCAGGAGTGGTCTTTTGGCGCAAGGGTAGGTTCGAGCTCCCCTGGCCACCAGGAGTCATTCCAGATGGCTGTGTGTCTGCTGAAGATCAGAACTTCAGTTTTGTCCGTGGTGAGCTTTAGGCAGTTGTCCTTCATCCAGGCAGAGACATTCTTCATACGGTTGTGGAAGTTGGTCTTTGTCAAAGTGTGGACCACTGAGAGTGAGAGGACAAGTTGGGTATCGTCTGCATAGGAGATGATGTTTATGTCGTGCGATCTGACAATGTCTGGGAGTTGTGTCATGTAGATGTTGAAGAGGGTAGGGCTGAGGGATGAGCCTTGGGATATGCTGCAGATGGTTTACTTGGGTTGTGAGGTGAAGGGACGGAGGCGGACTCTCTGGGTGAGTCCCGTGAGGAAGGGTGCCATTTTACTGCAAAATTGTGGCGGTTCACTTTAAAAAAAAAAAAGGCAGGTCAGGGGGAGTAGGGGTGGCATACTCAGAGTTTTAGGGGAGGGGGAGTGCAGCCCCGCTACCTAAGTCTCTGTGAGGCCCCAGGGACCACATCCCATAGGCCATTTGAAATTACAGGGAAGGGGGCACGCAGCCCCCCTTCATCGAGCCTCTATGAGGCCCTGGGGACTCCATCCCCCAGTGCCATTTTACAATATAGAAGAGGAGGCATGAACCCATTCTCTCGAGCCATATTCTTACAAGTGAGGGGGTGTTGGACCCCCATCCCTGAGATGAGGTCTGCCCTGGGGACCTCAACCCCTGGTACTTTGCAGTGTCCCGGAGTCCCCATTCCCCAGGACACTGTAGTTTCCTCCCTGGGACAATCAACTTTTCTTATAATCGTATTTACATGACCTGGCATCGTATAAGGAAGCATAAACCCATTCACAGACACTCCTCTACATATTTGTTATGTATATACTATGTCATGCATATATATGTAATGCATAAACATACATGTACATAACAGTTTTTATTTTTATAAATATATATGTATTTGCACACACTCAAACATATATACATACCTTTTTCATACAGATAGGTATGAAAAAAGGAAGCAGGGAACTCTGGGTAGTTCCCAAGTGTAGATGGAGTGCAGCTCCTTTATATGGAGAACCCTACACCAACACCGACACTCTGAATCAGCTCATATCAAATATCTGTCTTTTAGCAGAGTTTTTAAGCATAGGGTTAGCACAGTACCATTCATGCCAAGCTAGAAAGTGACAAAGCCTTTGTCATTTTTAGAGCAAAGTCTTTAAGCTTAGGATTAGCAAACGCCATCCAAGCCAAGCTGATAAATGACAAAACACGTTTACCACTCTAGGCATAGTATTGCAGCTTTGTATTGGTGAAATATCATCCAAGCCAAGCTGGAAGCAATAAAAACCTCCCCTGACGTGTTTCACCAGTGGTGGCTCCCCCACCAAGATGGAAGAGCTTTGTCCCACTGCTCTCCGAGTAGTGTAAAAGAAAAAAAGAAAATGACACTAACACAACATTAATAACATTACGTTATTCTCATTTTATTTTTATTATGGAGCCAAGTTAGGGATGGACAGCACTGGGCTATGTGATGTCGGAGCAGGGAAGAGGAGAAGTGGTGGGCATTGTAAATGTGCATGACAAAGGTGGCCGGCCAAACCGCCATGCACACTTTGCATTTTTTCACCTGTACAGCTGGGTGGAGGACTGATGCAGGCTTCCAGTCCCTGTCTGAGCACCGAACCAGGGCGCTCAGATCAATCCCAGCGCTTCTCTCATGCTGAGAATAGTATTTCCAGCCTTGAGAGAAGCACTGGGATTGTCATCTTGGAGCTTGATCACTGTGCACCAGCTGCTGGAGTCGAGAATCAGGAGAGAGATCCGAGGCGGCGGCTGCCGCCGGAGCGGCAGATAAGTACAATTTCATTTATTTATGCTTCTGTGTCTCACTTTAGTTAAAGCTCATCAGAGAGGTATAGCTTTGTCCAGAAACCAGGGAGCACCCAGAATAACTCAAGAAAATACCCTTGCAGGCTTACGGTGCCAACGAAAATATGCAAAAGAGGAAGCAGACAACTCAAGGTGGTTCCCAAGTTTAGGAGGAAATCAGCTCCATTATATGGAACACCCTACAACACCACCGACGCTCTGAATCTGAGTTTTTAATCATAAAATGAGCACACTGCCATCCACATCGAGCTAGAAAGTGACAAAGCATTTTGACATTTTTACAGCAAAGTTTTTAAGCATAAGATTAGCAAATACCTTCCACGCTGAGCTAAAAAATGACAGCCTTTTAACACACTAGGCACAGTATTACAGCTTTGGAATAAACACATCAAAAAAATTGTTAGATATTTATTGCAAAAATATATTAGAATTAGTTTAATACAAGTCAGTTATATAAAAAGAAAAATTAGAGTTGCTCGGGATGTGGATATACATGCTAAAAGATTCAAATATCTTGAAGGATTGCAACAAATAAACAAGTTGCCATAAATATCCCTGTTCTGCTTGTCAGTGTGAAACTAGGAAATAGAGCACAAGAAAGAAAAGCCACCTTTGTGTTTGTTCTTTCAACAGGTTCTTTAATTAAGCTCTGTGACCTGACCTGCCTTTCCCCCTGCTGCTGGCTCTGGCAGCAGGAGTTGTGATGTCAGAACTCAACTATAATAAGTTATTACAGTTGAATGGCTACTGACTGGGTGTGTCGCAAGTTGCATATGATAAAGAAATCAGAGATGCGATTCTATACAGATATTGCTGAATCCCAATACTATGAAAATCCAACACTCTCCGATGGCCAGATGACACTGTTGATATTGTCAATGCGTGTGAGGCAATTCAACAAGTACTGGCAAAGCCAAAACATGAGAAGCAGTGAGCAGCAGAAGAGCCACATTCTGCATGAGGAGCAGAGCGGCCAACATACAGGGGTGCTGAATGGTCTGGGGAAGTGGGAAAAGGTCAAGGCCATAACCACAGGGGACCACTGAAAGTTCTATCCTATCACAAAAGGCAATGTACAAATAACAGAAAAACAGAGTAAACCTCCACTAATTGCTGTGAATGTAACCCCTTCGATGCTCATGACGGACCGGTTCCGTCATGAGCATCGGTTGGGGGAACCGCTCCGTCATGAGCACAGCCCCTGGGGGAAGCGCTGGTGCTCCCGCCCTGGGGCATCGATCGTGCCCCCACAGAGGGGGATGGCAGCAGAAGAGTTTCCGCTGCCACCCCCGAGCCCCCCCACGCTTCCTGATGACGTCAGCGCGCACAGCGCGCGCCGATGTCATCAGGAAGTGTAGGACGCACTGGAATTCATTTCTTCCAGCGCGTCCAACAGGAGCAGGTAGGTGTTTGGCTCCGGTGTGGCGGGGGGGGGAGGGAGGAGTTGCGAGGCCTTGAGGCATCGGGGGAGAGGAAGAGTATTTCCTCTCCCCTGATGTCTCAATGCTGGGCATTCCTGCTCCACGATCGCGCACAGCGTCGCGATCGTGGAGCAGGGATGCCCCACTAGACACCAGGGATGTGTTTTTCGTTATTTGGGAAGCAACCCCTTGGGCAAGGGTCGCTTCCTAGGCGGCCAAAATAATTAGAAGACTTTTCTGTCCCCCCTGGGGGCAGATCGGTCGTCTTTCTGCCCGTTTCTGCCCCCAGGGGGGGCAGAAAAGCCCACTAGACACCAGGGATGTCTTTTTCTTTATGTAGGAAGCGACCCCTTGGGCAAGGGTCGCTTCCTTTGCGGCCTAATTATTTAGAAGACTTTTCTGCCCCCCCTGGGGGCAGATTGGTCGTCTTTCTGCCCCTAGGGGGGGCAGAAAAGCCCACTAGACACCAGGGATGTATTTTTTCTGCATGAGGAAGCGACCCCTTGGGCAAGAGTCGCTTCCTTTGGGGCATAAATAATGGGAAGACTTTTCTGATCGGTCGTCTTTCTGTCCATTTCTGCTCCCGGGGGGGGGGGGGCAGAAAAGCCCACTAGACACCAGGGATGTCTTCTTTTTTATTTAGGAAGCGACCCCTTGGGCAAGGGTCGCTTCCTTTGGGGTATAAATAATGGGAAGACTTTTCTGCCCCCCCTGGGGGCAGATCGGTCGTCTTTCTGTCCGTTTCTGCTCCCAGGGGGGGCAGAAAAGCCCACTAGACACCAGGGATGTATTTTTCTGCATGAGGAAGCGACCCCTTGGCAAAAATCGTTTGCATTTGTGCTCGATGTGTATTTTGTTGTCTTGTGAGTAATTTTTTTTTTTTCTACTTTCTAGTTGGATATCGTTGGTTTTTGCTGTGCCACTGCAAAGTAGGTTCTGGTGAGTGTAGCTGTCTCTTGTAATTGAATTCTATAGTTTATGAGTACATTGATCATTGTGATAAACGTACACATTTCTTTACTTACTTGGTTTGCACATTGTTGGTTGTTGTTGACTTGTTTGTGCAGTCTTCAATCTTAGTAAGTATAATGGCTAGCCGCAGGATTACTGCTCAGCAGGTTGTTGGTTTGCTGTTTGAGTCTTCCTCTGACCATGGTTCAGAGACTGACTCTGCATCTGAGGGAGAGGAGGCAGGGGACGATTCTGGCAGTGATTTTTCTCTCCGTATGGAGTCATCGGATGATGAAGATACTCTTAGTGCGGATGAAGTGCCTGTGTTAGAGGAGGAGACTGATGTGCCGATAGTGCGGCAAGAGGCATCTGGGCTGCAGCCTGGGGCTGCAAGGCTTCCCGTTGGTGTAGTGCGGCAAGAGGCTTCTGGGCTGCAGCCTGCGGCTGCAAGGCTTCCCGTTGGTGTAGTGCGGCAAGAGGCATCTGGGCTGCAGGCTGGGGCTGCAAGGCTTCCCTTTGAAAGTGATGACCTCTGGGTTGCCCCTGGCATGGTGCAGACGGCATTGCCAGAGTTTACTGGTGTTCCAGGGTCTAGAGTGAATACTGAAAACTTTTTGCCGGTAAATTTTTTTCAGTTGTTTATGGACGATGTGTTTTTGACAAGAGATTGTTGAGCAGACTAATTTGTATGCCGAACAGTTTTTGAGGGACAACAGTGCCAGTCTTAAGCCACACTCTAGAGCTACCCAGTGGACTCCCACAAATGTTGAAGAGATGAAGAAGTTCATGGGTTTAACTTTTTTGATGGGCTTGCTAAGGAAGCCATCAATGTCTTCATATTGGTCTAGCAGTCCCTTGATGGCAACGTCTATTTTTCCGGCAGTCATGAGTCGTGACAGGTATTTGCTTCTGCTTCGGATGATGCATTTTGTTGATAATGGTTTAGCGTTGCCACAAGATCACCCTGAGTGTGACCGTCTTTTTAAGATTAGGCCTGTCCTTGATCACTTTGTTGATCGATTTTCTGAGATTTATGCCCCTGGGAAAGAAATTGCAGTGGATGAGTCTTTGGTGTTGTTCAAGGGCCGCTTGGTTTTTAGGCAATACATTCCTAGTAAGAGGGCACGCTATGGAATAAAGCTGTATATGCTGTGTGACAGTAGGACTGGATATGTGTCTAATTTCAGGGTGTACACCGGTAAGGAATCTAGGATTAACCTCCCTGGTTGTCCGTCCACTTTTGGAGTGACTGAGAAAATTGTTTGGGAACTTGGTAGAGGATTTTTTAACAAAGGCCACCATTTATATGTAGATAACCTCTACACTGGTGTGCGGTTGTTCAGGGAATTGGCCAAAGTGGACACTGTTGCTTGTGGCACAATCCGCTCTAACCGTAAAGGTTTCCCAAAATAACTTGTTTGTCAAAAGCTTGTGCGGGGACAGTGCAGTGCGTTGCGTTGCCAGGAGCTTCTTGCTGTGAAGTTTTCAGACAGGAGAGATGTCTACATGCTGACTACCATCCATGATGAAAGCACTGCACCTGTGACTGTTTGGGGTCAGGTCGCTGAAGCGCGCAAACCTGTGTGCATTTTAGACTACAATAGGCACATGGGTGGTGTTGACAGAGTAGATCAGAGGTTGGAACCTTACACTGCTCTTCGTAAGGCTTACATTTGGTACAAGAAGTTGGCTATCCATCTTTTCCACTTGGCAATGTTTAATGCTTTTGTTGTGTTCCAGGATTCTTGCCCTGAGTCAAAGATGACTTTTGCTAAGTTTCAGGAGTCTGTAATAGGCAGCCTTGTTGTAGTGGAACAGGCAAGTGTTCCTAGAGTTGGAGTGGTGGAGGATGTTGCTAGATTGAAAGATCGCCACTTTCCAGATCACATTCCTCCCACACCCTCAAAAGATTTTCCCAGTAGGAGATGTAGAGTCTGTTGGCGAAGAGGTACGCGGAAGGAGAGTCGTATGTACTGCCCCGACTGTCCTTCTCAACCTGCACAGTGTCTCCCTGCTTGTTTTAGAGCGTACCACACACAAAAGAATTATTGGGAGCATTTATGAGTGGTAAAGTGAACTGCCTGGTCTGTATTCTTTGGATAATTTGATTCTGTTTCAAGGTTGGTGTTAGTGCAATGTATTTAGTTGCTGATTTTCTGTTAGAAGATTTGTATCTATTTGCGATTTGTTTGTGTTTTTATTTTTTTCTAAAAAAATCCTAAATGTGATGGCAGTGTGTGTAGGCTTGCGCTTGGCTGTTGGCGTGTGTGGACTAGCACTTGGTTGGTGGTGTGCGTGGAATGGTGCTTGGCTGGTGGTGTGCGTGGACTGGCGGTGTGCATGGACTGGCGGTGTGCGTGGACTGGTGCGTGGCTGGTGGTGTGCGTGGACTGGAGCTTGGCTGGCAGTGTGCGTGGAATGGTGCTTGGCTGGCGGTGTGCGTGGACTGGTACTTGGCTGGCGGTGTGCGTGGACTGGTGGTGTGTGCGGACTGGTGCTTGGCTGGTGGTGTCCGTGGACTGGAGCTTGGCTGGTGGTGTGCGTGGACTGGAGCTTGGCAGGCAGTGTGCGTGGAATGGTGCTTGGCTGGCAGTGTGCGTGGACTGGTACTTGGCTGGCGGTGTGCGTGGACTGGTGGTGTGTGCGGACTGGTGCTTGGCTGGAGGTGTCCGTGGACTGGAGCTTGGCTGGCAGTGTGCGTGGATTGGCGATTGGCTGCCGGTGTGCCTGGACTGGCGATTGGCTGGAGGTGTGCCTGGACTGGCGCTTGGCTGGCGGTGTGCCTGGACTGGCGCTTGGCTAGCGGTGTGCGTGGACTGGCGCTCTGCTAGTGGTGTGTGTGGACTGGCGCTCTGCTAGCGGTGTGTGTGGACTGGAGCTCGGCTGGCTGTGTGTGAGTAGTGACTTTCTGCTGGTCACTACACACACTGCTAGCTGAGTGCCACTCCACGCAATCCATCAGCATGTGTAGTTGCTGTGTCTGGATTGTGGGCGTGTGAAAGTGATGGGCCCTTGAATGGCGCTGTGTGCTGGTAAGAGTTTTGTTATGTGATGGGCCCGCGGCTGGCGGTGTGAATGGTTTTGTATGTCTCACACGTATGAAAGGTGTATGAATGGCCTGTAAAGAGGTTGGTGCCTTGTCGTGGCTTTACAGCTCACGAGCTGTGAGTCAATGGTTCAGTTTCTCGCCCTTTCAATTATTACCAGTGCATTTCATGTTTTGTGAAATCACTTGCTAATACAATTGTATCTACTGAACCATCACTCACCCTCGTGCCAAATCCAACCAGTATGTGTGTGTGCTTGCGGATTAGATGGCTGTGCAGTAATATTTGTCTTTCTGAAGCAGGGTGTACCTTGTCCCTTTTTGGTGAATTTTGTAATGTGTTGCTTTTGTACCTGGTGGTGCGAATGGTCTTGTTTGTATCACGTATGAAAGGTGTGTGAATGGCCTGTAAAGTGGTTGGTGCCTTGACGTGGCTTTACAGCTCACGAGCTGCGAGTCATTGGTTTAGTTTTTTGTGAATTTAATTATTGACAGTGCATTTCATTTTTGTGAAATCTCTAGTTAATAAAATTTAATACACTGAACCATGACTCGCCCTCGTGCCAAATCCAACCAGTATGTGTGTGTGTTTGAGGATTAGATGGTTGTGCAGCAATCTTTGTCTTTAGTTTCTCTGCCAAGGTACACTTTCCATGTAAGAATAACCCACCAACTGTAGATATTGTCGAAAACCCATGGGAGTTCATGGTGATGTCTCTCTTGTGAATTCAAAAAGTTTTTTTTTATCCCCAATGTCCTGCAAACCTCAAAATGTCTGCCACATTTTCTTTGCAATTTTATTCCAAAATTCTCACGCTGTAGGAACAATAGTTAATCTGGTTTTGCAAGGGGGGTCACTTTGGTTTTTGGCCCGGTGCTCAGCGGCCATCTAGGGAAACCTACCAAACCCACACATTTCTGAAAACTAGACACCCGGCAGCTTCCAGGGAGGTATGGCTTGCGTGGATCCCCCAACGTTTACTTACCCAGAATCCCCTGCAAACCTCAATTTTAGCTGAAAAAATCACTTTTTTCACACATTTTGGGGTGGGAAAGTTGTGGCATCACCGGGCTCACACAAATTTACCACCACCCAGCATTCCCCCAGGTCTCCCGGTAAAAATGGTGCCTCACTTGTGTGGTAGGCCCAAGTACCTGCGGCAGGCAAGGGCCCAAAACGTAGTGAGGTGACATCAAAATGGCCTATCGCAAAACCACCTGGTTTTGCAAGGGTGTCACTTTGGTTTTTGACCCGGTACTCGGCAGCCATCTAGGGAAACCTACCAAACCCACACACTTCTGAAAACTAGACACCCGGCGGCTTCCAGGGAGGTATGGCTTGCATGGATCCCCCAACGTTTCCTTACCCAGAATCCCCTGCAAACCTCAATTTTAGCTGAAAAAACTCACTTTTTTCATACATTTTGGGGTAGGATAGTTGTGGCATCACCGGGCTCACACAAATTTACCACCCCCCAGCGTTTCCCCAGGTCTCCCAGTAAAAATGGTGCCTCACTTGTGTGGGAGGCCCAAGTACCCGCGGCAGGCAAGGGCCCAAAACATAGTGAGGCGACATCAAAATGGCCTATCGCAAGACCACCTGGTTTTGCAAGGGGGGTCACTTGGGTTTTTGGCCCGGTGCTCGGCGGCCATCAAGGGAAACCTACCAAACCCACACATTTCTGAAAACTAGACACCTGGCGGCTTCCAGGGAGGTATGGCTTGCATGGATTCCCCAACGTTTCCTTACCCAGAATCCCCTGCAAACCTCAATTTTAGCTGAAAAAAATTGCTTTTTTCACACATTTTGGGGTGGGAAAGTTGTGGCATCACCGGGCTCACACAAATTTACCACCACCCAGCGTTCCCCCAGGTCTCCTGGTAAAAATGGTGCCTCACTTGTGTGGGAGGCCCAAGTACCCGCGGCAGGCAAGGGCCCAAAACGTAGTAAGGTGACATCAAAATGGCCTATCGCAAAACCACCTGGTTTTGCAAGGGGGGTCCCTTTGGTTTTTGACCCGGTGCTGGCCCGGTGCTCGGCGGCCATCAAGGGAAACCTACCAAACCCACACATTTCTGAAAACTAGACACCTGGCGGCTTCCAGGGAGGTATGGCTTGCATGGATTCCCCAACGTTTCCTTACCCAGAATCCCCTGCAAACCTCAATTTTAGCTGAAAAAATTGCTTTTTTCACACATTTTGGGGTGGGAAAGTTGTGGCATCACCGGGCTCACACAAATTTACCACCACCCAGCGTTCCCCCAGGTCTCCTGGTAAAAATGGTGCCTCACTTGTGTGGGAGGCCCAAGTACCCGCGGCAGGCAAGGGCCCAAAACGTAGTAAGGTGACATCAAAATGGCCTATCGCAAAACCACCTGGTTTTGCAAGGGGGGTCCCTTTGGTTTTTGACCCGGTGCTGGCCCGGTGCTCGGCGGCCATCAAGGGAAACCTACCAAACCCACACATTTCTGAAAACTAGACACCTGGCGGCTTCCAGGGAGGTATGGCTTGCATGGATTCCCCAACGTTTCCTTACCCAGAATCCCCTGCAAACCTCAATTTTAGCTGAAAAAAATTGCTTTTTTCACACATTTTGGGGTGGGAAAGTTGTGGCATCACCGGGCTCACACAAATTTACCACCACCCAGCGTTCCCCCAGGTCTCCTGGTAAAAATGGTGCCTCACTTGTGTGGGAGACCCAAGTACCCGCGGCAGGCAAGGGCCCAAAACGTAGTGAGGTGACATCAAAATGGCCTATCGCAAAACCACCTGGTTTTGCAAGGGGGGTCCCTTTGGTTTTTGACCCGGTGCTCGGCGGCCATCTAAGGAAACCTACCAAACCCACACATTTCTGAAAACTAGACACCCGGCGGCTTCCAGGGAGGTATGGCTTGCGTGGATCCCCCAACGTTTCCTTACCCAGAATCCCCTGCAAACCTCAATTTTAGCTGAAAAAAATTTGGTAAATTTGTGTGAGCCCGGTGATGCCACAACTTTCCCACCCCAAAATGTGTGAAAAAAATGATTGTTTAGCAAAAATTGAGGTTTGCAGGGGATTCTGGGTAAGGAAACGTTGGGGAATCCACGCAAGCCATATCTCCTTGGAAGCCGCGGGTGTCTAGTTTTCAGAAATGCATGGGTTTTGTAGGTTTCCCTAGATGGCCGCCGAGCACCGGGCCAAAAACCCAAGTGACCCCCCTTGCAAAACCAGGTGGTTTTGCGATAAGCCATTTTGATGTCGCCTCACTACGTTTTGGGCCCTTGCCTGCCGCGGGTACTTGGGCCTCCTACACAAGTGAGGCACCATTTTTACCGGGAGACCTGGGGGAACGCTGGGTGGTGGTAAATTTGTGTGAGCCCGGTGATGCCACAACTTTCCCACCCCAAAATGTGTGAAAAAAGTGATTTTTTCAGCAAAAATTGAGGTTTGCAGGGGATTCTGGGTAAGGAAACGTTGGGGGATCCATGCAAGCCATACCTCCCTGGAAGCCGCCGGGTGTCTAGTTTTCAGAAATGTGTGGGTTTGGTAGGTTTCCCTAGATGGCCACCGAGCACCGGGTCAAAAACCCAAGTGAGCCCCCGTGCAAAACCAGGTGGTTTTGCGATAGGCCATTTTGATGTCGCCTCACTACGTTTTGGGCCCTTGCCTGCCGCGGGTACTTGGGCCTCCTACACAAGTGTGGCTCCATTTTTACCGGGAGACCTGGGGGAACGCTGGGTGGTGGTAAATTTGTGTGAGCCTGGTGATGCCACAACTTTCCCACCCCAAAATGTGTGAAAAAAGTGATTTTTTTCAGCAAAAATTGAGGTTTGCAGGGGATTCTGGGTAAGGAAACTTTGGGGGATCCACGCAAGCCATACCTCCCTGGAAGCCGCCGGGTGTCTAGCTTTCAGAAATGCATGGGTTTGGTAGGTTTCCCTAAGTGCCGGCAGGGCTAGGGTTCAAAAACTACAGCTCGTCACTTTGCCAAAAAAGGGTCATTTTTCACTGCAAAATTGAGGTGTGACCACGTTGCGTTTTGCGCCGTTTCCTGTCGCGGGCACTATGCCGACCCGCACAAGTGAGGTACCATTTTTCTCGTAGGACTTTGGGGAACGCGGGGTGGTTGGAAATTTGTGGATCCACGCAGATTCCAGAACTTTCCATCACAGAAATGTTGGGAAAATGTGTTTTTTTGGTCACTTTTTTACGTTTGCAAGGAATTCTGGGTAACAGACCATAGTGGGAGGCAGTCAAGTCACCCCATCCTGGATTCCCCTGGGTGTCTAGTTTTCAAAAATGTATAGGTTTGCTAGGTTTCCCTAGGTGCCGGCAGGGCTAGGGTTCAAAAACTACAGCTTGTCACTTTGCCAAAAAAGGGTCATTTTTCACTGCAAAATTGACGTGTGACCACGTTGCGTTTTGCGCCGTTTCCTGACGCGGGCACTATGCCGACCCGCACAAGTGAGGTACCATTTTTCTCGTAGGACTTTGGGGAACGCGGTTTGGGTGGAAATTTGTGGATCCACGCAGATTCCAGAACTTTTCATCACAGAAATGTGGGTAAAATGTTTTTTTTTGTCAATTGTTTACGTTTGCAAGGGATTCTGGGTAACAGACCATGGTGGGAGGCAGTCAAGTCACCCCATCCTGGATTCCCCTGGTTGTCTAGTTTTCAAAAATGTATAGGTTTGCTAGGTTTCCCTAAGTGCTGGCAGGGCTAGGGTTCAAAAACTACAGCTCGTCACTTTGCCAAAAAAGGGTCATTTTTCACTGCAAAATTGAGGTGTGACCACATTGCGTTTTGCGCCGTTTCCTGTCGCGGGCACTAGGCCGACCCACACAAGTGAGGTACCGTTTTTCTCGTAGTACTTTGGGGAACGTGGGGTGGGTGGAAATTTGTGGATCCACGCAGATTCCAGAACTTTCCATCACAGAAATATGGGGAAAATGTGTTTTTTTGTCAATTTTTTACGTTTGCAAGGGATTCTGGGTAACAGACCATGGTGGGAGGCAGTCAAGTCACCCCATCCTAGATTCCCCTGGGTGTCTTGTTTTCAAAAATGTATAGGTTTGCTAGGTTTCCCTAGGTGCCGGCAGGGCTAGGGTTAAAAAACTACAGCTAGACTCTTCGCAAAAAAAGTGTAAATTTTCAGTGTGAAAATGTGGTGTGTTCACCTTAGGTTTTGAGCCACTTCCTGTCGTGGGCACTATGCCTACCCACACAAGTGAGGTACCATTTTTATCGGGAGACTTAGGGTAGTTCAGTTTTGTAAAGCAACTGTTATTACCTATTGATTTTTGATGCATTTCTCCCTTCCAAATGAAAGACATTGTGTAAAAAAAAAGTCATTTTGAAAAATGACCAATAATTGTCATGCAAGTATGAGTATTCCCAATTTCGAAAATGTCCAAATATGCACTGTTTCTAAACTCTGTAATTTGTTCCCATTTCAGAAATACATAGGTGTCTTTCATACCGATTTTTCCATGTATACATTTTCCCACAATAATTGCTATATACTCGGAACAAAAAAAAAACCATTACAAAATGCTGCTCAGTTTTTTACTCTGGGTTCGTTGGGCTCTTGGTGAACCTACAAGTCCTATATATCCCCACAACCAGGAAGGTCCACCGGATGTAATGGTACATTGCTTTCAAAGAGATGTCATAATTCGAAGAAGTTACAGGTGAAAACGTTGACTCAAAAGGCTGCTTTTTTCAACAAATTTTTAATTTTTCCTATATTTACCTGTTAGTTTCTATAAAGAAACCTTGATGGATCTACACAAATGACCCCTTGCTGAATTCAGAATTTTGTCTACTTTTCAAAAATGTATAGCTGTCCAGGATCCATTATTGCTTTTCTACCCATTTCTACCATTATCTGGAAGGAGGTTGAAAGCACAAAAAATAGGAAAAATAGGGTATGTCCCAGAAAAATGTCAAAACTGTGTAAAAAATGTTGGATTGCTGACAAAAATCTGTCATTCCCTAAAAAGCTGGAGAAATTGTGATTTCAGTCCCATAAACCCTTTTTTGATATCATTTGCAGAGAAAAACCCAGACGCTTTCATTTGCAGCCACTGTTCCCCATTTTTCACAAAAATAACAAAGTGTTGCTGTATTTTGACTAATTTCTGGGAACCCTCTAGGAGAATCCACAAACCCTGGGTACCTTTAGAATCCTCATGATGTTGGAAGAAAAGGACGCAAATTTGGCATGGATACCTAATGTGGTCAAAAAGTTACAGGGGCCTAAGCACGCACTACCCCAAATAGCCCAAAAAAGGCTTAGCACAGGAGGGGGAAAGGCCTACAGCGAAGGGGTTAAAAGCAGCCCACCCAAACAATGGCAAATCTTGAAAAATGGCAACAGGCAATGCTTAAATGGGGCTGACCAAGAGTCGACTCACTGTACTGTATGTTTTCTGAATATAGAATTGTATTGGTGACATGATTTGCTTGTCTGTAGGTGACCTCAGACCTGGAAACACCTACCTCTCATGTGTAAAAGCTGCAATGTAAAATCCTGCAAGTCCCCTATGTGACGTGGGAATGAGGAGACACAATGTATGCTCTTGTTTTCCATTGGTGTCCAAGGGCCTCAGATACTAAAAGATACTACGTCAATCCCATTTGAATAATCAAGTCATCCCCTTTACACACCAAACTCTGCAAGGACAGGGAGAGATAGCAGTTAATGCACAGTTTACTTTTAAATTTACCTTGTCAAGTGTTTTTATTTGCAAGATAACTGTGATGCATTTTTGTTATCTGTTTCATTGATTTTATGATTTGTGAGCATAACAGTCTTCAGGTGCTGCAAATACGTGTATGTTCACACATTGTGTCATGTCTTTCCTTTTGGGCTGACAGTGCCTTCCTGTGTTGTACATCGATATTGTTATTCACTCATTATCTATTGCCTGTCCTGCACTCGAAGAGATGGCTGCATTGTTATAGTTTCTAGTTATTTAAAACCACAACAATAACCAAAGCAGTTACAAACTGCTTAAAACAGAGCAGAGTCTATCATATCACAGTCAATCAATTCAGAGCAGACATATGCCAGTTCAATACCTCATACAAATGCTAAGTCATTTCAAGATTCAAATAAATGTAAAATCCTGATGTGTTAGGCAAACTTTAAGAAAAAGAAGGCCCTGTTCAGCTCAAGCGGTCCCTTGACCACATTCAGTCCGAAAGATAAAGTGCAGTGTTCTATAAAATAATCTCAAACTATGGCAGGAATACAGAATAAAAAACTTTCAACAGAGAGAAAATTTGACAAATAGGGCCCTAGCACAGTTCATGCCAGTATCCCTACGGTAACCATTGAGTCCAAGGGTTAAGATCGCTGGAGAGCCTATCCTGGGGTCAGGGCAAGGGCCATCTTCAAGGTGCATCGTGCAGTTTCATTAGGATTGGATAGCTAGCCAGGTTTGAAAAGAGCATTTAAAAATATCCAGGGGTCTATCAGGTCAAACTCGCACTGGTCCTGTCTAGCATGAAAGTGCATTTTTATATTTTGAAATTTGATTTGTACAAATCCGTTACACATTGATTTCAATGGACTCCCATTCAAAAACGAAAGTGATTTAGGGCCATATGTAGGAAGCCTAATACCGGTCGGTAACGGCCGATTTTCGGTAAATATACCGTTACCGACCGGTATTTAGGCTTTTGCTATGTAGGGGGATCATTTCAGGATTCGGTAATTTACCGAATCGGTAAAATTACCGAATCGGTAAAATTACCGAATCGGTAATTTTACCGATTCGCTAAATACCGAATCCTGAAATGAGATGTAGGGGGAGTGTGTCGTGGGTGTGGGGATTCGTTATTTACCACCAACTAAAAGATGGTGGTAAATGACGAATAGGTGTAAAAAAGCATTTTTGTGCACTTTGAAGTGTGCAATGTGGCAGACATACATGCCCTTAGGGCATGTATGTGTGCCACATGTGCACACATGGACGAATCAGGGGTGCAACAGGGTGTCAATGTGACACCCTGCCACCCATGATGATGCCTCCCCCATTACCGATTCGGTATTTACCGATTCGGTAATGGGAACTGGCTTCCCATTCATTCCTATGGGCCTCCAGGCCCATAGGAATGAATGGGAAGCCAGTTGCCATTACCGATTACCGAATCGGTAAATACCGATTCTAAAATACCGACACTTACCGATTCGGTATTTTTCTACCTACATTACATTTACCGATTCATAAATACCGAATCGGTAAAATTCGGTATTTAAGAATCGGTAAATGTAATTTACCTACATATGGCCCTTAGTGCTGAAATGCGCCTACCATACTGAACCACCACTGGTCATGGCCAGAGTGGGACAACAAGGCTGTTGGCCGGTGATTTAAGTGCACAGTGCGAGCTCGTCGGGCATAGGACGTCCGATAGTAAGGTGCGCTGCACAAGTGCGATTGACGGCAGACAGGCGCAGAAGGAGCTATTCCTAGGCTAACGTCCAGTGGGGGCAAGCAGACAGGCGCAGAAGGAGCTATTCCTAGGCTAACGTCCAGTGGGGGCAAGCAGACAGGTGCAGAAGGAGCTACTCCTAGGCTAACCTCCAGTGGGGGCAAGCAGACAGGCGCAGAAGGTGCTATTCCGAGGCTAACGTCCAGTGAGGGCAAGCAGACAGGCGCAGAAGGTGCTATTCCTAGGCTAACGTTCAGTGGGGGCAAGCAGTCTGCCATTTTAACAGTCCGAGGGACTTGTGTTCAATCACTTAAGAGCTTCCCTAAGGAATGTCACACACCTGGCTGAAAGCTGTGCATCTGCACCACTCAAACATGCAGTAAGGGCCTTATTACATTGTTTTATGCCCAAATGGCGGAATATTGGCTTTAACCAGTTGCATCCTAAATTTTTTAAACAAGGGCAGAGACAAACAGTATACATAAAACATGCCTGTCTAAAGTTGCATAGTCAACAGTTATGATCAGATGACCCTTTTTGGCGCCCAAATTTGTATGCTTTTAATTGAATTAGCCCACATCTGAGACTCATAAGTTATTTTTTTTAAATCGAGTTTCCTCTACCTGGATTGGTATGAAGCTTTTCCGTGGTCTTGGTTTAAAAGCATACATAGATCTGCATGAGCCATTCGCACTGGTTCTTATCTGTCCTCTTCTCTCGATATTATTTTTGCATTTGTGGCTATAATTTTGGAAGTTAGCTTTGGCGAAAGGTTTTGTTCGAATATGCCGTGCGTGCCCAAAAGTTCTATTGAGTTCTTCACATAAGATTCTCTTTGGAGCTTGTAATCCTGAATGCCTAGCCATATCAGTTCTTTAAGGGATCATTTAGGGGCCAGCTTAAGTTTGACATAGTAGCCTAGGCACCGAGATTTCGACATCACTGATTGTTTGTATAGGCATCCGGGAGTAGGAAAAGGCGCCTGTAGCATCAGGTTTGAGCTTTGTCCAGCCAAGTTGCAATATGATCTTTGTGTATTAGAGAGCCATAGATTAAGGTTGGCATAAACTTGACATCAATTACTTTGCAAGTGCCTGTGAGGTCTGGGCCATGCTACTTTGCTGCCAATTTTTTAAAGCTCGAGATCATAGACAAAGAATTGTCTTTAATCCTGGAAAGCTATGTTGAATGCTATTCCTGCTGGTTGAAATAGATACCTAGGCACTTTAAGTGTGATGCTGGTTCCAAATGTACATCATCCATGACACATTTAAATTTATTAGAAGTCTTAGTATTCCTGTCTACACAGACCATGATCTTGGTTTTGGAATGGGTAACTGATCATTTGTTTTCCTAGCAGTATGCTGAGAGTAGCGTATCATCCGCATACTGAAGACAATGTAAGTGGGTGCCTCAAATTTGCAGGTGAATACACAGGCTACTTCTAGTGTATCGTTTATTTCAGACGAGTAAAGATTTTAAAAAAGAGGGGCTGATATGCATCCCTGTTTTACCCCAGTGTTGGTCCAGATCTTGTTCATTGTGACCGTTTGCCGATATTTTCACTCTCACCCAAGACTTGGAGTAAAGGCTCCTAATAGCTCTTGGTAGATTTTTTTCTGGGATACCCCAGTTCTACAACTTCTGCCAGAAGTCTCGTTCTGTCCACTTTATCAAATGTACTGGTGAAATCGATGGATGCTATATACAGAGGTGATGTGGCTTTGATATCTATCAATCAATCAATCAGGGGGATTGTAAGCATGCTACTCACCCGTGAGGGTCTCAAGGCGCTGGGGGGGAGGGGGTGCGCCGCTCCGCTCAGTCGAAGAGGCAGGTCTTGAGCGTCTTCCTGAAGGTGTTCAGAGGGGGAAAGTTTGTTGTCTGCTGGTAGGTTGTTCCAGGTCTTGGCTGCAATATGAGAGAACAATCTGTCTCTGTAGCTGCGGGGGGTTTCAGCCAGTGCGAGGATGGATGATCGTAGGTTTCTTTTGGGTACGTGGAAGTTTATTCTGTCGTTGAGGTATTTGGGACCTCTGTTGTGCAGGCATTTGTAGGTGACTCTCTTCTCCACGGGGAGCCAGTGGAGTTGCCGCAGGTGTTGGCTGATATGTGCGCACCAAGGGATGCCGAGGACGAGTCTGTCCACAGTGTTCTGTATTGTTTGCAGTTTGCAGAGTAGGGACTTGTTGATGCCGGCGCAGAGTGCGTTCCCATAGTCTAGTTCGCTGGTAAAGAGTGCGTGGGTGACTGTTTTTCTTGACTCGGGGGGGATCCATCTGAAGGTCTTTCGGAGGATGCGGAGGGTGTTGAAACAGCTGGAGGTGACGGCGTTGACCTGACGGTATATGGTGAGTGATGATTCGAGTACGATGCCGAGGTTCTTGCCGTGGTCAGATTGGGTGGGGAGGTTCCGAGGGCAGAGAGCCACCAGGTGTTGTCCCATGTTGAAGGAGTGTTTCCAAGGATGAGGACTTTAGTCCTCGACGTTGAGTTTGAGGCAACTGTTGGTCATCCAGACTACGACTTCTTGAATTCCTCTTTGGAAATTGAGTTTTGCAGTGGTGGGGTCTTTGGTGAAGGAGAGGATGAGCTGGCTGTCATCGGCGTAGGATACGATGTTTAGGCCGTGTTGTCAGACGATGTCTGCGAGGGGGGCCATGTAGATATTGAAGAGGGTCGGGCTCAGAGATGACCCCTGTGGGACTCCGCAGGTGATTTCCGTGGGGGCTGAGAAGAAGGGCGGTAGTCTGATCCTTTGGCTTCTTCCGGTGAGGAACGAGCTGATCCAGTCTAGGGCAGTTCCTTGTATACCGGCGTCGTGTAGTCTAGCGGCTAGTGTGCAGAGAGAGATGGTGCTGAAGGCTGCAGGCAGGTTGAAGAGAATGAGAGCTGCGGAGTGGCCTTTGTCCAGGAGGGCGCGGATGTCGTCTGTGGCAGTGAGTAGGGCAGTCTCGGTGCTGTGGTTGGCTCGGAATCTGCATTGGGATGGGTCGAGGATGGCGTGCTCTTCGATGAATCGTGTCAGTTCCCTGTTGACTGTTTTCTCTGCCACTTTGGCTGTGATGGGAAGAAGTGAGATGGGCCGGTAGTTTTTGAGGTCGGTCGGGCAGCAGTGGGCTTCTTGAGCAGGGGCCTAACTTCGACGCGCTTCCAGTCGTCTGGGAGTGTGCCTGTGCGACCGCGCATCAGCCACCTTTAAGTAGGGGTGGGGGGAGGGACGAGCAGCTGGGAGGTGGGAGCGGCTGAGGACATGGGGCGGGGTCACAGGGGTAGAAGTGGCAGGAGAAGGAAACGGCGATAATGGGCACAACAGGGAGATGCAAAAGTTACAAAACAGTGAATAAAAAGTCAGAATAGAATACCAGAAATACAATTACACGACAGTGGTGGAAATACGACAATACTAGGAATTACGAGCGTGCCCCAAGGGGAGGAGTCAGGCAGGCAGGGCACACGGAAGGAACACAAGCAGGCAGGGGGTCTCGAACACTCCCAGGAGGGGACTCGAGGCTTATTGGCAGAGAAGTAAGAGCGGAGCTGCTGGGGAGAGAGTATGCCTTCAACCTAGGGTCAGAGGTTTTACTTGCGCTTCCCCGCAGCGGCCGCCATTAAGTAGGGGTGAGGGGAGGGACGAGCAGCTGAGAGGCGGGAGCGGCTGAGGACAGGAGGAGGGGTCGGAGGGGTAGAAGCGGCGGGAGAAGTAAGGGGCTAGAATGGGCACAACAGGGGTGAGCAATGAAAAAGTCACAAAACAGTGAATAAAAAGTCAGAATACAATACCAGAAATACAATTACACAACAGTGGCAGAAATACAACAATACCAGGAATAACGAGCGAGCCTCAAGTGGCAGAGTCAGGCAGGCAGGGCACACGGAAGGAACACAAGCAGGCAGGAGGTCTCAAACCCTCCCAGGAGGGGGCTCGAGGCTCAACGGTATAGGAGTAAGAGCAGAACTGCTAGGGAGAGAGTATGCCTTCAACCTAGGGTCAGAGGTTTTACTCGCTAGATAGAGGCAGCCTTAGTCAGAGAGGAAAGTAAGATCAAGTTGTCCTCACTTCCGGGGCCACGTCTGAACCCAGACTGGGTGATGGAGATTGGGACCTTTGAATTGGCCTATTCCTGTAGTTCATTATTCAGGATTTTTGCAATGAATTTCCCATTAATGTCGAGGAAGGCACTTAAACTGTAGTTGGCCGGTAGACCATTTGCACCTTTTGAGTGAATTTGAGTTAATATGGAGTCTCTACAACAGTCTGGCACATCATTCAACATGATACAGTTCTTAAAAAGAGGTCTTAGTAGAGAGGCCCATTCCTCAGTTGCAGATTTAAATATTCTGGTGGGGTGACCATTTGGTCCTAAGGCCCCTGCTGTTCAAAAGGATGCTAGTGTTCCTTTAATCTTGTCTCTACTGGCCGTGTCTTTGCCCCATTGGTCGATGTTTCCATGGAGACAGCCGGGTTTGGCAACTGGTGATCATTAAAGGCTAGACTCCACCTCTGCTGTATTATACAGGTTGGTAATATATTCACTCCACTTTGATGCCGAGATGGACGGAGTGACCAGGTGGGCGTAGTTCGCGAAGTAGCACTTCGCGAAGCTACGCAAAGTGAAGTTCGCACTACGCGAGCTACGCGTAGCACTTCGCGAACTGCGTAGTAACATGTTCGCACTGTGCAAGATGTTATTTTCAATGATTGCACAGTGCGGACAAGCAACCGGCACTGTGCAATCATTGAAAAGGGCATCTTGCACAGTGCGAGCTGTAGTTTTCTGCTGCTCGAGTAGATTTTTACTCGAGCGGCAGCTTTCTCAACGCAAACTGGTAGTTTCTCATCGCGAGCAGTCGCGAGCATACGCGACCCCTCGCAATGAGAAACCTGACCTCCTCGCGTTGGGAATCTCGCCGGGAGGTTTATTTTCCATGCTCGCGATCGCGAACAAGGAAAAAGTCTCGCAGGGATGTCATTTTGCTTGCTCGCGGTCGCCAACTTGACGTTGAGGACCGCGAGCAAGCAAAAAATGACCGCAGCACTACGCAACACTACGCTACGCGTGTTCGCACTGTGCTACGTGCAGTTCGCGTAGTGCGAAGTAGCGCGAACTTCGCAAACTACGCGAGCGTAGCGTAGTGCTTCGCCCAGGCCTAGTGACCATCATGCCTTTTTCATTTGATCTTTTCTGGACCAGTCTCCAAAAGTTTGCAGATTTGTTTGTTTTTGTGGCCTCATAAGAGTTCTAGCCAAAGTGAACATTCATTTTGCCTGGCAATTTTCCATACTTTTGCTTTGTAGGACTTCCTTGCATTCCAAATTACTTCAACTTCTGGGGGGAGAGGCTGTTGTTATGATCTTTCCTCAAGAGTTTATTCAGATTTTGCTTTAAGACTCAACTCCGGGGTACGGGTGTTTGCTTGCCTGCTTCCCACAGCACTTTTCTTCCTGGCAATCATTTTGAGCAGCTGTTCGAAGAAATTGGCCCAATGCAAGAGTGAGGCTGACTGTTCCCATTCTCCTACTCTTAGGGTTTCCGTCATTTCTTCCATTTTTTAAGTTGATGGAGTTGTAGACCATTTTATTCTGCGTAGTCCACAGACGCCCTCTTTGTTGCCAATTGTTTGAGTTTGTGGGAGACTATAAGTTGTCCTGGAGAGGATGCAGATTAGCCTTGCATTGTCACCAGTCAGACTGTGCTGGACCTGTAAATTGCTAGCATTCTGTGCGGATACCCAAATATAATCAGTTAGGAGGAGCTTGAGCTCATAATATACGTGCATGATTGAGGTAAATCTACGGCACCTCTGCGGCATTCAGAGCTCTAAGGCCCAATGAGTTGAGAGTAGTGGCTAACTTTTTCTCCGGCTTGGTCCTTCTATATTTTCCCCAAGGCGATTCCCGGGACGTGCCAGGCCATGTCTTCCTCCTTGTTGCCATATAGTGGCTTCTGCTGTATTCTAGTAGATAGTTGTTAAAATACCCTACCATTACCCATGTGGCTGCGAAATATTGATGTTTTAGGGATTTCATAGTTGTTAAACTTCACCTATTGATGTTTTTTTCTTGAGCTGTTGGGGATGTATGTAGATACAACCAATGACAATTGGGGGTGCCTTCCTAGAGTGGACTGTGTTTGGAGCTGTCTATCACAAAGATATATGAACCTAGGCCACTTGCAAGCCCCTTTACATCGAGTTCAGGGGTTTGTGTATCAAAATGGAGGCTCATTCAGAAGAATGTCCCCTTTTGTCAGAAGATTCGACTGCTGTGAAAAATCTGAGAAAATCTTGCCATGGAGAAGCAGCCAACTGCCAAGTGTCTTGCTAGCAATGTTTTTTTTTTACTAATTTCTTCAATTGCATCAGTATTAGTCTTAAGGTTTTTTACACCTTGGATGTTCCATGAACAAAAGCCCAGTTCACACTTGAGAGTGGAGGAGGTGAAGTTATTGTAAGTGATGTTTTGTGTCATTGCATAGGATTTTATTAGCTTTCAGTGGGAGCCAGGGAACAACCAGCATGCTCTTTTGTTGACAACATACTCTTTCGTAATTCAAATCAGCTCCATTTCGGACATTGGATTTTGTGGGCCTTTAGAGCAGCAGAGGACAGAGTCCCACTGACGATGATGGTAGCTGGATTTGACATAAAAAATGGGAACCCAGCTAGGTCAAGGAGAAGTGTGGCTCAATGATTAGAGCGGCAGACCCTGATGCAGAGGTCTAGCCCGGTACCAGGGTTCAATTCTCTGCCTCGGTGGGTCTTGGGCTCAAAAATTCCACGGACCTGATAATTCTTGCCTCGGTGCCATTCCAATCATGGAGTCCCACTCTGCAACTCTGGGCAATAGCTTGCTTAATCTCCACAACGGCCCCCACAATGCTAAGGATGCCTGGCCTCCACCTTGGGGGTGCCCAGGAGTGGACTCCTCACAGGGACAGCCAGGATTGGTTCCACAGCGGTATTCGTACAAGCGCCTTGAGACCCTTGCGGGTGAGTAGTGCGCTATACAAGTATCAATTTACATTTACCCTCCACTGGAGAAAACAGATTTTTCTTGTAAAACCTTCACCCATCAGGGATACCTTTTGTTGGCATGCTTCATCATCGGGTTCATCCCGTTCTGCTATGGAGTGCGGTGTGCTGTGATCTATGGACTACGCTGGGGCACTTTCAAGATTATACAATGATAAAGGAGATGGTGATAACAAATATGAGAGGGGGGTTGTATGCTAAAGTGAAACGTAAAAATACCTGACTAGTAGGTGTAACCTATTTAATCTGACCTCTAGTCTCTATGATTAAAAACAGGGGGAAGAGATAGGAGAGGAGGATAATATGTGCCTGCTTTCCTAAAAGGTCGACATGTTTCAAGCCATACCCCTATTGGCTTTTCATCAGGACCTATGGAAACTAATTCCCTGGTACCACTCCTGCTGTATTACATTGAGCGCACACTCATGGCATAGTAAGGAAATAGTGCATATACATTTACCACCTACTTGGCAATTACTGCCTGTATTTATGTAAAATGCTAAAATTGTGCATCATGGTTCCTCCTGGGGAAAAAGGGGAGCCTCTAGTCACACTCACTCCAAGGCTCAGCCTCTGCCTTGCAACCTACTTGATGCACCGCTGGGGACAGCATATAGTTGTATTTGGCCAGGATCCATGGATATTTTGGTTTTCTTACTTTACTAATGCTGATCGCCCATTCTACTACAGTCATGAGTAGCCCTCCACATGTCTTGCTATCTCAGAATCACAAACAGCACTTTGGTTGCATCCTTCTGGCTGTCCTTGGTCCCTTGGATAAAGGCAATGTAATCCAGGTATTTGGATTCAGGGGTGTCTAAGACAGGGAGGTTTCAGAGCAGTTTGAGTACATTGTTTGTATTCAGGATATCTTCATGCCCACGAGAAATGTATTTGGAATGAAATGTAAGAGTCACATCCAGATTCTCTACTTCCTGGTAATCAGGGTCAGGCTTCGCAGGGGCAAGTGCAATGGCCAAATTTGACTCTGGACCATGCTCGTGGGCTCGAGATAACTGAAGTGTGATCAGGAATTCCTGCATGCAGGACAGTGCTGGGGCACGTTTGCAGGCGAAAGGTTGCAGCCAGCACTGTTGATCCATCCGTGTCTGGCTCTTGAATCCAAGTTATTAGATTTGATGAGCGGCTTTGTGTTTGATACTGGAGATTGGGTGACTATTGCTGGAGGACTATTTTTAGTAGAAGCAATCGGAGGATGGTTTCGATCCACGCAATCCATTTTAGGTGGTTGAATACATTGAGACAGTTGATCCAAGCTATATTTTTCCATGTTGTATTGCGGGGTGGATTTCTCCTCTCTAATCCGTTGTGTGGCTGTTTCTATATTTTTGCAATTAAACCCAATTCCTAAAGCAAACCTGCTTGAGCCAACAATGCGTTCCTCTGTCTGGCCTGCGACAGTCATCATCATTTCTGGGACGTGTTCTAAGTGGCTGTTAGCAACGTTGCCCGTCTGTTGTTCCACAGCTGGGAAAGATCTTAAGTCCTCAAGGGAAGGTTGCAGTCAACTTGGAGAGGTGCTGCCATTACCTAGTGGTTTCACCTTGAATGGGATTGTATTCCCCGTCATGTTCCTCTGCAGTACGTTTTCAAATATGGGATAGATATTTTTGGTCTAGTTTCATCCGATGTTTTAGTTTTTTGTTTAACTTCCTCAGACGTTTTCTGTACTTCTTAGAGAGCTTGTTCATGGATGGTTCACCGGTGTTCGAACTTAAGGATTGATTGACTGAGGAATTGGCTTTGTTGTCTTTAGGTAGAGGGCCTCAGCGTTCTTATGTTGGCAAGGGTTGTTCTTCTGGTACCTGGTCAGATAGGGGCTGTATTTGAACATGAGGCTGCACTGCCGTTAGTTTCCACTATTTCAGGGTTGAGCCTTAGCCTAAAGTTGAAATAACTTGATTTGCACTAATTTACTAGTCTAACATTATCCTTGGCAATGCTGAGATTTTCTCCAGAAGAAGTGAGCAGTTGCATGGGATGGGTGATTTATCTGCCATTGTTGTGCTTTCATAATGAGGGAATTTAAATTCTCAAGTTGAGTGTCGATGGTTTGGAAATGATTCGCCAGTGATTGCAAAATTAATATTTGAGTGTCTGATTTGTCCCAGTGCATAATGACGGCCTGACCCATGGTTCTCATTGTGTTGTCTAAGGCTGACCATAAGCTGAATGCATTGAGCCCTGGAGATTCATCTGCTTTCTTTAGGATGTTGCTGTTAAAGACCTGGACGGGCTTCTCCGGGTGGGGGTTTCTAGTCTGGCGGAAGATTTTCAAAGGCCATCGTAGCCTTGAAAGCTGGAGGGCTCTTAGCTTGATGCCATCATATAGCCAATGAGTCATTTGAGACTTCAGTTACATCAGTCAAAGATTTGTTTATAGGAGAGAGGAGCAAATAGGTCAATTATGTTGAGGATCTCCTCATCCCTAATGTAGTGATCTTCTAGCTTGGCATAATAGCCTCTAGTTGCTTTCACTGAAGATAGAGACATATGTGTCTCTGATTTTGTGGCTTTGGCTAGCTCACCGTTGGACGTACAGGGTGAACTAGTGATGTCAGCATCCCACTCAATCAAAACTTGTTTGTTATTTGCACTACAAAGAGGTGGACATTGAGCAATGTCTTGGGAACGTTCTGCCTTTAATACTAAAGTCCTGTGTGGGAGCTTAAATTTTGTGACCTACATTATTTTAATTTCATGGGATAGGGGCCAGGGAGGTTTGGTAAGCTGGCCCACGGCCACTGTATATACAACTTGGTGTTTGAACCTAGTATGTCCCCTTTCAGGGAGGTTACCATTTTCATATCTTCGCTTGAGGCATCTGTGTGGGTGCTTGGGGCTCCTTCCTCGGGGCAAAGGAGGGCAGCAATCATCCTCCTTTGATTGAGAAATTCGGTATCTGCCAACAAACTTTAGAAGTGTTAACACCTTGGCTGGCACAGTGCTCGTTGGTTGACACAAGGTTCTGATTAGAGTTGCACCAGCTTGCTTCGGGCCGCTTCCGCTATATAGTGGGAGCGCACCTGTGCCAAGTCCTCCTGAAATCTGCACCCCTGGCACCCTCTTTGTGCTCTTACTGTTCCCTTGATGTTCCCTCTGTTCACCTGTCACTGACTTCTCCGAAATATGCTAATTGTAATCTGAATGACATACAGTTGTGGCTCCCTTTCATAACAACTGGAAGGGCGGGGGAAGGTAAGAGGTGGGGAGGTAGGGGGGGATATAATAAATAAATAAAAAACACTTACCTGCTGATGCTCTGCCGGCTGCCGTCTCAGGATTCTTCGACTTGGGGTCCTTCCACATTGTGCAGGCTCCTAGACGCCAATCAAAATGCTCCTCTCATGATAGCAGCGCTGTGATTGGCCTAAGCAGGATTGTTTAATGCTCTCTCAGGTCCTGGGAACCTGTGCCTCTTCTCCACTCAGCTGTGCAACACAGCCCGGGTGCAAAGAGATCAAAGTGCGCATGACGGTTTGGACAGCCTTAGACAGCCTTTACTGTGTGCACTACTCCTCCCCCTGCACTTGTTACAGCCCCGCCCATACTTGGCTGCCTGCAGCAGAAAGAAAAATAAAGTGGTTTTATTATCATTTAATTTTTCCCGTTTCTGTCTGCTGACACTCAGCCATAGCGAGGAGCCGCTGCTGAGAGTTATATGGCCATGCTGGTTGGTTTTCAGGGTAGCTCACGCTGAGGTTAAAGAGTTTTAAAAGGGGGGCACAATAAGCAAATGTGAGTTGGCTCGGGCTCCTAAAGCGATTTCTTTCTGTGGCCTCTTCTTGAGGAATAAAAGCAATGTGGTGTCTTCTGCCAGCTACTGGCTAGTGTTGGCTGGGGCGAAAGGGAGGTGGTTGAGAGATGACAGCAGGCAAGGCAGAGTGGATTCCAGTGCGTGCACAAGCTTCACGAGCCCAACGTTGGCCGCACAGTGCCTCAGCCTAGTGCTTGCTGCCTTACTACCAAGCTTTTGTGCTCCTGAGCCCTGCTACCTCTTACAGCCGCCTGCCACCTATGCCGTTTCTCTCCCGCCAATGCTCGCGGCCACCATACGCTCCGACCTTCTCACCTTTCTTTGCTTAGCCTCGCTGAGCTTTCAGGGCCAGTTTTCAGGGCGCACCTTGTCTCTCTACGCTCCTTCATGGTGGCAGCTGGACTGCTAAGCTGCAGCGCAGAGGGCCGTGGAGTAAAACCAGCCAGCGAGCAGGAGCCTCAACCACTAATTCTGCACTCCAAGAGGATTGGTGAACTGGACTATGATGAATATAGTCTTGAATAGGGGTGGACGACAAATTCCATTCCGCCGGTGGAATTCGCAGAGTTTTGCCATTCTACGTTCTGAAAAGCTCCACAAAGCGGAGTGGAGAAAAGCTTTTCCTCTCATGCGGCTCACCAACCTTAAGTTGGCAAGCGTGAGTGAGGGGAATTATACACCAGACCACCTCCCAGCGAGATTTCTAAACGCGGGTGGTCGCAACAGGTCGCTTCCGTTAAGAAGCATGGCATTCGCATTGAGGAAGCTGCAGCCCGAGTAGAACACCTACTCGAGCGGCAGAAACAAGCAGAGCCCTCTTGTGCTGCATGCGGTGCTGTTAGTACAGATTTTACAGCGTGGGAAAACATCCCAGTGCTAAAAGTCATTGCAAGCAGGGTGACTTACCACACTCTGCAGCTTGCGGAACTCCGTGGAGAGAGTGAGAATTTTTTGGGCACTTTGGCGAGTTCCGTGTAGCAGAACTCCATTAACTCAACACAGGCCTAGACTTGAAGAGGGCGAGATTGTGGACAGTGATGTGCCTGTGGAAGCAGAATTGAGGTGGTGGCAGCAAGGAGTAGCGCAGACCGTTAAACTGTTTCTGCCTAGTGTCTAAGAGTCTACAGATAAAGTGCCAGCAAGATCCACTGACACCAGATTAATAAGCAGGCGTGTGACACTGGCAAGGCGGTGAGCTACCTAGCTGTCAACACCACTTAACACCAGGTAAGAAAACAAGGGTCATGGTGAAGGCCCGGTGATGGTGTCAATTGAGGTGGATGCTTGGCAGGAGCAGGATGAGGAAGGTGCAAGGCTGACAAAGGGGTGGTATGTGAGGGATCCTGGAGTAGGCAAGGAGCATAAGAAGTCAAGCACAGGGGAAGGGGGTAGTACACACAAAAAGAAAGAATTGTAGGGAGAATGTGGGACTAGCGTACGGACTGTGACATCAGTGGGAGAGCAGCAAGGCAGAAAGAACATAGACAAAGGGGTGAGTGCTGGGTTGGAGATGGGGAGAAGGACAGGAGGTAAAGCTACAGGAAGAGTAGGGTAAGGAAAGCAAGGTGTTGAAAATTAAGAAATTGCATACATGGGGGTGACAAAACCCTTCAGGGCGCATGTTATGCTCTCCACAAAAGAAAAAATATAGAAGGGGGAATATGTTGAGATGTTTAATCTGTTACATAGGGTCCTGAGGGCCAAAGAAGGGTCAAAGGAGGAAGAATATGAATTGTCCAAAAGGCCTAAGATGCACATGACTATCGAAAATTGGACGGTGGCATTCTTAATTTATGCATCTACTGTGAAAAATACCCTGAGCAGAAAGTGGCTCTGTTCAAGTATATAGATGTCAAATGCAAGGCGCAGAGTACGTATGGAGGTATGCTTGAGCACAGTATGATGACAAGCTTAGGGTGCCTATGGCCTTGGGCTCGGAGGCAAAAGGGGGGGTAAATCAGATTCAATTTGTGGCAACACACAATGGGACCAGCTAAATTAAGTAAGACAATATTCACAGCCAATGGCTTGCCCATTGTATACAAGCTCTTTTAGGAGCACCCCACCTGGGGAGGGGTGGGTCAATAGCTAAAATGCAAAGTGGAGTGCTGGGTGACTGCTGGGATTTTAATAATGGGTTGTGGATGAGGGAATATTGCAAGTTCTGTCACAAGTGCTCCAAATGTGCAGGAAGGTATGCCCTCATACCCTGTTTTGGCGCAGCAGGGGAGACATATGGGGGGTACACTGGACATTGGCAGCAAACTTATTGAGGTTCAGGTGCAGCCCACCCACAGCAGACTAAAGGGGAGGGAGAGAGGCAACAAGAACCTGGTTGGAAAGGTTCATATGCCACGTTCTCTGGAACGGTTGGTATTTTGGCTGCAACTCTATGTTAACAAGAAGGATGCAGCAGTGCTAAGGGAGGGGTTTCATTGGGGTTCAGATTGGGGTACAAAGCCCAGAGAGAGCAGCGATGGGCAGAAAATCTCAAATCAGCCATGGAACATTCACAGGTGGTGTGGGATAAATATCAGAAAGAAATTCTGAAAGGTAGAATGGAGAGTCCTTTTGATGACCGTCTGTTAGCCGACTAAATTGTGCACCCAATAGGGATGGTCCCCAAGAAAGAGCAGGGCCAGTTCCGACTGATACATTTGTCCTGGGCCAAAGAACAATCAGTCAGAGAATTCATAGATAAGGAGTTGCCTTCTGTGTCTTATTCGTCAGTGGATGTGGCAATGTCACTGGTTAGCAGGCACGTATAAAGGCAGAGATGGCAAAGAGTGACATAAAATCAGCCTTTCAGTTGTTAATAGTGCACCTGGATGATTTTCAATTGCTGGGGATTCAGTTTGAACGGTGGTGGTATGTGGATAAAGTCCCACTAATGGGGTGCTTGATTTCATGCACTCTGTTTGAGCATTTCAGTTCCTTCCTACAATGGCTGTTCACTCGGCGTACTGGACACAAGTGGCTTACCTACTATCAGGACGATGTTTTTATTTGTCAGCTGCCCCAGCTCTGTGGACTGCAAGCAGTTGCTGGTAGGTTGTCCAGAGTTAATGAAGGATTCCTTTTTGCACCTAAAAATACAGTGGGGCCACAGACAGTGCTCTCCTTACCACTAGACAGAAAGCTAAAAATGCAGTTATTGGATGCATGGAAAAGCTAAGGTCAAGGGTGTGCAGGTGGTCGTAGGCGATCTAAATTTTGCATGTAGGGTAGTGAGAGCAGGCTGAACTTTTTGTCGAAGGCTGGGAATGGCTCTATCAGGTTTGTCTCTCACACATCATCATGTGTGGTTGTCAGCAGGTGTGAAGGAGGACTTGAGCATGTGACGTTTCTTTTTGGACTCATTCAACAGTATTCCATTATGCATGCAACTGGAGTTCAAGCGGGATGTCCAGATATACTCTAATACAGCAGAGGGCGTGGGCTTTGGCTTGTACTGGCAGGGGCGCAGGTGTGCGGGGAAGTGGCCTGAGGCATGGACGCATGGAGGCTGCAGTACTCCTTTTCTTGAGTTTTTTCCACAGGTCGTGGCTGTTTCCACGTAGGGTGTGGAGTTGGATCATAAGAGGGTCCTGTTTTGGATTGATAATATGTCAGTGGTACAAATGGTGAACAGGCAGTCAGCCAGGGAGAACCAAGTGCGGAGGGCTGGGGGTATGAGTAATAGCCACAGCTATGCGTTTTTGTCTGCTTTTGTATGGTTCAATGCTGGTAGTGGAGCTGTAGCAGTGTGACTCACCGCAGCACCAGTTGACTTCTGTCTGCCACCTTACTTACTGCTCCTTCAGTTCGCTGGGCCTCTTATACCTTGCCAGCTCTAGCAATCACCTTTGGAGCTACATGGCTGGCCCCACAGCCAAGCGCCCAAGTGTGTACCCCCTGCCCCTTCAGACACTAGCATAGTTACGTGTAGGTGAAGCATGGCACAGCTAGTGCTCACAACTTCTCCAATGCGGGCGCAAACTTGACCACGTCCAATTGCCAAAGTCCTCCCCGCTGCACCTCAACATCCGGGATGGCCCAAAGATGATGAGCCAGCATCATGGGAATCAGCAGTATTGATTTGCATCTGGGCTCTTCTTCCGGTAGCGCTTATTCCTCTGTGGCACCTGTTTGGGCAAAGAGCTATGAATCAGTGTTGGGGGGTTCAGCAGTTCCCCACCTACATCTGGGCTGTTCTGCAGCTATTTCTGTATCCTGCTACCACTGGTTTTTTACTGGTTTGGCGGCCGGGCATGAAGTAAGTATTCCGCTCACATGGCCTGCCTAGCCACACTCCCAAGTCAAGATAACAGTGATACATAACCATTTAAATAGCTTTATGTTTGATGATTTCGGCTACGCCTTCTCCTCTAAAATTATCTATGAATTTGTCAAGCAGAGCATTTTATTACCAATTTATTAAACCATGCCCTCAGTTGCACAGCTTTTTGTGTGTTTTTGAGATGTGCTTCTTCAGCCACACGCCATTTACAGAATTCCCTCTATACCTAGTCATGGTTTAGGAACAATGGTAGTCAGTATTTTTCATTGTACCAATATCACAGTGTATAATGCTGTATTTAGTTTTAATTTTCCATTAGACGCATAGGCTTAAAATCAGCATGCAAAGTGCTGTTGGTTGAACACCATGGCAGGCTGAACATGTAGCATTTACCAAGCGACCTCTTGGCATCTATGAATGTATAGCAAGCTGAATATTTTAGGTTTCGTGTTTTAGAAATCCAAGTGGCATAGTTTGTGGCAGATTGTTAAATATATGAAAATGCAGTTTAGCTAAAGACTAGTGGGCCTGTTTAGAAGAATGTCACGCAGTGCAGCAAGACGCCTTGCTGCGCTGCACTGCATGACAGGGAAAGGGCAGTAATGTGCCATATTTAAGGCCACATGGCGCATTCCTGCCTTTCTCCCTGTGCTGGCGCCCTGTTGGCAGCCTAGCGCCAATGCAGGCATCCTTGCATCATCGTGCAATGGTGGCTGCGTTGCATACAGGATTGTTTTGTGCAGGAAGGAACACCTTCCTGCACAAAAACAGTCCTGAGTGGCATATTCCTCTTCCTATGTGTGCTGCAGGATGTGCACACATAGTAAGAGGAAAAACAAGCTGAAATAAAAATAATATTTCTCTTTGTTACGCTTCACCTGACAAGGCGTATCTTTTGTCCCATTTCCAGGTCTACCTGTTCTGGTAAATCTGGGAATGCATCAAAAACCATGGGAGTTGTGAGGGACCACCCATGCAATGCCCATGGATCGCCTTCTCAGGGCAGAGTAAGCAGCGCAGTGATTTGCACTGCGTTGCCTTTCCACAGATTTGTGGAGCCACTCAGGGCCACACAAAGTGGCCTTGCGTGGCTTTATAAATCACATGTAAGTTCTGCGGCGTACTTTGCAACACGGTTCGTGGTGCAAGAACGATGCAAACCAGCTCATAAATTGGCCCCACAATGTCTATACAAATGGATCTGTTTGCTAGCAGTCAGAGAGACCTGTCTATGCCAGGAAATATTCCTGTCTTCGAGGAACACTAGGGCACAGCAAGAAGATCACATTGGGCTTGCTGGGACTTTCCTTGTGCATTCCTGGTTAGCCTCAGAACAAGCAGCAGATGTCGCTCCAGAAAAAGTGCATAGAAAAAGTGACCTTCCAGGAATCACATGCAGTGTGTTTACAATAACCACAGGTGTGAATATTTTCGTAGTGTGTTGCTAGCCAGGAAAAGAGGCTACAGTTAATAAGAGACACTCCAAGGTCCTGCTGCATTGTTGCTAGACTGGTGCCTACACACTACATGGGAAAGAAAACCAGATAATTTCAAGTTTCAAGGCTAACATGAGCCCAGAACTGTGCTTTAGTTTAGCAAAACTATGCATTGTGGGAGTTGCAGTCTTCATTTGCAGAAACCAAATCATTTGAATTAATGCAGCTGTAACAAATGTATAAAAAAAGACCGCTACCAGACACACTGCGTCCTACAGGCAAGGATTGATCTGGTAGGTTCAGAGCCGGATGTATGACGTTACAACGCACACTTTTACAACGCATGCACTTACAACACATTTTTTACAACGCATAATCCATTACAACGCATGACATTACAACGCATGACACTACAACGCATTTTTAAAAACTACCTTTACAACGCATTTCCATTACAACGCATAATACCTTTACAACGCATACCATTACAACGCATAATATTAAATTGCATTTAAGGTAAGTATTAGATAGTATAGGGGTAAAAGTTACTTTTCTAACTCCAGGGGGTGCAACAGTAGGGTAAGTGTTGGATAGTATAGGGGTAAAAATTACTATTCTAACTCCAGGGGGTGCAACAGTAGGGTAAGTGTTGGATAGTATAGGGGTAAAAATTGCTATTCTAACTCCAGGGGGTGCAACAGTAGGGTAAGTGTTGGAAAGTATAGGGGTAAAAATTACTATTCTAACTCCAGGGGGTGCAACAGTGGGGTAAGTGTTGGATAGTATAGGGGTAAAAATTACTATTCTAACTCCAGGGGGTGCAACAGTAGGGTAAGTGTTGGATAGTATAGGGGTAAAAATTACTATTCTAACTCCAGGGGGTGCAACAGTAGGGTAAGTGTTGGATAGTATAGGGGTAAAAATTACTATTCTAACTCCAGGGGGTGCAACAGTAGGGTAAGTGTTGGATAGAATAGGGGTAAAAATTACTATTCTAACTCCAGGGGGTGCAACAGTAGGGTAAGTGTTGGATAGTGTAGTGTAATATTATGCGTTGTAATGGTATGCGTTGTAATGGTAGTATGCGTTGTAATGGAATGCGTTGTAAAGGTAGTTTTTAAAAATGCGTTGTAGTGTCATGCGTTGTAATGTCATGCGTTGTAATGGATTATGCGTTGTAAAAAATGCGTTGTAAAGGTAGTGCGTTGTAAAAGTTGCGTTGTAAAGGTTGTTCCCCTTCAGAGCCTGGCAGTATACATTCTTCTGCTATTCAAATTGGCCCCAGTCAGGTCAGCCCGTTCCCCCTCCCTTCTTAGGTGCCAGGGTATCCGCCTGGGTGATGTGTGCACCATACAAAACCTAACTGCAATTTCCAGGAACCAATATTTTTTTTAACTGGTGCTAATTAATTTATGTTGCAATAAATCTCTTAGTCCTTCTATGAGTTTTGACATAACCACATATAGAGAAATGTTTTAATGTAGGATTCGCCAAATACAGTGACTCAGTGGACTTGTATATCCATTCAAGGAATCTGTGTTTGACCACGATGGTCAAAGTTTCAAATCATGACAGGGTTCACTCAGCCTCTCATTCTTCTGAAATCAATAAAATGAGAGCTATTTTGCTAAGAAACATCTGTTTTCTGTCAAGAATGCCAAGATACACATTGAAGCGTACTTGCTCTCTCTGAATACATCTACTATATCATGAGACTTTGAAATCGATGCTTCTTTCCCATTCCCACTCAAAATTCAATGGTTACAAAAATCACAGCGGTCTCCTACTTTGTGAATCCAGTGTGCTGACCACACACCATTTATTTCATGACAAAAACACTAGACCAACCAGAGGTCCCCATGCCTGCCAACCAAAATGCTGGGGAGGAGAGGTCTGGGGAAGGGAGGTCTGTGCTCCAAGTAGCCGCCATTGGACAGAGATGCAACATATATGCTACTGCCTAGCCTGGTGCCTCTCACAACATAAACAGCCCAACTGACAAGGGTCATGCTCCAAATACTTACTGGTAATCTTCATTACTCCGAGTCGTAGTCTTTCGCCATCATAGTCCTTACTAATGAGGCTCCAGCCTCCACCATGGACCATCCAAGTTTAATCACATGAATCCTAGGGGAAAGTAAGAGGTGGAACCCCATTCCCATTAACCACTGCTACAAAAGAGGGACTGAACCTCCTCCACATCCTATTATTATAAGCATAAGAAAAATGAGCTAAATAGACAATATAAGGAACTGGGAGGGTGGGAGGTAACATAGGAATGTGACAAATAAAACAATGACTCGAAGTAATGAAGATTACCGGTAAGTAATCCGTACATTACCTCCTCATCTGTCTTCCTCATCCCAGTCCTTACTAATGAGAATGAACCCAAGCTATCCTCCCTTTCTCATAAAGAAAACAACAAGAGGCACAAAATATGCAACACCCTGGGGCATATGTAGCCCCTATCGACACGGGAAAGTCACTTTAAAAGACGTTCTAGTGGCTATAGGGGCGTCGCCTTATTTACAAGGCAGCGTTAAGCCACTTAATGTGGCTTAACGCTGCCATGTAAATAAGGCCCCCTTTCATGCTATGCTTAGCGTGAAAGGGGTGGGCAGTGGGTATTGCAGTTGGCATTCCACTGCAACACCCATTTATTTTGACACTGCGCCCTATTTAAAAGGGCAGTGTAAATAGGAGGCAACGTCAAAATTAAGACCAGGGAAAACCTAGTCTTAACTTGGTGAAACGAGGAGAAATGCTTTATTTCTCCTTGTTTTTGCATTGCCTCACTTCAGTGGTCGTTGTCAGAACTCTGTCATGCCCCCAGCCTTCGACCTAGGAATTCTGCTGCATTTGTGCTCTCTGTGGCCGCTTCAGGCATTCTTCTCGCACTCCTTCGTGCGCATTGGTTGCTCTGTTGTCGCTAAGCATTCTGGGACATTGTGTGAAGGCATGACATGAATAGCAGCCATTTTGAATGGGTCACATAGGATTTATATGCCTGCAACTTCATTACTTCGTAGTTTTTAACTTGTGGTGGCCATATTAAGTTGGTTTCTTTGCTTTTCACAGCCTGCAGTTTCCATTATTTTCCTCTTTATCGAACCCTGCAGTGGCCTTTTTGAATAGAATTTTATTTATATTAATTTTTATTTACATTCATCCTTGTGCATTTCTTATTTCCTAGACTTTGTTTTTTAATATTTTGCAGTTTTAATTATTGATTGCTATGGGCACTTCACAAACTGTTATGCAACCTCCTCCATTTTTGTCTAAACCTGGCAAACCAGAGATCAAATGGAAGCAGTGGCTGCACATATTCGAGAACTCTGTAGCAGCTACAGATGGTCTAGCATATGAACCACCCTGAAAATAGTCTTTATTGTTTAATCATTTAGGGGTAGCGGATCAACATTTTTTTGATAATCTTCCCCATGTACCTTCTCCTGGAGGCAACTGTGTATCGAATAACTACATAGAAGCCATAGAGGGATTGAAGAAACAATTTCCTGAAGAGCCGAGTGTTTTATTAGAAAGACATTGGTTTTTTAAGCGCAAATAGGCCAGTGATGAGTGAGTCGAGGAGTATATTGCAGCTTTGCATGCTTTGGCGTTGTCTTGTGAATTTGAGAATTTAGTCTATATTTATATCAGAGACCAATTTATTTTCAATTGATTTTCTAAAATAATGCAAGAAAGGTTACTTACCTGCAGGAATCCTTCACTTTCAGAAGCATTGGACATTGCCATAAGCATTGAAAGATCCATGGTTTCTACTCAAGCATTAGCCTGTCAGGAGGGGCATTCACCTGCGTCTTATATATCTAAAGAGCACACCATTGCGGCAATATGAGGTGGAAGGGATAGAAGGAGGCATACTTTTTGCTAATGATGTTGTTCTAAAAATCACATAGGGAATAATCCTTTGTGTTCTCCAAATGGCAGGAAGTGAACGAAATGTTTAAAAAATGTCATTTTCAAGCTGTTTGTAGGGGTCAAACTGCTGGGTCAAATGACAGAATACACAATTTAGATGTTCAGGGTTATCCTACCTTTGTTAGCACTAATGGAGCTCAGGTCCTGGCTCGTTCCAGTAGATTTACTAATGTAGTGCTTACTATAAACAGTGTACAGAAGGATAGCAAAGAAATGGGACCAATGTCAGGCTACAATTGGTGGAAAATCACTCCAGGTTATGGCTGATTCCGTGGCACCTATCACTATTTTAGCCGATAGTACTTACTTCTCTTTTTGGCCTACCACTTCCAAGCATATGTCACCTAATATGAACCTGAAAGCATTTGGTGACAAAGAAATAGATTCACTTGGGTATGTTCAGGCTTCAGTGGAAATTTTAGATAGGAATTTTTGAACGAAACTTTATGTTGCTATCAATGACAGACATTTGGTTGGGTGGATGGATTTAGCCAAATAAGGCATCTATTTAAAACTGGGGCATGAAAATCCTATTGAACTGGGAGAAATGCCTACTTTGTCTAATAATGCTGATTCTGATGGACTTTCTAAGATGATTTCTAGGTTTCATAATGTGCTCTGTAATAAAATAGAAACAATAGATGGTTTTGAGCACAAAATAATGTTAAGGAATAAAATGCCAAGGGTAAATATAGGGGTTCCCCAGTTACTGGATGAGTTCCTAAGTCAGGGATATAGCAACAATTGTATGAACAAAATACTTAGGTAACGACATAGAATGGGGGCATTAAAGGATAAATATAGAAACCCAGATCGTTATGGCGATAGAATCTTTTTATTTATATCAAAAAGAGGAATAAATAATCACCTTAAGTTTACATTTCAATAGTTATATCAAACAATTCATTAAAAAGAGACTTGCATATTGAATATGACGTAAGAACTCTATCACTCAGTCATACTTATTCATTCAACCTTCAGTCTTGTTAATCCGTCCATAGAATTCACTATGCCGTGTACATGATGATAAAGTTGCAAATCAATGTAATGTTCTAATTAATATCTTAATATCATTATCTTATATGAGGGATACTTCCATCTATATATTCATATGTTTATGGACACAACGTTTTCACAAGGGATAACAGATATTCTTATCTGTATAACAGCATAATAGCATAAGTAAGGTCAGAGTTGTTTTGTCAATGATCAAAGTTGTTGGAAACTAAGGGGTCAATTAGGAGATACAAGGAAAATGCCACTGAGCCAAAATTTTCCTTGAATCCTGCTGTTGGAGATGCTTGGTACGAGCCCCCTACTGAACTATTTAAAGATTTAGAGGTAAGAGTTGCACACGCTCCCAATCCATTAGGAAGTGACCCAAACAAACGTTGTTTCCCATATTGTTACCCATAGGACCCTCAATCCAGCATAGGCTTTTGTTTTTTAACTTTTCAATATTTAGGAGCATTCTATAGTGAGCTCCACTATGAAAAGACCCCGCCTAACATAATCTAAGGTAAGTGTACACCAAGGTGATCACTGCATGGTATCCATACAAAAGGGAAACTTTTTCTTGTATCCCACGCTATATGGACACACATATCCTGAATGAAAGGATGTCTCATGGATTTCTCTCTTTCCTCCTCTTTTTGTCATCATTAGAATATTTGGTTCGGGCTGGTACCGGCGCCCCATTTAAGATTTTCCCTGACCTGGAATCATTACGAATTACAAGGTACATTTAATATTTTGAAAGTCCTAAGCAGTAGCTGCAGCCCATAAACTGATATACAGAAAGCTGCATGACTTGTCAGTCGACTCTTTCTTAGTCCTGCTATGCTATAAAATATAAACTATGACTGCTATTTGAGTTGGAAGCCCCCCACCTCCTGAGCTCCATTTTCTTTCTGCAATGCTGAAGAAGCATATTCTTCATTTTATCTCTGGTCAAAAATCTCATGATTATCTTTTTGGCATCTTGCTTTTAACTTTCACTGCCTTTTCACACAGGGTTGGATCTATCCACTTGTATGAGGTAGTTTCACTGTAAATTTGGGATATAAGGTGAATTAGTTACAATAGAAGCTATATTAGATCACATCAATACTCATCTATTTACTATGATGGGATATTCAGGTGGCACAACCTATTTGTGACGCGCTTACTAAAGTAATAGATCAAACATTTTGGAGGGCTAATTGACCCTAACCTAGGTCATTTTGAATACATACATTTTTATAGGTTCCTATTACCATGGCTTCCTGATGAAGGATGTTTAGCCGAAACAGTTGTAGTTCAACAAGCCATGATGAAGATGAACATTTAGTTTCCAACAACTTTGATCATTGACAAAACAACTCTGACCTTACTAATGCTATTATGCTGTTTTACAAATGAGAATATCTGTTATCTCTTGTGAAAACGTTGTGTCCATAAACATATGAATATGTAGATGGAAGCATCCCTCACATAAGATAATAATGAGAACATTACATCGATTTGCGACTGTATCATCATGTACACGGCATAGTGAATTCTATGGACAGATTAACAAGACTGAAGGTTGAATGAATAAGTATGACTGAGTGATATGGTGTTACGTCATATTCAATATGCAAGTCTATTTTTAATTAATTGTTTGATATACCTATTGAAATGTAAATTTAAGATGGATATTTATTCCTCTTTTTGATATAAATAAAAATATTCTATCACTATAACGATCTGGGTTCCTATATTTATACTTTAATGCCCCCATTCTATGTCGTTACCTAAGTATTATTTCATACAATTGTTAAAGAATTATGCCCAGCCAGTTACTCAAAAGGCATGACCAGAACCTATCAATGTTCGTGAAGACTGAAAAAACTGTTAGCAAGTTTAATCAAAGAAAGTATAATTGCTTCCACTAACTCTTCGGAGTGGGTTTCTCCCATTGTTTTGACCAGAAATAAGACAGGAGATCTCCGCATATGCATGGGTCTGAGATCACTTAATGGTAACATAATTGTCGACCGTCATTCGTTGCATCGTATACAGGAAATGTTGGCCAATATAGGGGAAGCTAAGTATTTTTCAGTAATTGACTTGCACTCTGTTTATCATCAGATAACCTTGAATTCTGAATCCCAAGAGCTCACTACGTTTATAACACCATTTGGAGCTACTTTTTGGTCTTGCCTCAGCAGAGAGTGTTTTTCAGAAAGCCATGGACCTCTTGTACAGAGATATAAGCAATGTACGAGTCTTCCAGGACGATATCCTTCTTTTTGTAAACAACAAGGAAGAACATTTGTTGGTGTTAGAGAATGCAAATTCTTGGTCCAACAAATGGATTATCTTGGTCACACTATTTCGGCTGAAGGTATAAAGCCGTAATTCTGCAATCTTGAAGCTATAATTAAAGCACCTGCACCCACTGACAAGGATGCTTTAAGGCAGGGGTCTTCATACTAGGGTGGGCCCCCTGAGGGGGTCTTAACTGATCCTGGGGGGAGGGTTAAAAAAAGGATTGTGCTGATAACAGCACTTTATTTTAAGCTGAAAACAAATGATCAGCAGTAAGCCACTCTTTAATGTGCCAATACTTACATATTTTGTCATTTATATCTTGCTGGGATTATGTGCCAAAGGGGAAGGGACTCCAAATATCCTTCAAACCTCCCCACTCCCATTTCTGATAATCACACTTTGAATACATTTACATGTTAGTAAGGAGCTAACCAGACTAGTATGTTTGGCAATCATGTATTTGAATGCATTTAAAAAAAGTTTAACATAGCTGTAATGCTTTAATAAGTATATCCATATGTAAACATTGTCAGTGTAATAGAATAATTGTGAAAAATTCTGAGGGGGGCCACAATGATTTTTTTTTTATACAGGGGGGCGTGACATTATAAAGTTTGAAGACCACTGCTTTAAGGTAATTCCTTGGTTTATGTGAGTATTATGCTGGTTTTGTACCTGATTATGCTCCGACAGTGCAGGTTTAAATTTGTTTAGACCACAGAAATTGATGGGGCTTTGCCAGTATTAAAAAACTTGTTGTCAGTGCTCCTGCCCTAAGTCCGTTTATTACTGGTCAAAATATTTTCAGTACAGTTGATGCCAGCATGAAAGGTATTGGGGCTGTGTTTGGCTAAAAAGTAAATAGTAAGGAACTCACTATAGCTTTTGCCTCCAAGGGTTTAAGGAAACAGAATTTAACTGTAGCACTATCGAAAGGGAAGCATTAGCCTATGTCTGGGCAGTCCTAAAACTTACTTGTGGGGAAACGCTTTTCAAATGTATACTGACCATAAACTTTTAGTCTATGTGTCGAAAGATGATGGGTTGGGCAAATCATCTGCGTGCATGGTCCATTTACTCACCCGCGGCACGTGCAGGTAAGAGCGGTGGAGCAATAGGGCTGAAGGGGGGAGGGTTTTGACAGACAACAAGGGAAAATGAATTTCATTTTCCCTCGTGGTCGTCTATCGAATCCCCCCCGCCCAGCTGGGTCCACCGCCCCACCACTCTTACCTGCATTGGCCATCGCTGCATTTACTCTCTAAGCTACAAGAATAGGATTTCACCATTGTCTATTTCCAGGGTGGGAAATAATTCATGACTGACTGTCACATTTACCATTATCTGCCTGTGAGGACACCAAAGGAGATTATGAGTGGATTATAGCAGGCATTGATGCTGTTTCTAAATTTCAGGAGGCTTTTTCTAAGAAAGAGTGGCTGGAAGCTATGGCTCAGGATGAGGTCTTATTGAGTGTATGAGATTATGTGAAAAAAAGATGACCACCCATTCGTAATCTTTCCTGATACTTTGAAACCATTTGCTCAAATCTCTAGTGAACTGTCTTGTGAGAATGGCATATGTATTAGGAATGGGTGTTTTGTTCCTCCCATAGTGATGAGAGATCATTTAGTTAAGGTAGCAAATGAAAACCATTTAGGTGTCACTGCCATATGCAAGAAACTTAGGGCCCGATTCACAGAACTAACTTAAGACAAAATCCTAAACTTACTACCATTTTGGTATTCACAGAAGGCACTTACTCATTTTGGTATTCACAGAAGGCACTTACTCATTTCGGTATTCACAGAAGTTAGGAGTCCTAACTTTAGGACTCCTAAATGCCTTCTGTGAATACCGAAAGTCTTAAAGTTAGGATTTTTCCCAGTTTAGGAGTAGTAAAGTTAGGACTCCTAACTTTAGGACTCCTAAATGCCTTCTGTGAATACCGAAAGTCTTAAAGTTAGGATTTTTCTCCGTTTAGGAGTCCTAAAGTTAACTTTACTACTCCTAAACTGAGAGAAATCCTAACTTTAAGACTTTCGGTATTCACAGAAGCCATTTAGGAGTCCTAAAGTTAGGACTCCTAACTTCTGTGAATACCGAAATAAGTAAGCGCCTTCTGTTAATACCAAAATGAGTAAGTGCCTTCTGTGAATACCAAAATGGTAGTAAGTTTAAGATTTTGTCTTAGGTTAGTTCTGTGAATCGGGGCCTTAGAGAACACTATTGGTGACCTTCCATAAACAGTCAGGTCAGGTTGTTTATTAATTTATGTACCAGTACATAGTTTCAGACGAACACTGGAAAACCATGGCAAAACCTCTGCACTCTGTTCCTTTGCCTGATCAACCATGGCATGAAATCGTTTTGGATTCTATGGGTCCATTCAATTTGCTACCCACATTGTAACACATTTTTGATAGTTCAAATTGTTTACCATTCAAAGTGGATGTATTACTTCTTTGTTGAATCTGCAAAGACACAATCGGTCATGACCTTTCTTCATGATGTTTTTTCCTTGGAAAGCAGTTTGGGGGAAACCTTAACGGATAATGGTACTTATTTCATTTCCACTGAAATGAAAAACTTTCTTACTAAGCATGACATCAGGTAACACTGTACAATCCTTTTGCAAATAGTTTAGTAGAAAGAGTAAATCGCTTTCTCAAGGAAGGCAGTCAATCTGCTTTCCTCCGCCGGGAGTGATGTTATTTTTTTTTTAAGACAAGGTTACAGCCTATTATTCCACACCTCACTCTATTACTAGTGTCACTCTGTTTGAATTATTAAGTGGGAGGAAATGCAGGCCAGAAGTTTTTTCCAACTGGTTAGACTCTTTATGCGAGTCAGGCACCCAACGCCCATTAGGCTCAAAGGTCTTCAGCCCCCCCCCCCCCCCGTTGTGTGTGTCAGCCCGGGCTGAGACAGCTTCCTGGGCTGGCGACCATCATATTGCAGTCGCACCCGAGTACTTCACAGGTCTTTAAAAGAACATTTACATGTTAACGAGGCTTTGTTTTGTTTTCACCCCTTCTTAGAGCCCCTGCAGCTCCACTCTGCCTATTACTGGAAGACTTAGCCTGCCCCTCCCCCCCCCCCCCGAAATTTGTATTAGTCCCTCCTGAAATTTGGCTCTAGTTGCGCCTCTGATGTGAGTCCAGGATCAAGCATGTTACTCCAGTACCCTCTTTGCAGAAAACAGTATAGATGTGACAACTAAAACAGAAAGAGTATTATGACTCTTGCAAACATGTTATTGAAAACAATTGTGTTGTGGTTAACTAGGCGCTCATAAAAAACCTGCCAGAATGAGAAAAGGGGAATCCAAATACACCTATCCTTCCCAAATTGAACGTGTCTCTAACAGGGTCCACCTACTATGTGGAAAGGGATGGGAGAATAAAAATAGGTTGGTACCAATTACTGATGAGCAAGTACTGCTGTACAACAGAACATGAGTTCCACTTGATGATGGTTCAGATAATTTATGAGTTTGACACTCTCAAAAGATGATAACGTTTACACATTGTTCTGCTAATGTAGATTGTTCTGATGCTGGTACTTTCACTTTGCAGGATGCTGGAAGCACCCACATGTCTCAATTCAATGCTGCAAAATAAATTGTCAATAATAACAGTTCAGAGTATGTTTCTTTACAGGAATTTACCTGTGCTAAAAGCGTCTCCAAATTACCTTTAAGATTATTAGATTATGATTTTTAAAAATGTGTTTATGGGGGTGAGATGTTGTGTGCTAAGTACGATTAGTACATTTACTGTGTTTTCTATTGAAAGAGAGCAATGTTAGATTCCTAGTTCTCTTATGGATTGTTGGGGAGTCGGTGGGTGAGGGAACGGCAGCTGGTGTTTGTTCGGACTCCAGCTGCTGATCACCGTGAGTTCTTGAGCTCTGTACTTGTGGAATCAACCTACAGCTCCATCACAGCCTGGCTCTAGACTCGTCTCTTTGCCAAACCCTGATACTACAGTCCAACCCCCAAGAAAAGGAAACCATGGAGGACACACTGGCAAGAGCACAGCCGCGTCCCCTCTGACTGCTGCCATAACTTCCAGTGTAGCAGGAGCAGTGACTGCTCAGAAGCCTGACAAATGTAGCAGAATGTGATAAAATAAAAGTAAAAATGAACTCACTTTTCAGAGACAGAGAAACAGGATGCGAAGGAGGGTTAGTCCCTCTTTTGTATCTGTAGTTAATGGGGAGGGGGGAGTAGGAGGGGTTCAGCTCTTATTCTCTTCTATGAGTCGTCTGATTAAACTTGGGGTGGTCTCCGTTAGTGAGGGCTGGGATGAGGAAGACAGATGCGGAGGTAATGTCTGCTGACTAACATGCAAACCGCCATCTGTTAACAACAGATCATCTCAGAGAAACAGTGCAGGCCACATACCCAGGTGCTATCAAAGCAGCGACTAAGATGTTCATCAACACATCTTTAACACAGTAAACAAGCTAACAGCTTCCGTGATTGCGTGACCCATGTCTTACTGCGTTCGACAGTGGCTCTAAAAGCGCAAACATGCCTCGCTAATTAAGCACATACACCGAGAACATAAAAGGAGAAAAAGATGCTGCAGCATTGTTCTTTAGAACAATATGCCCCATATTAAGTCCCTGTGGTATGTTTGAAAGATAATTCAACGACCTGGAGGTTTCAGGTTGTAAAAATATTGACAAGTACGCTGGAAAATAAATCACAAGTGGGCAGGCACCCTAGGTAAACGAGAGTGGTGCTTACTGCTTCCCATCAGACAGTCAACCAAACATCCAAGGGAGCATAGAGACAATAGTTTTACATGCCCAGAAAACCTCCATAAAACCAAACAAATGTGCCTGAAAGAGCCCATGGACCTTTTAAGGAAGTGGTTACTGTTCGCGGGGAAACAACACGACTGTGGTGGCAGCCGGGGTATAGGAATAAAAGAAAACTACACGGAGATACTGAGAGGTTGGTGCAAAGCTTTTTGGGAAAATGCCACTTTAAACTAGCATAAGCTTTTGGGGTTGTTAATGTGATTTTTTTTAGCCATATGTTGACACCTTTACACTTTGCCCATGTTTGTTTATTAGTGCCAGGGCAGGGCTGGGAGGACCTGTTGTTATCCTTTCCCTGTTGCTTGCCTAGAGCTGACAAAGTAGATATAAAGCAGGACGTGAGACCGTTCCTGTTGGATTGGAATTCCTGCTTTTGGATTATATTTGTTTAACAAAAATTAAAGGTCAACGGGTATGGGACGTTTTTGCTGACCTCCCACCGGAGTAGTGAAAGGTCTAAAGAAAGTGAAGAGGATGAGCCCCAAAGCTGCAGCTCCGGGTCTCCTGGCCTTTGTGCTCAAACACATCCATGAACGGCTGTGCCCCCGCGCATGTGTTGCCCTGTACGAAAAAGCCAGACTCCTCCCCACACCCATCTAAGCACTGCTTCCCATTACTTTTTTACTGTGGCAGTTTATATAGTGTCAAGCACTTCTTTGCCGACACCACAGCGCTCTATAGTGACCATATTAGCCTATACAGAGAATGACATGTAGGCCAAATGTGTGCTGGTCAACTTTCAACAACAATGAGAGGATGTGGTCTCACGACTAGACTGCCGACCTTGGAGTTAGGAACCAAGGTTGGAGCCTCGGGGTCGCGTCCACATCCTGTGATTCTGGTCAAATCACATAGGGCCATATTATCAAGGAACCTGGGCTTCTGTGGGAATTCACAAGGGCATATTATCAAGCCCATTATCGCCGCTTTAGCGGCAGTTTCCTGCCGCTAAAGCGGCGATAATGTTATCGCCGTTCCTTGATAATATGGCCCAAAATCTCCCCACCATACCGACCAAAAACATGAATGTGTCCTGGTGCAACATAACTGGTGCTCTTGTAAAGCGCTCCAATACCTTCTGGTCGAGTTTGCACTGTATAAATCTGCACAAAAAAAGATGAGAATGTAGAGGCAAATGGAGAACATAAAAATATACTTTCACTACCAGTTGACTACATCACGCTGCTGAGCCCCAAAAAGGGCAGTTAACAGCAGCAGCTCCTCTGCTATAACGGAAGAGCATCGCCACCTCCCCCCCCCCCTTTGCTGGCCAGATGAGAGAAAGGAAAAATGAAATGATAATCCAACAATATTATTATCATTTAAATTTTCCTGTGGACAGAGCCGAGATTTTGGGGGTGGGGCTATGCCTTGACAGGCACGGAAGGGGAGTGGTAGCCAGGAATGCTGTCAGGGCACCGGACGGCCAAATCATCATGCGCATTGACATCTCCCCAGCCCGAGCTGCATTGCCGGGTGAAGAGAATAACAGGAGTAGGATCCCAGTCCCCTTTGGAGCCAAGAAAAAACCCGCTCAACCAATCCCAGCACTTCTCTCATACTGGCCAGCATGAGAAAAGTGCTGGGATTGGCCACGAGGAGTCAGGAGCCTCAGCACGCACACTGCAGGAAGGAGAAGATCGAAAGAGTGGCAATCGGTGAGGAGAAGATACATTTTTTGTGTGTTTATTTTGTTGTCTGTCCCATCCCATACCCCTCCCCTGCCTCGCCACTCTGCTGTGAGACCAGCCGCTACTGGCAGTATTTTCTCTGATTGTTTTGCATCCTTGAGAGAGACCGGTCTTCAGCAGGCAATCTGGTCTGTACTCAGAATTATTTAAGATACCAAGTTAGGGTGACCCGATTTTTCAACCCAAAAGCGGGGACACTTCCCCAACATAGGAGGACTGTAATGTCACATCGATATGGCGTGGAAGGACATAAATGACAGTGCTCATCAACATAGAATTGAGTGAAATCTGACAGATGAGACCAGGGGCGTATCACAGGCCCCCGCAGCCCCGCGGTGCGGGTGGCCCCCAGGTCGCCTTACTCTGGAGGGGGCCCCCATCCCCTTCTGAAGCCTGTTCGCAAAGGCTGCAAAACAAAACATGACAGCTGCTGCCTGGCTGCTGCCTGGCTGTACGGGATGGGATATCCCATCACAGTGAAACACATAACAAACTTGCAAAATCCATTCATGTTGGCAGGGGAGGCCTCCGGTAAAACGCGCCTCCATGTCTCTTTATGTCAGTGAGAGAGGAAACTTCTACAGAGCTCAGGGTGAGAGAGGGTAAAGACAACACAGGGAAGGAGAAAGGCAAACGAGAAATAGTGGACACTTTAAAGGCACAGGTAAGAGGGAGAAAGAGAGAGAGAGAAGTGTGAGAATTAGTGTGAGGTAACAAAGAACAGGTTACATACAGAGAGAGGTGGAGACATGGGAGAGGTGAGAAAAAGTTAGATGAGAGACGAGACAGGTGTGAGACAGAAATAGGCAAGAGACAGCGGTCAGAGAATGAGAGTAGAGAGGTGATAACTAATCAGGAAGGTGGGAAAGGAACAGGGTAGAAAGACAGAGAAGAGTCAGGTGTGAGCGATAGACAGGGGAAACACCATGGGGAGCGATAGAGAGGAGGCCAGTTAAAAAGGTATAAAAGAGACGGCGAGAAGGAAATAAATAGTTGAGAGAGAGAAAGAGAGACAGAGAGTGAGTGAGATGGGTGTGGGTAAAGAGACAGCCCTGTTATAAAGAACAACTGACGATAACAGTGTGGAGGAGACAGATGTGAGAGAGATAGCGGACAAGTGAGAGACAGTTATAGATAGAAGGTGAGAGAAGTGATAGAGCTAGAACAGTAATATAGAAAGACAGTTAAGAAAGAGACAGACTGTTGTTGGGATGGAGATAAGTCAAAAACAGATGAGAGATATGGAAGGAGAGATTTGTGTGAGAAAGGTGATAAAGACATAGAGGAATTATGAGAAAGAGACAGCTTAAAGGACACAAGAGGGAGAAGTGCTGGGAAGGGAAGACATGTGAGTGAGATAGTGGGTGATTAAGAGAGAGAAGTGAAAAAAGGACTGCATAGTAGAAGAGACAGAGATACTGAGGAGACAGGCGTTTGAGAGAGATGAAGAGAGGTGAAAGACAATTGAGAGAGGTAAAAAGGGTGACAGATGAGAGAGGTTATAAAGAGACGCCAAGAAAGCAATAGCCTTGAGAGAGCATAAGTAGTCACAAAAGAGAGGGATGGGAAAGAGACATGCAGGTTAGAGAGAGGGAGGTAAGAAAGGGACAAGCTAAAAGAGGTGATTAAGCTACAGAAAGTGAGAATGGGGCAGCAGAGAGAGAGAGAGAAAGAGACAAGAAGTGATGGTGGACATGATCAAGAGACAGGTGACAAAGAGACAGTGGGGAGAGAGAGTAGGGTAAATCAAGAGACAGATACAGATGAGAAAGAACTGAGAGATAGGCAGAGAGAGTCGAGTGATACGAGAGAGCATGGTGATACAGAGACAGGTTAGAAAGAGCAGAAGGGGTGGGGAGAGATAGCGAGTTGATAAAGGGACAGGCATGAAATAAAGAGACAGGTATGGAGAAGAGGTAGAAAAGAGGTAATTACATGATTATGTGAGTGAGAGATAGCTGAGCATAAGTGGGGAGAAGGGTGAAAGAGGTAATAAAGAGATATACATGTAATCAAGAAACAACTGATAGGAAAAGGTAGCGGTGATGATAAAGAGACATGAGAAAGAGGAGTGTGAGAGAGAAAAACAGGTGACACAGAGACGAGTAATATGGAAGGGGGAAAAGACAGACAACCCAGTGGAGGAGAAATGACAAAAAAAACATGGAAGAGAGGGCAGATAAGAGAAGTGAGATAAAAGACAAAGAAAGGGAGGGGAGGACCATAGGACAGGGAAGATGTGAAGGAGAGAGTAAAAAGAGAAGGCCACACGAGATAGAATATTAGTAGGAGAAGACACAGATGGGTAGAATATCCACGGGAAGGGGAAACTAGTAGAAGAGTACAACACAAAGGAGAAAAGTAAGCATGTCCTATTACAAATATAGATTAATGTTCTGGTGATACATTATGGAGAATATGTATATATTTAGAGTGTTGGCCACTGTACAAAGAACAGCATCACCCGGTAGAGCAGTTACTCATCCGTAGCTAAACATTTTCTAGAAATGGCTGTTTTTTAACAGTTACTCAGTTGCCTAGTTCTCCAAAGGCAATATGTTACATAGGAAAACCCCGAAGATGGCAAAGAAGGCTCTGCTCTTACAGTATTTCAGAGACATAGGTCTCATTGGAGCTGAATATCTCAAATGTCTTCTGGGGCAGTATCTTCTAATGACTTTTCAAGGCACAAATCGCCTTTGTTATAAATAGCTTTATGGGCCAGACATAGTACCTTTAATTCTATGGAGCACAAAATAATGTGGTTTCTTCACTCTGTAAATCAATCACATAGCTTGGTCTTGTGCCATCGGGAACATGTAAATCTGTCTAGCAGTTATCTTGACATGAAGCACGTTGTCATAGGCCATACAAAATAAAATGATAGCCCTCATAAATGCAGCCCTTTTCATTGAGCCCAAGAATGGAAGACGCTTTCTGGACAGTCTGGACTAAACATTTCACTTCTGTCCTAATTTTGGGAACTAAAGAGTTGATGGTCAGTATAGACTCTCAGGTTCTTAATGGTAGAGCTGGTTCATGAAGCTGCATAAGTAACTCCGGCCAAGAAAAAAGAGATTAAGATAGAATAGCCTCTACAGTTTGTGATGTTTCATTTTTTCCACCACTGGTTTACTTACTCTTATCCCCACAAGAAGCTGTTATTTGCTCTCTCTCTATTGTCAGAAATGAGGGGATAGAATACAATCCACACTCTAAAATGGTGCATACCTCCTGATTTACAAGAAGACACAGCACCAAGCCTCAGGATTATGGCAGTCTAATTTCTGCCTTTCAAGACTGCGTCTTTGAACTTGCCACTACGACAGGTTCTGGAGTGAAAAGGTAATCAGCAGTAGAGTTGACCAGCTGTAGACTAGACAGAGATGGCAAAGAAACCAGGAGCCTGGAGTGATGCACTGCTAGCTGAAATTCTGATCTGAAAATGCCTGGTAATGAAGGTATCTGCCTGACCCGGGCTAAATATAGTAGGCAAGTAGAAAAGTTGCACAGTGGTGCTGAAAAGGCAAACATGATCATTTGGAACTGAAAGACTGTAGGAAATCTGGAAGAGTGAGAGAGTACATGCTAAAGGGTAGGCAAGGAGAAGAATGTGGAGCAGTGGTGAGCAAGAGGGCAATTGAGGATGGTTAGATGAGCTGGAGAGGTTGTGTACTGCAATGAAACACTGCGGAACACTGACAGTTGGAGCTAAACTCCTTTTTAAGTGTACTGATACTTGAGCATGTTCAAGGGATCAGAGTTTTCTTGAAGGCATTTGCTGTATTCCGTTTACTGACAAGAAGGCATGTGGAAGACAACAGCTAATTCTATGCTTGGTGTGGTTGCTGGTGAAGGCAATGATTCTGTGATTAAATGTTGCCACCGAGAGGCCACAATCTCTGTGAGCCAGTAAGAATGTGGGAACAGAGCCTGGAAACTACTTTCCTCCAAATGAACCCTTATTTGGGTGTCATCTATTTACTGCTGAAAGTCCAGTACAGTTGAAAGTCCAGCCCTATATCCTTTAAAAAAACAATGGATAAACTGCAGAACCTTGTGGCAGCTCAAGAACAAAGTTCCCTCACCATGGTCTAATTATCTTGATCACTAAACCCTGTCTAAAGCTGATTACAGCCAAGCTGTGTACCTCAAATCTGTAGGGAACAGTTTTCCCTTTCCAGAAGAACAGTGATCTGTTGTATGATAAGACACAGACAGGTTCAATAAAAAAAATGACTGTCTCTGTACCATGCCCCAGTTGAAACCCTAATTAACATTTACAGAGTAATTAAAAATTACAAACATGCTGCGTGACCATTTCATCTACCACTCCCTCCGACACTTGATCAAGACCGCCAAATAAGAACTTGGTCTAAAATTGGCAGTCATCCATGGGAAGACCTTCTTGTTTTTTAAGGTGGGGAGTCACAGCAGCTATTTTAATCTGTTGTGAGACCACACCCTCTTGCCATAACAGGGGCAGATACCACAACATGCTGCTGGGCAGGGACCCAACAGTGCCGCACTCAGTGAAATATGGAGAAGAAATTAGAATTCCTGATTAGGGAATATTTATATTTTGTGCTGGATTATAATGATCTTGTGTTGAAAGGTAAGAGTCCCAGTTGGTCACTAAATTCTGTGAAGGCAATACCATCAGGAAGAGGCCTGATGGATGAGTAAGCTACCTGAACCCTTAGCAGCACGATGTTATGGCTTCCATTACTGTAGTTGTATAATATACCTTTTGTCTTTTCCTGTTCCTAATGGAGCTGCCAATGCTTCCTCAAATTCTCTCTTCGTCCACCTTCTTTCAATGTTCCACACATCTGCCTTTGATGATAAATGGGCGAACTAGACCTGGGTTTAAACTTATGCCTATTAGATAGACTGGCTGCGTCGGATGAGGTACCAAGATGTTGAAACGTGTGTTTATTGCTTAATAAAAAGCTTCAAGGTTTCTGCCTACCATGTCCCCAAATCCTGAAACAAAGTATTGAGCTTGTCATTACTCAGTGCTTATTGCTTTTGGTTTTTGCACTACATAAGCCTCCTGATTGATTGATTTTCATTCTTGTCTAAAGTTCTGTGCATTGCGGCTCTGCCATTTCCTTACTTAAAAAAAAATCTATTTAGATCTTCTTATTTTGTCTCTACCAGCATAAGCATTGCATAAACTAAGAACAATAATAATTTGTCTAAGATGCCTCTCTTTCTTGTATGAGTAACATACCTACTCCCCAGTTTGCAACCCAGTCTGGTTGTTGACATTTAATGTGTGCAGCCTATAAGCAATTTTTCACTTGAGGTACAACACAATCTCAATCCACAACCTGGAGATTTGTGTAATCTGGGAATAGTTCTGCTGAAAGTGTCTATATGTTGTGCGGTTCTGAAAGTCCTTGCAAAGGTGATAGGTGAGGGAAATAGATTGCATGTAGGTGAGCAGGGACCCCGCATCGCACCTTGCAGGGGGGCCCGCTAAGGTTTTGTTACGCCACTGGATGAGACAAACCGTGACTGCCATGGGAGGCCTGTTTTCTCTATACCACGTGATAACCCCAAATGAAAATATGAATATTCCACATTCTGTTTTTACTGTGATTCTTTGGTTTCAAAAACATATTTATGATTAAAAAAAAACACATGACATTGGTCTGAGATTTCAGCACAGTGGAAATGCAATTAAACCATATGAAGCTGTTTCGTGTTGACAATGTGTCCTCAGTCTTGAGTTTCCCAGGTTGGGATATTTTAGTGGTCTGTCTGATTATTTGAATTCTAAAAATGGACGTCAGTGGTATGAGGAATGCATGGCACTTAGAAACGACAGAGTACGCTTTGAAACGCTAGTAAGAGAACAAGGGGGACCTGGACAATATGTGGGCAGTAGGAAAAGGCTGTGTCAGGTGTTGGACTGGCTGTCCACAGTGGTTAAGAACTGAAGCAATGAGGCTTAAAGGCCTATATAAAACAATGTAGCTGTGTTATTACTGGGGCTCTAGACAAGGTGTGAGCTGTAAGAGATATACTATAATGTCATGTTATTTATAGCGCGTTGACAGCAAAAGTGAAGTTTGACAGGCTATATAAAAACAGTTTATCATTATTAATGTGTAGGGTCTCTGGTGTTTCGGATGTGTGGGTAATAAGAGAGGCTGCACTCTGATGTGATGTGCTATTAGTTACAGTGTTTTGAGACTACGGAGGTGCGGTCGAAACGCTATGTAAAACTGGGTTACTGGGGGGTGTCCTGTGACAGTGAGGTTTCCCGCCATGCTGTTCAAAGGTGCAGTCGCTGCCTCTTCCAGGAAATCTGTAGCCCTGGGAATTTGGGGGCATATTATCAAGCCAGGCGATATAGGGCTTGATAATATGCTCTATGGAATTCCAATTGAAGCCAATGTTAGACGTCCTTCACATCTAACATGGGCTTCAATTGGAATTCTCACGGGCTTATTATCAAGCCCATTATCGCTGTTTTAGCGACAGTTTTCTGCCGCTAAAGCGGCGATAATTGTATCGCTTGGCTTGATAATATGCCCCAGAGTGAGCTACGTCTGCCGAGAAGGCGAGCTTCTCTCTGGAGCCAGGAGGGGCTCTGAAGGGGCAGCAGGGGAATGTGAGGTGGAGGTTGTGTCAGTCAGACAAGTGCTTTTACTTTGTGCGTTAAGGAGATTGATTTGCCGGAAAGCCTTTGATTAATGATGTTCGCTTTATGTAGAATCAGTGCAGTGAAGCTGTCTGAGGCGCTGTGATAACTTTGCAAGTATATCATAAAAGACACACGGAATACCAGGGGCATATTGGTGACATAAGATGGGCCACAGCAGGCCGTAGTAAATAGTCCTAGGACCAGGGCTTTAAGAGGGCCGGGTCTCACTGGGTCTGAGCACCTGCAGTTTTTTATAGGGGGACACGAAACGGGTCTTTATCGGCTCTGTTTTGTGCTCTGGCACAGGCTATCCGTTTTTTTTCTTCCGGACTGCAGTGACAGCAGGCACCTCGATGTGTGCGTGCTGAGCGTTGTAGAGGAAGGGAAATCCTTTAAAGAGACTCATTTTCTCTCTGGATTTCCCTTCTTTTTTTTAAACTCAGGAGCCGCAACATTGTCGTGGTCACCAGGGCTTTAAGTGGAAGCTTTTTCAATATTATATACAAGCCATAGTTGCTGCTTATTTATCTTATGCAACTAACAACCATTGACAAAGCCAATAGTCCTGACTAGTAGGTATGATGTGACTTGTTGTATCACATATCTGGACGCAATGACAGGGACAGCAAAATACAAGTTGGTCGGCACACTGTGCTAAACACTGATTTTTAGCTTACGTGTTTTTAAGCTGCACCCTTAATTACATTGAACACGCCCCTTTGAGAGACCCCCAGTTTTTTCATCCCATTTAAAGCCCTGCCTAGGACCAACCCTGAAACAAAGCACGCAACTGTCATGAAAGTGTACCTTTTAATCTGTGCTAAAACAGTTTTTTACTACTTTTTGTTTGTTAGGCTGGTATCTCTGTATTCTCTGAACCAACTGAGAGGAATTAACACACTGCCATGTAGTGACTCTTTCAAACCATACTCTCAACTTGAGCGGACCAATCACAATTGGTTTATATAGGTTCTAGTAAATTAGCTTTTAGAAAATTAAGTTCAAATACTAAACAAACACTACAGCAAGTTTTCCACACCAGATTGGATTTTGAACCCCTTCTCTCACACACTCACACACACGTGCGCGCACACACTTACTGCATCACAACAAACACAAGAACGGAACTGAGGGGTCACACGGATGGTAAAAGAGACTGCCATGTGATGAGAGGTACGTATGGTCAAGAGAGCTATACTGGCAGAGGAACTAAGAAAAATAACCAAGGTTGTTTTTTTTAGTGGTCGGACCACCGTAGGTGCACATTCTGCGCAGTGCAAACATGGAGCGCGTCATTACAGCATACGAACCTAAATGTAAATCTTGACCACTCACTTACTCACTGTGTACCAGGAACTTGTGCGCTCTGACTGTGAATTGAAAAACAGTTTGAGGAGTCTCTTGCCATGGCACACATAGTGCCTCCCACAATGCAAAAAGTGTGGGTTTTAAAAGCTTTTCCTTGGTTCGAGGATCTTTTGAGAAAACACAAGAAAACAAAAGGGTAGCATTTCTGTGGTTGCGTCTGCTTTCATTGCCCTCACCATAACCATTTTTCATGTCCAGCTTGAGGAGTCTACCATAGCTGCTGTAGAAGCACTGGTTGTCCTTCTCCAGGACTTGGTAGTTCAATCTGCTAATGTAGACGCTGGGCGCTAATTAAAACAATAGTGCTACTAATGTGTGGTGGGACGAACATTCAGCAAAGACCTGCTTGGTATACAAATGTGGGAGAGGGGAAAACCACACATGCACAAGAAAACACACACAACCAGAGCGATGCGCTGCAGTCGCAGCATGTGCCCACTGGCAGATATAAACAGTGACAACACACAATTAGAGGCATGCACTGTTGCAACGAGCATCTGCTAACAAGCCTGAAAATAGCAACACACCACAAAACACACTGCACACACTTCCCATTAAAAAACTGTAAAAAGTAGTCCTGAAACAATGATGAAAATGGCCACTGTGTATGTTTAAAGGTAGTTGGGCAATGCGCCCTTCACAAATGGGGAGAAGGAAAAATTGAAGCCTATGGGCGGGCTGAAGTCCACAACAGTAGATACAGCATGTCTCGGTTTGTGACCTAAAAACATAAGAACTTTCGCATTTTAGAAATATAGTGATAAGCCAGTTCATTCACCAAGCTTTCCTAACTTTGAATATATTGTCCGTGGTAAAAAATTTAAAGTAATGATGAGAGACAGTACAGAGAGAGACTGTACGAATCAGTTTACTGTGAGAAAAGAAAGGCAATTTCAGTAAGAAGATAAACATGATAAATGAACGAGAAAACACAATAGAATGCAGGGTTAAAAAAAGCAAAACCACTACGAATATGGGGCCAAACTAACAAACATGTTCATGCACCTAAGGCATGGAGAGTGTTGCATGCAGTTACAAATAAAACATCCTTAATATCAGTTTTGTAAAGGATTTGGCAAAAGCACAATATACATTCCACAAATAAAAATAAATACATCTTGGTATATCGAATCTGGATCTGAAGTCATTTACACTCAGGGATGAAACTCAACACTCAACAGGCCTGGCCTTGTGGTCAAGCCCCCGCCATACACGAATGAACGCCCTGCACAGTGTGGGGTTGGATCCATGCAAGTATTTGGCCAAAGGCCAGGCCCTGCAGCCAACCCCCTGCTGCGGTAGCTAATTATTACTTTACGTTACAAAACCCTAGAAATTCACTTAAAAAACACAAAAATTAAAGCAATGTTATAGTTAGGTGAAATGTTCAGTAACAATGTAACGTTTTAAACTAAAAAAATCACTGATATTCACCAGTTATAATTACCTCAAGTAACTATAACTCATGCCCCAAGGTAACTGTTACTCACTCTCTCGCCATGCACTGCTGATTACCCTACATATTACATCACTCATGACATCTTCTTTGACATTATTGATAATATTACTGTGCAAGGTGGAGGGGCACAAATTATAGTTACTTGAGATAACTATAACTGTTGAATTCTAGTGATTTGTAGAGTTAAAATGTTACATTGTTAACAAACATTGCACCTAACTATATATATAAATATGTATATATATGGTTAGGACAAGTTTCCATAGGAAATGCATTTTTGGCGATGTTTGACAAATCTTCAAAAAACTTTCCAGTTAAAAAGTTCATCTACCTCTGCCTCTTCCAGAAAGGTTTTGGGGTGAACTTCACTGGATCTTCCATCATCAACTTACACAGCATGTGACATCACTGAATTTCCCATCATCCATCTGGACAAGAAGTGACATTACTGGTTTTACTGCCAAAACATCTTTAAAAGAAGAAGCCAAGCAAGTGGTCTTCATTTCCCATCACCCATCAGCACAGGAAATTACATCACGGCATCTCGCACTCCTCCCCCTCCAGGTCCTAATTAATGACAGCTGCAACATACACGTGCAGAGGACTTACCACACCACAGTAGTAGCTTTCACCTGCACCCACTGCCGGTTCTGCATCAGCCACCTACACCCCCCCAAGTAAATACCAATAATACCGTCAACACCTCCTTCTGCCACACACCCCTCACTAAGATTAAAAATGTATAGACAGTTCATCTTGTGAGACTCCCTGCAGGTTTCTTGCAGTATGCAAATTCAAAAATTGGAATGATCGGATTGGTTTAAGCGCTTTATTTCTATCAGCTGGCTTGTTCTAGTGGAATCTTGTTGGCTGCAATATGAAAGGAAATGTTATGGATGCCATTACAGGACATGGGGATTCGGTCCTCATGTCCTAAAAATGTAAAAAAAAGAAAAAATAACATTATAGGGCGTTTGGTAGGTGAGGTCTGATCCATGGATCTTATGGGGTGGCTCCAGAGAAACTCCAGCATGCCACCCACGCTTGTGTGCTCTTTTGGGTCTCCAAGCAGGACAAAACAAATCGTAAACAAACAGGGGAGTGGGGTTAGGTTGCAAGATGGCTGCTGGTCATGAGTGGTGGAGGGCTGGCTGATCTTCAGGGGGAGGCACAGGGCATGGCCACAGGCCATACACAGCCAAAAGCTGATGGGTTGGGAGAAGATCTTCTGCACAAGCACACCTCTGCTGCATGTGGCCAAAGGTCATGAGTGCCGATGGTTTGGGGCAAGGCCTGGGTCCTGCGCCCAACCACCACCCCTGCTGCAGGAAGGCCAATGGCCATATGGGCCAATGCGCTTGGCTTTGGCACTTGTCCCTGGAAAAGCACTACCATTTAAAAAACAAAAAGCTAAGGAAATTAGCGAGTTATATGTAACTGACATGAGTAGAACTTGCACTGCTATGAAACTCTGCTTATTACTGTGAATATTATTTCAATGATGAGATCAGAAATCGATGACATTGAAAGTTATAGCTATGTGAGTTACATATAACTGGCGCATTTCCCTGGTTATTTGTTTATGATGATAGTGCTTTTTCAGTGAATTTCAAATGATTTTTTAATGTAAGTTTGAATCTTACTATCTTCATCCACTTACACCTTTGTTTTCTTCTAGTCAATAGATATTTACACATATTAAGTGAATATATATAGATCTTGGGTGACTGCCCACTCCCTGTAAGGTGGTTAAGAACTTGGGCATCTGGCTTGACTCCAAGCTTTCTTTGGCTCATCAACGATCTAAGATCACGGTCTGCTGCTTTATGCTACTCAAATGTCACAGTAAAAATCTTTGGCTTCTTCCTCTCTCAGTTCAAAGAACCATTGTACAATCACTTATCATCTCTTGGTAGATTATGTAAATGTGCTCTACCTAGGAGTGACAAATAAATCACTGGCAAGACTTTTTTACAAAACCGTGGCAGCGCATTTGCTTTGCCATGTACCAAGTCACTCTCCATTGCTACTCATTTATATACTCTTCATTAGCTACCTATAGATAAGTGCATTCATTTAAATACATTGTGGTACATGCACAAGGCCCTGAATGGATGTGGCCCAGATTACCTAAGTGTGTTGGTTCAGTTCTATTCTGCTAAGCGAACTCTTCACTCTGGGTGATAATTCCTGGCTAACATACCTTGCTTTAAACTAGCAAGGTAGGGTGGTAAGTTCTTTACATTTCTTGGTCCCATCTTATGGAATTCTTTCCCTCTAGAAATTCAGGCTTCTACCTCCTTCTTGGCTGTTGAAAACGTGCTTATTTTAAGTTCACTGTTTGCTATCCCTTGCGCTTCACATATATATATATATTCACTGAAAAAACCATGTTTCAGAGACATTATAGTTAGAAATTAGTATTTAAAAAAGCTTTGAAATTCACTGAAAAAAACATAGGTTTCAGAGACATTATAGTTAGAAATTAGCATTTGAAAAACCTTAGAAATTCACAGAAAAAAACATAGGTTTCAGGGGTGTTATAGTTAGCTGGACATTTCACTCATACAAAACCATAGAAATTCCTCCGTTATAGTTAGTTCTGCTAACTATAACTCGTGCGCCCGCAATGCACTGCTGATGATGTCACATATTACATCATTCATGACATGGTCAGTGACATCACTGATGACATCACTGATGACATCTCAAATGACATCACTGATGACATCACTGATGACATCATCCAGTGAATGTGGTTTAGTTTGAAATTTAAATATGTATTATCTATATACCAATCTGTATTGAAGATTGAGTGGATATATAACTGTCTGGATGGAGGATTTAGTAGCTGTCTGACTGTCTGTTTAAGTGAGTAATTAAAACTGTCTCACTTAATACATGGATTAGTAACTAAACTATGTGAATGTGTGCATCACTGTCTCTGTTGTTGTATAACATGCTGCATCAGTTGGTCACTAACTACAAGAGTGTGTATATTAGTTATTGATTAGTTGGGTGAGTATTTGTATGGGACACTGAGTTTGTGTGTGGTTGGATGGGGTGTGTGTAACTCTATGCATATATGTGTGAATGGTTGATTGACTAGGTGTATAGGTTTAAGAGAGCATGTGTAAACAGTTGTTTGGGTGACTGAGTATTTATTTGTGTGTTGGTGAGCGAATATATGTTTTAGTTGTACATCTTCAACAAAGTAAAAGAATAAAAGTCATTGTATGTGAGAGTTGGTGTATATAAATAAGTATATATAAGAGTCAGTGATTGTGAGAGTAACTATATGAATGAGGGTATAATTGTAATGGTGATTTTTTAACATATTAACTATGAGTTACTATGTGTCTAAATAAATGAGGTGTTGTGTGTATAATTGTGTACGTGAGTAAATGTAAGTGTGATTAATTTATTTCATGAGTGAGTAGGATGACTGCATAACCGACTCAGATGACTGCTGATGTGTCAATGTCTATATATGTTTATAAGTGCATTTGATAGGGTTCTATTAATTAGTGACTGCATGTATAAGTGATTCTGTTGTTGAATGGGTATTTGTGTGTGTGAACTTAGGAATCATTGAGTGGGTACGTAGTAACTGGTATTAGTGTGTCAATGGTTTCAAATATGGTACTCTGTATTTTACAGTGAGTGATGAAAGGTTATACTAGTGTATGATGAGGTGTATCAGATTGTCACGTGGATGATGTCATCAGTGATGGCATCAGTGATGTCATTTGAGATGTCATCAGTGATGTGACTGACCATGTCATGAATGATGTAATATGTGACATCATCAGCAGTGCATTGAGGGTGCACGAGTTATAGTTAACAGACCTAACTATAACGGAGGAATTTCTATGGTTTTGTATGAGTGAAATGTCCAGCTAACTATAACACCCCTGAAACCTATGTTTTTTTCTGTGAATTTCTAAGGTTTTTTAAATGCTAATTTCTAACTATAACGTCTCTGAAACCTATGGTTTTTTCAGTGAATTTCAAAGCTATTTTATATGCTAATTTCTAACTATAAGGTCTCTGAAACCTATGGTAATATATTTGTACTTATAATAAACGTATATTATTTTTAAATGTATTTTCGCGAAGTCGCGTCGGGTGCCTGGTTCGTGAACGCAGAGTGCGCGGATCCCATGTGACCGCAAAAAAAAAGATTTCATTGGTTTATAACATTTCCCACTGTAACTATTGAAGGACCCCACCCATTTTAATAATTCTTGTTGGAGCATCTTTAGAGAGACATCTCTTTTCCTACAAGAACTCTTTTTGCTTGTTTTTTGGTGTTTTTCAAAAAATATCAAACAAAATAGCATCTGGACAGCAGCAGCAGCAGGAGAAAGTGTCTTCTGAAGAAGAATTCTTGCATGAGGCACTACGTCCACCGAGGCCGGAATCTGTCGTGTGGAAATTCTTCAATTTTCCACCTGGAGAGAAGAAAGTTAATGCGAGAAAGGTGACGTGCAAAATTTGTGACCGAGTCCTGTCAAGAGGCAGTGAAAAAAAATACTCTTTTGGCACTGCTTCTATGTACAAGCATCTTCGGACCACACATCCTCTCAATCTTGCTTGGGAGGAAATGAGGCGAGCTGCTTTAAACCCCTCACCTGCTGTGGCAAGTACATCTGGAGCATCCTCAGGAACACCTGCAATGGACATTAGGCCAGAATTAGCCTTTCTCGAGCAACACTGCGTGAAGTGTAAGAAATTTATATGCTTCGGTGAGCAGTCGGTGGATGCAGTATGTGCTGCGCAACGCAACCATCGTTGTTAACTTTTTTGTTTTTGGAATGATAAGTAATTCCAAATGTTTCCTGTTTTATTCGTTCTTTTTTTGTTCATTCTTTGAAAAAACCAAAAACATACAAAATTGTTAAGAAAAAATACAAAAAAATACAAAAGAAAAAAGAAGAAAAAAAAAGTTCTTATCAGAACTACCTCATCTGGTTAAAGAAAGAACTATAATTGCAAGGTAATGTGTGAAAGTTTGGTTGAATATATGTACACAGCATCATTGTACTGCAGCGTGACACTGCAAGCTCTTTAGCTGCACTGCACTGTGGCACTTCCGAAGCACAGGGATGTGACATATGTACATGAATATGTTGCAACTCTGTGCTTCCCTCTGCACTGCTGCACAAACTGCAGCCATGCGGTGACACTGGCACCCTTGCACCATGGTGCAAGGATGTCTGTGTCGTGTGGAGATTGTTTTTGTGCAGGAAGGGGAACCTTCCTGCACAAAAACAATCAGCAAAGTCATTTTCCTCTTTCAATTTATGCTGTGGAATGCAGCATGCATTGAAAGAGGAACAAATGAGGAGAAATGAAAATAATTCTCCTTGTTGCGCCTTGCTACACCAACTCTAGGATGGAGCAGCATTCACACACATCTCCAGATTTACGATTTACGATAAATCTGGAGATGTGTCTTGTTCTATGGGTGTTGTGTGGGAACACCCACAGCAACACCTATGGGACGCCCCTCCAACGCAAAGTTCTGTGTATGAAGGGGTTGTATTTACAAGGAGAGGAAAAACCACGCAGGGTGGTTTTTCCTCTCCTTGTAAATATGAAGGAGTGCCTGGCGCCATCACTACGTTACAAAAAGTGACGTACTATTTTATGTGTACTTGCGTTGGTGCCTAGGTCATTTTTTAAGAATACCACTAGTAACTGGAATGATGACAGTGCTGCAAACAGAGTAAACACTTAATTGATAAGTGCTTACGTATTGGTGGAGTGATAGGATAAGTAGATAGTGGTAGATAAGTGATTAAAGAAGTGCATGGGACAGCCTGGACGATTCCTACACTGCATGAGTACTAACTGGGTATTTAGAAGAGTGTATCAATAGTATGTAGCTAGTTAGAGGTCTGCTTGGCTAGTGCACAAAATATTATATATGTACTTGTGTTAGTAGCTAGGCCATTCCATAAGTCCATGACTAGTAACTAAAATAATTATTACAGTATTACAAACAGAGTGTATAGTGACTTTATAAGTGCTTAGGTATTGGTGGAGTAATAGGATAAGTAGATAGTGCTGGATGGGTGATTGGAGAAAATGCATGGGACAGACAGGAGGATTCCTACACTGCATAGGTACTAACTGGATATTTAGAATAGCTTATCAATAGTGTGTAGCTGGTTAGAGGTGTGCATGCATAGTGTACAAAATATTGTGCCTGCACTTGTGTTTTTGACTACGCCATTCCTTAAGTATACGACTAATAACTGGAGTAATTTCAGTGTTGTAAAGAAAGTGGGTGCTGAATTTATAAGTGCTTAGGTATTGGTGGAGTGATAGGATACGTAGATAGCGCTGGATGGGTGAATGGAGAAGTGCATGGGACAGACAGATGGATTCCTAGACTGAGTAGGTACTAACTTGGTATTTAGAAGAGCGTATCAATAGTATGTAGCTGGTTAGAGGTCTGCATGCATAGTGTACAAAATATTGTACCTGCACTTGTGTTAGTGGCTAGGCCATTCCTTAAGTATATGACTAATAACTGGAGTAATTTCAGTGCTGCAAAGAGAGTGCATGCTAAATTTATTAGTGCTTAGGTATTGGCAGAGTGATAGGATACGTAGATAGTGCTGGATGGTTGAATGGAGAGGTGCATGGGACAGAAGAAGGATTCCTAGACTGCATAGGTACTAACTAAGTATTTAAAAGACTGTATCAAAGTTATGTAGCTGATTAGAGGTCTGCATGCATAGTGCACAGAATATTGTAGCTGTACTAGTATTGGTGTGACTATGGTTTCGAGAATGGTAGTTTGTATTTTAGGGTGTGAGGAGGTGCATCAGATAATCACGTAGATGATGTCATCAGTGATGTCATTTGAGATGTCATCAGTAATGTCATCAGTGATTTCACTGACCATGTCATGAGTAATGTAATATGTCATGTCATCAGCAGTGCATTACTTTAATCCAAAAAGCTGGCGGCCATATTGGCCTGGTCATGATGTGAAAATTCAGGAATTGATACAATAAAGAAAAGAAAACAAGTGTTAATATGCACACAATGTCATGTCAGCATATCTTGCCCCGTGACCGCCATACCTGTATGTTCGTCAACGTGACTTATTCATAATAAACATACTTAGAATTCCAAACGTCAACATAAACAATGGAATACACATTACTTTAACGTGAAAGGCCATCGACCTGGCACGTTGCGTATTATAATTGTTCTTACACGAAAGAAAAGGAAAAAAGGGGTGTTAATATACACACACTATCCCTAAATAAAGTTCTAGCGATTATAGTTCCATTCCATTCACAACTCATTAGAGATGTCATGAGTGATGTAACTGACCATGTCATGAATGATGTAATGTCTGAGGTCATTAGCAGTACATTGCGGGGCGTAAGTTATAGTTAGCTCAGGTAACTATAACTGCTGAATTTCACTGGTTGTGTATGAGTGAAATCTGAGTCTAACTATACCGTCCCTGTAATCTTTGTTTGTTTCAGCAAATGTCTAGTTTTTTTTTAACGTTAAGTAAGATGCATATCACAATGGATGGTGGGGTGTTGGAAGCAGGGCCTGGCATTGTGCTGCCCCCACCCAAGCTTGCTGCTCCTGCCTTCCCTCCTCCTAGCCATCCATTGTCCAAGTCCATGTCCCTGCTCCCTTATTACAGCCCTGTGTGGCCAGTGTTCTGCCACTGGCCTTCCCGCCTTCTCTGAACAGTTAGCTTGCTGCCCCATCCACCTCCTCCCTATCATCTGTTGTCTGAATCCATGGACTAGCCTCCTCCCTCCTGCCATGCATTGCCTGATGTGCTGCCACTGCCCTCCATTTAGCATGATGTACCAGTCCACTCCTCCTGCCCTCCATTGCCCAATTATATGCCCCATCATTGACCTCCTGATTAGCCTCTGTGCTTAGCTTGCTGACCCTATTCTCCTTCCCCCTGCCCTCCGATGTCTTTGTGCATGCCCCTGCTCCATCCTTTCTGCCCACCATATTCCATGGACCTGCCACTCCTATCTACTCTGAGTGTTCTGTTGAGCTGCCACTCCCCTCCCACCTGCCTAGCATTGTCAGATGACTGTAACCTGTCCCTGCCACCTCCACCCTGCCTGTCCACATTCCATGCCCCTATCCCCTTCCACCTGTCCTCCATGGTCCATTTTACTGCCACACTCTTCTGCCCTCACATGTCTGTTGTGCTGCAACTGCTCCTACTGTCTGCCCCGCGTGGTCTGTTGTGAGGTCCCTTCCCCTGAACTCTCTTGTCTGTGCCCAGGTCCTGACCCTCCCTTCTATCCTCCATGGTCCTTTGTGCATGCCGCTGCACCCTCCTTCTTGCCCATCATAGCCATTGTGCTGCCACTAACCCTCCCGCTTGCCATGCATGGTCTTCTGTGCTGCCACGGCCTCTACCACCTTCCCTGTGTGGTCAGCTAGCTGCCCCTGACCCCCTCCCACCTTCCCTCCATGGTCTGTGTGTATGCCATCATAGTCTCACTGTTGCTCTCCATGGTGTGTCTTGCTTCTAGTGCCCATCCTGCCTGACCTCCATGGTCATCTTGCTGCTCCTGCCCTGCCTCCTTGCCCCCAGCCCTCTGTTTCCATGTGCAGACCCCTATTCCCTCCCTCCTGGCTTGTCTGTTCCATTGTAATGCCCCTGATCCGTCCCTCCTGCCCTTTATGGTCTGTTATGCTGCAGCTTTCTCTCCTGTCTGTCCATTATGGTCAGCCAGCTACCATTGCCTCTTTCCCCTCTGTTCTCTGTTGTCCATGTGCATGGTCCTGTCCCCTCCCTATTGCTTTCTATGGATTGTTGTGTTGCACTCCCATCCCGCATGCCCTGTGTGGTGTATTGTGCTGCTGCAAACCCTGATGCTTGCCCTGTAGGGTCAGTTTGGTGCACCTTGCCATGTCCCTCCTGTCCTCTGTTATCCAAGTCCATGTCCCTACCCCAATTCCTCCTGCCTTCCATGATCCAATGTACCATACTTGCGAACATTTTCAACTTGTAAGAGGGAGATTTTGAAAAAGAACTGGGGTATTGATTTTCCCCTTTGAGTTACATTGAAAAAGAGGAGATTGTAGACAGGAGACAGATCAAATAAAGCCCATTTGAGCTTAAAAACATTGGACGTCTCCTGGCTAAATCGGGTCTGTTGGCATGTATGGTTGTACTACCACTGCCTCTTCCTTCTGCCCACAGTGGTCTATTATATTGCCACAGCCTCTCTTGCCAATCCGGTATTGTTGGTTTGTTGCCCCTGCCCCCCTTTCCACTGCCCTCCATAGTCTGTTGTGCTGCCACTGCCCTTCCTGCCTGCCGAGTGTGGTCAAATTGTTGCCTCTGCACCCTCCTACCTGCCTTCAATTTTCAGAGTCCGTGCCCCTGGCCTCTGCCTCTCAACAGTATCCTAATGAACAACTAGATTGCTAACATTCTATATTCATTACAAAAGTGTGGAACGCCTGACGTCATCTTGATGTAATCAAAACTGTAACACCTAGAGCATTTCCTTTAGAAATTACATATATGAGAGGGTCTTATTTGCATCAAAATTATGGATAGTGCTCTAAAAAACTAAAATGAGGACATATTTTCTGAGTTTTCAAATAGCGACAAAGCACTTTTAAATAATTTGTTATCTTTATGTTTTTTTATCCAGTTGACCACTTGATTAAATGTTGCACTTAGGGGACAGGATGTGGTGTTACTTCCAGAGCTGCAGACTTTGCAGCTGGGGAACAAGGTTGGAGTTTCTGCTTCAGCTCGACTTTCTGTGATTCTGGTGCAATCACTTATTCTCCCCATGTCTACAAAAAAAATGAATTTGTTCTTGTGTAATGTAACCAATGCTCATGTAAAGCACTCCAATACCTGACAAGTCTGCACTATATAAAACTGCAAAAACAAAAAAAAGGTGTTTTGCACACTTCTGTCATTGGGCTACATGTAGGCTACATCTGGGTGATATATGTGCTGCATTTGGGCTCTTTTGTCTCTGGTGGCCATCTTGGGAGATTTATTTGTTATGAAGTTTCCTAATTTCCTCATTTACTGCAGTCTACTCAGTAGGAAATGCTAGTTGCTCATTAGATCACTGTAGTAAAGCTACTGCTCACCACGGAAGTCTGCTGCTGGTATTAAAAGTGCATGTTTCAGTCTGCATGTCAGAATTTTTTTATGAAATAGAAGAGGATTTGAGAAGTCACTCAAAATGTGCCCTAATTGTTCTTTCTTCAGCACTAATCATAATTTCTATGGCAAAATGAAGCCCCTCATTGTGTTCCTTTTTAAATTAAATGTTTTAAGTGTTACCAGTTTATTCCAATCAAGATGGCTTCAGGTGTGCCATACTTTTGTCATAAATAAGACAGTAAGCGCTCTAGTTTTTCTTAAGAACACTCTGGGACATTCTGTCATTGGGCTATACTTGGGCTTCATCTGGGTGATATTTGTGCTACATTTGGGCTCTTTTGTCTCTGGTGGCCATCTTGGGAGACTATTTGTTATGAAGTTTCCTAATTTCCTCATTTACTGCAGTCTCCTCAGTAGGAAATGCTTTCAGTTTTTTACTTTGATTCCATCAAGAAGGCATTCAGATGTGTCACACATTTGCCATGAATTTCGAATGTTAGCATTCTAGTTGCTCATTAGATCACTGTAGTAAAGCTACTGCTCACCAGGGAAGTCTGCTGCTGGTATTGAAAGTGCATGTTTCAGCCTGCATGCCAGAATTTTTTAATGAAATAGAAGAGGATTTGAGAAGTTATTCAAAATGTGCCCTAGGGGGCGTGGTTTGCGACCGGAGAAAATGGCCGCAGCCTAAGGAGGCTCCCGAGGACGCCGAGATAACTCCCGACAATCCGGGCATAAATCCTGAAGTCTGTGGCTAGAAAACGGCGACGGAGACGCCGCGCCACCAGCGGTGACGGCTGCCGCGGCCGGAAAATCGCTGCGTGCCTGGGATCCCGCCGGAAGCCCAAAGAAGCAGCAGAGGTCTAAACCCGGCGGAGAAGCCGGGAGGCAAAGTGGCGGCCGCAGCCGGGAGAGAAGTGAGCTGCAGCGGGAGGCATGCCGGGCGAGGATGCTGCAGCTCACAGGTAGTGGGAGGCTGGACTGGCACAGGGAGGGCCTAGCAGCTCGCCCTTGATGTAGAGAAGTGGCGCGGGCCCATTGAAGGAAGGCCCTGTGGGGAAACAACTAGAAGGCCCTGAGGCAGGACGGAGCTGGGCCTTCCACGCACGGCACGCCTTAAGCGGATCGAGACGGGCTGACGCAGCCCCCGCCGAGGGAGTAGAAGACCCCACGCAGGGGAGAGGTTGTCCTTGTATGGCAGGGAAATAAAAAAGGAGCAGGGGCATTGGGAAAGAGGAAGAAGGGAGAGGCAAGAGACACTGGCGCCCTGACGGCTTGCCAATCTGCAAGTACTGAAGAGAGGAGATCCCCAGAGGCCATAGTGGCGGGTAGATGGTCGGCCCCGGAGGTCGTGGTTAAGGCCCATACCCGGCCCCCCGCATAGCGAATTACGCGCTACGCAACCGATACTGGTTGGGGTACCTCTATCCTACCCAGGGCTGGGACTGGAGTAACAGAAGGCGGAGCGTGCGGATAGGCGATTGGTGGTGGACGGGTTGCGCTGTCTGCCCTGTGTCGACTGTGCAGAGATCGCCCACGTTGACACTCAAGGCGCCATGAGCGGCAGGGGCCCAAGATCGGTGCAGAGCAACCGCATCGACAAGTACGCCACCGCCAAAGATTGGCATGGAGTGTCGGAGGCGGCGCCGGGAGTCCTGCCTAACCCACCTGTTGAAGAACAAAAAGAAATCACGCTCCATGATGTTATGGCCACCCTGCAGCTGATGCAGGCCTCCATAGGTACCATTTCTTGCGATGTGACGCTGCTGAGGGCCGACATTTCGAAAATTGGAACGAGGATGGCGGAAGTTGAGGCCACAACGGCAGTCCTCTCAGTAGATACGCAGACTCTCCAGCGGCAGGTACACCAGCTTGAATTAGCTAACAAACAGATGGCGGAAAAGCTTGACGACCAAAAAGGGCGTGCTAAACGGAATAACGTGTGTTTGGTGGGGGTGCCAGAGAGTGTTACAGGCCCGGCGCAGGATCTATTTGTAGAGGAGCTGATCCAGGATCAGCTGAAGCCCCGCAGACTCTCCAAATTCTTCTCGGTGGAGAGAGCTCATTGTGTGCCTGGCGGTCGGCCCAGGCCGGGCGCTCCTCCGAGTCCTATCCTGGCAAGGATATTCAACTTCAGAGATAGAGACGCAATTTTACAAGCAGCCCGAGTGGGACCGCCGATTCAGGTTGACAACAGTGTGGTAACCCTCTACCCGGACTATACAGACGCCGTCACAAAGAAGCGGCGCACCTTCACAGAGGTCAAGCGTGAACTTCGCAGCAGAGAACTGCTCTACCCGGCGAAGTTACGAGTGGAAGCGGAGGGTAAAAGTTGGTTCTTTGTCACCCCGGAGGAGGTGCAAGACCTGGCTGGAGGGCTGGCGCCCAGCTAGAGGCAAGGGCGCATGGTAGACTAAAGAACAGCGGCAGCCCGGACAGCTGGCCCAGCATAAAGAACGAGAAGAAGCGGTAGGACCGACTTCCGGGGAGAGGACTGGAAGCGACGTGGAGTGAGAATTTGAAGTGCAACCTCCAGACCCAGGGATATAGTCGAAGTACTATAAACTTGTAGAGCCTGACAGCAGTTCTGCGTGGAGGCCAAGGAGTCGACCTACAGAGATGGTGCGAAGTGGCGGACTGTGAACTGTGTCTGCAGATCCCGGAGCAAGGGGCGCGGACCCCGACCAGTGGTGATGTATAATTTATAGGGCCCGATGGGTGAATGACACTGGACACAGACTGTACACCACAGACTCATAAAACTCTTTGTAAGGGGTGCTTGGTGAGCCGAGGGGGACTTTTTCCCCCTGCACGTAGGTCCATGGGTAGGGGATATAAGCGCTCTGCTATGTTGGGGAGGCGGGTAGTTCCACATCCGCTAGGCAGGGAGGCAGGGAGGAGGGCAGGGGGCGGGATCAGTTTATGTTGAGTGAGTTTCTAGGTTTAGTGGTGACACTTTTTTCAAAGCTGCGACGAAGAAGGTGATGGACAGTAGAGTGACAGGCAAGCCGGAAATAGCAAAGGGCACAGTAATCGTTCAACATCGAGATGGCAGGCATAAAACTCGGGAGTACACCGTAGTCTCTCTAGATTAGACTACATCTTCACATTAGCGACAGGGATGCTGGGTATGGCAGACATTAGACACCTACCTAGAGGTATATCAGACCACTCCCCGATTCTCATCACGTATGCTCCATTCGCCCCGCGGACCCGTAGACTGTTCCCCATCAGGCCAGGACACCTCCAGAACCGTACAATACGAAAGGGCCTCCTTAGGATGACAAAATGTTATTTTGAGGAAAACTCAGGCTCGTCACCTCATCGATAACGTTGTGGGAGGCATATAAGACAGTGCTCCGCGGGCAGGCCATGTCATTGATAGTAGGACAGCAGAGAGACCACCGGAAGCACATTGATGGCCTAGAGGCAGAACTCTCAAGGGCGGAGGCGGCCCTAGCGGCAGACATCACTGAGGACACGACTCATAGTCTACATTTGGCGCAGCAGGAATATAGGGCATACACATGAGAAGAGGCTATAGATAGACTGACAAAGACGCAACATGTAATTTATGAGCGGGGGGAAAAGGCGGGACGACTCCTGGCCTGGTTGGGAAAGCGGGAAAGAGTGGGCAACTGGATAACCCAGATAGAAGCTGGGGATGGGGCTGGTGCAACATTACGAGGCAATCTATACACCGGTGGCCACAGCGACAGAGGAAGAGCACTTAGCGTTCCTGCGAGATATCCGTATGCCATCGCTTGACGGAGCCGCCATAACTGCCCTCGAGGCGGATATTACGCCAGAGGAACTTACGCAAGCCATTAGGGCACTGCATACAGGAAAGGCGCTAGGGCCCAATGGAATTCCAGTAGAATTTTTTTAATTAGCGAGCCCACAGCTGGCGTCCCACCTCCTCGCCATGTACACTGAAAGCTTAGATAAAGGAATATTGCCCAAAGATCAACGACTGGCCACTATAGTGGCTATACATAAGCCCGGAAAACCGGCGCACGAATGCGGATCTTATAGACCGATTTCCCTCCTTAATGCGGAGGCAAAAATACTTGCGAAGACACTAGCATCAAGGCTACAGCCGCATCTCTCAGATATAATCCATCCAGACCAATCTGGATTTCTGCCCCACCGCAACACAGCGCTAAATATTAGAAGGCTACACGGAGTAATGGAGCGTAAATCAACTATAGATGAAGACGCAGCCATACTATCGTTGGATGCAAGGATGGCTTTTGACCTAATGGAATGACCCTTTTTATTTGCAGTCCTTAAGCATATGGGGTTTGGGTCAAAATTCTGCACATGGATCCGTCTGTTATATACACAGCCGGTGGCACAAGTTGTAGTCAACGGCCACTTATCAGACGAATTCCCATTAGGTAGAGGGACTAGACAGGGCTGCCCACTGTCACCACTCCTATTCGCGGTGGTCCTGGAGCCCCTGGCGGCTTGGATTAGGCAGGACCTCACAATACAGGGACTGCGATGGGCCAACGGGTGGGAAGATCGCATTTCGCTATATGCGGATGATATTTTATTGTACCTAACGCCCCCTGCATGGTCCATCAACTGTCTTCTAGATATCTGTGCCGCGTACGGACAGATGTCAGGGTATACCATCAACTGGGGAAAGTCACTGCTTTATATCCTACATGGCCCCCCGCCGCGGCTCCCAAGAGGATGCCCACTGCAAATAGTCACAGATGGATTTAAATATTTAGGAATATTTGTGACACATGATCATGCGCTGTTCATGGAAAAAAACCTGACCCTGCCCCTGGCGCGATTTAAAAGAGACGTTAAGCATTCGCGTACACTACCCTTAACACTCCTAGGGCGGGCAGCTCTATTTAAAATTATGGCGCTCCCCAGGTTTTATATGCACTACAGAATACGCCTTTCCGTGTCCCAGATGCGTACTTCACAGCAGTAAATGCGGAAGTGACGTCGCTGCTCTGGGATGGAATAACACCCCAAATAGTTCTACAGAAACTCACCAGCAGCTGGTATGATGGTGGAATAGCCCTTCCGGATCTAAAGATCTATTACTGGGCTTCCCAATTAGTCGCAATCAACCAGTGGCTCCATGTCCCTCATGACGACCCCGCATACAGGTTAGATAGACACCTCCTAGAGCCATCAGGGATAATGGGTGCTCTATACAATAAGAGGAAGCAACGCAGCATTACAGGGCCTACACGACACACACTGCAAATATGGTATGCGGCACAACACACACTAGGATGGGACGGTGTTGTCACACTGGCGATGCCATTATGGGAGACAAAGCGGCTAGGAATGTTGGTAAAGACGAAGGGATTTCGTGGCTGGGATCAAATGGGCATTTCCAAAGTGGGGGACTTGTGGCAGCGAGGTGAGGTGGTTACCTTTGCGCATCTTCAGGCCACTTATGACATGGCCCAGACAGAATTTTTCCGATACCTGCAGGTCAGACATGCACTGCAGTCCCTAATACCACCAGGTACGAGGCCTGAAGAGGCCTCTCCACTGGAGGATCGACTCCTGACGGACCACCTCCGTAAAAGAGCAATCTCATTGACATACAAGAAAATAGTTAATAACCGGAAGGACCCTATGGTAGCGCTTAAGGTTAAGTGGGAACATGAACTTGGAGAGATTGATGAGGCGGACTGGCGGGAGGCACTAGCCTCCCCCAGAGAAGCTACAATCCCATCAAGACTGAGACTAGTCCAATTTAAAAATCCTGCACCGTACATACTACACTAGGCAACTCCTACATAAAATACATCGGGCAGACACACCGCTCTGTCTCCGGCAGTGCGGGGAGGATGGCACATTTTACCACACCATCTGGCTATGCCCTAAAATAACACAGTACTGGACGGCGGTAATGCGAACGCTGTCCCAGGTCACGCACTCCCAAGCCCGAGATGTTGTCTGCTCAATATCTGGGAACCTACAGATTTAAATGTGGTGGCTCAAGACTGGGTAACTTTGGGCATGACGATAGCCAAGCGTAACATTGCCCAGCGCTGGGGATCCAGAAACTGCCCCACACTTGATCAATGGTGCAAAGAAATGGGTACGGCAATGGTGGCGGAAAGGTCAGTATATATCCACCGGAGGTGTCCCAAAAAGTGGGAAAAGGTTTGGAGTGGCTGGAACAATTATCGCGGGAATATCTGTGAGCCCCCCCCCCCCCCCCCGCCCGATGAATCGGACTCAGATGCCAGTGGCTCAGCTGATTAGGATGAACGCACATATAGGGGGCGTGGATGATGAGACCGTAAGGATGCCAAAGATGGAACGAAAAAGAGGGCACTATGAGATGTACTGTAATGCTAATGTTGATGCCGAAACACTTCAGTTCATATGTCACACGGAAGTAATATTGATGGCATGCTTTGCAAGATGTTTAATAAAAAGATTATACAAAATGTGCCCTAATTTTTCTTTCTGCAGCACTAATTATACTTTCTATGGCAAAATGACCCCCTCATTTTGTTCCTTTTTAAATTAAATGTTTTAAGAGTTACCACTTTCTTCCAATCAAGATGGCTTCAGGTGTGCAATACGTTTGTCATAAGTAGGACTGTTAGTGCTCTAGTTGTTCTTTAGAACACTCTGGGAAGCTGCAGTAGAACACAAAGGAATCAACTGACAGTCTCTGCCCTTGTTGGATGTACATGTTTTACTGAGAATGTCAGACTTCATTCTCACATGACTGTGAAAAATAATGTGAATTTACAGAAAATATGCTCTCAGTTTAGCTTATAGATCACCTTCCAAACCTCTGTGAGAAAAGCATGAGAAAATAGTTTTGTCTCAAACATGATTCATGATATCCCAGCAGAAGGCTTTTTCACATGGTAAAATTACCTTAGAACACACCACAATTCCTAAAATGAGTATGGTACCATCAACAAATGATTTATAATGTAACTAAAGTCTTAAAACCTTCTATTAACTGCAATGCTTTTTAATGAGGTGCTATCATGTATATTGGTCCCAAGATGGCTGCCAATACTTCTTGGGTAAAGAGCTGACAGCCAATCAGATTTCACGATGAGATGTGTGGTTAGGCTCCGCCCAAATATATATGTGATATTACTTTTGATTTTCTCAATTTACACCATTTAAGCAAAAGGCATGACTCTGAACCAAGGGCTACATTTTTGCCAAATTTGGTGTAATTCCGTTCAGCAGTTCGGGCTGTAGCTGCGACTAAAGGTTCCTATGGAAAATTGCATGGGGAAAACACGTTTTGGGACCCCCCTTTTTTCTCAGCCCCTGCTTGACAAATCACCCTGAGACTTTCAGGATAGGAGCGGACCGAAGCTGGCCAAAAGTTTTGAAAGTTTCGCGAAGATTCGTCAACCGGCGCCTATGGTAAATAGGTCCTAACTATAACTACCTACTGGCGACTGCCAGTAGGTAATATATATATATATATATTCACTGAAAAAACCATAGGTTTCACACACGTTATAGTTAGGAATTAGCATTTAAAAAACCTTGCAAATTCACTGAAAAAACCATAGGTTTCACACATGTTATAGTTAGCTGGACATTTTACTCATAAAAAACCAATGAAATTCCCCCGTTATAGTTAGTGCAGGCAACTATAACTCACGCGACCGCAATCCTCTGCTGATGCTAATACTGTATTTAGACACTTATTTGCCCATGTCTTCTTCCATTAAATTTTAGCTATACATATATTACAAATATTTTTTTTTCGTAAAGACACATATGTCATCAGCAGAGGATTGCGGTCGCGTGAGTTATAGTTGCCTGCACTAACTATAACGGGGGAATTTCATTGGTTTTTTATGAGTAAAATGTCCAGCTAACTATAACATGTGTGAAACCTATGGTTTTTTCAGTGAATTTGCAAGGTTTTTTAAATGCTAATTCCTAACTATAACGTGTGTGAAACCTATGGTTTTTTCAGTGAATTTGTACGGTTTTTTAAATGCTAAGTTACTTTACGCCGTTCGTGGCGTGCGCGCCCACTTAACGCAGTTCGTTCCGTGCGCGCACTTTACGCAGTTAGTGCCGTGCACGCACGGTGGGCACGCGGTGCGGTACGCGCAACGCGTGCCCACGTTACGCTGGATGGGCCATGTACACACGATGCGCTTCGCGCACCGTCCGCACACGGAGGACATATTATGCGCTTCGTTGTGAAAGGTAATCTATTAAATGTTCCCAGGTAAAATATGCCATGCACAAAAGGTGCCCTGTGGGCACCATTTGCACACGGGGGTGATAAAAGGTGAATAATTTTTTTTTTATAATTAAATTTTACCGTATGCGTACGGTAAGCGTAATCGGGGATTTTTCGAAAAAAAATAAAATTGAATTTTTTGCCTTGGGGGTTCTTTTGGGACACCTTAATCAAGGCTAGTTGGTTAGGAGCTGTATAACCTGCCCCTTTACATGTTTTCAACCTTTGTTTTTCCTCCCCCCCTCAGAGTGCGAGAGAGAAAATGGCGGCCGCCGCTTCCTGGTTTCGACCGATTCGAATGTTTACTAAGATCTAACAGCCAATCAGAATCGCGCTCGCGCTCGCGCACGGCACCGTACGCGTACGGTAAGCTTACCGTAAGCGCACGGTAAGCGCACCGTAAGCTGCCACAGATATATATATTGATTTAAATGCTATTTTCTCAGGAACTACTGAACAGATTTACACCAGACCTACAAAAGGCACTTCCTTGACCTGTAGACTACCTCTCTGCCAAATTTCAAGTAACTCTGTTCAGCCGTTCGGGCTGTAGCTGTGTCTAAAGGTCCTATGGAAAAATGCATGGGAAAAACGCGTTTTGGGACCCCCCTTTTTTCTCAGCCCCCGCTTGACGAATCCCCCCGAGACTTTCAGGGTAGGAGCGGAGCGTAGCGCCCCATTAGTTTTGAAAATTTCGCGAGGATTCGTCGACCGGCGCCAAAGTTATTCCAAATAGAATGTTGCGGTTTTCCTATGGAAACAGGGTCCTAACTATAACTACCTACTGGCGACCGCCAGTAGGTAATATATATATATATATATGTTTTGAAATTAATGCACTATCTATAGGTAGCCAATGAAGAGTATATAAATATATATATCTCAAAGATCCAAGGTTCCCACCTGTGAAGACGCACTCTGACATTCACTGCAGCAACCTTCATGAGGTAAAAGCCGGATTAACGGGTGGATCCAGTTTACGCGTTTTGTGCTCATTGCACTCTTCAGAGGCGCGACAGTCATTTTGGCAGAGAGGCCACACCTCCCACTTAAATATATGAGCCCTCCAATGGGCGACTCGAATGAGTCCGCGTTGGTTTGTGGGTCTTGTAGTGTGAGCCTCAGTTGTGTGCCACTGTCTGAGACGTTTCATGCCCACCAATGGGCCTCCACTCGCACATCTGGCTTGTCAATCCTCCATGGATGCCTCCACATTGAGACTCCGTGATTCGGAGCTCCATGGCCCCAAACTTCCGGGTGGTGCATCTCCCGCGGCTGGGAGGCCGCGTAAAAATCAAAGATCCAAGGTTCCCACCTGTGGAGATGCACTCTGACATCCACTGCAGCAACCTTCATGAGGTAAAAGCCGGATCGACGGGTGGATCCAGTTTACAGAATGCCTGTCGATTCACGCCTGACGCGTTTCGTGCTCATTGCACTCTTCAGAGGCACGACAGTCATTTTGGCATAGAGGCCACACCTCCCACATAAAAATATGAGCCCTCCAATGGGTGACTCGAATGAGTCGACGTTGGTTTGTGGGTCTTGTAGTGTGTGCCTCAGTTTTGTGCCGCTGTCTGGGACGTTTCAAGCCCACCAATGTGCCTCCACTCGCACATCCGGCTTGTCAATCCTCCATGGATGCCTCTACATTGAGACTCTGTGATTCGGAGGTCCGTGGCCCCAAATTTCCGGGTGGTGCCTCTCCTCCTTGGAGTTCCGAAGGCTGTTGAAAATGTGCTTATTTTAAGTTCACTGTTTGCTATCCCTTGCGCTTCACATATATATAAGGACCACCTCAGGACACAAGTAGACTTCATCCCCCGAGTAGCAGTGCGCCAGAAGCCGCGTTTGCAGAGTGGTGTAAAAGGGGCTTGGCCTTGGACCACCTCTCTTCAATCCAGCTGTGTGGCGCTTACTGGAGGTACCCAATGGGCTAGTTGGCCCCCAGGGAACCTCAGTATTCAAGGGGACTCAATCCCCCAACTTAGAACGCACCAGGGGGTGTGTTTGCAGAGTTGTGCAGAAAGGGGGCGTGGCCTTTGTCCACCTCTCAGCAGTCCCACTGTGTGGGAAATACTGGAGGTAAGAGGTAGGCTATTTGGCCCCTAAAGGAACCCCCAGCAGCAAAGGGGACTTTAATCCTCATCCAAGAACACGCTAGGGAGCGCTTTTGTATAGTGGTGGGAAGAGGGGGCGTGGCCTGCTCTTCGAACTCAGCAGTGCTGCTCTGTGGGACTTCCTGGAGGTAATAGGAGGGGTAGTTGGCCCCCAAGAATGTCCTTGGGGGCCAGCTACCCCTCTTGTTACCTCCAGTAAGTACCGCACAGTGGGATTGCTAAGACGTCTTTGGAGGCCATGCCTCCCTTTCTCCACAATTCTGCAAACTCGCCTCCTGGCAGACTACGGGATGGGGGATGAAGTCCAATTTACTCCTGAGGGACTTTCGGGGCCAAGAAGCCCTACTGGTACCTCCTGTAAGACCTAAGCACCGGAATTCCTGAGCGCTGGTCAGAGGCCCAGCACCCTTTCTCCACCACTCTACAAACGCGACTACTAGTTAAAGAAGTGTTTGCAATGTAATAGGTTTCGCATTTGCGATAATTAGAGCTATTGTCGTTGCAAATGCAAACGTTTTTTACTAATGTTTTTGGGAGTGGAGTGGATGTACGTTGTGTGTAGAGGAATTATGTGATATGTTGTGCAGTGAAATTATGTGGATAGAAAGTATGTGGTTTTTAGTGTATAGAAATTATGAAGAGTGGGATTATGTGTTATTGAGAGTAATTATATGGTATGGTAACCTGTGTTGTGGAGTGGTAACCTCAGGGTTAGTCTTCCTCGTTTCCATTGAAGCTCAACTATGAACTCAGTGATACAAAAAAAGATGGAATCACTGAGGAGCACTTGTGGACCTAGTCAGAGTTATGAGCAGGGCCACTGGAATTATGTGACTGTTTGGTTGCACGAACTTTCGCACAATTATACATTTTCTGCATTAGCCACATAATTCATCATCTGCACCATAATCTGCAGATTTGAACAAAAAAAGCCTTGTTTCTAGCTCAAACGAGTCAAACGTTACCAAAAATGCAGTGACAAGTGTTACAGCGTGGTGGAAGGCCCTTTGCAAACCTAGAATGGTCACCTGCTACTTAATGCTAAATGTGGGAGTTAAACTGGTACTAATGGTGTGCAAGACACTCTTGCTTCCCTCTGCGCCTCTCTTGCCTCTTTCTGCATTTCTGTTGCTTCTTTCTGCACGTTTCTTTCTTTTTCTGCACTTCTCTTGACCTCATTCTGCAAATCTCTTGTACTTTCTGCACCTCTCTTCCCTCTTTTTGCACGTCTGTGGCCTCTTTCTGCACCTCATTTGCTACTTTCTGCTCCTCTGTTGTCTCTTTCTGCACTCGTCTTCCCTCTTTCTGTACCTTTCCTGCCTGTTTTTGCATCTCACTTGCCTCTTTCTGCACTTTTCTTGCTTATTTCTACGCCTCAGTTGCTTCTTTTAGCAATTCTCTTGCCTCTTTGTGCACTTCTATTGCCAGTTTCTGCACCTCTCTTACCTCTTTTTGCACCTCTGTTGGCTCTTTCTGCACTTTCCATGTTTCTTTCTGCACCTGTGTTGCTTATTTCTGCACCCCTGTTGTCTCTTTATGTACCTCTTTTGCCTCTTTCTGCACGTTCTTAGCCTTTTTCTGCACCTCTCTTCCCTCTTTCTGCACGTCTATTGCCTTTCTTCACCTCATTTGCTTCTTTCTACACCTCTGTTGTCTCTTTCTGCACTCCTCTTCCCTCTTTCTTTACCTTTCCTGCCTCTTTTTGCATCTCACTTTCTGCACTTTTTTTTGCTTCTTTCTACACCTCTCTTGCTTCTTTCAGCAATTCTCTTGCCTCTTTGTGCACTTCTCTTGCCTGTTTCTGCACCTCTCTTGCCTCTTTTTAGACCTCTGTGGGCTCTTTGTGCACCCCACTTGCTTCATTCTGCACTTTCCATGCTTCTTTCTGCACCTGTCTTGCTTCTTTCTGCACCACTGTTGTCTCTTTATGTACATCTTTTGCCTCTTTCTGCACTTTTCTTGCCTTTTTCTGCACCTCTCTTCCCTCTTCCTGCATGTATGTTGCCTCTTTATGCACCTCATTTGCTTCTTTTGCACCCCTGTTGCCTCTTTCTGCACTCGTCGTCCCTCTTTCTGTACCTTTCCTGGCTGTTTTTGCATCTCACTTGCCTGTTTTTGCACTTTTTTTCCTTCTTTCTACACCTCTGTTGCTTCTTTCAGCAATTCTCTTTCCTCTTTGTGCACTTCTCTTGCCTCTTTCTACACCTCTCTTGCCTCTTTTTGCACCTCTCTTGCCTCTTTTTGCACCCCTGTTGGCTCTTTCTGCACCTGAGTAGCTCTTTCTACACTTCTCCTGCCTCTTTCTGCACTTTCCATGCTTCTTTCTGCACCTGTCTTGCTTTTTTCGACACCCCTGTTGTCTCTTTGTGTACCTCTTTTGCCTCTTTCTGCACTTTTCTTGCCTTTTTCTGCACCTATTGTCCCTCTTTCTGTATGTCTGTTGCCTCTTTCTGCACCTCATTTGCTTCTTTCTGCACCCCTGTTGTCTCTTTCTGCACTCGTCTTCCCTCTTTCTGTACCCTTCCTGCCTGTTTTTGCATCTCACTTGCCTCTTTCTGCACCTTTCTTGCTTCTTTCTACACCTCTGTTGCTTCTTTTAGCAATTCTCTTGCCTCTTTGTGCACTTCTATTGCCTGTTTATGCACCTCACTTGCTCCTTTCCACACTTCTCTTGCCTCATTCTGCAGTCTTTTTGCTTCATTCTACACTTTCTATGCTTCTTTCTGCACCTGTCTTGCTTCTTTCTGCACCCCTGTTGTCTCTTTATGTACCTTCTTTGCCTCTTTCTGTACTCTTCTTGCCTTTTTCTGTACCTCACTTCCCTGTTTCTGCATGCCTGTTTCCTCTTTCTGCACCTCATTTGCATCTTTCTGCACTCCTGTTGTCTCTATCTGCACTCGTCTTCCCTCTTTCTTTACCTTTCCTGCCTGTTTTTGCATTGCACTTGGCTATTTCTGCACTTTTCTTGTTTCTTTCTACACCTCTGTTGCTTCTTTCAGCAATTCTCGTACCTCTTTTTGCACTTCTCTTGCCTGTTTCTGCACCTCTCTTGCCTCTTTTGGACCTCTGTTGGCTCTTTCTGCACCCCTGTTTCTTCATTCTGCACTTTTCATGCTTCTTTCTGCACGTCTTGCTTCTTTCTGCACCCCGGTTGTCTCTTTATATACCTCTTTTGCCTCTTTCTACACTTTTGTTGCCTTTTTCTGCACCTCTCTTCCCTCTTTCTGCATGTCTGTTGCCTCTTTCTGCACCTTACTTGATTCATTCTGCACCTCTATTGCTTTTTTGGATAATTCTTGTGCCTCTTTGTGCACTTCTCTTGCCTGTTTCTGCACCTCTCTTGCCTCTTTTTGTACATCTGTTGCCTCTTTCTGCACCTCATTTACTTCTTTCTGTACCTCTGTTGTCTCTTTCTGCACTCGTCCTCCCTCTTTCTGTACCTTCCTGCCTGGTTTTGCATCTCATTTGCCTCTTTCTGCACTTCCCTTGCCTCTTTCTACTGCCCTGTTGCTACATTTTGCATTTTCCATGCTTCTTGTTACACCTATCTTGCTTCATTCTGCACCCCTGTTGTCTCTTTATGTACCTCCTTTGCCTCTTTCTGTACTTTTCTTGCCTTTTTCTGCACCTCTTTTCACTCTTTCTGCACGTCTGTTGCCTCTTTCTGCACCTCATTTGCTTCTTTCTGCACCTCTGTTGTCTCTTTCTGCACTCCTCTTCCCTCTTTCTTAACCTGTCCTGCCTGTTTTTGCATCTCACTTGCCTCTTTCTGCACTTTTATTGCTTCTTTTTACACCTCTGTTGCTTCTTTCAGCAATTCTCTTGCCTCTTTGTGTGTACTTCTCTTGTCTGTTTCTGCACCTCTCTTGCCTCTTTTTGGACCTCTGCGGGCTCTTTCTGCACCCCTCTTGCTCCTTTCAACACTTCTCTTGCCTCTTTCTGCACCCCTGCTACTTCATTCTGCACTTTCCATGCTTCATTCTGCACCTACCTGTCTTGCTTCTTTCTGCACCACTGTTGTCCCTTTATGTTCATATTTTGCCTCTTTCTGTACTTTTCTTGCCTTTTTCTGTACCTCGCTTCCCTCTTTCTGCATGTCTGTTGCCTCTTTCTGCACCTTACTTGGTTCGTTCTGCACCTCTGTTGCTTTTTTGCACCCCTGTTGTTTCTTTCTGCACTTGTCTTCCCTCTTTCTGTACCTTTCCTACCTGTTTTTGCATCTCACTTGCCACTTTCTGCACTTTTCTTGCTTCTTTCTACACCTCTGTTGCTTCTTTTAGCAATTCTCTTGCCTCTTTGTGCACTTCTATTGCCTGTTTCTGCACCTCACTTGCTCCTTTTCACACTTCTCTTGCCTCATTCTGCAGTCTTGTTGCTTCATTCTACACTTTCTATGCTTCTTTCTGCACCTGTCTTGCTTCTTTCTGCACCCCTGTTGTCTCTTTATGTACCTTCTTTGCCTCTTTCTGTACTTTTCTTGCCGTTTTCTGTACCTCATTTCCCCGTTTCTGAATGCCTGTTCCCTCTTTCTGCACCTCATTTGCATCTTTCTGCACTCCTGTTGTCTCTTTCTGCACTCGTCTTCCCTCTTTCTTTACCTTTCCTGCCTGTTTTTGCATTGCACTTGCATATTTCTGCACTTTTCTTGTTTATTTCTACACCTCTGTTGCTTCTTTCAGCAATTCTCGTACCTCTTTTTGCACTTCTCTTGCCTGTTTCTGCACCTCTCTTGCCTCTTTTTGCACCTCTGTTGGCTCTTTCTGGACCCCTGTTTCTTCATTCTGCACTTTTCATGCTTCTTTCTGCACGTCTTGCTTCTTTCTGCACCCCGGTTGTCTCTTTCTACACTTTTGTTGCCTTTTTCTGCACCTCTCTTCCCTCTTTCTGCATGTCTGTTGCCTCTTTCTGCACCTTACTTGGTTCGTTCTGCACCTCTGTTGCTTTTTTGAATAATTCTTGTGCCTCTTTGTGCACTTCTGTTGCCTCTTTCTGCACCTCATTTACTTCTGTCTGTACCTCTGTTGTCTCTTTCTGCACTCGTCCTCCCTCTTTCTGTACCTTCCTGCCTGGTTTTGCATCTCATTTGCCTCTTTCTGCACTTCCCTTGCCTCTTTCTACAGCCCTGTTGCTACATTTTCCATGCTTCTTGTTACACCTATCTTGCTTCGTTCTGCACCCCTGTTGTCTCTTTATGTACATCCTTTGCCTCTTTCTGTACTTTTCTTACCTTTTTCTGCAACTCTTTTCACTCTTTCTGCACGTCTGTTGCCTCTTTCTGCACCTCATTTGCTTCTTTCTGCACATCTGTTGTCTCTTTCTGCACTCCTCTTCCCTCTTTCTTTACCTGTTCTGCCTGTTTTTGCATCTCACTTGCCTCTTTCTGCACTTTTTTTGCTTCTTTTTACACCTCTGTTGCTTCTTTCAGCAATTCTCTTGCCTCTTTTTGGACCTCTGCGGGCTCTTTCTGCACCCCTCTTGCTCCTTTCTACACTTCTATTGCCTCTTTCTGCACCCCTGCTGCTTCATTCTGCACTTTCCATGCTTCTTTCTGCACCTGTCTTGCTTCTTTCTGCACCACTGTTATCCCTTTATGTTCATCTTTTGCCTCTTTCTGCACTTTTCTTGCCTTTTTCTGCACCTCTCTTCCCTCTTTCTGCACGTCTGTTGCCTCTTTCTGCATCTTACTTGGTTCGTTCTGCACCTCTGTTGCTTCTTTCAGTAATTCTTGTGCCTCTTTGTACACTTCTCTTGCCTGTTTCTACACCTCTCTTGCCTCTCTTTGCACCTCTGTTTCTTCTTTCTGCACTCGTCTTCCCTCTTTCTGTACCTTTTTCTTTTTTTTTGCATCTCACTTGCCTCTTTTTGCACTTTCCTTGCTTCTTTCTACACTTTTATTGCTTCTTTCTACACCTCTGTTGCTTCTTTCAGCAACTCTCTTGCCTCTTTGTGCACTTCTCTTGCCTGTTTCTGCACCTCTCTTGCCTCTTTTTGTACCTCTGTTGGCTCTGTCTGTACCTCACTTACTCCTTTCTACACTTCTCCTTTCTTTTTCTGCACCTCTGTTTCTTCATTCTGCACTTTCCATGCTTCTTTCTGCACGTCTTGCTTCTTTCTGCACCCTTGTTGTTTTTTTACGTAGCTCTCTTGCCTCTTTTTGCACTTCTGTTGGCTCTTTCTGCACCTCACTTGCTTCTTTCTGCACCTCTTTTGTCTCTTTCTGTACTCATCTTTCTTCTTTCTGTACCTTTCCTGCCTGTTTTTGCATTTCACTTGCCTCTTTCTGCACTTTTCTTGCTTCTTTCTACACCTCTGTTGCTTCTTTCACCAATTCTCTTTCCTGTTTCAGCACCTCTCTTGCATCTTTTTGCACCTCTGTTGGCTCTTTCTGCACCTCTCTTGCTTCTTTCTACACTTCTCTTGCCTCTTTCTGCACCCCCGTTGCTTCATTCTACACTTTCCATGCTTCTTTCTGCACCTGTCTTGCTTCTTTCTGCACACCTGTTGTCTCTTTATGTACCTCTTTTACCTCTTTCTGCACTTTTCTTGCTGTTTTCTGCACCTCTCTTCCATCTTTCTGCAGATCTGTTGTCTCTTTCTGGACCTCATTTGCTTCTTTCTGCACCCCTGTTGTCTCTTTCTGCACTCATCCTCCCTCTTTCTGTACCTTTCCTGCCTGTTTTTGCATCACACTTGCCTCTTTCTGCACTTTTCTTGCTTCTTTCTACACTTCTGTTGCTTCTTTTAGCAATTCTCTTGCCTCTTTGTGCACTTCTCTTGCCTGTTTCTGCACCTCTTCCCTCTTTCTGCACGTCTGTTGCCTCTTTCCGCACCTCATTTGCTTCTTTCTGCACCCCTGTTGTCTTTTTCTGCACTCGTCTTCCCTCTTTCTGTACCCTTCCTGCCTGTTTTTGCATCTCACTTGCCTCTTTCTGCACTTTTCTTGCTTCTTTCTCTCTTGCCTCTTTTTGCACCTCTGTTGGCTCTTTCTGTACCTCACTTGCTCCTTTCTACACTCATCTTACCTCTTTCTGCACCCCTGTTGCTTCATTCTGCACTTTGCATGCTTCTTTATGCACCTGTCTTGCTTCTTTCTGTACCCCTGTGGCCTCTTATATACCTCTTTTGCCTCTTTCTGCACCTCTATTGCCTTTTTCTGCACCTCTTCCCTCTTTCTGCACGTCTGTTGCCTCTTTCCGCACCTCATTTGCTTCTTTCTGCACCCCTGTTGTCTTTTTCTGCACTCGTCTTCCCTCTTTCTGTACCCTTCCTGCCTGTTTTTGCATCTCACTTGCCTCTTTCTGCACTTTTCTTGCTTCTTTCTCCACCTCTGTTGCTTCTTTCAGCAATTCTCTTGCTTGTTTGTGCACTTCACCTCTCTTGCCTGTTTCTGTACCTCTATTGCCTCTTTTTGCACATCTGCTGGCTCTTTCTGTACCTCATTTGCTCCTTTCTACACTTCTCTCGCCTCTTTCTGCACCCCTGTTGCTTCATTCTGCACTTTCCATGCTTCTTTATGCACGTCTTGCTTCTTTCTGCACCTCTGTTATCTCTTTATGTACCCCGCTTGCCTCTTTCTGCTCTTTTTTTGCCTTTTTCTGTAGTTCTCTTGCCTCTTTCTGCACCTCTGTTGCTTCATTCTGCACTTTCCATGCTTCTATCTGTACCTGCCTTGCTTCGTTCTGCACCCCTGTTGTGTCTTTATGTACCCCACTTGCCTCTTTCTGCTCTTTACTTGCTTTTTTCTTCACCTCTCTCGGCACCTCTGTTGCTTCTTTCTGCACTTCTCTTGCCTCCTCTGCATCTCTATGGGGAGGTCATGCAAATCACGGGTACCCCAACCCATAGTGTGCCCTAGTGCATGTAGGTATTTTCACTGTATTCTAAGTGTATTTCAGCAGAGCAGTGGCTCTGGGCCTGGTTAGTCAGAGTCAGTTACAACCAGTACCCGTCAGGAAAAAGTTGGGGTCACAGGATCACTTTGCAACAAGGTCTCTTTCTGCTCCTCTGTTGGTTCTTTGTTCACATCTCTTGCTTCTTTCTGCACCTTTCTTCGTCTTTCTGGACTTTTGTTGCCTCTTTCTGAATTTTTCTTGCTTCTTTCTGCGCCTTTCTTCCTCTTTCTGCACCTTCCATACCTCTGTAGGCATTGTTAGAAACTAGCATTTCAAAAACCTTTGAAATTCACTGGAAAAATCTTTGGTTTGAGGGCGTTATAGTTAGAAATTAGCATTTAAAAAACCTTTGAAATTCACTGAAAAAACCATAGGTTTCAGGGACGTTATGGTTAGAAATTAACATTTATAAACCTTAGAAATTCACTGAAAAAAACACAGGTTTCAGGGACGTTATAGTTAGTTGGACATTTCACTCGTACAAAACCAGAGAAATTCCGCCGTTATAGTTAGTTCAGCAAACTATAGCTCGTGCCCCCGCAATGCACTGCTGATGACGTCACATATTACATCATTCATGACATTGTCAGTGACATCACAGATTACATCACTTTTGACATCTCAAATGACATCACTGATGACATCATCCACATGATAATCTGATGCACCTCCTCAGACCCTAATATCACCTTTGACACACCCACTCTAAAATACAGACTACCATTTTAGAAACCATAGACACACCAATACCAGTTAGTACATACCCACTCACTCATTCCTAGGTCTACATGCACATCCATTCATTCACCCATACAGTCACTCATACATGCAGTCAACCATAAATACGGCACTATCATCTGCACTCACATATCCATACAGACACTCACACACCACCACTCATCCATAGAGTTACTCACACACCTAGTCAGTCATGCAAAGAATCAATCACACTCCCATTTATTCACCTATACTGTTATACACACACCACCTCACTTATTCAAACATATACTAACACATACTTACACTCATTTCATTTCATAAGGCTTTATTCGGAGCTTAAACACAAAGTCCATAAAAGCATGTACAATCACACAAAAAATACATCGTTCATAAGACCATATTAAAAAAGACTACAATACAGATTACATAATTTAAAAAACAGTTAAGATGGTTAAAATAGCATACTAGACCTTAATTTGATAGCTTGTAGGAGAAAAATAGCAGTGAAAAAGTAGACATCAGGGTAAGAATTAAAAATCAACTTCATAGCATCTTGTATGTTCCTAACTCTATATTTCAAGAGGATAGGTTTTAAATAAGCTAAGCGAAAATTATCATATAAATTACACAGCAGAAGAAAGTACATAGTGCTTTGTGCTGAAACATTATCACATGGACATGGGCCATTCGGGTGTTTTTTAGTACAAGGGAAGGCCACCAAATGGTGCACTATCCCGAACCTTAGTCTCGTGAGGACAAACCGGTGGGAAGCCCGGGTGACTAAACTCAAATACGGTTGAAAACCCACAGTTTCACAAAATTTTCCGTAAAGCATACATGTAGTAAGATTGCCACTAATCCTCTCCCGCCTCTCTGATTTATGGTTCATAAAAACTGTCTTCATCTCTGCTTTAGTCAGACTGGAAATAGCGTAGCAATCTTCTTTAAGATTGATACCATAAATCTCCAAGAAGCAGTTGATGGCAAATTTAATCCAGGGAATCTTTAAGTGGTCGTCAATGGAGAGATAATCTCCAATGATAGCTCTGTTTAGGGAGGTCTCCTCCTTTGACCAGACAGCACGCCACAGCATTAGAGGTCTTATAGCTACCAGGTCAGAGAGATGTTGAATACCAAACTCCCTGTGCACCAAATCATTAGATGCTGATTTAGGCAAACACAGGAGTCTCTTAAGGAAGAGATTTTCCTCCACTTGCAAGCTCCCTGCCGTGGCATGTCCCCAGACCCCAGCACCATAAAGAGCCACAGAAAGACATCTCATTTGATAGACTTTTAACATGTCTTTGATCCGTTTGTCCCCTATTTTAGTAGCGAACTTAAACACCCCATGGGCACTTTTCGCCATCTTGGCCCGGACATTATTAATCTCACTGGACCAACTACCTGACTTAGAAAAAGTAATGCCAAGGTAGTTAAAGGACTCCACCGTTTGCACCTTATGCCCTTCAATAAAATAGGCATGGGGTTTTTTACGTCCCACACCACATTCCATGATGAAAGTTTTGGTTTTGTTGATCAACAACTTCCTATCCTTGATGAACAGCGAGAACCTGTCCATCAGGCGTAACAAGGCCAATGGGAGTCCTAGACAGGATTACGGCATCGTCCGCGTAAATTAGTACAGGGACGTAAAAATCATTAATTTTAGGTGCATCAGCCGGAACCGTCTTTAAAACTAGATCCACTTCGTTAATAAAAAGAGTAAAAAGTAAAGGGGCAAGCACACACCCCTGTCTAATACCACGCCTAATCTTAAACTTAGGGGTGCGCTCCCCACCCGGGCCATAACGGACACTAGTGCTTAAATTGGCATAAAGTCGTGCCAAAAAATAAACAATGCCCTCGGGTGCCCCCATTTCTAATAGTTTGGCCCATAAAATATTGTGGTGCACCATATCGAAGGCACTACTCAAGTCAGCAAAGCAAAGATAGAGGGATCCTTTTTTGGCCTTCGTATATTTCCCAATCAATAATTCAAGATTGAGACATTGTTCTATGGTCCCTCTACCCTTCCTAAAGCCATATTGGCAATTGGCGAGAATTTAAACCAGATTGGTCGCACACTGCTACACCTACCAGGCGTGTTCCCCCAATGAAAATGGTCCCTGAAGGTCAGCGTCGGCGGATACACCTATGCTCGAGTGTGAATGCAAGTATGCGTGGCGTGTGCCATCCCTGGACACGTGTTTCGAGGTAGTTGCCTCTCGTCAGCAGGGAGTAGGAAAATGTGTGGGGTTGCTGTGTAAGCTGCTAAAATCGTATCAGGTCTAGTACCTCTCGTAGCGCGCAGGTGCGTAACCATGAGTCCGTCGACTCCACCGGCTCAAGGGAGCCTGAATATAAAGTTAAACCAGATTGGTCGCACACTGCTACACCTACCAGGCGTGTTCCCCCAATGAAAATGGTCCCTGAAGGTCAGCGTCGGCGGATACACCTATGCTCGAGTGTGAATGCAAGTATGCGTGGCGTGTGCCATCCCTGGACACGTGTTTCGAGGTAGTTGCCTCTCGTCAGCAGGGAGTAGGAAAATGTGTGGGGTTGCTGTGTAAGCTGCTAAAATCGTATCAGGTCTAGTACCTGCTGACGAGAGGCAACTACCTCGAAACACGTGTCCAGGGATGGCACACGCCACGCATACTTGCACGCACTCTTGAGCATAGGTGTATCCGCCGACGCTGACCTTCAGGGACCATTTTCATTGGGGGAACACGACTGGTAGGTGTAGCAGTGTGCGACCAATTGGGTTTAATTTTATTCAGGCTCTTCTGAGCCGGTGAAGTCGACGGACTTTGGTTACGCACCTGCGCGCTACGAGAGGTACTAGACCTGATAACGATTTTAGCAGCTTACACAGCAACCCCACACTCATTTTCCTGCTCCCTGCTGACGAGAGGCAACTACCTCGAAACACGTGTCCAGGGATGGCACACGCCACGCATACTTGCACGCACTCTTGAGCATAGGTGTATCCGCCGACGCTGACCTTCAGGGACCATTTTCATTGGGGGAACACGACTGATAGGTGTAGCAGTGTGCGACCAATTGGGTTTAATTTTATTCAGGCTCTTCTGAGCCGGTGAAGTCGACGGACTTTGGTTACGCACCTGCGCACTACGAGAGGTACTAGACCTGATAACGATTTTAGCAGCTTACACAGCAACCCCACACTCATTTTCCTGCTCCCTGCTGACGAGAGGCAACTACCTCGAAACACGTGTCCAGGGATGGCACACGCCACGCATACTTGCACGCACTCTTGAGCATAGGTGTATCCGCCGACGCTGACCTTCAGGGACCATTTTCATTGGGGGAACACGACTGGTAGGTGTAGCAGTGTGCGACCAATTGGGTTTAATTTTATTCAGGCTCTTCTGAGCCGGTGAAGTCGACGGACTTTGGTTACGCACCTGCGCGCTACGAGAGGTACTAGACCTGATAACGATTTTAGCAGCTTACACAGCAACCCCACACTCATTTTCCTGCTCCCTGCTGACGAGAGGCAACTACCTCGAAACACGTGTCCAGGGATGGCACACGCCACGCATACTTGCACGCACTCTTGAGCATAGGTGTATCCGCCGACGCTGACCTTCAGGGACCATTTTCATTGGGGGAACACGACTGGTAGGTGTAGCAGTGTGCGACCAATTGGGTTTAATTTTATTCAGGCTCTTCTGAGCCGGTGAAGTCGACGGACTTTGGTTACGCACCTGCGCGCTACGAGAGGTACTAGACCTGATAACGATTTTAGCAGCTTACACAGCAACCCCACACTCATTTTCCTGCTCCCTGCTGACGAGAGGCAACTACCTCGAAACACGTGTCCAGGGATGGCACACGCCACGCATACTTGCACGCACTCTTGAGCATAGGTGTATCCGCCGACGCTGACCTTCAGGGACCATTTTCATTGGGGGAACACGACTGGTAGGTGTAGCAGTGTGCGACCAATTGGGTTTAATTTTATTCAGGCTCTTCTGAGCCGGTGAAGTCGACGGACTTTGGTTACGCACCTGCGCGCTACGAGAGGTACTAGACCTGATAACGATTTTAGCAGCTTACACAGCAACCCCACACTCATTTTCCTGCTCCCTGCTGACGAGAGGCAACTACCTCGAAACACGTGTCCAGGGATGGCACACGCCACGCATACTTGCACGCACTCTTGAGCATAGGTGTATCCGCCGACGCTGACCTTCAGGGACCATTTTCATTGGGGGAACACGACTGGTAGGTGTAGCAGTGTGCGACCAATTGGGTTTAATTTTATTCAGGCTCTTCTGAGCCGGTGAAGTCGACGGACTTTGGTTACGCACCTGCGCGCTACGAGAGGTACTAGACCTGATAACGATTTTAGCAGCTTACACAGCAACCCCACACTCATTTTCCTGCTCCCTGCTGACGAGAGGCAACTACCTCGAAACACGTGTCCAGGGATGGCACACGCCACGCATACTTGCACGCACTCTTGAGCATAGGTGTATCCGCCGACGCTGACCTTCAGGGACCATTTTCATTGGGGGAACACGACTGGTAGGTGTAGCAGTGTGCGACCAATTGGGTTTAATTTTATTCAGGCTCTTCTGAGCCGGTGAAGTCGACGGACTTTGGTTACGCACCTGCGCGCTACGAGAGGTACTAGACCTGATAACGATTTTAGCAGCTTACACAGCAACCCCACACTCATTTTCCTGCTCCCTGCTGACGAGAGGCAACTACCTCGAAACACGTGTCCAGGGATGGCACACGCCACGCATACTTGCACGCACTCTTGAGCATAGGTGTATCCGCCGACGCTGACCTTCAGGGACCATTTTCATTGGGGGAACACGACTGGTAGGTGTAGCAGTGTGCGACCAATTGGGTTTAATTTTATTCAGGCTCTTCTGAGCCGGTGAAGTCGACGGACTTTGGTTACGCACCTGCGCGCTACGAGAGGTACTAGACCTGATAACGATTTTAGCAGCTTACACAGCAACCCCACACTCATTTTCCTGCTCCCTGCTGACGAGAGGCAACTACCTCGAAACACGTGTCCAGGGATGGCACACGCCACGCATACTTGCACGCACTCTTGAGCATAGGTGTATCCGCCGACGCTGACCTTCAGGGACCATTTTCATTGGGGGAACACGACTGGTAGGTGTAGCAGTGTGCGACCAATTGGGTTTAATTTTATTCAGGCTCTTCTGAGCCGGTGAAGTCGACGGACTTTGGTTACGCACCTGCGCGCTACGAGAGGTACTAGACCTGATAACGATTTTAGCAGCTTACACAGCAACCCCACACTCATTTTCCTGCTCCCTGCTGACGAGAGGCAACTACCTCGAAACACGTGTCCAGGGATGGCACACGCCACGCATACTTGCACGCACTCTTGAGCATAGGTGTATCCGCCGACGCTGACCTTCAGGGACCATTTTCATTGGGGGAACACGACTGGTAGGTGTAGCAGTGTGCGACCAATTGGGTTTAATTTTATTCAGGCTCTTCTGAGCCGGTGAAGTCGACGGACTTTGGTTACGCACCTGCGCGCTACGAGAGGTACTAGACCTGATAACGATTTTAGCAGCTTACACAGCAACCCCACACTCATTTTCCTGCTCCCTGCTGACGAGAGGCAACTACCTCGAAACACGTGTCCAGGGATGGCACACGCCACGCATACTTGCACGCACTCTTGAGCATAGGTGTATCCGCCGACGCTGACCTTCAGGGACCATTTTCATTGGGGGAACACGACTGGTAGGTGTAGCAGTGTGCGACCAATTGGGTTTAATTGGCGAGAATGTTGTTAGATTCAGCCCATTCTTCCAGCCTAACCATAAGTACCCTACTCATAATTTTCACTGAGGAGTCCAGGAGGGAGATAGGGCGATAGTTCTTTACATCCCCCCCTGTCTCACTTCTTGTAAATAGGTATAATTATGGATTCCTCCCAGGTGGGTGGAACACCATTACGTACAGCAGCATTAAAAACCTTTGTTAGCAATGGGCCCCAGATCTCTGGTGCTGTTTTATATACATCGATGGGTACCCCGTCGGGCCCCTGGGCCTTCCCACCCCTGCTAGAAACAATACTACCCCGCACTTTGGCGATGGTAATGTCCAAGGGGACGACAGGCCAACCATCTTCATCTACTCCCCTCGGTCTAACCGAATCGAAAATCAAAGAGAAATGGGTAACCCAGCTCTCCACACTAACATTGGCCTTCAATTCGGGCATTTTATCGTCCTTTAAAAACTGACTATTAACTGTCGCCCAAAATAAAGAGGAATCCGCAGTTGAGGCTGCCTGATCTAATTTGTCCCAAGCCTCTTGTCTTAATTCTGATTTCCTACATTTAACTGTAGCCTGATAGGTAGCTCTCAAGTCCCTAATCACACTTGTATCCCTAATCTTGGCTGCTAATGCTGATTTGAGCCCCTTGAGCGCAATAGTGCATGCATGGTCAAACCACCCCCTTAATTGGAATTTCCTACCCTTTGAAATTATGGTGAAGTTGCTATCTATAAGTAAATTAATATCAATAAAATTACACACAATTTCATCAGTTACTTCCTCACTTTCTAAAATGGTAGTGATTTCAGTAAGACATTTAGTAACAATGGAGTTAGACGTAAAATCCGCTTTGTTCCCTTTCCATCTATTTCGAATTCCATTTGGTCGATGTGGCTCAATATTGGTAATGGTACAAATTTTGGGACCCTGTTGCTCCTTCCAGAGTATAGCCTCAACAGTAAGACAATTATGATCACTGAGTTGATTATACACAACCACAGGGGCCAAACACCATGGGCTAATACCAGAAGACATACAAATAAAATCAATCACTGTATTAGCGTTCCTACCCGTGTAAGTGGGGATAATTACTCCAGAGGGATCTTCCTGATTAACCATTATTTCCATATCGTAAGTTGTCAACATTTTATTCAAAGAATCACCGTAGGAATTGTGAGGGAAGTGGGGGATACCATCTCCAAAGCAATTAATAAAGCCACATACCCTTTGGGCAGCAAGGGGGCACGCAACTGTGTTGAAATCCCCCACCCAAATAAGATCGAAATTAATGTCAAATTTAGTTATAATGTCTGCCAAAGCGGTCTCCAGAGCAAACACTACCTGATTTCTTGAGCTATCAAAGATATTATTATAAAAATGAATTAAAAGGATATTTCTACCCTGCTCCTGACAAAGCCATAAAATCTGGGAGTGGGCCCCAACCAAGACAAGTTTCTTAACTATAATGGGTATTTCTACTGAGATCAATACCAGTAGCCCACCCTTAGCCCTGCCCGACGGTGAGGCCACAGCTGGTAAATGGAAAGAAACAAAACCATTGTAATTGATTGGGTCCATACACCAGGTTTCCTGAAAACATATAATTTTAAAAGCATTAATAAACTCTGTCCATCCCAGACAGGCATCCTTTGATAAGAGTCCCGCAACATTCCAGCTGGCAATCGAACAAGTACTATTAGTATGAAAATTGGATGATGTTATGGGGCTATTAGGGTCGAGGGATATATGTTTAAAGGACAAATCCCTTTTCTTGCCATCCATATGAGCCTGTTTCACATTATCACGGCATCTAGACACAGCGTTGAAATTAGCCAAGGGGTTACCATTACCTATGGGGACTACAATATCTGGTACCCACAAAATAGCATCACCCCCCATACCTCCCATAGCGACAACTGCATCCTCTGGTTTAGTCATGGGTGGCTCCAGTCAATCATTACAATCCAGTCCACTCAAAGACTGAAACCGGTTGGACGTAGTGATGTTAAAACCAAGGTATAAGTTCATATCTCTTTCCCTTGTCCCAGCAGATTCAACATTAGGTCGGTAGTTAAAGTGCCTATAAAAGTACCCTAGGGGGCGTAGGGATATCCCTTTATCCCGAAGGGAAGGTGGAGGTGCTCTTGACAGGGCAGTTGAAGCAAGATAGGGTTTTCTAAAATTAACCACTATACAATCGCCCCCACAGGTCTTACGCGAACTACCTATCCAATTAGTTCTTCTAGTGCTTAATATATTGTCTGCTAGAGCAACTGGGAAGCCGCATTCCCGGTGCAACCAATCCACAGTCTTGTTCTTCAGGGAGGCATGGGATTCACTATTATTACGACCAGTCTCGCTTACAGGGGGAACGTTGGTGAGAACTGCCACAAAAGGGGCACAGGCTGGGGGTAAGTCAGGCCTAGGGGTAATATGGTTTTTGGCTCTATGTCCTGACAAAGTCCCTGGGGCTTGGTTACATGAAGGGTTATTTTGCCCCACTATCTGCGAGGTGTTAAGAGCTTTAGTTCTCTCCTCGCAAGATCCCTCGGGGAAAGACTTAGAAGGGTTGGTCATGGGCGTAGGTATAACCTCATTAGAAGTCTGTGGAGGGACGTTGCTACTTCCTAAATCCTTATCCTTAACTTTGCAAGTATTAAGATGTGATTCCAGCAGACCACCCAATCTAACCACTTCGTCAGCTATTATATCAAGTTTGATCAATAATGGTTTAACAAGCAGATCAAACTTAGCATCTATCGTGCTAATTAGGAAATCAAATTGCTTACTGTCTAGAATAACCGAGGTGCTGTCCCGCACTACATTGGGATCACAGGCAGTGTTGATTAGTAAGGGATCTACTCTCTTATTTGGTCGAACCCCCCCCCTGTTTGGTTTGGACATTCTTACTGTTATTCCGGCTGGAACGCAGTACTCTCTGTGATCTAGGGGCCGTCGGACAAGGAGTCGATTGATCTGGAGAGACAGCCTGTCTGAGTACTAAGTCAGTGGGAACCCCAGACATAAAGCTGACGGAGCTAGCTTGGTCTGTTGGGACCACCACAATAGAACTGTCCATAAGGGTAGACTGAATACTTACGTCCTGATTGGAAACAGACGTGGTGGTAGGAGAGTTAATATGTAAGGAGATTGAGTCAGCAGTCCTCGACCGCCCCAGGGACTTTCTCCGTTCTTGATTTATCTTATTGACCATTTTGACTAGATAGTTGTCCATAGTCGCTGTCACAGGGGTAGATTTAGCTTTCGACATGGAATAATGACCTTTATTGCTCTTGGTCCAGGTATACGACACAAGGCACTAGGCAGCCCCTGACGTACTATCCTCCTTATCTTTAAATTACCACGTGGTAACACCACATACACAACACACTAGGAAAACACTGTAAATAACACCTACTATAACAGCCTGCGTATCAGGACACCTCATCCAACGTGTAATGTCCAGGCCCCCTCCAGCCCCCTCCTGTCCCGGAGTGTCACAGACTGTCCGCCCTTTGTCCGGGCTTCGTCCGGTGCGTCCCGCTCCGCGCAGTGGCAGATGATGGGTAATATGGGGGCGTGAACCAATAGGCGGGTAGGCGGGCCGCAGCGCAGCTGAAGCCACGCACGGACTCCTGGTCTCCAGAGTCCCGTGCACCGGCCTTTCCCCACCAGCAGCAACACCTGATCGCTCCTCGCAACTCCTCAGGTAGGGCAGCACCTCACAAAGTTCGAATGCCCCTCACGACGAAGCGGGACTTACACTCTTATACAATAACTAATACAAGCAAACACTCATCCATACAGCCACTCTCACAATCACTCACTCTCTCATATAGTCATTTATATACTCCAACACTCACATATACTGCCTTTCAGATATGTAGTTACTCACACATGTACCACTGAGACATCCATTCACTCACCAACACACCCACACACACACACTCACCCACCCATACGGCCCTTCACAGATGCATTCTTGAACCCATACACCCAGTGAATCACCCACTCACATATCTATGCACAGAGTCACACAGCCACGGCCCGTATAGGGCATCTTAGCGGGGCGGTGATGTGGGGCGGGGGGTTGTAAAATGTGGCATACGGCCGATTTCAGGTAAGTTATGAAAACAATAAATAAAACGAATTTTGTTGCGCGCGCTGCATCGCATTTGGCGCAAAGGGTTTGGAGCAAATGGTGGCCACAGTCATCAGTGTGGACACGGTGCAAGGAGTTGCGAGTCCGGACACAGCTCGACATGACCTGATACAACATCAACAGGGTGAGTAACGACCAGGGACTTGGGGGACGGGGGAGACGGGCACAATGGCACACATGCACAATGATGTGTAGCACACCTCACACCCACCATGACCCTGGATCATGTCCCTGATCCCCGTGGCACACTGCAGCACACATACAAACATCAAGAAGGCCCCCGTCCACCATGTGCCCAAAGGGGTCCCACCCCACACATCACCAATTCCACCACACACACATGCACCCGTGCGAAACACAGCAAAGATGCGTATTTGTGAGTCACACTGACAATGCAAGTGACACCACATGACGATCAGCATGGCTGGAGTACAATCACCATGACATTGTGCACGCCACGAGACTGAGGTGGCTGAGTGTGGACCACATCCGGAAAGGAGCAGGTCACATTCTTACACATCCACGTGCACAAACAACCAGACGTCAACAACACATCTGCAGACAAACAATACACGAGTACAAAAACCGTCCAAGAGCACAAATGACCCAAGTCGCCAACATCACAGCACCTTAAAAGCACAAAAGTCAAAGGCACACCGCCTCCAAGGGATAAGGGGTAGCAAAATCACAGCTGCAAGGGCGACTCTCCCACAATGCAGCAAACACACATAGCAATAACAGCACATCCACATTGACGACCATGTGGTACACAGTGCAACACTTACACTGCAGAACAGAGGACACAACTGGGTGCGCTTGTGCATAGAAAATGGCTAATCACATCTGACATAGCAGGAAACTTTGAGATGAAAATGTACGTGTACAACCTCACCTAAGTCATGTAGTCCAAATGTCCACTGTCCCGCAACAAATAGTCCGCTCCTCCCAAACAGTCACAATGTACATTGTCCTGCAGTCTGCATGTAAACTTGAACAATGCATCAACATACATGCCAACACAATGTCAAAAAGCATCTCCCCTTCACATTGCAGAGGGACAAACAACACCTCCAGCAGAGCAGACCAGACAACTCTACAGTGATGCTGAAGAGGAGCTCCACACTTTCGACACCGATGACCTACAACAGTTCATGGACATCTTAGGCAATCGACCTCCAGGAGCATGGCAGCTCAGCTGCATGGAGGGTATACCACCCCCTGCACAGACCACACAGCTGGACACACCCACCACCACGGCTGGCTCCCAGCAGCCCACCGAGGCACATATCGCATTCCAAGGCCAGGTGTCAGATGCCAGAAGGGGGTGGCCGAACAGGTGCGGTGGGGTTCGACCTCATGGAAGCCAAACTAGATCACATACATGGGTGTCTAAGTCCCATCAGGGACCACTTACACTCCCCAACGGAGAACTACACTGCGACAGAGACACATGCCTTTGCACATTTCCAGTACTGAACCATGCCTAGAGCCACGGGATAATCATCGACACCCCCATGCTGGACTTGTGTACGTCATCCCGGTTCACTCCTCTTACGTATTGAGTGAGGGACGACAAAGCTACATGTACAAGGTCTCACCCACTGCCTGCGGTGACATGGCTGCATCCACTGTACACGGCACAATGTAATGTTGTAGGGCCTGGGGCCCTAATGCATTCATCATGAGCACACGGACACACTCAGATAGTTAGTTGAACTGGCTAAGGGCACGTTCGCGCGACATCTTTATTGCCAGGGTCACATGTACAGTGACGCCTGTACTGGATGTGTGTGGGGTGAGTGTAAGCCAGCCCTCAAGATTCATTGGTGCTGGCAACAACTTGAACAGTGATCACAATTAAAGCGGAAACAGAAGACACCAACATAACAGAAACAACTGTGAAGCATCATGGTGATAGCTGGAGAAAGTACAGTGTTCACCCAATATGCAATAACAACAACCTCTCCCTAACCATTAATTAATACATAGGTAATACATCCTAAATAGGAGACATCAACATTGTCCCACAAAACAACTGTTTATACATTTTTTGTTAAAATGTATTTATATAAAAAATACTGTACAGAATTCAAATAGAGCAACCCCAAAACAAAGCAATACAAAAATATACAACAACAATATGACACCACAAACCACACGGATATCAATCACACCATTTTATTTTTTAAAGTTTTATATAGCGCTGGCTAGACCCAGAGGAATCAGAGCACTTTAAATGAGAAAATAATGTAAAGCAAACATGGCATACAAGTAGATAAAAAGATAATGAAACAACATGTTAAATATACAAATCAAAATAGATATACAGGTGCAAGAGCTATACACTTCAAGTAATCACACCATACATAACCCAAATGAGAAGAACATAGATTGTACACAACACACTGTATTACAAAAAACAGTACAATACACAAAATACAAGAATGATTTCAAGACTAAAAACAGCGCCGACGCGTGTTTCGGAGTGGAACCTTTGCCAACAGTTACTTCGTCAGGGCGCAGCAGATACAATTCACTTTGTGATCAGATTTCATCTGTAGATCATGAACAATTTATATATCGTGGTGAGAGGGGCTCTGTATCACATTATATTCATGTGTTTATACATAATTACGTAAATACAGCCGTGAGGATGCTCAACCACCAGTGGGGTCAAAGTGTCGACCTAGCATCAGTCAAAGAGGGAAATCTGTTGGTATGGACACAGCGGTCCTAGGGTTTTAACGCTATATGATAGCGAGGGGGCAACCGAAGAGATGGCTTCTGGATAACATATGGGTAGTTCTTAATATTCCACAGACATGATTACTGGTGGATCTAAAAACATAGGGATGTGCAGGGGATGATGTAGAATATAAAGCGCAGAAAACCTTGGCTACCGATACTAAGGAAGTCCTGAACAATTCATGTCCAGGACTTATAGAGCTTTCTGGGCCGCAGAATAGGGGGGTCTCTGCCTTCGTCGGGGTCAGCCAATATGCAACCACAATGGTCCATGAGTTGTGGTGCACTGAGTTAGTGGTACCTGAAGAGCTGAGCAGGGTATCAAGCTGATGATGGCATCCGCAACAGGTGTGAGCAACTTTGATAGTCTGGCAGTAAGACTCTTCTGACTCTGGCAGTTGTTGGTTGGAGGTGGTCTTGGCGGTGGTGGCGTGTGCATCCGTCAATGATGTGACGTCCAGGCAGGTCAGGACACGATGTGATGTGTGAGCCCAGGTGGACCGCAGTTGAGGCCGGAGGCAGTGGACAGCGCAGGGCCACAGACACATGGCGTTGATGACCCCCCGTCTATCGACCCAGAGGCCATCCAACATTCAATCCGACAGGGACCATGACGTGAGCAGCACAGAGTTAGTGGCTCCGGATGCACTGTGGCTGGCACAGGCACACCGCCACGGGATGATGACTTGCGGTGCACTGAGGTAGGGCCATGCGAGCTGTGCAGATCCTCGTCGATGTCGAAGGTGAATGTCGCTGAGGCTTGTGGGGGACAGTGGAAGGTGTCCTCCAGGGCATGATGCAGTGGGCAGATGCCGCCAGAAACAGGCAAATGGAGGAGTGGAATGCTACAGCCTTGTTTTTACCACCAAGACAGTATCACCTACATGATGATGGAGACAATCCCCAGTCCATTGACTCACACGCCACAAGTTCAACCAGAGAGTGTCCATGAATGTCGGGGCACAGTCTTAGTGGCACCGGAGCTGAAAGGGGATGCAGTCTGCGATGAGGCCTGTACAATGACATAAAATCTGCCATAAATAAATCAAGGCTCAGTTCCAAATGTGTGACCTACTCGACCGCAGTGTAGGCAGGAGGCAGCGGTCAGCAGGGGCCCACAGCCACGTGTCGTGGGCTCACATGGAACAGAGTCAGTGACACCAGATCAGTTGTCGGTAGTGTTCAGACATCTCTGTAACGATGATCCTTTTTTGCTTCGGACTGAACCGTGTCTTCCTCTCCTGGCGCACAATGATATGAACTTTGCCATTGAGAAATCAAGACTCAGTTCCAAATGTGTGACCTACTGGCCCGCAGCGGGGGCCGAAGGTGGTAGTCAGCGCGGGACCACAGACACGTATGGGTAGAATGCTATGCACAGACTTGGTGGCAGCACATCGAAGGGTGTACAGTGACATCAAACGTCCCATGAACATATAAACTCAGCCCCCAGGATATCAAGACTCAGTTCCAAATGTGCGACCTACTTGACCGTAGCGTAGGCCGGCGGCAGCGGTAGAGTATGTCAACGAGAAAGGAGTACTTTGGACCTGTGTCACGGAGGCCGTGATGGTATGAGAAGGCTCCCAAGGTAGCGGGACTCGGGATTGGAGCTTGCGCCGGCACGTGGTGGGCCCTCTTTGACACGCGCCAGTGTCGGCAGGTGAGCAGTGAGGCCTGGGTGAGCAGGGGTGGGCAAGACGGGTTCGGGGACCAGCGGCCCAGGGTGCAGCAGGTGCACAGGATCGCAGGCAACACCGCTCACGGCGACGGCGTTGGCCTCTTGGCGGGGTGGGAGGCGCTGCCCTGGCAGACACGTTGGGCATTCCGGAAGAGAAGCACGCCCAGAGCTAAGTGGTTTTTATTCACACCCCTACGCTGGCCTGGTGTACGCCGGGCCAGTCCACTCCGCACATGCTTACGGGGGAGACATCACAAGCTACATTTCTGCAATCTTCCCCACTGGCTGGGGTGACATGGTTGCGTCCACTGTCCACTACACTCCAAACACCAGCAGTGCATGTAAACATGGATATGTCTGTTGTATGCATACTGCAGTCTGTCCAGGACATCTCCTCCACACTTGACATTGTGTACATTCTCATTCATGGGTCACGTGCCTCCTTCGCACATGCCTGGTTCCCACCTCTCCCCACATTGCGCTATTGTGTGGCTGAGGTGCCATGCCATTGATGGCTCATGAACATGGCTAGCCCAGGTTACCACAGTAAGTTGTGCTGTCGTGTCAGGAGGGTGGGCATGTTGTTTGGTATGTTTAATGTGAGTCTGTAATGTGTGCATTGCCAGAGTTGTAAGTTGCATGATTGTGGAGTTGGGGGGTGTGGTGTGTTCAGTTGGTACTTAACAATGAGCAGAGGATTTCCGTAGGTGCCATCCTGTAATCGCCGGTTGATGATGCACTGTCGGAAGATGTATGAATCATGAACACTGCCTGGGTAGTTGGCGACGACAATGGTAAAGAGTCCCCGGTGGTCCACCATTGCCTGCACATTTTGGAATGCATGTGCTTTCTGTTGCGGTAATTGTGTCCAGTGTCGGCAGGGGGCACAAGTAGGACATGTGTACAGTCAATTGCCCCCAACACGTACGGGAATCCAGCTATGGCGGAGAAGCCTTGCTTGGTCTCCAGCTGTTCCTGCGCATTGTGGGGGCAGTATACGTACTGGGGTACCAAGCTGATGATGGCATTCAGGACAGGTGTGAGGAACTTGGATAGGGCTGGCTGTGATTTTTTTTATATTTTATATTTTTTATATTTTCAGATTTCCTTATCATGATAAGGAAATCTGAAAATATAAAAAAAAATCATCCTATTATCGTATGATGCCAATTTTTCACTAGTATAGGTCATATTCGCACAGAAAAGTGGTTGCAATCCTGATCCCAATGTGAAAACGACACGCCCACCACGAGTAGATACACTCCTCAAATTGTACTTCCTACATCACAGATTACCAGTTTAATACTGAAAAGTTTATCTAATTGACTAAACCCTTCTCTAGAAACCTGCATGTACCGCATTCAAATCTCCAGACAAATTTAAGATAGTGACCCGACCGTTAGCAGGTGTTTCCATTTTTAAATACATCTCAAATATCCAGATGCAAGACACCGAGCCAATTTACCTAAAACATACATTTCCTATTGAGAAATGTATTTTAGATCCTTAATAGCAATCTAAATACTAGACAACAAATCCCTTAAGATAACAGACTATTCCCCAAAGAGATCTATTGTGCTCAAGCCCTCTTACCAGATACTGTTGGAAAGCTGATCTCAAAATGTAGCTCTTAACAGAGCCCCTCTCAGCAGAACCTTATCTACACAATTCAAATCTCCAGTCCAATCACATGATCGCGTTCGACGTCGAACCATACCATTACAGGGGAGTCTGCTCCAAAGTGCATTTTAGAAAAAACATAAAGTAAGATATTATTACGATTCCTAACTAGAACAACACTTTAACCTTTTTTTTCCCGTGAATTTCTATTTTTATTTACATAAAGTAAAATGTCCATCACTTAACTCTAGCCCATGCCTTGGCCTCAAGTCAACTTTACCTAGCATAACATAGCAACGCTCACTCGATTGTACTGATAATGAATTTGGAGCGTGAGTGATGCGAATTTGTACGTGTAGTTGGCTTGTGCAAGGACAGAGCCACTTACATTATTATTGTTTATAATGATAGTCCAAAAATCATGCAGACTAGTTAGTTATCTTTATTGTGTTGCATGAACAATCTAATAAATTGTGCCTCCTTAATTAATGTTTCAAATTTCTCAATGGCAATATTACTTTGCAGTTTGGTCATTTTTTAAACACACCAGAATGCCGTCTGCTATAACTGCCCCCTCATGAATTAATTTTTTTGAACTCTTTCCATCTGTTTGGCAAATACATTTTTTATTAATAATTATGGAGCAAGTGGTGAATTAATTAATGATAATTATTGCAAATAGTAATTATGCATACAACTAAGTGCACAGAATCACTTTATTTCAGTGTCCCTATAGAATGTGCAGTGTTGTGTGTGTGGCTGGCTATATAAACATGTTCTTGCAATGCGTACTACAATGCATGCCTTTTCTACTCTCCTTAAACCATCCTGCAGCTCCTGCTGGAGGTCAGGAGGAGGAAGAAGAACGCAGAGCAAGGCCCAATGGGAGATAGGAGGCATGAGCAGCAGTAGCAACTCCCTTAACTTCCTAGCTAGTGGTAAATATTGATCACAGCTGCCACAGACAGCCGAACCACACCACCCCCTCACACACCAGCCAGCGCCCTTCCCCCACAACTCCTCCACGAGGGTATTGGGGGCGTAGAGACCCTGACCACAGGCAAAAAAAACAATTAACCGGATGGATAACTTGGAAGTGTATTTTATTTAAGAAATCTGTGGGTCTTTTGTGGGTATTGTGGGTGGGATTAGCTAGATAAGGGATAGCTTAAGGTAGTATGTATTTGCTTAGTGTATAATAAGGGGTGGGTTTGTGGCAGGTGGTATGGGTTTGAATGAGTTTAGAAAGGGGTAGTTTAGTGTTATTTTATAGGGAATTAGGCAAAGTAATTGGTCTGTTGTGCATTGTGAAGGTGGCTTTTTTTAATTATAAATATATATTTGTTTTATATCTTATGATCTCTTCTTTTATTAGATAAGTGTTTTACTTTAGTGTTTACTGTTTACTCAGCAGCATCCCCTGTAAACCTGGGAGTTCCGCCTACATACCAACAGATGCCCAGCCTAAACCTGCCCCATCACAAAGTGGTTCCATTGTCCTGTCTCTCTACATGAGCTCCCATGCCAGGCTACCCCAATGTGGGCTTCCTTCCTTCAGCATTCAGTCTTGTAAAACTGACCATGCTCAATGCATGCATCCAACTTCAAAACTTGTTGTCACTTGAGCCTCCTTCCATTAATAATGGATGTGGCCTTCCCCTCTTCAATCACTTCTAAGTAGTAGTAAGCGTGGAGTAGAATGCAAATTAAAACTATGACCCTAAATCTAAACATTTCCCTCCTCAACCGAGTATGGATGGCAGTCAACTCAATTCACCTATGAATTGCTGTTGATGCAGGGGTTATGCCCATGAGGACTTACTGTTGACATATCTAACAAGCTCAAAAGGGAACAGGTAAAAGGAAAAGCAGTTTCTTATTTTGAGAGAAACAGGTAAACCAGCAAAAGGGATTCTGAAACATAAAAGAAGGGAGAAATAGCGGTACTCAAAAAAGAGGCCAACATAAATAAAACAAGCATATGCAATTCAATAGGTCTTGCATTACTGAAAGTTTGAGCTATTGGCGTTGCTAATAATAATGCAACGCCAATAGCTCAAATGTATAGTAATACGAGACCTATTGCATTGCTGTTGGAAATGGCTCTTTTTGCAGGGTTATCCCCAAAAATGTTGCTTCTTCCTCCTATTTTTTCCTGATCTGTCTTTGTTGGTTTTAGGACACTGGGCACCTTACCACTGCTGATCAATGCTAAAGTGCAAGTGCCCCAGTTGAGACCGGGTAGGCTGTATAACAAAAAGATCAATGTCTCAACCAGTATGTCATTCAGAAAGGACTGTTTGTAAAAGGTGTCGTAATCACACAGGAAGGGGGAAAAAGGGCGAGGGAGACCAAGGTAGAGTGGAAGGGTTGTTATTTGCCGTCCCCCTGGGGCACGCAGTACGTTGTCCCACTTGTACTAGTTCCCAATGCCTCTAATTGCACGTGATCGGCCCGCCTGCCGGCACTTATACCGATATGCCGCTTAACTCGTCCCTCGGGAACCATCCCTGTTCCTCTAACCACGATCCTGACCGGTCGTGCAGACTCCTACAGCACTGGCCTCTCTTCTAGCTACAGACTTCATTTCCCCTCCAGGCCGTGACTCCTGCACGCCGAGGTAAGATTGCCTTGATGATAGTTCTCGTCCGAACTTTCACTGGCTCTCCGGTCATTACCCTAAATAACTCCAGTTCTCGTTACCTTCCTTTTCTTTTAGACCACAAGTCCTCACCCCCCGGTCTTCATTCATTTGACGCCCTGCAGGTATCTCCTACGTCGGCGTGTGCCAATTACCTATACCAACAGAACCCTGTGACCGAATTACCCGTACCGAGGAAGTACGCATGCGCGAACGCGACGAGTCGCGCATACAAGACACGGGTAATCTGAAGTAGCATTGTGAGGCTGAGCTGAGGCCGGGTTTACGGGCTGACCAGGTGAGCGGGAACAGGGTTTTTTAAGTAATCTGGGCACTGTTTTGACATTGCGTTCAAGGAGAGACATGGCGACGCATACATATTGAAGGATTGTAATATGCAACACGACATGCCCATAGGCTGACGGGGGTATGTAGTTCTAACAGTTTCTAGTCTTTGAGGTACAGTTAGTTGTCGTATTCAAGAAAGAGATAAACCTGACATTCACTCTAGCTCCAGTTATTTGGCATCAGGCGTTTTATCGATAAACAACAAAGAAGTATACTAAGGGGCACAAGTGACTGCATTTACATAAAGATGACGCCGGCTCATAAATCTTATCCTATCCTTTCTTTTATTTTTGCTCTTTAGATTAACATATTTGCAGTTTACCGGGCGGCAAGTTAAAGAGTTGACAGGTACACTCAGATACAAATGGTAACCATAAATTAGAAGGGGATAGTTATGCAAACGGAGAGCGACCATGTGGTAAATATCCTCATTTGTTGCAGGTGACTGTTTTTAAAGCACGATACAATGCAGAATCTTATGTGGTGTAGATGGCTGATTGGGTGTTTTTGGTTTTGTCTCCCCCAGGTGCAGATAAAATAAAAAATGGATGATAAATAAATGGTGCAGTGTGGCTAGTTGACCCTTGCCCTGATGAAATTGCCGCAAGCTTCCTGAGGCAATGAAACATGTTGTTTTTTAAGTGAGCAAACACACAGCATGAAATAAAAAGTTAGATAGCTAGTGGTGTTTAGCTCGTTTTTAACTAGGATTGACGTGGGTTCTGAACAGACCCCGTCACTCCTTTTAGGGTTGACATTATTTTGGGCTCGGATGTGCACACCGATGCCCAGTGTTCACACATAGCATTGTGTGTATGTTTTTCACATTATTTTTTCCCCAAAAAATTTCAGGGTGGCAGTTGTTAATGATGAGAACCTGAGGAAGCAGGCGAGTACCTGTCTGCTAAACTCCCATGGTGTTACTTCCGTGAGGCACTGCCATCCTTTTTCACTACATTTTTTTCAAACAATTTTTTTTTTCCAAATGTTTTTCTTTCTTGTACACAGTTGGTAGGGAGAAAGTAGGGGAGACATTACACATAGACACAAGTTTGTTTTATAAAGGTTTAAGTGATCCAGGACCCCTTCTTCAGACGGTACAAAGATAGCCGCTATATGGTCATGACAATTTAAAACAAAAATGTTTTGAAGTTTGAAGGGGCCACTGATGAAAGTTTATCACTGGACATTTTGAGCAGGTCTTCTGTTGTTATTGATTGATGAGTGGGGGACGACCTGCTCATTTACCCCCTAAGCTCCTTGTTGTATATGATCCTCTAACTACTTACCTGGCGCCGTCTCTCCTTTCTTTTTTTTACTTGTCTCTTCTGAGGGCAACTTATTCTGATTATTCCTTTTTTCCGTTCCTATCCTATACAGCACTATTCCAAGAAATAAGTAACCTGATCCTGATGATGACCTTTAATTAAATAGGTCGAAATGCCGTCGACTCCACAACGCCATTCGCGGTTGTTAGAGAGCCATTTGCAAAAAATTAAACTGTACTTGCATTTGTTTAAATCATATGTTTGAGCCCTACAAATGTTGTTTTTACTGTTTTTTAGCCGCCTCACGTTGTTCTCTATTCACTTGTGTCACTGCGCCGTTCATTCACACCAACTCTTCCAGTGCACAATTGGTTGTTATGGTTACTGCAATCTAATTGTATCGTAGTGCTGCTATAACTATGTGTAAATAACAACCCTTCCACTCTACCTTGGTCTCCCTCACCCTTTTTCCCCCTTCCTGTGTGATTACAACACCTCTTACAAACAGTCCTTTCTGAATGACATACTGGTTGAGACATTGTTCTTTTTGTTATACAGCCTACCTGGTCTCAACTGGGGCAACAGGCTTACTACTGTATCCATTTTCTTGCATACATTTAAAGGCTAAAATACATCTCCCGTTATCACTGGGCTAAATATTGCACTTAGAGTCCCCTCATTATATAAGGAGTTCAATGGGTACCTGGTAAGTATAGTTCCCGTGACCCGGCCTACTGTACAGGGATTGAGCATCTAGTGAGAACACAATAAAAGAGTTTTCTCTAGTCAACGGAATCTAATCTTTGTCTCAGTGTCCTCATTGCGGAACATTCAGGAGCCCATCTGAGCACTCCCACCTGGGACCCCATTCTTTCTTTGCTGTCTTGATTACCGTTGCAAGAGCCATAGTTGTGTGCTAGGGCCAGCTAGGGGGCTGCTGATCTGTCTGGGCATGGAGGTTCAGTAGAAGAGCCAGGTCTTGAGACCCTTTCTGAATTGGGTCAGTGACTGGGGTTGCCTTAGGTGGAGGGGCAGGGTGGTCCAGGTCTTAGCTGCGACGTTGGAGAAGGATCTTCCTCCAGTTCTGGTCTTGTGAATTCTGGAACGGTGGCCATGGCAAGTTGGGAGATGCAGAGGTGTCTGACGGGTACATGGAATGAGAGGAGATACGTGGAATGAAAGGATTATCACACTACAAATCTTCTATCCACATGGTCAGGGGGTAACCAACTCTAAGGCCCTTACTACGAGTTCGGCAGTCTGACAACCGAAGGACCGTGTCTGCGACCGCTAGGAAACCGCTTCTCCTGTGGCCTTCCACCCACCATATTACGGTTTTCCCGAGGAGCCTGTGGTTTGGCTGTGGTGGTTTTGCAGCTGCGGGCAATCTACTTCCATATATATCGATGTCTGTGTGTACATTCTGACTGCATATGTGTCAAATGCACACATATGCATGATATATGTGGAAAAATACCAACTACCCATTACCGGAGTCTGACCCATATGTGGGCAGTCCCAGTAATGGGTAGATGGTACAAAAACACTTATCTGCATTTCCCCGAAGACAGGGTCATATTCATTGGGGTGAAGATGCTCTTCTGTAGGTGAGACCTGGAGAAAGAGATCCACATCGAAATCTGCTGGGCTGAACTGCAAATGGGTGAGTATACACCCCAAATCCTTTGTTTCCGCCAACCTTAAGGATGCGATCCGACCTCCGCAGTCGGCTCGTCGGGAAGTCAACTCATTTTACATATGGCGGTGTTGCACCTCTGTACCTCCCAATGGAGGCTGCCTTTCCCCGACCGCAACCCTGGCAGTCGGCGGTGTGCTGGCAGTGCCAGCAATCCAGCTGCGGTCTTCGCACAGCCAATCTGCCCAACTCGTAATACGGCAGAAGGCTCCCGGCTGATTGACCGCTTTAAATCTCTTGTCCACTATGGAAAGCTGTGAGATTCTATGTAAGGAAATGCATCTGTGGAGGTTTTAATACAGAGTGATAAGTCACAGTTAACTCCCTATTGACTTCACCATATCCTTGTCACAATAAATAAGTCAGCTCTACTGACTTTATCCTAACTTTTCCTAATAAACAGTTCTGGCTTATAGCCTTCGTTATTGGTTTGCCACGAATAAACAACAAAGCCCTGCTGTGCTGAGCACAAGCGTTTGCCACATTACAGCAAAAGAACAAAAGTCATAATTATCTAGGAGAATCTATTTAATAGCATCACAGTGCAATGTGTGGGACCGTAAAGAGCAAGCATTATCCACCGCAGGGTCATGTTCGTGACTGAAAGTGTAGCATCGCGCTACCAATAATCACAGACACGGCTTGCTTCGTTAACTGGAGCTTTATTTCTTGCCTCCACCCTCAGGCTAGTCCCTACACTAACTGCCCTCTTCCTGTCCTGACTCCTCCTCTTCCCTTCCTCCCAGCTCGGTCCGCCCGCCCCAACTACTAGACTACTGACTTCATTACAGAAAGGTCAGTGAAAACACAAATGCCTGACTTGCTAAAGAGCCCAGCCGAATAAACGAGCGATTACAGCTCCATTGAGAGCAGCCGCTCTTTCTGCAGATGCACCCAGCTTTTGACGAATTGAAAGCTGAGCGCAGGTAAACCAGCATTTGGGTGAATCCCAAGCCCCTGTCTCTAGTAGTCCTAAAAGCTTGTAAAAAAAAACTAATTAATGTCTGATAATAGTTGTCCTGTCAAAAGAGGCCTCAAGAAGAGGGGTTAATGATTGTCTCTTGCATTACAATCATTCTGATGTTCACGATCACTGTGAAAAAGGGTCCCTAGGGCTGGAGAACTCTCTGAATTTCCTGTGGGTAAGAGCACCATTAAGACATAAGCAGATGGGCTGTCCCAATGGTAGTTTCAACAGAATCAGGTAGTAGGAGAGGGTAGGACATTGAATCAGACACAGACACTGAATGTGAGGCGGCTCGGCATAAAAGAAGCAGGAGAACTGATGGGCAAAACATAACTTCATTGTCGCACCTCCAAAGGATGCTAACTTAAGGTGGACGCATGCAATATGTCTGCCGTGCTCATCCTGCATTGCGAGGGCAAGGACCAAAGCAGAGGTTGGCAGCACTGGGTACGTCACAGAACCGCACTGAGATGGGATATCTGTATAATGCACACAGTGACCTGCAGGACAGGCATAGTGCCTGAAATTATGCAACTTGGTGATGCCAAGTGAGTGAACGTTCTGCTATGTTGGCCCCTCCCCAGTGCTTACACTTGCATGTGGTGATTTCCTGTGTGATAGCAATCCAACTAATTGCCTGTAGTGATTGACTTCTTTGAGTACAACTGGCTCTGCCCCAGCTCTGCCAGTCATTTTAGTGACACGTGCCTCGTGGAAACGTTGCCTGCTATTCTAGCGCTCCATTTCAACTCTGCTTAGGTTCATTTGAAGGCTTTCAAAATATTGTGGGGCTTATTTACAAGCCCCTTGCAGCACTTTTGCTCCACCGTTGCATCACTTTTTGTGACGCAGCAGCAGCGCAAACAATGCGCCAGGTTGCAGCCTATTTACAACGTGATGCATCTAGGCAGATGCGTCACCTTGTAAACCCATGTGCCACATTATACCTGCGTCAGGTATAAGGGATGCAGGGTGGGCGTTGCCACGCGAGAAAGCCCCGTGGACGTGACGCAGTGAAATCTAAATGATTTCATTGCGCCACTTCAAGGACGCCACTGCGTCAAAACCTCCTTACGCCTGCTTTGAGCAGGCGTAAGGAGTGACTCAGTCTATTGAGTATAGGCCTCCACGTGCATTGCTGGAGTTGCGTCATGCTTGCAACACAACTCCAGCAATGCGTGTCTTTTGCACCGACAGATACATCAGAATTTCTGACGCATCTGTCATGGTGCGCCTAATTGTAAATATAGCGCATGCACAGTGGTGCAAGGGTTTCGCACGCAGCCGCAGGGAAACTGACGCATCAATGCTGATTCGTCTGTTTCTTGTAAATGAGCCCCTATGTTATGTTTAGAATAGCAAGGCCCTTTCATTTGAACACAGTCACTGTTTTTAGGTCTCGCCCACAGATCTCATTTAGCTGCTGTTTGTTATTGGAGGGCTATTGTGGGCATTAATAATATAGTGGGCTTTGAGTCAGACACTTGCTTACCACTGGTTGGCCATCTTGTAATTTTTATTTGCTTCTTATACAGTAGCACTCCTTCTGCTTACTTTTATGGTACTTTTTTGGCTCTTTCTCAGTGTTTCGACAAAATATCGGATCAGTGGCGGCTGGTGAACTTCAAAGAGTGTGGGTATAAAATCAATTACTAAATTTGCCTCTGCAGGGGATCACAGCCGATGCATGAGCAGCTTATCAAGACCAGATATTTACTTAGAATTCTGGGACTTGTAGTCCTAATTCTATAATGGGCTAATTTATAAGACTACAAGTTCAATAATCCAATTAAAAAACAACTCGGTGAGATGCTCATTCATGGGCCTTGGGAACTTGAATTCTGCATTTGGTCATGTCCTTATGGCTGCTTGCAGATGTAATTGAGGAGACTAACATGTGCAGTGCCATAAAAATGTAATGTCCTGCTCTTGGCTGGGAGTGCAGCACCTTTCTTTCTTATGCACATTGTTCCTCTCTCCTCCACAACCCTCACTTCAGTGTTGTATCACTCTCTGCCTCAGAGGGGCAATAGAACTGTAGTTCTGCAGCGCCTACTAACACTGCAGTGTGGTACAAAGTTGCAGGACGGTGTATTGTGCATACCTCTAAACTGCATTAGGAAAGAAACGGTGGAAGGGAATATCAACATCTTATGCCTGTTCCAAGTGAGCAACACAACAAACTGCAGACTGCAAGGGAGTTTGTTGAAAGTAACATCTGCTCACAGCATCATGGTCACCAGTTCCGGCTTTATCAGTGGTGTTGCCAAATGCAAAAGTCTTTTTTGGCACCCCCCTCTCCAGTGACCTCCTGCTGCATGGATTCCCTAACTAACACCCACCAACAGTGCCCCGCCTCTCTCCATAGGCCCTCTTTCACATGCATTCAATTAGTTTTTTGGCTCTACTCATACCAGTTTAAGATGTTGAAACACTTTACATCACACACATTATATAAAGACAATAAACCATAGGGCTGTAAATCGGTATATAGGAAATGTTATATATGACAATGAGGACTACAAGGTGTAGGAGCCACATTACATACATTCTAGTAGGCAGTATGTTGGAAGTGTTTTGGTGTGGAGAAGCCCAAATTTAGGATTTAAAACAAACCACAATGGTTGGGTTTGGCTTTACTAATAAGAATATATTTCTACCAAAACTAACCCCTTTTTTGCAACATTAGTATCAGCCGCGGCCCGTGGAGGGAGTTCTGTGGGGCGGTAAGGCAGGGCGGGGGAGGGGCAGGGTGGGGGGTTCTAAAAACCGGAATATGGATATTTGCAGGTAAGTAAACAATTAAATAAATAAAACGAATTTCGTAGTGCGCCCGGAACTCCCTCCACGGGCCGCGGCTGATTAGTATAATGAAAGAGTGGGGAAAACCAGAACATTCTAACCTATTCGTTGCAGTTTGCATGTTTCTCTTTGATGGCAGTTTATAGGTCACTATGCTATATTAGGATTGTAACCGATGAAGTGCAAATGAGAAAAGGATCTATGTGGCAAAAGCAGTAACTCACTGATCGATCCACATAAAATACAGTTCTATCATCTTCATGGTACAGGTTCTTTGCAGCTGGCACATTAACCCTTTGCGCTACTTTATGATGAGTCACAACTGTCACTAAACAAAATTCCATCTCCCTCCAGCAGGAACATTATTCACCAGCGTTATCATGACATTTTTATTGTTGCCTAAAAATGGCTGGACATATAAAGAACTATGCAGTGAGTGCCTTTAAACACATAAGGTATTTCTAAGGACAGCACCAGAGCTCAACACCAGGTGCGGTAAAGCCGGCCCTGATGTTCCCTCACCACAAAGTTAAATAATTTAAAAAATGGTATATAGACACTTGCCTGAAACAAATTGCAACGGCTGTAGGCTCCGATCCCCTTCGATCTACAGGCTTGTGTGCATCTCTTCACACATTTTCCAACTCCTCACGGGACAAGATGGGGACACAGAGGCTTGTTGCCATCCTGTGACGAGTTCGGAAGTGGGTGGAGTTGCACTGGTACACAGTGTAGACTCGCTGCTTGATCGGGAAGCCCAGGGATTACGTTTAAAGCGCCCAGGCTGTTTTCAATCAGCGGGGCTGCACTGCGTCATCGGAGGCAGTGACCCTGCAGGGCACAGAGGATCAGGGCTGAAAAAAGTAAGCCCTGTAAATGTTGCAGTGGCAGGCACCTGCACACTAGCGTCTTTCTAAAGAGCCTGCTTTTGCCTGGCCTTGCGCAGAGTGAGGATAAAAAGCATCATATAGTTTTGTATGTTCACGTTTGTTTAAAAATAAGTATGAGATGAGAATTGAGGAAGGGGGTGGGGGGTTCAGCCCTTTTGCCCTAATAAAGCAGTCGCCTCTGTTCCGGAATACAAATATTGGGAGGCAAAAATATCGGAAAATAAATATTGTCATACACAGAAATTGTGATGCATGAATATCGTTGGCAAGAATATCGTTGTTTTAGGTAAGTAATATAGTTTTTGACAATATTGATGTTTTTAATATCATTTCTAATAATATAGTGTTACAAATATTATTTTTAATTATTTGAATGTGCTTTAGATAATATATTTATTTTCTATTACTGTTGTTTATATAAAGGTTATTTTTTTAATATAGCTTGCAATTTTGAGTAATTTTGAATTTTTGATTTAAGTTTTTTATAGTAATGTATAGTGCCATAGCAGGTTGTTGGATTCATAAGGGGACAGTTTGGGAAGTAAATTAAGTAATAACGAATTAACAATTAATTATGAATTGGTAATTAATTATTAAATTGATTTAAATTATGTAATTTATGAAACACATCTTTATATTACTTATATTTTAGTTGTAGGGGACTAGGGTAGGAAGTTCATTAATAATTAATTAATAATTTAATAATAATTGTCAATTAATTATTGAATACATTTTTTATTATTTAAAATATGAAATACTGATTTATTGTACTAATATTATAGTCCCGGGGTGCTAGGTTTTGTAGGGGTTTAGGATGATAAGTTAATTACGTAATAATTAATTATCAATACATTATTAATTGTTCATCATTTAATTGATTTTAAATATATAAATAATGGCATACCTTTATTAAGTTATGTTTTAGGTGCTGGCTGCTAGGTTTGTAGGGGTATGAGTAGTAAGTTAATTAATTATTAATTGATTAACATTATTTATTAATTGATCTTCAGTTATTTTATTGAATAGTAATTATGTAATTGGTTAATATTTTATTACATATATATATATATTTAATATATTTACATAAGATTAATATTTGTATTACATATATATTTTTTATTGCATATATATTTGTTATTTAATAATTTTTATATTAAGAGGATCAATTTTTTTCTACATTCAAGGTGTTACTTATACGTGTTTGAAATTAAGTACTTTCCCTACTCTTGTTTCGGTCGGAATAGTGAAATTAACCTCTTTGCAATTTGACAACTTCTCTACTGTTGCGCTGTTTGGAGTGGAAATAGTACATTTTACCCCTCCAAAGTCCACCACTTTCCCAACTTTGCGCTGACTTGAGTTGGAACAGTAAAATTCACCCCTCCAAAAGCCAACACTTTCCCTACTATTGCACAGACTGGAGAGAGAAAAGTAAATTTGACTCCTCCAAAGTCCAACACTTTCTTTACCATTGCATAAACTAAAGTGCAAATAGTTCATTCAATATTCTCAGACTCCAATAGTTTTAATAACATTGGTTAATTAGAGTTTATGCATTAATTGTTTTTTTTGTATTAAACATTATTTTTTTCTTTTAAAATGTGTTTTGGGGATTTTTCAATTGTTCATATCTTATGTATTGTGTACATTAATGAATATATTTTATCTTATTACAATTTTTAGATGTTTTATGGCATTATTGTGTATGTATGACGGGGGTTGATCCATTGCCCCCATGCTTTCTACTTTCTACTGGGGTGGGCATAGGCAAGGTGTGAATGGCACTTGAACAGACCAATGGATGAAGAAGGCTGACGAATTACTCTGTATGCACATATCTATGCATATATTTTTACTATATGTATGTGTGTGTGCGTGTGTGTGTATGCATATAATTTTTTAAGGCCAGACCTAAAACATTGCATATGATACATTACATTGCATCTGTTTTTATACTAGGTGGAATGTCATTTTCTTGAGACCTTTGATTGAGGTTTTTTTTAACCAGTCGACCTCTAACCATTATGTTAAGTGTAAAGGCCAAGCATGTTACATTGTTAATTTTGCAACTGTGCGTGTCACTAATTTGGTAGTCACTAATTTGGTATCCAGCCTTCAATCTTAATTATATTTTTTAAAACAACAAACACAAAGCACATTATTTTTGCCCTTCCTCCATTCTATTTTCGCCAGTGAAGTATAGGATTTCACCTTGCTGCAGCCCAAGACTGTGCGCTTGGCAGCGCGCTCTTTAAGGTAGGACTCAATTAGCGGAAGGCCCTGGTCTGTGTGAAAGTACAGCAGTCATCTTCATCTAATAGAGCTTTACTGCAGCTTTATTTAAAGGCTAGTGGCAGTCCCAGCCTCCTCAGAGCCAGGTCAGGAGATGCTTTGAGTTCTGCTACTTGTAAGTAACTGTTCTTCACAGCAGCCCAGGCTTTCAACATGGCGGTTTAGTGCAGACTGTAGAGCAGAGCTTTCTCTGGGGCCGATCTGGGATCCCAAAAAATTCCTGGCCAAAAAAAATATATATATGCCAGCGCTACATTGCACTACGAAAGTCTAATTCTCCTAGGGGAAGCTTTTTCCCATACCCTCTACAAAAAACATTTGGAAAAAACAGAAAATGGTGTATTTCACTGCACGTTTTTCAATTCGTTGCTAAAAAAACATTTGTTCTTGTATGAAATTCTGAAATAGACCAATGCATTGTTGCAAAGCTGCATAGGCTGTTGTAGCACCTAAGATTAATAGTTGTCTGAAGCAAATACACTTACCCTTACTATCAACATCTCTTGCTCACGCGTCCTCTTTCGCCTTCTTGCTTCCGCCCATCTCTCGTGCCTTTCCTTTAACCCTTCGTTGGGTTTGCTCTCCTTACTTGCCTGCCCATCCTTCTCCATTGCTCTGCTCCCACGTGACTTATTCTCACCCATCCCTCTGCTTGTGCCTGTTATATGAGGAGCGCAGTCATGAAACCCCCCATCAACTGGTCCTTAGTCCTAAAATACAATGTGGGGGCCAAATCAGCAAAGCGGTGCAACGACCTCAAAGAAAGTGGCTCAAAGGAAGTGACTTCACAGCCCCATCATCCTAATGACTGTTTTTGCCTAAAGAATGTTAGGGATTTATGCCCAAGTTAATTTAAAATATATATTGAAGGGACTAATCAATGAAAGAATAATATATATTGTGGTCACCCAGTGCCACATGTCCCTATAAGAGAGTGTCATCATTTCTATTAAATGTAAACATTTTGGAACGTATACACTGTAGGGCCTGAGTCACAAAAACTGCAAAAGTACTTTAAGAGAATTACACCTCCCTTATGCTGGAGTGTCAAGGTGAGCTCAGCAGACACGCCCATTTTGCAGGACATTGTGTCTGTTCTGTGGGGATGCAATCAATCAATCATCATCTTTATCGATTTAGAAGAAAAAAACTGAAAAGAATTACGATAAAAAAATTACAACGTACAATCATCAACATTAGCATAAAAACAAATTCCATTACAGCATGGGTAAAAGAGAAGGTGCATAGTACATCATGCCAAGTTCCTGAGAAAAAGGCACTACCTCCCACAGTCCTGATTCTAAATCCCATTATTAAACAAAGATAAAAAACACTCCTTTAAATGCACCTCATGAATCTAAAACCCGAATCAAGAAACGAAAATGAAAGTCCTATGACACGTTCAGATACCGTGGAGCATATCTGCAAATGATCTCGGAATTACAGATTAAAATACTTGTGGACTAACAGGTAGAAGTGTCTCAGTTAAAAAAAACAGAAAGGGAGGGCTCAAATACACATGGCACACGTATAAAAGGTTCACTAGCTTAAGGCTGGTATGCAAAAATAAAGATAATCAGTCATGGTGTATGAATACGGATTACATTTACTGCTTGCATAAAATATCAATTAAACCAACAGCTCAGGACTGCCTAGGAGCTGAAGATAAAGTAACGCATCTTTACTCCTCCGAAAGTTTAGGGGGCATATTATCAAGCACGGTGTTAAAATTATCGCTGCTTTAACGGCAGGAAACTGCTGCTAAAGCGGCGATAATGGGCTTGATAATATGCCCTGGAGAATTCCAATAGAAGCCCAGGTTCACACCAGAAGGGAAAAGGGAAGGCCCCTGTATTGAGCAAGCCAGCCCAATACTTTGTTAAACAATCCCTCATAGGTCTCCTCCTGATCCCTGCCTAGAGGGGGAGCACTACCACGTGGGGGCAAGCAGCAGGAAGAAGGTTGATAGGCCCACTATGCTTAAAAACAGATCTGCTAGCCATGTTTCCAGTACGTTGGGGATTTGTTGAGGGGCTAGCTCCCCTTAGATTAAATGAAGCCTCTCTCTGAGACAGTAATCGTAACCCAGAAATTGAAGTTAAGGTAGTAATAATAATTCCTATTTGTAAAGCGCGAACATATCACCCTCTTAAGGGTTTCAAGGCACTGGGAGCCATCGGGGAGGATGAATTGAGCTAGTGCCCAGATTCACATGATGCTGAGCTGAGCTGACGCCAGTGATCGAACAGTGAACCACATGCTCCAGAGTCAGCCGCTCTGGCCACTGTGCCACACCTCTACCTAGGTAGACCAGGGTGCCTGAGAAACAAAGCTGCAACAATCATTACTAAGAAGTAACCTCCTTGCTTCTCCAGATGTATTAGAGCTGAGCGAGTTAGGCTGACCAACAGGCATAGATTGACTGACCATGGTGTCTACACTGGTTGTCTACACTAGTAACTGTGGAAATTTGTCGCAGCTGTTGTGGGAGGGATGCAAGCTGGGAATCAATGGCTTTCAGTCACTCAACAAGGAGAGACAGGTTCGACTTGTAAGAGTGCCTTAATTTTAATAAAATAAAATCCTAAATATTAAAAGATCTTGACGTAGAGATCCCCGCTGAAGCTGTCAGGAAGTCCTTGATTCACAACTTTGATTGAATGCCTCTCTTGATTTGTTCTGAGTCCCCTGCTTACACCTCTTTCGGATAACAGCCTGCTGAAGGCTCTCAATCTCAATCATGACTTTATCGATCACACTCATAGTACCAGTAACTGTGGTTCTGGAGGGCAAACTGGACACTGAACTAGGGGCAGAGCTTTATGGGGATGCTCTTCAGGTGGATGCAGGGGACAACACCTTCTGAACCAGGTATTGAATGGGTCACAAACAGGCAGTGAATTTACTAATGATTGCTTCAATGTGTATATCAATTGCCATGTTATATTTTAAATTGGTGGGTGTTTACATAGCATATGTTTTATATTATTTGTGTAGTCTATGTATGGTGCAAATGATTTGCATGAACAGAAACAATTCTTTACGTAATTAAATAGTCTTCTGTAGTAGGTACACATAGGAGCCATTCTGGGTTTGAAAGTATTGCTTGCACTGCATACAGTGGGACGATGGTGGTGTTCTCAAAATGTAATTACTTGTAATGGGATGGTGCTTAAATGTTGCACTGCTTGACAGTTACTTCAGAAAGGAGTCTTATCAAACATTGGGCTGTCTTTTTTCAGTGTAGGGAGGATTTGTGCCCCCTGCTAAGTAACTCTAGAAAGATTGTAAAAGATACATTCCTTTAGAGCAGAATTTAAAACTGTTTGTTTCAAGAGGATTGCTTCCACGGATGGTATGCAAAAAATCTCTACCTGCTATATTTCTTGAATTCCTGCATGAAAAATGTACCTTCAATTAAACTTTTACTTTTTGCTCACCATGCCATTCTAGTTTGGACCCAGCCATATGCAAATCAGTCTTGACCCTGTGCCCCATGGCAACAGTCCAGCCCGAACTGCCAGGCCAGGTCCTCCATGGACTGGAAACAAGCATCCTAGGACCGGTTTTGGGGTTTCACCCCTCTTCAGCCAGGATCGCTTAATTCCAGTGGCATGGAGAGCACGGGACTCAAGTCTGAGCATACCCGTCCCACTCGGGGTGACAAATGCAAAAAGAACTGTTGATGGACAGAATGCAGAAAAATGTCATACATTCACCCCAGAACAGAGATCTGGGTCTAAATCCATTGTTTTTTTGCTCACCATGCCATTCCAGTTTGGACACAGCCATATGCAAATCAGTCTTGACCCTGTGCCCCATGGGAACAGTCCAGCCCGAACTGCCAGGCCAGGTCCTCCCTGGACTGGAAACAAGCATCCTAGGATCGGTTTTGGGGTTTCACCCCTCTTCAGCCAGGATAGCTTGATTCCAGTGGCATGGAGAGCACGGGACTCACGTCTGAGCATACCCGTCCCACTCAGGGTGACAAATGCAAAAAGAACTGTTGATGGACAGAATACAGAACAATGTCATACATTCACCCCAGTACAGAGATCTGGGCCTAAATCCATCGTTTTTTTGCTCATCCTGCCATTCCAGTTTGGACCCAGCCATATGCAAATCAGTCTTGACCCTGTGCCCCATGGGAACAGTCCAGCCCGAACTGCCAGGCCAGGTCCTCCCTGAACTGGAAACTAGCATCCTAGGACCGGTTTCGGGGTTTCACCCCTCTTCAGCCAGGATAGCTTGATTCCAGTGGCCGGGAGAGCACGGGATTCACATCTGAGCATACCCGTCCCACTCTAGGTGACAAATGCAAAAAGAACTGTTGATGAACAGAATGCAGAACAATGTCATACATTCACCCCAGTACAGAGATTTGGGCCTAAATCCATCTTTTTTTGCTCACCGAGCCATTCCAGTTTGGACCCAGCCATATGCAAATCAGTCTTGACCCTGTGCCCATGGGAACAGTCCAGCCCGAACTGCCAGGCCAGGTCCTCCCTGAACTGGAAACAAGCATCCTAGGACCGGTTTCGGGGTTTCACCCCTCTTCAGCCAGGATAGCTTGATTCCAGTGGCATGGAGAGCACGGGACTCACGTCTGAGCATACCCGTCCCACTCGGGGTGACAAATGCAAAAAGAACTGTTGATGGACAGAATGCAGAACAATGTCATACATTCACCCCAGTACAGAGATCCGGGCCTAAATCCATCGTTTTTTTAGCTCACAATGCCATTCCAGTTTGGACCCAGCCATATGCAAATCAGTTTTGACCCTGTGCCCCCTGGGAACAGTCCGGCCCGAACTGCCAGGCAGGTCCTCCCTGGACTGGAAACAAGCATCCTAGGACCGGTTTCGGGGTTTCACCCCTCTTCAGCCAGGATAGCTTGATTCCAGTGGCATGGAGAGCACGGGACACGCGTCTGAGCATACCCGTCCCACTCGGGCTGACAAATGCAAAAGGAACTGTTGATGGACAGAATGCAGAACAATGTCATGCATTCACCCCAATACAGAGATCTGGGCCTAAATCAATCGTTTTTTGCTCACCATGCCATTCCAGTTTGGACCCAGCCATATGCAAATCAGTCTTGACCCTGTGCCCCATGGGAACAGTCCAGCCCAAACTGCCAGGCCAGGTCCTCCCTCGACTGGAAACAAGCATCCTAGGACCGGTTTGGGGGTTTCACCCCTCTTCAGCCAGGATAGCTTGATTGCAGTGGCTTGGAGAGAACAGGACTCACGTCTGAGCATACCCGTCCCACTCGGGGTGACAAATGCAAAAAGAACTGTTGATGGACAGAATGCAGAACAATGTCATACATTTACCCCAGTACAGAGATCTGGGCCTAAATCCATCGTGTTTTTTGCTCACCATGCCATTCCAGTTTGGACCCAGCCATATGCAAATCAGTCTTGACCCTGTGCCCCATGGGAACAGTCCAGCCCGAAGTGCCAGGCCAGGTCCTCCCTGGACTGGAAACAAGCATCCTAGGACCGGTTTCGGGGTTTCACCCCTCTTCAGCCAGGATAGTTTGATTCCAGTGGCATGGAGAGCACGGGACTCACGTCTGAGCATACCGTCCCACTTGGGGTGACAAATGCAAAAAGAACTGTTGATGGACAGAATGCAGAACAATGTCATACATTCACTCCAGTCCTGAGATCTGGGCCTAAATCCATCGTTTTTTTGCTTACCATGCCACTCCAGTTTAGACCCAGCCGTATGCAAATCAGTCTTGACCCAGTGCCCCATGGGAACAGTCCAGCCCGAACTGCCAGGCCAGGTCCTCCCTGGACTGGAAACAAGTATCCTAGGACCGGTTTCGGGGTTTCACCCCACTTCAGCCAGGATAGCTTGATTCCAGTGGCATGGAGAGCACGGGACTCATGTCTGAGCATACCCGTCCCACTCGGGGTGACAAATGCAAAAAGAACAATTGATGGACAGAATGCAGAACAATGTCATACATTCACTCCAGTACATTTCTTTTGACTGGGGGTGAATGTTTTGATTTGTTCTGCATTCCGTCCATCAATTGTATGTCTTTTGCTTTCTCACCGTAAGTGTGCCAGGTATGCCCAGACGTGGGTCCTGGGCTCACTGTGCCACTGGAATCAAGCTATCCTGGCTGAAGAGGGGTGAGACCCCAAAACCGGTCCTAGGATGCTTGTTTCCGGTCCAGGGAGGACCTGGCTTGGCAGTTCAGCCTGGACTGTTCTCATGAGGCACAGGGTCAAGACTGATTTGCATATGGCCAGGTCTAAACTGGGGTGACAAGGTGAGCAAAAGAATGATGGATTTAACTCAGATCTTTTGACTGGGGGTGAATGTTTTGATTTGTTCTGCATTCCGTCCATCAATTGTGTGTCTTTTGCTTTCTCGCCCTAAGTGCGCCAGGTATGCCCAGACGTGGGTCCTGGGCTCACTGTGCCACTGGAATCAAGCTATCCTGGCTGAAGAGGGGTGAAACCCCGAAACCGGTCCTAGGATGCTTGTTTCCGGTCCAGGGAGGACCTGGCTTGGCAGTTCGGCCTGGACTGTTCCCATGAGGCACATGGTCAAGACTGATTTGCATATGGCCAGGTCTAAACTGGGGTGACATGGTGAGCAAAGGAATGGTGGATTTAACCCAGATCTTTTGAATGGGGGTGAATGTTTTGATTTGTTCTGTATTTCGTCCATCAATTGGGTGTCTTTTGCTCATCCCGGGTAGTAAGCTTTATATAAATGCAATTGAAACTTCATTTAAACGTAAATGCCAGACTGCAGCAGTGGCACATTTGTAAATCATCAGGCACGGCTGTGTACAGCAACAGACACTGTACATGTTCAATCCAGTCTGCTAGCAAAGTTGTACTGTTCTTGTCAGAGCCTCCCTGCACGCCTGTTGCTCTGAACCCCTCCAGCAGTGTGCACTTGTATCTATAGCACTATTAATGGGATGGGGTTGTCCAGGCTGGGTGTATGATGCTACATCGCAAATCTTTACATCGCATGGCATGACATCGCAGTTTTCACATCGCTTGTCACTTTACATAGCAAGCATCCCATTACGTCGCATTTCCAGTGAAATCCATACAAAATACATTTACAACGCATACAAACACCCCGCATGCTTTCACATCACGATTTTTACCCCTAGGCCGACCCCCTTAAACCCGCAATTCTAAAACCTTTAATTACTACCTTACACGAGGACCCCGTGACCCGACCCTAAACCCTGAAGCCTAAAACAGTACCCTACAGTACGACACCTAACACTTCCCTAAACCCCAAGCCCTAAACCCTAATACAGTACCCTACATTAAGACCCCCTGACATTAACCTCAACCCTAAGCCTACCCTACACTACGACCCCCTAACACTTCCCTAAACCCTAAGCCCTAAACTACACTCTAAGCACAATCCCCCTGGACCAAAGAGATGGCAAGGACAGAGGTCTGCAGACTGGGTAGAGTGTCCAAGAACTGCACAAGTGAAGTCAGAAGCTTTGTCTACAGATCATTGGCAGGAGCACCAACCAGTTTGGGGGGTCAGCAGACACAAGCCATTAGCTGCAGTCATTTTCCTGGGCCACACACATCAGGGAAAACATCCCAGTACCTCACATCTGCCACTCATGATTGCCTACTTAGTAGTAACAAATGAGGGCAGGGGTCAGCATCATCTTGGATGCACACGCAGTCCCACTTTTAGAGAAGCTAGTATTCTCAAACTTCGCCTTCTGCTGCTACAGCGTACCTTACTCACCAGTATGTCACGATCATTCGTATTTGTAGTGAGCCAACCAGCCACTACATACGTTGTTGGATAAGCACGCAATCGGATGGCCAACACTGTCCGATTATGTCAATAAAAGGTGCCTGGACTGCTCATGGCCACAGCACATTGCATGCTAATTGCCGTGTCATCGTGTGTACGTGCTTGTGAGCAGTGACCCATTAAGGCCCCTAACCTACAGGCTTTACATTGGCTACTCACTGCGTGTTGAAGGCCGCAAGCAGGTGACGAAGAGCGGCCCGCCGTGACAGCACCACAAGTGGCAGCACTTCCACTGTGCAATCTGCCCCGAGAGGCAGCGCACTGAGTGCACATATGCCTGAGAACTCGGGTGGCAGGCCCGCGATGCATGCCATGGAGCACTCAAAGCTATAGAGCATACCAACGTGAGCCTGTCTGCTTGCCTGGTGCATGGGAGGAGAGTCTGCCTTTGCTCTCCTAACCTGAGAAACCCCCTACACCAGGCTGACTGCTCACAAGAAGGCAAAGGAACAGGTCTAGTTCACCAGCCAAGGGTAACCCCAGGTACTGGAAGGCGGTGAGATGCCAGCATATGGAGAAGTGGCAATTTGAAAACGTGGGTGTAAGACAAGCAAAGGCGTTCAGAGGTGTGTGACCCACTCAGCACCACAGTGTGGCAGCTCCAAACCTTACGCAAGGAAGGGTACCAAGAAGTGATATCTGACCCAGCACAAGCTGCTGCGCCACCCGCACCACGTACACAGCACCAAAGCATTCAGGCTCCATTGGCTGCTCTCCCACCATTCAGCTAAGTAGATGTTCTTCGTCTGCCAAGATGATGCCAATGGGTAGAAATATTGCAACATTTCTTCAGCACAACGAGTGAAACGGACAGTGCCGTGAAGCGTTCCCTGATGGTACACATGGGCAGGGACAAACTACATGATCTATTTGAGAACCTTCCAAACATGGGGGAGCCTGAGGATTTTGATGCAGTGGTGGCAGTGTTAGATAGACACTGCGATCCGCAAATGAACCCAAACTATAAGAGGGTTAAAACTTCGACAAGTGTATCAGGTGGAAGTAAAATCCGTGGACACTTTCTTTGCGAGGCTCTGCAAGCTGTCAAGCATGTGCACAGGGATCGACATACAGGATGAAATCCAGGCGCAACCTATTGATGGCTGCCGGTTGTTCAACCTCTGTAAGTTAATTCTCCGTCATCCAGGCATATCGCTGTATGAAATCCTGATCCTTGCCAGGTCCTATGAGCTTGCAGACAGCCGGGCAGGAGTCATGGAATCTACCCTTGCTCTCAACGTTCCAGCTGCTCAGGGTACAAGTGGGGCAAGGATTAAAACGCCTAGTAGTCCTCATTGATATCCGCATGCTACTCGACTAGGGCCACACTGCGGCCCTCATCCTTCTGGACCTCTCCGCAGCCTTTGACACCATCTCACACCGCACTCTCAGAGCCAGAGTCCACAATGCCGGTATTCGAGGAACCTTGCTCGACTGGATCTGCTCCTTTCTCTCCTGCAGAACCCAAAGGATCAGACTCTCCCCCCCTTCCTCTCTGAACCTACAGAGATCAACTGTGGAGTACCCCAAGGATCCTCACTCAGCCCCACACTCTTCAACATCTAAATGGCCCCCCTCGCCGCCATCGTCAGACAGCATGGGCTCAGCATAGTATCTTATGCCAACGACACCCAGCGCATCCTCTCTCTCATGAAGAACGAATGGAAGACGTTGCAGCCTGGATGAGCAAGAGCTGCCTTAAACTGAACTCCGAGAAGCCAGAGGTCCTCGTCCTCGGACCCTCCCCCACTGCGTGGGATAGCTCCTGGTGGCCCCATGCCCTCGGAAACCCACCCACCCCAACGGACCACGCCCCGAACCTCAGCATCATTCTAGACTCCTCTCTCTCCTTGACCCGCCAGATCAACGCCGTCACCTCCACCTGCTTTAACTCCCACCGGATCCTCAGCAAGACCTTCAAGTGGATCCCCCCCAATGCAGAAATGCCGTCACCCACGCACTCATAACCAGCAGACTGGACTACGGCAACGCCCCCTACGCCGGAATCAACAAAACCCTGCTACCCAAGCTCCAAACCATCCAGAACACCTCAGCCAGACTCGTCCTCGGAACCCCATGAGCACATGACCCAGCACCTATGAGACCTCCACTGGCCCCCCATCGACAAGAGAGCAACCTTCAAACTACTCACCCACGCCGAAAAATCCCTCCACAACATCAGACCCAAATACCTCCACGAAAGACTCTCCTTCCCCGTACCCAAAAGGAACCTCTGATCCGCCGACCTCTCCTTGGCAGAGACCCCACGCATCTGCAGAACCAGAGCAAGTGGAAGAGCCTTCTCCTACATCACAGCTAAGACCTGGAACGAGCTCCCAGTCAACATCAGACGCTCCCCCACTCTGCACACCTTCAGAAAGAGCCTCAAGACCTGGCTCTTCGACTGATCCAGAGCTACACCCTCCCACCCCCAGCGCCTTGAGACCCTCACAGGTGAGTAACGCGCTTTATAAACCCCTGATTGATTGATTGATTGATTGTCTTAAATATCATTTCCTATCAATTGATTAACACACTTGTATGACCTATTGCCTCTTTATGATGTGTTTGTGATGTAGAGTGCTCTGTCACTCTACACTGGGATAAGTAGGGCTATAAGGTAAATAAACGTGAGAGAATGGCTAAGGGGCGATGTGGAGCACCATTGAAGATGGGTAGTTAGAGAATCTATGAGAAAGAAGGTCATGGGGGGGGCAACAAAGATTGTCACACTGGGCGCCACCAACGCAAAAGCTGGCCCTGAACTTTTCTTTCCACCAATTGCCTTGGTGGGATGCAACAGTCTTAAAACATACTACAAATAATGTTGATTACTGGTTATTGCAGGTCATAGTAATGTCTATACTTAAGATTTAAGTCTGCTGGACTCTTTGTGAACATTTAAATTATAAAAGACAGCAATAATCAGGGTTCAGTGGGCCCTGCTGGCTTCTTGGCCCGGTGCACTGCACCTGCCACACCAATGGAAACTACACGTAGCCATGGAATTCACTTAAGTGCTAACGCAGGGGTAAAAGTGCATAAAAAGGAGTGTGGGAACTTGGTCACCACCTTTCCCAGATTGTCTAGTAATAAGGTGAAGAAAAAACAGCTTTAGGCGATTTTCCTAAGTTTTGTGTCGTAGGAACATTAAAATACTGGTCTGCCAGGTGCTAATTCTAACTGAACCAAAGCTTCACATATAATAATTACTACCACCATGAGCCAGTCTGACCTTTAATGCAAGAGCGGAGCTCGGATCTACGTGGCGCTGCAATCATAAGGTCACTGATATAAAAGGTTTTCTTTGCCCACCGGCAGGCCCATTAGGCAGCCTTACCGTCCACTACAAATGCACGGCAGCTGCATCCGCCATCTTCCCTGACGTGATCATGTGAGCACAGTTGTCCCTTTTTTTAAAAGTCCGATGAGTAATGAACTGGCTGGTTACCGATGATGGCTAATTAAGCCGTTGACTGACAAGTGACGTGCATTGCACCAGTCCCATCCACTGCTAAAGCCCTCAGTTTGGGAGGCTTGCCTCTCGTTTCAGAATTGGTCAGTTCAGCTCCGCTCAAACAAATTAAAGACATTTTTATTTGGTAAATTATGAAGTTGTGATTTTTCTCCTAGACTCAACCGGAAACAATATGGCGGCTCCTAATGTTTGGAGTGAAAGAAGGGGAATAATTGCTGCATATTGCAAGCCTCCCCTGTGGAGGGGCAGGCACCATAATCGGTGCAAGAGTGTGGGAATGGCCTTTTAATTATTCAGTCCATGGATGATTAGCACTATTGCACAGAGTGGGGCTCCTTGCAATTAAATAGCAATAAAGCATACTGCAAGCAACTTATTGGAAGAGGAAAGGCTAAGATAAGATGATCCCTGCACCCACTCAGACAAGCTTTGCTGGTGTAGAATTGTTGCTGTGCAAAAGACATCAAGAGAAGGGGCTTTGCCATTAGTTTCCAGACAAAGAACTCCAAGGCAGCACTATTCCTGCTACATCCCTTATACACCAGACTCTATTAATAACCAATGCAATATCCATGTTTAGGGCCTCATTGGAGTGTGGAAAAGTGGGAGCCCCACCATAACCTGAGCAGATGCCACGCCAACAGACGAGCAGTTCCACGGCACCATTTAGAGTCGGGGTGGGCGGGACGCAATGGGGTTGTGGCTGCACAGCCGGAACTGGCTCAGCCCTTTTAAACTCTTGACCTGGTAGTCGAACTCCCATTGAAGGACCACGCCACAATGGCAGTTGCCCCACCTTGTTTAGGGCTGGGCAACTGCCACTGACCCTGGTAAGATGCAAACATTAGCCCCCACAGGCCTGGGAAAGTGTTCACAGCATCAGGCCCTTGGCCATTTTGTTTTTTTCACAAACAAACTCCGCTATGGGGGTCTGCTTCAGAAAAAACAAATAACAAATACCAGGGCCCTATTATGTAAAGGGAGTACTTTCCCTGTTTGCACCCAGTGCATCTTAAAAACAGGTGTGCCAGGCGCAAACAGGGAACTTGCACCCTATTACATGGAATATGCTGCCCCCATGGAAGCGCATTCCTGAGAAAAACTGAGCTTCTTTGCGTCTGGACCCGCGTCTGTAAATGGCCCGGGCGCAGAGGCAAATGGATTCCCTCATTTGCATTGGGCACGCAATCCTGCAAATGACGATATGCCCCCTGAAGATAGCGCTGGCGCTTTTTGTGCGCCAGCATCGGGATTACAGAAGGGGCTGCACCCACGTCTGCGGGCTCTTCTGCAATACCAAAGTGCCCCGGGGGGTGCACTAAGCAGGCGCAAACGCCCGTTGCACCCTCGGGGCACTTATGTAATACGGCTCCAGGTGGACCAAATAAACAGCACCACACCAGCGGGTGCACTGAAGGCGCAGGGACCACTGCCAGGTACTTGGGGATCTCTTAACATGACGAGTGGTTCTCACTTGGAGGAGCGGAGTAGAGGGCCTCCGTGGACCTGGTGGGCTTGCAGGCCTTCCACCACACCTTCAACGTGGCCATTAGTGTCTTTATGAGGATAACAACAACAAAAATCAATTGATAGGATGTGTGATAAATACATGCTAACAGAAAAGGTAAGAAATACTTGAAGGCGTAAAGAATAATATGGTATCTGTCACACATGCCAGGAGAAACCATTGAATTTCAAAATTGCAATAAAATTAATAAATAGAAACTCATAAAAATGAAAGAAGCAAGCTCTGTATATGATTTTGTATAAAGCGGTAGAGTGCAGTCACAGACCAAAACGGATCTACTTCAAACTCTCCCTGCTGGCCTCCCTGACAAAGAATGCGAATGTGGCCCCCGCGGTAACTGCAAAGGGTCCCCTACATCCTACACGCAAATGAACATTAAATACCGATCCATTGGTTGAGCTAAGCCTCCTGTGTTTGTCCTGCAGCCTCTGGAGGGCTGTGCTCGCTCACAGACATATCTGCAGCAGGGGATACTCACTGTAGGAACAAACTGCTCAGGGTGCCTTCCAGCCTACCGCGTTCTTGAGCAAGGTCCATGGGAGAGAGTTCCCTAATCAGCTCAATAGAGGAGGCAAGAGGATTGTTTTTCAGAATGTCCATTTCGGCCCTGTTGGCGCGTTGGCCAGGATATATGCCCACTCCTATACGGATTAACACAAAACAGAGCCATGCCATGGGAGCGCCATGCAAGGGAGATGTATAGTGCTCCATGAAGAATCCAGGACCACAGGAAGTGATGCCCAGCACAACCCAGGAAGGGGAGAGGGAGCGCTCAGGTGCTACTGTCGCAGGCCCTCTTGTGGCAGGGAAGGGGAGATACATGTTCATCCAGCCTGCTAGACCTCTAGAGAGCGTATTTGTGGGACCCCAACAACAATCTTTAGGAAGATTGTCACCTTACCAGTGAAAGACAAAAGAAAACTTGAGAGGGTCTCTAGCGAAGCAGGCACGTCCCAATCAAAGCAAAAATGTGAGCTAAGGTCAATTATCCTAAGGGTGAAGTGGATAAGGGTTGGACAGGAACAGATCCGAAAGGGGAACTGAAACCTCCTAAAGAAACCCTACTCCAAGCGCCCTCTGGGACCCAAGGAGGGAGGACTAATGACTGGCACTATGCTACACTCAAAACTAGGGATGGGGGAAATTGTGTACATTTTTTTTCTCGCGAAAATTCACAAATTTCAATGAATATTTTGCAAAATCATGCTTTGCTAGTGAAAATTGTGATTTGTCAGCATCTTGCATAACTGTTTTTTAACTGATCGTGCCCTTCACATAAAAAAGTCTTGCAAGATACCGACAGGAGACTACCTTGAAAATGTCTCTTAGCTAGACATTTTCTGCACAACAACTCTCCCACTTGCACCTCGCAAGACTTTTTAATGAGAGATGTGGGCTCGAGTAAAAAAAATGCACAAAATCGTGTGATGTGAGATTTTGAGAAATATTTGAATTTCACGCATGGTGGAATTGGGGAATTTTGCACATTTCCTGCATAATTAAAATCCCAGCCAGGCCTCAAACCATGGAATACAGATACACCATCATGAAGTATATACCAAAGACAAACCAGAGGTGAAGCATGGTCAAAAGTCACTCATCCCCCAGAAGGGAAAGACCCAGCAGGCAGATTAGGTGCACCACTGCAAACACCCATCAGGAGGTCCAGAGAAGAAAACCTCCCACAAAGTGCAGGGTCTGGTATGTCACAGAAGTATACAAACTCAAAGGGTTATGTACATGCAAGCTGTGCTCATTGCCATGCAATAGGGTACAAAGATCTCTGAGCCATAGCAAAGGTGAGGCCAGGCAAGTGCAGGACCTGCTGCTAACAAGGCCAATGGCTAAGAGAAATACCATAGAACCTGATGCAAGGAATGAAACAGATCCAGACGCCAGGAGGCTCAGCCCCAGTTCCATGTCCAAATGCATAATAGGACAAAGAGTGAGACCAAATCGTATAAAAAAGGCAGAGAGGGAGAGAGAGTGTGTTCAAAGTCCCAACAAGATAACATTTATTAGTAGGTGAAATACAGCCATGGTATTTCAAGCTCTCACCCAATAAGGAGGATTTGGGAAAAATACCACCAGAACCCAGAGCCAAGAGCCCCTAAAGAAAATTTGCAACAAAAAAAGAATGTCCAGGACATCCAAGCTGCAAGGCCCAGTTGGCAGCCAAGACCACAGAACACCCGAAAGGCCAAAAGGAGAGCCCATAAGAGGACAGCCAGACTGAATCAGCAGAATAAGCAATCCGTTGCAGCAAATACCAGAGAAGCACAGGCTAGCAAAGGCAAGCACTGCAGAGTGGAAAGGACAGGGTAATCACACAAGACCCCAAATTCACAACCCCAGCACAATGCACGAGCATGGGGTGGCCCACATAAGCTGCCAATGGCATCTCACATCATCTTCGATAGACTCCAACACAAAAATGGCAGGAGAGGCCACAGGAGCAAGAAAAGAAGGTCACACTACAAGAGGTAAAAGCATTTCCAAGCACCCGGAAGCAAACATCAATGAGTAGAACAAAGCAAGAATCAAGAAACAAGAAACAAATAGGGTTCCTTAATGGCTAAGATGCCCAAAATTCCAAGTTCAACACGGAGCAAGAACACAAGGAACAAGCAGCAAAATGATCCAATGTACAAAAGATAAAGGCATCCAATCCCTTTAACAAAGACACCCAAATGCAGGCCTGTCGAGAACAAGGAGAGGGACCAACCATAAACCGTTCATTTCAACCAAGACCCAAGCATCCCTCAATATGACATATCAGTAGGCACATTCAATATGGCCTTAAATCCTGCAGCATAGTCGAGGGAGGGGGTAATACTCCAGAACAAAAACATGCTAAGGGAAACAGAGGGCCATCCGACAAGGTAGCAAAGGGAGCCCCCGGAGGATGAAAGAGCCCACCCCACGCAAGGTAAAGGAGCACTTGGGGCTACTCTTCCGAGACAGTTTGCTATACAAGCAAGAATGTGGAATCACCCACTACAGAAAAACAGAAACCCCACTGGAAGACTTCAAAGTCAAAATGGTAAGTCTCTGGCTCCCAACTCACACAACACAGAGATACCATCAAAAAACCCTGACAAAGGGACAAAAGGGCTATGACTAGCAAATATAAAGTCTAATCATAAAGAGGGAGAAAGAATGAGCTGTGGTCCATTCAGCTTCCTTGTATCGTACAAATTATCACAGGGGAATGGATCACTTGTACCTGAATAACCAGGGTTGGGTGCTTTTGCCATCTGACGAATACAGCGATTATCAGGAGAATATCTTATGCCATGATTACACTGACTGCCACATGTAGTGCGCTTTATCTATCCACACAATGCGTTTTTGACTAAAATGCGAATGCACGTAGACTAGCACAGCGATTACCATGAGAACACTGTAGACCGCCCTGTTAATGAACAACATAATTACGACATCACAGAGCTGAACTCGTCCTACAACCTTTATGATCTACACACATGCCTTGTATAGCATAAGAAAAGTGGTTTTTGAATGCATGCTAGAATTGAAGTTATTAGACACCCATGCAGAGAAGTAGACCCCAGAACATCTCCAGCATCACTTGAATATCTCATGGGGATAGAGAATTGCCATTTTTACAGTTGTTTATCTAAATATGATTATTTCCTACATAGCAGACCGCATCATCCACATGATGACATTGAGGATGGTGTGAAACAAGTCACCCAATGTAACACATCCGTTTTTTGTTTCTTCTTTCTGTATTTTTATTTTCACAGGTACTTTAAGACCTTCGTTGAATGAAACAACATTACATTCACTTAGGCAGTGGCAATACACAACCTACACTCTCTTAGGTCCTGAAAAAGGCCCACTGTCTCGCTAGGGCACACTCTATGGGCTGAAACATGTTGACCTCTTTTATGGACATATCAGTGCGTTAGACTAATAATCCGACTTCTTATGCACCTCACTGTTTTTACTTGCCTCTACTACCAAACTGAATAAAGGTACAGTTTAGGTAGTGTGAGGTCTCATTTTTAAACTCCCTCATCACCCTCACAGAGCACACTCACCTTTTTTATAACTGATCGCTACTGTACTAACCAGCGGTCCCTCCAGGTGGGAGTAGCAAAAAGAGAAACCCAATGATGATGCTATCACGTTGCTAACAAGGCGGAGAATCAAGTTACAACGCCCCTACAACCTGTTTACATGAATGAGGGTTTTTTAGTGTCAGACGGCAAAAGCATCCAACCCTGGTTATTCAGGTACAAGTGATCCATTCCCCTGTGATAATTTGTAGCAAATATAAATCCCAAAGCTAATCAGAAGTTAGATGAGCACACCCAAAGTAGAGCATGAAAGTACAAAGAAGCCCAAGAATAAGAGGACAGTTGTCCCACAATAAAGCAAACATGCAATTCCCTTCACAGAAACTAGACATTGAATGGAAGCAGGGTAGACTACCCATCAAAATCATGAGCCTTAAAATAGCATGGGGTGGACAAGAAGATCAAGAAACAACGTAGAAATAACACCCCAGGAATTAAATGGGAGGAGCCAAACCAAAGCAGAAACCAATAGGGTAAAACCAGAGAGCAACCTACAAACACCAAGCCCATCAGGAAGAGAGCATAGACCACAACATAAAACCAATCTGTGCATCATTTTGCGCCAGCACAAAATGGCCCAGCCCATGGACCAACCTTTTTTACTGCAGAAAGCACTGGGAACACCAAGCACCACCAAACAAAACATAAGGAGTGGAGCAAAAAAGCCAGACCAGAAGGAAGTAACAACACTCATAGTAAGGGAGCATTGCCTACATACAAACATCAGCCTGCAGACTAAAGGAGGCAAAAGAGCAAAGGTGCAGAACACACAGAGAACAATTAAGCGCAACATGAAACAGAACACCAATGGCAGCCCCATTAGCAACTTTCACACACACACACACAAACGTGGGTGAGTAAGCAGGGCTACATTCCACAAGCATTATGCCACTCAACAATGACCAGAGATCGTATACAACTACACCTGGCAGAGCTCTAGAAACAGTGCCATAACAAAACCCTGAATTGTATCAACCAAAAAAAAAGGTAATGGAGGTCCAACCATTGGGCCCACCACAGAGCAAGATAAGTCACACATTCCACAAGTCTGAGTCCCAGATGAAACACAGGAGGAAGACCAATCTCAGTCTGCACCCTAGGCAAAGAATGTATACCCAACCCTAGCCCCAGGAACATTAGGAATACAGAGTAGGGAATACCAGAACATCAGAACAATCACCAAACATCCTATCAGTAGATCCAGCAATAAGCAGCAGCCGCCTATGCTGAGCGCGCAATTCAGTCCCTAGCATATAGCCTAATGGGGAGACAACACACATTGGAACAAGTGCACCCCAGCTACAAACAAATATAGTAAGGAGGTGGGGACATACACAAACAGCCCTAAATCCTGCAGGGACTAAAGTGGGAAATCCAAGACCAGTCAGCATACCAGCAATGGTAAAGTACCACAAGTGCTGCACACAGGACAGGAACACCCTAGCCCGAGACCCCACCATGGAGCAGACGGAGAAGCGTCCACACAGCCCCCCAGCATCTAATTCCATACCCATTGCAGAGATTTTCTGCATCTTCATGCAGGTCAAATCCAACACAATCTCAGCAGGGAATTAGTGACAAGCATGTCAGACATTAGAAAGCCATGAAGCCCCATGAAGACAAGCAGGGAGAATGGAACACACAAGAGCCAACAAGAGGAGTTGAGACAGGGAATATCTTGACGTCCCAAACCCAGCAGAGACCTTAAAGGAAGCCCAGCCTGGTAAGCTGGGAACAAAAAAGGGGGAATTTACCTGTCCTCCAGTGACAGGAACTCAAGTGAGCCACAGTGGGCACGTACACCCATGCCAGCAGGCAGTACATGTGAGATGCTCACACCCATTTCTGCTAGTTAGGGGGGGTAATCTACACCCATCAACGGTAGCTCATCAATAACCAGTACAGAAACCACAAGTACACCCTCAAGCCCTGCAGAAAGCCTTTGAAAGGCAGACAAAACACTGGGACCAGCACCACACAACACCAAACAAGCCCAGAAGGGAAGCATGGATGCTGACAATGCCAGCAGACAACAGGCCACAAGTCCAGCAGTGCTCAGGTATCCAGCAAAGCCAGAACACGGTCTACAGGGCAAACAAATGACAAGCACAAAAGGCCCAAATAGAGCCCACATGGCAAGCAGCAATCCTCATCCATAGACAGGAACCACAGAACAACTACGTCCCAAAGGCAAACAGGTATGTGGGAAGAGTTGGTCCTTTAAAGGCACCCCTTGAGGAGGATAGTTGGATTTTTTTCATTTGAGTAGATAGTAGGATGTCTGTTTCCTTTGTGTGAGCACACTTGAGGGTGGTAAAAATGGGAGGAGGAACTGGTGAGGAGGTAATATGGAGACAAAGCAATCTCTGAGAGAGAGAGGGGAAAGAAAGAGAGCGACAGAAAAAGATAGAAAGTGGGAGGGGTAGAGAGAGAGGGAGAGAGAGAGACAGCTCTGGTACTCGTTCATTGCACTCATAGTGGGCACTAGTAAAACACTGAAAAGATCAAGGCAGCCGGTCCCACATTCGAGGCGTTTTGAAGACTAGAGACACCTCAGAGATTCTTTGAAGCTAAGGGAACTGTACAGATCAACAATGGAAAACTCACAGAAGCCGTTGTATTTAAAAATCAAGATTTCCACCTTGATCAAAGGAATAGATAGCGACTGGCCACTTGCAGTTAGAAGGCAAAGTTCTGACGATCACAGGAGATAGTTCTCAGACCAAGTCTAGAATTGTTTTCAACAAAACCCAATCAAAGCTAGAAACCGTTAAAAAGTGAAAAAGGGCTATCAAGTAATTAAAGTCAGGCACAGTTTCATCTTGTTACCCGATCAAGAGCCACAAAAGAAAGCTGAAGAGCAAATACTTCAATCAGACCTGGATGTTCACCCCACAAATACAGCATCGGGAGCCAGAGTCAAGATTCCAGCTTCAGGAGCCAATCCAGCAGGTTTCAATCGATGCGCTGACCCAATGAAGTCACCGTGCAGGCTCAAGATCTGAGGAGACCCTGTCAGAAGAAAGATTGGAAATAGCTTTGTAGGTTCCCTGGCTCGAAAAAAAAGTGTTTTTCCTTAGGAGGCTGTTGATCTACCATAATCAAAATAAGTAGGCAGATCGGGCATGGAAACAGAGAAAGAAGTTTCTGACAGAATTTAGTGTATCTCGAAGAAAAGGAGACAATAAGAGTGGACGCACCAAAGAGAGAACCTGCCCCAAGTGTTGAGAGTCTTAATCAAGGTGGCTGTGAAGAATAAGCTCACTTTCACAATTACTTCAGCAAGGAGCAGAAATCTGACCCACAGGAAAAAGTAGCTGGAAATCCTGCCTCGAGAAGACAGAGATATCAAGAAGCATTGGATTCCCCCCTGGTGGTACTGCAGAATCACACAGCATCAGATTGGAAATAACGGAGACATGGCAAGGAAAGGAAGTTTGACCAAACCTCCGTCTAAGAGGAAAGCCGCACTCAAAAGAACAACTCAAATGTGTGACCATGACGGCATGACGAAAGATGGCAATCGGAGATTCGAGATTATAGGTACAAGCAAAGTCCGAGGAAACCAAGAGAGAGGACAGAAGGCACATAGTGTCTCCATGAAGCATCCTTAACTCATCGTGAAGCCTCAGAAATGAATAAAAATAAACACAACAGAGACAGCTAGATGATTGCATCAGTCCAATCATCAGAAAACAAACATCCTGGAGAAGGATGAAGTAGACCATAGTATCTACCAGTGGAAGACCAAACAATAGGGGCCCTAAACAGCAGAAACAGAGAAACGACATGCGAGACGGAGTCCAGGATATTGGAATACTTACAATTCACCAGAATGTTTCAATTTATTACGAAATCCATAATGTGGCTTCTGTCTTTGAACTTGCTGGTTCTGGTCTCAAAGAATTAGCATCAGAATACTTCCACTTATAAAACTTAGACGTCTATGCTCTGCCGAGATAACACAAGTATACGTTTATTTTGATATATCACAGATTTTTCATTAACAAAATGTTCAAATATACTTTTTGGGGCTACAAAATTGCACATTGTACCTTGTGTAATAGCTAATTTCTGCCCCAAATTTAATTCAGCCAATCTTATGGCAGCCTGATTGTGTTTTACCTAGTGGAACACGAACACGTGGCGATTTTCTTCGGCGGTTACAATTCTAAGAGTCAGACTCCTTACCTCTTCGGGGGCATATGTGCTTTAGCTAAATACAACCAGGACTACCTACAGCTCGAGGAGGATTATGTGGAAAGGAGGGCAGTCAATCAGTGGTCTGTGATCCTCCATTTTTTCTGAATGTATATAGAATCACTAGACTGTAGCGCCCGGCATTGCATTGTTTAGATGTAAAGTTCACATATGGAATGTTGCACTCTATTTGCAAACTTAGGGCCAGGTGTAGTAAGCATTTTAACAGACGTAAATGTTCCAATATGTTGGTTGTGAACATTAAAATGCTTTTTCATATGTACTCATTCCTTTTTAGGAGTTGGAAAAGTTGTTCCAACTATTAAAATGGGATTGCGAATGGATATCGATTCAGTATCTGGAAGGGGCGTGTTGTAGTCACCCCTTCCAAATATCGAATCGGCATCTAATGTATCAAAGTTTTGCAACAGAAATACGGTCACAAACATTGATAATTTAACCGCAGCTAAAGGATGTTGTTTTAACATTTGGAAAAGAGAAAGGGACCCCTTTCCCTTTGTGAGTGTAAAAATAAGATGTTGAAGAGTCGGCAGGGGTCCCCACATTCATTTAACCATGTCCATGCTGCTCAGGGAGAGCAGGGCTGCCTTGCTACCAATGCCATCAGCATTCCACTCAGGGGGTTGCTTGCCTTCCTAACCAAGAAACTCCAAGACCTACTCAACAATTCTTGATGCAAACAAAGTTACACAGAAGCAGGGATCAGCCAATCAGGCACCCGCACAGTCTGTCTGTGACGTAACGAAACTTGAGGGGGGCCCTCTGCAAAGTAAATGGAGGGGGCTCCCCATGCACCGGGTCCACCGCCTGTGCACAGTGCCAGAGGGGGGGCCCTGGAGCTTGGGCCCCCCGGAGCACGGGGGCTGCGAGGGCTAATTTTACGCCACTGCAGACTGTACTGACCAGACTCGACGAGCACGGACTGTCAGCAGCATCTCCAGTTTCCCCGAGTGACTGCGCCTTCACAGCTATTGCACATGAGACCTAGGGAGAGATTTACAGAAAACATACCATGAAACAGCGCAGCAACCACAGTTGATGTGCTGAACAGTACCAGAGAAGAGAGCAGCCCACCATCATGTTTACTAAATCAAACCTGATGCTACTCTCTTCCCGCTTCCAGGCCCTCTTTAATGCTACCTGGCTCCACACACACCATTGCACCATATTGCTGTCTAGCAGAGGGCCTGCACTAGAAGGATAGCCTTCTATTACAAAATACTATGCCTTAACATTTTTAAAGCGTTTCCCACATAGGATGTATGCTATGCCGTGCGGCATAAATGCAATATGTGAAGCATAAGGAGAAACAAAAACATTTCTCCTACTTTGACCTGCCTCAAGAAGGCGTTATTTTTATGGAAAGCTTAGTCTGACAGTTTTAACAGATAAGGCTTTGAGTCAACAACCAATGGTGATTGCAGTACAAGGTCCACAGACCAACGCTGGAATGCCCCATTGAAGCAAAGTAGTACAAACCAACACAAATTGCAATGTGCACTACAAAAAGAGTACTTTCTGCGCAGTAAATTAAACACATATTAAGACTTAGCTTGTGTGACTCTACAACGGCAAAAAAAGCCTTGATAAATATGCCCTCTAATGTCCCCCTCTCATGAGGGAGAGGTCACAGACACATAAAGAAATAGGAATTGCAGCTTCTACTTTCTGAACTTTAAATATCACTAGCAAGCTGTCATGTTAAAGAGGAAAACAGCCCATACAATAAAGAATGTGAAAATAATGATGGTAACAAAGAATAAATAAATCCCTAATAGGCTAAGCTAAATTCCCTTAAAAGTAGTCGACACGTTTTAGAGAAAAGTCAGATGTCACCTTATAATACAGTGGTGCTGTCCTTGGAATAAAGACTACCCTATGAGTTCCCGGGCTGAGTCAATTATATCCTAGTACATCTGTGGTGTAAGTTTATTTATTTTGGCAAATATTTTAAAAAGTAGTGATCCTTTCCTATCTGGAAATGGGCTATCTCTCTTTTTAGTGGGTCTGCTCACCAGTTATATAGTGTGGTAGTAGGCAGAATTTGACATTTAGTAGTCATTCAGTTTAAAATGTTCCAATATTCTTTAAGGACAGACGAATTGAGAGAAAAGCATTTGTCAAATGCAGTACTTTTCTCTGACAGTTAATTTTGAAATTTGATGCTCTTATAACTTTTTATTTAGCTGGTTGTCATAGGCATAAGGCAACGGGAAAATCACAGGAGTTGTGATGTACCTTCATGTAGACATATCTTTTTATGTGGTCTTTGCTGATCAGTGCCACATTTGTGGCGCCTTAAAAGGAGATTTAGCAGTGCTTTCAGAAGCCAATCACCAAGTAAAAAATGCTGAAAACAAAAAAGAAATGAAATACAAGTATACGAAGCAAATTGTGGTTTTTGTCACATCAAGATATATATTTTTATTGTGGTGTTGTTTGCGCTTCACACTCACCCAACAATATATTGATTGAAATCCTCGAATAAAAGAAATCTGACCTCTGTGTATTGTTTGAATAAAATAAACCAGACCTGGGATTCTTCTGAGCATCTGTTATGAGAATGCTGCTGTTCACCAGGAATACACGTAGAATATCAATTATGTAGTATATATTACTTTTGTATGGAGAGGGGATTCTGCAAGGAGGGGAAATGCTCTCTGATCAAAATGTGCCAGAAAACTAATGAGAACACTGAAACATGGGCAGAGAAGTAGACGATTCTTGATGGCTAGTCACTGGGAACTTGAGTGTTTTTATCAATAGAAATACACTTCAAAAGTGAAAATTTTATAGCAAAGTTTGAGTGACTGTTGTGCCTGGGAATGACAGAGCTTCAACAAGATGTGTGCTTTCGAGATGTGTCAGACTTAATTTGATTGGCTCCTCAACCACACAAAGCCTCAGGCAATGGCCACAGGGTAAGAGTGACAGCAAGAAATGCAATCAAAGGCATCAAAGTGGCTTAGATGTTGAGAAACTGGCACACCCCAGATCTTCATTTCAAACCACGCTTCGTGGTGTATCTGAAACTGTGAGCATAGCCTTGTGTATCTCATTGTGTCTGTAATGTGCGCTTTTATAATTCATGACCAAGAGTGGGACCAGTGATGGGTCATGAGCACGTAAAGTTCTGCAGACATGCTGCATACAGTATTGAGTCGACTCTCTCCATAAGTAATGTTCATTAAGTCCCCAAAACTGCAACCATGTCCTTGCAGTGTCCCCATATGTTCAGCAAGAGTACTTTCCGCCATTCCACAGCCTTGTGGATAAGGGTTTACAGGGGCAAGTAATGTAGAATAAGGACCTGCCAATCTATATTGGTTTTAGATTTTGGGAAACACCATCCCACATCTCTACTACTTTTTAATACTTTACAACATGTGCCTATGTAGACCATTTCCCTCCTTCTCCTGGATTATCACACTTGTAGACGTCCAGTTTCCGTCTTTAATCCAGAGTCCAGTGTACTTGAGGTTCATGTTGGGTTTCACTAGCCTGAGCACCGGTCATGGGAAGGTCACCTCTTACCCTCACCCACTGACTTGCGTGTGCTTTGTCCTACATTGCGTCACTCCTGTATTTGTCACAGTGTTTCAGGTTACTGGTTTGATTTCTTTTTAACATTGTTGAGGATTTAATATGTGATGAGTTTCCTGAAAAGGGTGTTCTTAATGCTTTAACTGACAGGCATCTTCTGGCTTTCGTAAAATGAAAACGTTCTTTGCTTTAGTCTCTCAGGATAACATTGTTGTGTATTCCCTTATTGAGCATGGGAATCCCTCCAAAGTGTTTAGAGTGGTTCACCTTGCTCCCTCTGCAGTGGCTGCGGCCACTGCTTGAGCTCGGTTTAATCTAGTGCTGCTGTTCAGCCTTCGCGTCTTCTAGGAGAGCAGTTGTGGTTCCAGAGTGCACGCACTTCACGCTATGCAGAGATTCTGGCAACAGGTTCTACAATATTCTTGCAGCTTTAGCCGGAAATTGTTGGTTTCAGCTGGGCTGCTGTTCATATCCTGCGTGACCTCTGACATGTATGCAGATCGGTGCTCTGTCTGCACGGGTGCACGGGAGTCACAACCCTGCTGTGCTCGGCTCAGTGTTACAGGGATTAATATTCCTTTTTAAAAAAGCTCTCGTTTGTATGAGAAAGCAGCTTATATAGGACTCACGACATGGAGGTTGAAACCCATTTTGCACAGTGGCATGTCCAACCTTTTCTGTGAAATTACCACCGTATATTGTCTTCCTCTATGGCATTAATGAGGAGTTAATTGTGACATTTTTCTGATTTGCCTGAGCCCTACTCTGATACTCCACGCCATTGTATTTGCCTATGGTAACCCTACTACTGAATTGTAGCGCTTCTGATGTATTATGCCCCACTTTGGCGCTTGGCAGTAATGAGCAAGACTTCTCGAATAGCTTGCTTTAGTTTGCATTCTTGCATTATGTTGAAGGTCCACTGATGTGCTCTGCACCTGCATCATGTCTGTTTCAGCCATGTTTTCTCTGTTGGTGCCTGTGTATGACACACTTATAAATGTGTTCTGTGTGCACCGGGGCCTCTTCTGTGACTCAAAGGCTATTGATTTTTGTTTTTAATAAATGTGTTCAGGCTTCGAGTCGGCGTGAGAAATTTTTTTTCCTTCGGCTTGAGGAAGTCCTCCTGTGGACTCTCGCCCATGAATCTTCTAGTCCATGTAGACAATGAATTCCGCTTTTGAGTGTAAAATCGTTTGCTGTCGTCGGAGGGCGGAGCGCCAGGGTCATAAGAGAATTACCTGCTCTTATATTCGCATCTGACCAACCTGTACACCCTGCGTCGTGTGTTAGTGTCGCTACAACTCTTGAAGGACACTGGGTTTTTGTGCATTCACACCGACAGATGTGCGACCCATTTTCTGTTTTGTGAAGAACTCTTCATACTAGTTTAGGTCCTTTCAGAATCCCCAAAAGTGCATAATGCAATTCTTAAAAGGTACATATGGAATGGAGGCATGAATATGTCTATCACTCCTTTTGGGGGAGGCAGTCAATGGATGATGGATGGTTCATGTGGTTAGTGTGTCGTCCCCGGCCCTCACACTCCTCGCTTGCTTGTCACAGTGAGACAAGTGCAGCTCCGCGCACTTCGTCAGGATGTTCAATCTAATGGGCAGCAAGCATCACCAGGGCCTCGAGCCCTGGGCACAGAACTCGATCTTAGCACCTCAAAAAATAAGGAAAGATTCCACCAACCAAGCCGTCTCCAGACAATCACCTACCTTAGGGTTCCATGAGCCAGGTAAGTGCATTGAATGTGCTGGTGGGCAGCAGATACCGAGGAGGGCAGTGGGCAGTAGGACAGTACATCCAACTCTGAGCGTCTTGTGGAGTTTATGGGGATCGGAGCCCACGTGGTGAAAGTCAGAAACTGTGCACAGCTGTGGCCTTTTTGTCGCACAGCCTCGAACCATCAGGACTCTTACACTCTCTGCAGTCAAAATTAAGAAGCAACAGACCTCCATGAAATAAAACGACAGCTGCAGATTTGGTTTACTTGATGAAGGTGGAGGGGTGGATCTCTTGATGTGTTTGAAAGAAGACTGCTGAAGAGGCTTTGGGGAAGTCAGTTCGCCCCCACCAGACTCAATGCTAACTTACTCCAGCAGAGCGCCAACCCCTCACGCAGATGCGAGACGTGACAAGCAAACAGGGGCAAGGGAGAACATGCAGCGAGAACTCAGCATCCCTTGGCCACAGACCTTGGCCCTCCACCGGAGAAGCAGCAGCGCGCGCCGCGGTCTCCGTGGAAGAAGAGAGGGGAGGGGCTGCCGCGGAGGCGCGCGAGGAGAGCCGAGCCAGGCTAAGAGGCAGATATGTTAAACACGTGCTGCCTCAGCAGGATCCTCGCGCCGCTCAGGGAGGACCGAGTCCAGGGTCAGCCGAGCACCAAGGACTCTTCAACGCTGCACCAGGTCTGCTACCGTCAGACAACACAGCGCATCCTCTTCTGACTTACACCATATCCCATGGCGTCTCTGCTCCTCTCTGCTCCTGTCCATGCAGCTGCTTCCACTGTGCTTTCTTTTTTGGTGGGGTTTGGACAATGTGATCAAATCCAGTCCAAAAACATGAACTGACCCGCTCAACACCTAGGAAGGAATAGTTCGCAGCTGTTAAAAAACAAAACGGCTGTTTCACTTCAGAGAAAGGTTGCTTCATGGTATATCAGTGTCAACATATTTATTAATCTCACAATCACTGTCTCATACCTCCTGGCTTGTACCCAGGGCCACTAGAATTATGCGGCAAGGGAGGACCAATTTATGCTTCACCTCATTTGTACCTTTAAACAAACAAATGATCCGGCACTCCACTCAATGGTAACACATATTATAAAAATCAAAATTTCAGGTCCAATCAGCAGGTCTTGTGTAACTTTTCTTTATTCAAAATCTTCTTTAAAAAGGCTACTTCGTTTCCTTTTTAAACACAAGACCTGCTGATTGGACCTGAAATTTTGTTATTTATAATATGTGATACCATTGAGTGGAGTGCCGGATCACTTTGTTTAAAGAATTCTGTGGAGTCTTCCATAGGGGGCGTATGGGTATTGCGCCTCAGGTCCTTGGCACCCGGAAGAAGATTTACCTTAACCCAACAAGTGGCTAGGTGCAGTCATTGTTGCCTCATACCCTGTGTGTCTTGTGTTAATATACCTCATTTGTACCTGTTAACAAATAAAGGCAGCAATAAGCTAATGAACTTTTGCCAACGGCCTTCTACTGCGTCGGAACACATGGTGCCTTGTTTGAGTGACAAACTTATTTATTTTGCTTAAATCTGTAAATTATGCAGCAGGTGACGGATTATGTGGAGAACATGGGAAAATCCATAATTCTGAGGAAAACGCCACTGCTGCAGAATCGCATACTTCCAATGGCCATGTTTATAGCGCACATGTAACACTGGTAGGAACTGAGTCAACAATGGTAAATTGCATGAGGTAGAAACATGAAAGAGCCTGTTAATTGTGGGGATCTTAATGACAGTGAGAAACTATATTATATTGAATCAAATCATATATCATTCTATGTATCTTGCAATAATTTTTGTCACATATCAGATCATGTACCCTTATTTGACCAGGCAGTTCAGTAAGCGTCTTACTGAACTGCATGGACCACGAATGGTCTCAGAATTACTTATCTGGCTCTTTCTCTTTCCTTGTATCTCAGCCCTGTGGCCAGGGGTTGCCTGGCCCTTTCGGACCAGGTGGTGATTAAGTTAACTTGCTTTTATCACTTTTATTTTATTGTATGTCCCCCTTAAGAATGCCTGGCCTCGTTTTCATTTTGTTTTTCTTTATTCTGTTAGTTCCTTTATTTTGCCAGTACTTCTTTATTTTCCCACTTTTTCTGCATGACTTCCGCATGGACGGGCCTTAGTCAGTGCTTGCTCCCACCTCTACTGCCTTCAAAATGATGCTGCAGTGCAGACGAGCAGTGGACGTGCACAGCAGGTATGCTGCTGGTGGCCCAAAGGCATGGCTGAGGCAGGCCTGTCTGCATCCATCCACGATTGGACTGCGCCCTGCGCCAAGAACCCTGCTTCCCAAGGAGAGTACAGCAGGGTGATAGCCTCCTCTCCTTCTCTCCTCCTCTCCTCCTCCACAGCTTTCGTATGTTTGACAACCGCGGCTGCTGCATGGCCTCCTCTACCTTTGCTAGATTCCCTTTAGTTGCAGAGAATGCCACTGCTTCTCCTTTGTCCCAACCTCACCCTGGTTAAACACTACCTCTTCTCCAGTTTTCCCTACTAAGGGGCATATTTACAAGGGCATTGCGCCACCGGAACGCCACTTTTTACGACGTTGCAGTGGAGCATTGCCCTGCACCATATTTACAGAGTGGCGTTGCGTGGCTTTCACAGCTTTGTAAATATGCTGCCCTTTCACATAGTTTTCTGCATGAAAGGGGCGTGCAATGGGTGTCGCTGTGGGCGTTCCACTGCAACACCTATTGCTTTTTGACACTGCCCCAGATTTACAAGGATGTGTACATCTGAGATAGTGGCAAAAACTAACGCCATGCAATAGCAGGCGTTAGATTGGCGAACGAGGAGAACTACTTTTATTTCTCCTCGTATTTGCTTTTTCTATGTGTGCTGCATTCTGCAACACACATAGAAAGAGAAAAATGCCTTTAATGATTGTTTATGTGCAGCAAGGTGTCCATTCCTGCACATAAACAATCATGAAATAATGTTGATTTGCTACTTCTATGTGTGCTGCAGAAAGGAGCACCCATAGAAGTAACACATCGCCATTATTGATTGTTTATGTGTAGGAATGGACACCTTGCTGCACATAAACAATCATTCCCTTCAACGCAGGCATCCTTGCACTATGGCGCAAGGGTGACTGTGTTGGCACTAGGCAGCAATGTTTAGCGCCAGCGTTAGTGAAACACAGGGGTGCGCCGTGTTGTTGTAAATACAGTGCATCCCTGCATTTTGGAAATGGCGGGGCGCGGCAGTGCAAAATTTGCTGCAGGACCGCGCTCCGCTATTTACTTGTAAATATGCCCCTAAGTGTCATCTTCCCTACAGAAAAGTAAGCGTAATATGCTCCTCTGGCAAGACAGAATTCCTCAATAACTGTTTTCATGTTAACACTTGTCCATCCCAAAACACAAAAAGGAACATTCATGACCTACTCCACTGCATGCGTCTATACCTTCTCTTCATCTCTGAGACCTGGCTACACACAGCCTCCAGGCCTGATGTTGCCTCATCTACTCTCCCTGGCTCTAAAGTACTGAGATTGGAGAGGCCCTCTAAAGTTGGCAGGGGAATGCTTTATTCGTTCATTCCATCCTTGAGTATGGCTGCCCCAATCAGCTTGAGCACCTGATTTTTAGTCTTAAACTCCACCCTCCATTTACTCTCCATGGCTGATATAAATACGCCACCTGGCTCCTAGAAAGCCACAGGTCTTTTGGCATTATTGCCCACCTATATAATTAAATATAGAAAAGTCCTATTACTAGTCGATTTTAATTTCTATCTAGAAGATACCTCTAATAATAATAGAATAATAATCCATGACAACCCAAAAAAGTCACCTTCTCCCAAATGGTCACCTGCCCTATTCACCAAACTGGCAACATATTCAACCCTATCTTCACAAACATAGCAAACTTCAGAACGATACGCCCCTACAGCTAGTCTGGACTGATTATATTCCTCTCCCTCCTAAGCCTCACAGCAACTCTTCTAGTCATCTTAAGAGCAAAGCCAGATATTGGAAAATAATATCCAACGAAAGACTAGACGTTGCCTTTAACAGCTTTCCCCCAGACCACAAAATTCACACCTCTAGAGCTGCCACTAGTTTTAATGGCCATGTTACTAACACTCTTAACTCCATTCCCCCTGCAGGAGAGTTTTCCTCTACAGTAAACCCCCTGCTGCAGAATGGTACAACGGTGCCTTAAGAGAATTCAAGCAACACCGCCAAAGCTTGGGAAGAGCTTGGAGATGCTCACATCTCACATCAGATAAAAGTACATACAAAGGCGCTCTTGAAAATGACTACAGGCAAATTTGCAGAGCTCGCCAGGATTTCCTAGTCAATCATATCCACTCCATCCTAATTCAGCCCGTGAAATATTCAACATTATAAAGGAATTTGGGCAACCAACTTCCTCTTCCCTATTGATTCCTTCACCTCAGGATCTATAAAATGGTGACTGGATTTTTTTCAAGACAAAATTTGCTCCAACCAAGTTTTCTATCGACTGACATAGACACCCCCTCTGCCATCTTGAATGTAGATACTGATACTGTTTGCACTACTTTGTACTCCATCAAATCTGGATCTCCTGATGATCGATGCCCTAACCATGTCTTGTTTTACTGCCCAATTTCTTTAGCACTAGTCTCCTCCTGTCTCTGCATCGCTAACTTACGGACAACTTCACAGACTTCAAAAAGAAGCTGAAAACCTGGTTGTTTTAACCCATTACGCACTCTTTGCCCCTTCCTGCTCCATTCTGAGTTCAGTAATTATCTAATTTCATTGCCCCACTGGGGGGGGGTGAGTGGGCGCACTACAAATCAAATTAACATAACATTATTTGTAAGCTACATAATATCTGAATGCATACTAATGGTAATTTGTGCACTAGATAAATACCAGCTAGCAATCACAATAGCGTAATATATTCAAGCACCTAAGTACAAAAAGAAAGCTAAGTACAAGTCAATAATGAGCTCTGCACGCGCTCTCGCAGCTGCCTAACTCAATGCAGCTCCTTGTTGGGAACGGCATCCCCCGTCTGCCATGCCTCCTCATCTCTATTCAGCATGACTATGCCCCGCGGCTCGTAAAACACAAAAATAGGAGCCGAGTCTCTGGGCTCCAGCCCTCTGAATTCACTGGTACTATTCAGGCTCCATCTCAATAGCATCAAAGCGCCGACGTGTCCTCGCGGAGCACGTCAGGTTCGAGGTAGCTTTGTGCGCGCGCGCGGCAGCATGCTTGATGTGCAGACCTCATTCGAGGGAATAGTGAACACCAGAGGAGTGAGGACTCGCTTATTTCACCACGGTAACTCCGCCAGCCTTAAAGAAAGGGTTATGATTCTGCCTTTGATGGGACTCGACCTCTCCATAATCTCAACCCCAGATCCTAGACTCTCATTCAAGGGCTGGGCTTCAACTCCACCTCGCAGCCGTCACTTCTAGGTGGAAAACTGTAGCATATAATTTGACATATAAGGAAACTCTGGAAGGCTGAGTTCAAGAGCATCCCCAGAAAAGGAGCCCCCACGGACTTTTTTTCAGCAGCTCGCTGATCCTAAAATGGCGGCTGTGATTAATCTGAGACATCTCATGTCCATCCTAAATGTGATTGTGATCACGAGGTAGAGGTCTCTGAGGCCCGCCCTCATCAGGAGGGTTTTAGGGATGTTTAAAGTCTAGGCATGGAGCTTGATGATTGTGCGGCTGTATCATGAGGTTGTCAGTCACAAATGACAGTTCTACAGTTTATAGTAGGGCCCCGTGCTCTCAGCAGGATCTTGCAGACCAGTTCAGACAGAGTCCAGCACTAAGCCTCGTTAAAGCGTACATTTTAAAATCATGATTTGTATATGGCGTTTTCAATCCAGGTGACTCTTGGCTCCTTGTTCTAACTTTTGTTGCATGCTTCGAAGACTCAGTATTTGTGATTAGACTGTCTTACTCTCACTTTAAACGTAAAAATGTGTACTGTAGGGACGTGCCAATCAGCTGTGCCATTTTGTGTTCCAGGATGTGTTCCCAATGCCACATAGTAATGGGTGCAGGAGCCATGGGCAATAAGGGTTGATAAGCGCCATATTTGTGAGAGGAAGTGATGGTGACATGGTTACCAGGTGCTGAGGACCAGTCAGATTTTCCTGTTTTCATTTTTTGGTGCTAGTGAAAAAAAACAAAAAACGAGGGCTTGCGGGGAAGTGGGTTCAGGGTGGGCATGCACCCTCCTCAGATCTTATCCCAGACACACAGGGAAGTCTAGTCGGGTCACTGGACAACTAAGGACACAAGAGACCTAGAACGCTGGGAACATGGACGAGATATTGTGCCCGGGGCGATTGACGATACAGAATCGTACTCACAGAACTACATTTCCTAGAGTCAAATGCACAGCCCCAGTCACCATAACAATGTAATCTTCAGACATACTTCCAAGTTAAGGATCCTTATCGACTGAATGCAGCGACCTGAGCAGGCATTACGCCGTGACACAGAGAATCCATAGGAATTTACCTAACAAGACGTGCTGACACAGAAAATATACCTTTCAACCGCCCTGAGGAAGCCCCAGGCCGGATGGCCATGTAAAGGGGTGAAACACGTGTTGGCTGTTCTCTCACTCACTATCACGGATATAGTGACCACATCATTAAAAAAGCAACACAAATGAACCAATGTATGATTGGAATTTTTCCACAAAAAATATAGGATACAAATCTTGCCCAGACAATCCTGTTCTGAACCATACTTCCAAGTTAACAAGAGCAGATAAGATATTTAGACCCAAGTTGCATAGAACTCCCTTGTCTAGCAACATCGGCTGTTGTAACTCCTTGCTACTCGTTATTGTTCGCACTCCATCCCTTTACCTTCGTTCCTTTTTCTTCCCTCTGTTCCCTGAATTCCTTATTTTGCTGTAGTCTGGTTACCATACTTGTTATCCTCTTGTCAGCTTGTTTCCATTTTCCTAGGCTTCATCCTTCTTGGGGCCGCAGTAGTTTTCCGCCTTATTTCATCTGCTTACACTGGGTAAGTTCCAAATTCCTTTCTTTCAGTGTCACATTTCACATAGTGTGTAAACCATGGCTTTAAGTGGAATGAAAAAAGTAGGGGGTCTCTCAAAGGGGCATGGCCGATGTAATTAAGGGTGTGGCTTAAAAATACACAAGCTAAAAATCTGTGCTTAGTGTAGTGTACCACCCAACTGGTATTTTGGTGCTTCTGTCATTGCATACATAAATACAACACAGCAAATAACATTACACCTACAGCAAGTCAGGGCTATTGATTTTGCCAATGGTTGTTAGTTGTGTAAGATAAAAAAGCAACAACTATAGCTTCGTTGTATAGAATATTGAAAATGCTTCAGTTCTGAAATGAAAAGACTGTGAAAGAACTATAACAAGTGTCTTTGAAGTTACCTCAAAAACAGTAAAGGGTGGCACTGCTGCAGAGTTAAAAAAAAATCCACCCAAAGGCCAAAATGGATTGCCACACAGAGACCCGTCTCGGCACTTGCTTTTTAGAACTATAGGTGGAGACCTGATCGGCTATAGGTTTGGGACTTGACATGCTGTGCTCCTGTAATCCAGTCTGGAATTTCTGAATACTAACCTGCAGGAGTGTTTTTCCCTCTCTTCCTCTCCTCACCCCCCTTTTCTCCTCAGTGTGGGTCTTCCTGACTTCACTTGACCTATTACAAGGGGTGAGTCGACCCCTACTGGGAAACAGAGGGATTGACCTCAACATCCTCATGTTCATCATCCCACGATCATGATTGGTCTAATCACACCCGCGTGCTTCCGCCCACTGCAGCCTGCTCATGCAGCCTGGATTGGTTCGTACAGCAGTGATTGCATTACAGCTAGCAGTCAGAGGATTCTCAGCCTTGAACATTTAGACAATCCTGATTGCATGATAATACCATTGTTTTTCACTATTTTAAAAGCAGCAGAAGATTTAGCGTTCATTCAATCGAATCAGACGACAATTTATTTAAGTGGTTTTCTTTGCCTTTCTCTCCATGATTCCACTAGACACGTGTTTTTTTTTCAAGTAATAAACTACAGAAAATGTTTCTTATTTGTGTTTAAATCCCCCAACCGATGTGTAGAAACAAAGACTCAGATTCACACTTCTTTGTAAATATGCCTCAGACTAAGGTTGAAAAAACATGCAAACTTTCATAGATCCTGATTTTCCTCTAACGGATTTTGTCGCTATAATATAGAAGCACTTATTAGCCAATAAAAAAAATAGGGATAATAGTTGGGGGAAAATAGAAAGATCAATTGCTATTTTCTTCTATAGCATGCATACTTCTATGGAAACATTTTTGATAATGTGCAATTTAGGAATTGGTGTGTATATCACCAAATTGGTGTGTCTTTTGAATATCGAGTCCACAATATCATGGGACAGTAATATTATGGTCAAAATATCGAGGGACAAAAGATTGAAAGATAAGTATTTTTAGATTTTCTATACCTAACTCCAAGTCTAGGCACATTAATGATATCTACCTCTTCAAAATACTTAGATGTGGAATTAAGAATAGTAAATCTACTCTCCCAACTGTGCAATTTTATCCCTAAATGTTTTGTTCACTATATTAGTATACCAAGATATTCTTGTACTTTATAGTCCAGTGTACGATCACGGAATGTGAATATGGTGGAAAACACTCACTAAAAACCCGTAGTAGCAAGGGTTCTGGGGCTCTCGTTAGGTTCCCAAGTTTTGCAAAGGGTGTCGGAAATTGTGGATCGGCAATAAAATTCCATGAAAGGCTTACTGGGGAGAACATTACATATTGCCAACACATTTTAAGCAGGGTGTAACTGACCTTTTGGGTAGTTGGGCACTACCAGATGGGCCAGACAGAAGAAGGGAGAACCCCCATCTGACCTTATTTCTCAATTGTCATGCGTCTTTAATTTAACAGGAATGTGCTAAAGGCTCAAAGCTTTATTTATTTCATCACTTTTGCTAATACGTCTATTTATTGGTTACAATGCAATAATATTGTCCTTTCCATCATATGCATGACTGAACATTGAGTCTTCAAACAATATCACAATCGTTAAAATCATTACAACAGATATAACCCATTCCTTTCAAACACACACATTCGCCATCCTTTCACGTCCGTCCAAAAATACAATACAATTCATATCAGTCAGACTTAGCTCAGGTCTTACTAAATAGAAGTGGTGTAGGTGTTCAATCTTGAACTTTTCCTCTGTGTGCCCCTACAGGCAGCCAGAGGATAAGCTGATTCTGCGGCACATGCCAGCTGGCGTCTCATCGGATCGCACCCGGTCGCTTGACACGGTTTGTACCTAGAGCAGTTACATGGATGCAGGAGGACTACTTCTATGACTTTCCCTTTTTTGTGAGACTGTCTTTACACCCAAGTAATGGACCCAAGATAAGAGGCACCATACTCGTGGAAACTAAGGGCATCATTAGGATGGCGGGTGGACTTTGTCCGCCCGCCATCCCGACGTGAAGAGGGACCGGCCGCCATAAGGGCGGGGGTCCCGTGGGGGCAATTAGGATGCGCCCGCAACAGTGGCGGGCGCATCCCACATATTTAACATTGCGGTGGGCGGTGCTGAAAGCACCGCCCGCTGCAATGCTAAAAATGCATGTCGCACATTCCAATGCACAACGTGACAGGCACTGCACGGTGCCTGCCACGTTGTCTATTGAAATGCAGGGGGGTACCATAGGTACACCCCATGTGCACCCCCCCAGTGTCCCTGGGGGCCCGCAACGGGCCCCCACAAGCAATTCCCGCATGCCTTTCCGTGGCGGCATTGCCGCCACGGAAAGGCATGTTTCCGCACCCATACTAATATGGCTGGCGGTGTCTCACAGACACCGCCACCATATTAAACTCTTTTCCGCCCAGTCGACCTGTTGACCGGGTGGAAAAGCGGCAGACGGTCTTTCCGTCTGCCGTGGTTCCCCCACACCATAGTAAAATGGCGGGGGGGAATGGGTGGCGGGGGTGGCGATCCGCCCTAGATCCTAATGGGCCTCAAAGTGTTCTCTAACAGCCCAGGTGCCAGAGGAGGTTTATGTTTGGCAGTTTTTAGCCATTCTAACATGACCAACACTATGCCTATTAGGCGAATAATAATAAATATCAGTAACTGGCTTTGGATGGTACATGGGGTCGTTGTATGTGGCACTCCTGAGGAAGGCGTTTTAGCCGAAACACGCCTTGAGGATGATTGGTCAAGCCACATCATAAAAAACAAGAAAGTGAAGAATAAAGAAGTTGGAATTAGAAGAATTGAAAATTGAAATTATATTCACTGTGTTTGATTTATTATGTGGCTGACTGTAGGGGCAAAAAGATGAAAAGTTCAACATTGAACACCTACACCACTTCTATTTAGTAAGACCCAAGCTAAGTCTGAATTATGTGAATTGTATTGTATTTTGGGACGGATGTGAAAGGATGATGAATGTGTGTGTATGAAAAGTATGGGTTATATATATTGTAATGATGTTAACGATTGTGATGTTGTTTGAAGACGCTATGTTCAGTCATGCATATGATGGAAAGGACAAGGTTTTTGCACTGAAACCAATAAATGGATGCATTAGCAAAAGTGTTTAAATTAACAGGGGCGTAGCTCCAGGGGGGTGTTTGGAGTGTTATACCCCCCTATTAAATGTATTTTCTGATGAATAGTTGGGTACAGGAGCTTTCAGTTGGGTATGGTGAGATGTCTATCAGATTTCAGTCAGTATTTTTGCATGCACACACTGACAAAAACACACACGCGATCTCTCTCATCTCTATTTTGAAAGCCTTAATAAAATGTTGATTATTTTACAAAATATTGTTTCTGTCACTTCTGATTCCTACCAATCTGCATTCCTCTCCCTTTCCACTGCCTCTTAAGCCCCCCTTATACACCCTGCTTGCCGTATAATGTATTTTAACATCATATGCCAGCATGATTGTGTGGGAAATCGGAAGCTCACACCTTCCCAACCTTACTGACCAAGCTTCATGCCTAGAGATAAATACATGTTGAAGTTAACTAAAATTGCTTTGAGCCTTTAGTATATTCATGTCAAATTGCAGATGCATGACGACTGAGAAATAAGGTCATATGGGGTTATTTTGGATAGAGCATCCACCCCAGATCTGGCCTTTCGCGCCTTCCGGCCACACACCTCACAATTGGCGGGTGACCGGGAGTGCGTCATCACTGGACGCCTCCACCAGGATGGCCAGGGTGGGGTATAAAGACCCCGTGCCCCTTGGCCTTGGCCTCTTCTCACCTGGCCATCCCGGAGGCGTTGCGGACCGGCCCTGCATCTTTAGGCTTACTGTGGGTCAACAGTGTATAAGGCGGGGTCTAAGAATTCATAAATCAGCCCCCACCAGTTAGCAGGGAATGGGGGTCTTCCGGAAGCAGTCCCCCTCACCACCCTCAGGCCAGTGTTAAGGGGTAAAGTTAGACAGTCCTGGGCCAACCAGAGGATGTACACCAGCTTGTGGGCTAGGGCGCAGTTAGATTTCAGGGGTCAGCGTGGTGTGCTTTGCTCCTGCCCACCCTTTTGCAGCCCCTGGGGAGCTTGGTGTTCGGGGGGCGGGGCCCATTGTGAGGACAAGGATACAGGGGCATGGGACCGCCCCTCGCTGATGCAGGTGGTTGCACCTTGTGTTGTCCAATAGTGTTCAGGATTGAGAGGTGTCCCCTTGCGGTAATGGTCTGTAAATTTGCAAATCTCACAAAGTTATTGTTTTGACAGTATTTTCCCTCTTGATTTTGTATTTTGAATGTGATTGAGGTACACATAATTTTATGATTCTATGCACCTTTCTTGTATTGAATATCACCTTTCGTACAAATGTTGAATAAAATGATCCACAAACTAAGCTTATGTTGTGTCCTGTTGGTAACTCGTTTGGGTGGTGTTGGTGTCTGGTCCTATTGGGGATCCTGCTCCTACTTCTTGTATTTAGCCAGTGTTCCCTGCCCCGTTGACCGATTCATATCAGGGAGTCCTTTATTATTTCAGTAATACCATATGGGCCTGCATGAAAGAGCCAGTGTGTGGACTTTGTTTTGTCCCGTGGGCCACGAAAGGACCAATAAAAAACAGCCCATGTGCCTGCCATTTTAATCAGCAGTGCCAAGCTGTCTGAAAGGCCAGTCCAGCACTGGTTCTACACTTTCGATGCCTCTGGAGGGCTATCCACACACCGATTGTGGTCAGTTTAGAAACACCGTTGGAGCAGTTGTGGTACCACAGGCATACCTCTCTAATACAAGTAGCTAAATGGAACACATTCTTTGTCAGTTAAATAGTAAATAAACAGAGATCAAACTGCTGGAACCCTAAAACTCCGAAAAGACCTGGCGTGTCCCTGTCATCCTCACTTGGGGCAAACACTGCATTCTTTCTAAAATTGCGAAAACCCCAATGTCCTATTGGATCTTAGTCTTAGCCTGACCATGCCCATCCACTCAGTTCTCAACTTTTATCCGAATCAGCTGTTTGAAAGATCATTCATTTTATGCAAAAAAAATTCAGGTGCATCTTGGCAGGAGCTATAGTTACCTTTAGTCTCAACTACTCTGTACACTGGTGGTAAGAAAGCATTATGTACCTAGAAGCAGCACAAAAATAGAAGGGCTTTTGCAAATTCCTTCAAGCTTCAGCACTGAATCGATAAGTTCAAAGCGAATACCACGCATGCCAAAACTATGCATTGCTTGACAATGCAGTCAATACCACAACTGTGTCGTTACCACGAGTTCCACTACAACGCAAGTCATTACAACAACTTACTTTAGGGAAGTGCTGGACTTTGGAATAGTTTAAATTACTATTCCAACTCTCTCGGTGTATCAGTAGGGAAGGTGTTGGAGTTTAAATCCAACACCAGTCCAACACCACACTCCCTAAAGCAAGCCGTTGTAATGCCTTACGTTGTAATAGAACTCATGGTAATATCGCTGTTGTGGTACTGTCTGCATTGTAAAGGCACTACGATGTAATAGCCTGTGTTAATGGATATTTCCTATTCAAAGCAGGTATAAGGACTGCACCATCCTCAAAGCTTCCCCCACCTACTCTGTTGCCAACAAAAATTAGCCCAGCGCCTATAGAAGTTCAGCATTGAGTGCCCCAGGGCTTTAAGTGGGATGAAAAAACTGGGGGGTCTCTCAAAGGTGCGTGGCTAATGTAATTAAGGGTGTGGCTTAAGAAACATGTAACCTAAAAATCTATACTTAGCATAGTGTGCCGCCCAACTTGTATTTTGCTGTTTCTGTCATTGCATCCAGATATATGATAGAATAAGTAACATCATACCTACAAATCAGGACTATTGCTTTTGTCAATGGTTGTTAGTTGCATAAGATAAATAAGCAGCAACTATGGCTTGTATATAATACTGAAAAAGCTTCCACTTAAAGCTCTGGTGACACCACGACAATGTTGCTACTCCTGAGTTTCAAAAAGAGAAGGGAAATCCAGAGAGAAAATTACTCTCTTTAAAGGATTCCCCTTCCCCTACAATGCTCACCTGGCATAACGTCATGCCGTAACTTCTCCAATAGTGAGAAGTGAGCAGTGTGAGCATGCGCACATCAATGTGCGTGCTGTCACTGCAGTCTGGAAAAAAAAATAGACCACCTGTGCCAGGGCACAAAACAGAGCCCAATAGAGACCCATTTCGAGGCCCCCTTTAAAAAACTGCCGTTGCTCAGCACCGATAGACCCGGCCCACTTAAAGCCCTGCAGTGCCCTACAACTTAGCTGACCTTAACTGATACACCTGATCTGACTGTGTTTCCATGTACTACTGAGCTGCAGTATTGCACCAACTTCCATCGCCCCAGGTTTTCTTCACATGTTAATTCTTTACATACCATCATTAGTTTCTGGTTGGAATTTATCTGTGTATTATGCATTGCCTCTCTTATTGAGATGCAAAGTCTGCACATGTTCCATTTCCCGTTCCTGAATTCAGTCTCTGCAGCTGTTAACAGTATATTGATCCACTTGTCTTCCGCTCTTTACACAAATGTTTGGACTGTTGAAGGTTGTGTAATTAAAAGAATACAGATGCATTACTATGCTAACACCTTATTGACATATTTTCTTATCTTGCCGGTTCTGCTCAACGAATGTGCAACACTTCGAGACGTGGAGAGATGTACCTTTGCAAAGGAGGTGTACATTTTGCACAATAGTTTGCTCAGCTAGAATGGTTGCATTTCCCTTAAATCTCACAGATGTGGATTTTGTTTTGCTACCCTTTCCAAAGAACCTTCTAAAATCCTGAGTCCCAGGTCCTTCTCTCCTGTAGCCATGTACAGAAGTAGGAGCCCCCCGCTCAGATTTATCCTTTTCAAAGATTTGTTTCACAAGCATCATAACTCTTGAACCATAGGAGTGGTCACGTGCTGAGGCAAGATGACGGCACTGGGCCAGCTCTACTAGGACGCGGAGTTCTTTTCGGCATTTTCAGCCTGTCTCTGCTGTGTTGGAGGGCAGACACCTCCATTTGTGGTCATCCTGATGGTAGGAGCGGCATTTGGAGCCGCTCCGACAACGAACTTCTTCCCGTTTGACCTGGTGGCAGCGGCGGTGAATTTCCTCACATAAATTCGAGCGACCGCCATTTTGAGCCTGCCACTCGCTCCCCGAGACCTCCTGCTGAGGTAAAACCGGTGTTACACTTAATTAACGCTCGGCAACTTTTCTCTTTCATCTCTTGTAGCTGCTGCTACTTTTCCCAATGAACATTTGCATTTTCAGCTATGCCTCCTTTCTAATGTGCATTTTGAAATGACTGGGCTCCTGTTCTCTGCTATTTTTTTACATGTGGTTGCCTCACATCATTTTTTTCTTCTTCTTTTTTTTGCATTGACTTTGCTAAATGTGTTTTACGCCTATTTTCTGAGCAGCAATTTTCTTAGCAGAAAAGGAAGAGGAGGAATGCTTTTTATTTCTGGTATGTGACATAGCTATCTAATTAGCATTTTTTTCTCCATACCTACCTTCCTCTACATAGCGTGTATAAGCATATGGACAGGCTGTGGTCTCCATTAAAGGTGTTATATCGTCCTTCTCGACATCTCACTATGGCTAGTGACATTTCAACCTCTGTTAGAGCTCCATCTTCTGGCACGAAGCCCAAGAGAGTTAAAAATGACCTCCCCTCAACCATTTTGTCATCTCATAATCCTGTTCTTGATACTATTCTTGAAGAGGTGAGGGGATTAAACTCTTTTATGTCCTCTACTGATGAGAAACTCCAACAAATTGAGGACAGGTGGATTAATATGGAAGCGAAGGTGCTTGATATGGAGCAACGTATCAGTGATTTACATGATGTTACTACTTAGATTCCTATTCTGGAGCAGGAAATTCAATGTCTCAAGTTACATACTGAGGACCTTGAAAATCACAATAGAAGTAATAACCTTCGTCTATATGGCTTACCAGAGAATTTGGAGGGGCCTGACCTTCCTCTTTTCCTGAAGAGGTCCCTGCCCGAGCTTCTGGATCTTCCATTAGAGCCTTCACTAAATATCCAACGTGCACATCGTCTTGGTCGAATTCAACTGAACTCTACTAGACGACCTAGAGAAATTATAATGCTATTTCTAGAATTTACGGACCTCATGCGTGTGCATAAAGCAGCAAAAGTGAAGCGTTTCCTTATATGGTCTGGTCATAAGGTTTAACTTTCTCAGGAGCTTTCTAATGCCACTAATGCCAGAAGAAAGGAATTTCTGGCCCTTCGCCCTCAGATGAGACAGTTACATATTTACCATGGCATTTTGCACCCGTGCCTGTGTGAAATTACTCATGAGGGCACTACTCGTTCTTTTGATGATCCTGTTAAAAACCTTTTCTCCAAAGTCTCTCACCACACTCTGTTGATAGTTCTGTCCAATGTCTCTAGTTTTTTTTCTATACGATTCCTTATGGCTGTTAATTTTCTTATTTCCTAGTATTTCTTTCTCTGTCATTCCGTCTGTTTTCGGTGCTGTTACGCCCTATGCTCACTTCGTCTACTCTTCGTCTTAAGATCTGGATCTCTTTCCTTGATCTATCTCTTTTTCTTACTACTCCCTTTTCTCTTTCTGTTCTTCATTGTTTGTTCTTTTTTTTAATTTGTATGATGCATGTGCTTATCTTCGTTATTTGTTTTTGTGCATATTGTCCTTCATATTTATCTAATAAATGGTGTTTCTCTGTTTTCAGTTGTATTCCTGAAGTGTATCATCTCCATCCTTGTAATACCTACCCCTCCTCCCAATATGTGTAATGTTGTTTCGAGGAACGTTCGTGGTCTGGGACACGCTGTCAAAAGATAAAAGGTACTCTCTCATTTGTCTAGATTGAATTCTCATGTTTCGTTCATAAAGGAAACTCATTGTAATGACACAGAATCTCTTAAATTAAAGAGACAGTGGTAAGGCCAAGTTGTTTATTCTCCAGCCTCCAACCGTAAAGGTGGTGTTGCTATTCTCTTTCATAAGTCGTAGCATGTACACATTTTATCTACACAATGTGACACTGATGGACGTTGGGTAATGGCTAAGGTTGTCATTCACAATAAAGAACTTGTTTGATTCAATATTTATGGGCCCGTTAAACCAGACCGTTATTTTTGGAATAACATTAAGATCTTACTTTCCTCCATTGATAATCATTACATTATTGTTGCTGGTGATTTTAATCAATGGTTAAACCCATTTTCTGATAGACAGTCCAAATGCAAATTTAATCCCGATAAATCCCACAGATCATTTCAGTCTGCCAGTACCTCACGTCCATTATTGGATGTTTAGAAAACCTGTAATCCTGATTCTTTTGAATTCACATTTTTTTTGAATGCCCATCATACTCGTTCTAGAATGGATTATATTTTGGTTAGCGAACACTTATGCTCCTCTATCCAGTCTTCTGAGATTGGATCTATTTTTATTTCTGATCATGCGCCCGTCCTTTCCTCATGTGACCTCTCCCTGAGTACTCCAAAATTTGGTCGTTGGAAACCACTACCTTTATCAATGAATTTTTTAACATTAATAATCCCTTGGACACTTCCTTTCCTAATACTTGGGATCCCTTTAAGGCCTCTTTTCTTGCCTTTTCATTGCATTTTCAGCAAGAAAGAATAAAACCAACAAGGCCAAGTATATAACTCTACTACAACAGCTCAAATCGCTGGAACATACTTACTTTACTTCTAAATCTAGGTCAAATCTGCTCTTAACAAACTTGCCACAGTTGATGTTTGCAATGTCCTTCTTAAAATTAAGTCCAAATACCACGGGGGACGAAATAAAGCTGGCAAAATGTTGGCCAATTTTTTAAAAATCAAATCTGACCGTAAAAATATTGGTCCTATCCTAAATGAACTCACCAACAAATTTGCGTCTTCCGATGAAGATATTTCTACTATATTTCAGGATTACTATCGGTCACTCTATTCTGATGACACGAACCCCTCTAGTCAAAATATGCACCCATTTTTTAATGGCCTTTCTAAACCCCCTTCTCTGTCAGATGAATTTGATTTATTAGAAGCTGAGATTACTCTCCAAGAAATAACGAATGCCATTAGAGCTTTAAAAAAGTCTAGAGCACCAGGTCCCGATGGCCTCTCAGCTGAATTTTTTTCCACTTTTTCTTCTATTTTTGCTCCTAAACTTCTTGCTCTTTTTAACTCCATCCTCGAAGATTCTAAGGCATCTGGTTCCTTTATGGAAGCTCTGACTGTCCTTATTCCCAAACCCGATAAAGAACACACCCTTTGTAAACATTATCACCCGAGCTCATTAATTAATTACAACTGCAAGTTATTTGCCAAAGTCCTTGCCTCTCGTCTTGAGAATATTGTCCCATTATTGGTAAATACCGATCAATCTGGTTTTGTTAGGGGAAGGTTGGTTGCTGATAATGCTCGAATGTTTTCTAATGTCATCACCTTTGGCAAAAAACACCAGTCTCCTCTTGCAGCATTGCCTCTGGACGCTGAGAAGGCGTTTGATCGTATTAATTGGCAATACATGTTTAGTACTCTTAAATGGTATGGTTTTGAGCCGAATTTTATCTCTTATGTTAAACTCTTATACTCTGCTCCATGTGCCAGTATTTTTGTCAATAACCATTTTTCAGAATATTTCCCCTTGTATAGAGGTACCCGTCAGGGCAGTCCTCTCACGCCCTTGTTATTTGTTTTATGTTTAGAACCTTTCCTTGAACGCATTCGTGTTAATTCACTTATCTCAGGATTTATACATAATTCCACAGAATTTAAATTGTGAGCATACACCGGTGATATTCTGGTGTACATGTCTAACCCTTTTTACTCCATACCTCCCTTTTTACATGGAGTTCAGTTGTATTCTAGCATCTCTGGATATAAATTGAACTTCTCCAAAACAGAGGTATTACCTTTGAACTCCCTTTGCTACCAATATATGTTCACTAACACTAACTTCACCTGGTATCCTATAAAATAAAATATCTTGGAATTTGGTTCTCCTCTACTCTTTCTAAAACAATCAGTTATTCGTTTAATGCATTAATTGCGAAAATACAGAAATTACTTCTCTCCTGGTCGCCTCTCCACCTGTCATGGTGGGGTAGATTGAACACTATTAAAATGATGATTGTTCCCCATGTCCCTTACACATTATCCACGTTGCCTTTTCAGATTCCCGTTTCATATTTCTATCAAATAAATTCTATTTGTACCAAATTCTTATGGAATAATAAACATCCCCGTATTTCCCTTGTGAAACTCAAGCGTCCCAAAAATGAGGGTGGTGTTCGTTTTCCTGATTTTAAATTATATCACTCTGCATTTTTAATTAGACAATTTTTTGCCTTAGCTTATGAATTTGCTGGTACTCCTATGCCCTGTTGTATTACATTTGAACGCTCCCTATTTTTCTTTGAAAAGTATAATATATATATGTCTAATTGCACTTTTATATCAAATAATACTATTTTTAAATATTTCCAACAATTATTATATAATATCTTGTCAGCTGGTCTTGATACACACCAATGTTTTTGTCCTCTACTATTTGGTATAATCAATGTATTAAATTCAGACGTAAATCATTCCACTACAAGCATTGGAAGGAGAAGGGAATTATATTTATTTATCAGCTTGTTCTTCATAATTCTGTTATTCCCTCCTGCCAATTACAGTCACAATATAACTTGCCTAACTTGTTTCTTCATGAGTACCTTTTAATATCATCTGCTTTACAGTCCTATATAGCAGCTAATAATTTTCCTTCAGCTTCTACCTCACTTACCCCTACCAAACCGATATACAGCATTTCTCATGACCTTAGACCTAAGGCTGCTTCTATTTATAAGATGTTGTTGTCACCTGTTATTGAACAATCTAAAACCCATAAATTACTTTGGGAAGCGGATTTATCTATATCACTTCCTATTCCTTCATGGGATACATTTTGGCTTAAGTTATTTAAAACCTCTGGTGCTGCCCACATCACTCAATCCTTATACTTCATTTATAGTAGAGCTCTTATTACTCCTGAATGTATATCCAAGTTTTCCCCTCCCACCTCTTCTCTTTGTTGGTCTTGTTCTGCTTCTACTGGGACTTTGATTCACCAATTATATGAATGTTCTAATGTATTGAAGTTTTGGCAATCTATTTGGGCTAATAACATGAAAATATGTAATATTCCATTATCAGTGCAGAATATTTTTCTTGGCACTGCCTTACCTTTCATTTGATGTTTCTTCTCCTGATTCTTTGTTCTTTGATCTTTTTATTGCTCTCGCATTTAAAGTGATCTTGTCCTGCTGGAAGGACAACTCTAAATTATCATTGTTAATTTAATGGAATTATATTTGTGATGAACACAGAATTGCCAATGTTTCTTCTCTTTCCCTATCTCAGAAGATTAAATCTGATCTATTGTGGTTACCTTTTACTGTATATCTTTCCACATATGGACCTGCACCGTAGTTTTTATATTAATATTTACTTTTTTTAATATATTCATTTCATACTTTATACTTTTCCCTGTTTTCTTTTTGCTTTCTTTCTATCTCTTTTTCTTCTCTCTTTCTACCTAAATTATTTGCCCATGCTCTATTCCTATACATTGGTTGTTGTATCATATTTGTAATGTGTTCATTTGTTTGTTAATGTTTTTCTTTCTCTAAAAACTCAATAAAAATGTTTAAACAAAATAACTCTTTGACCATCCTCTTTTACCATAGAAGTATTCACTCAGTGCATTCACCCATTTCAGATGGAAATGCTTATTAGCTTACAAACAGAAGAGGATAATGCACGTGTTACAGTCTCTCACACTGGCATTCTCATACAGACCCCCAATGAGTGATCTCTGTCAATATCAGAAGCAGCCATTCAGGATCCCCAGGAAAGTGTTAGGGTTGTATGTAATAGGGTGAGAGGCAATGGGTATGATGTCACTCCCCCCTTTTGGGTAACCAGACATCACTGATCTAGCAGAGCTGCAGCAACTGTTGATGGGGTGAGAAAATGCTAAACAATTTGCTTTAAAACCACTGCAGTAGCTAGCTCCATGATGAATCGCGAGCGCCATATTGTTTCCATATTGTGCCAATCTTACGCACTGTCCTGTTGCTCTTCCCTCTCGCTTCTGACTTACTTAGACTCATTCCGATGTTTGAAACCTCTAGTGCGGATCCGTACATGATCATCATAAGCAGCTGGTAGTTAACATTTCTTGTATCTTTTTCAATGTCCTTTGTCACTCTCTCCCAATCTTTCTGTTGAGTGCATTACATGTTCAATGCTGCCTCATCCTTCAGCAATTCTTTACGGTCCCACTTAGCCTTTCTCAAATTCCTCAAGGTCCTATGAGAGCAGTCATTTTCATGGTGGACTTCTAAGCTATAAAAACAGGTAGTCTACATCACCATTCTTTTCATGGGATGCTCTGATAAAGGTCTAATCGGATTGAAGCTGTGTCAGTCCCTCGGTAGATGTATGCAAACACTCCATGTTCTCAAGTTTCAATCCGGTGAGTCCACACAGCCTTTCATACTTCTGAGGTAGATAAAATAGGTATAATTGATTTAGATAACAATAGACATCTGTTGCTTATGCACCTAGAGACCCATGGGGAAAATGCATTTTATATGAGTTATGTACGAATAATTTGTTCCAATCTTAGCATTGGCAGAGTCCCATTATACATCATTTGTATTTGCCAAGAAATAGTGATTTAGAGGCACTCTGATTCTGGTCCTCCAAGCCATGTCTTGAAACTTCACTTTATCTGCTTTCCTGTGTCTAAGACGCGATGGGTTCTTTCTGGAACAATCCAAGGACATCACAGTGGGGGGCGTGATCAGACAGAGTGCTGATTTCAGTTGACGCAACCCTCGAAAGCATTGTTCTTCTAACCAAACAGAAATAAATCCTAGAGTAAAATCTACTCACGTTGCAAAAAATGTATACTCGTGATCTGCTGCATGTTGAGCTCTCCAAACATCTACTAGACATGTTTCATTCCATGAGAGAACCAGTACAACTGAACTGCAAAGAGGTCTAGTCATTTCGTAATCTCCACCTATAACCGATTTTTCATCAGAAGCCCAGCTAGTAGTGAAAACACATGTGAACGTAATACATTTCAAAAGTTTCAAGGCTAAGAGTGTAAGAATTCATATTTTCCTTATCTTAGGACAACTTAGGTCTGGTTGTCCATCTTCCCGTGACATTGCCCGCTAACATGTGTCTAAACTGCTGTTTATCCTGTCATAATAACACAAACAGAGTACACTTTCCCAAGAACAAAACAACTGTTCCAGACTGAATAACATACTATGTAACCTTTCATGTGCTGAGAACATATGCTGCAAACACGTGAGAAATTCTTCAAATGTATTTTATTGCAATTGTTGCTCTTTGATTCATTTCCACTGGCTAGGAGCATGTGAACCATGCACTAATGCAGTTAATGTATGAAGCTTTTGTCTAAAGCCCTACAAGAGTGTGTGTTTTCACCATGCTATGCTGGATTTTGAACTCTACTGAGTTTTGTTGAATTTCCTATTGAATTGAATGCTTATCGATTTAACTCTGATGGCCCGTCTTATGCCTTTTTGTACTTTGGTAAATTGAGTAAATCTTAAACAGAGATCCTTGTTTGTCATTCTTTGGCAGAAATGCTTTATTCTTGCCTTCTCTACATTCCCTATCTCGCTTACTAAGAGAGACGGATCCCTCGGGGAACACCTAAGTCTGACAGGGACTACCCCACTCTCGATATGGTACCATTGCACTCAGGAGGAAAATTAAATTATGAGTTTGCACGCCGACAGAGCTGGTAGGAGAGCTGGTGGTTCCAACTGGATCTGTCAAATACTGATCAGATCCGTTTAGGTATATTGGCCATAGAACCAAGACTGTACCGTTAAGTATAGGTGGTTGCTCCCTAAGATTCAAATTGACACAGGGCATGCCCCAAGGCTGACCAGGGTCGGCTGTGAGGAGACAAGGTGGCTGATGTGGAAAGCTAAAAACAACGACATGAACATCAATAGGGAATAGTGTGCAAGAGACAATGAGCGCAGAGTGAAGAAAAGTGTATTCTGGGACTGGTAGAGAAAAAGGCAGGAGGCCAGGGCAAAGAGGAAAAGAACAGATGTCAAATTTGAAGCATTACAAAGTGACTTTTTGGATGACATGAAGGGACTAGAAGAACCTGAAGCTGATGATGACTGTCCTGTGATGACCATGATGAACATAGAGGGATGGTTTCAAGAATCATCAGGGGGTTGTGAACTTGGGTTGATTCAATGTTAAAAGATTTAAGGCTGAGAGTGTAAGAATTCATGTTTTCTTTAACTAAGGACAACTTAGGTCTCGTCTCCCATCTTCTTGTGCGATTACTGTCTAACATGTGACCTGAACTGCTATTTATCCTGTGTCATAATAAAGACTCATAGACATCACTAGCTGAGAAAATGATTCCCTATAGCTACACAAACAGGGTACACTTTTCCAAGTAAAGAGCTACTGTCCCTGACTGAATAACATACTATGTAACCTTTCATGTACCGAGAACAGATGCCATGAACAAGTGATAAAATCTTTGACTGTATTTTGTTGCAGCTTTTGCTCTTTGACTCATTTCTATTTGTTAGGAACATGTGAACCATGTACTAATGCAGCAAGTGTGTGAAGGTTTTGTCCAAAGCCCTATAAAAGGGTGTGATTTCTCCATGCTAGGAGGAGACCCTTTCTCCATTCTTTGAAGGCAAATCTATGCTGGATTTTAAACTCTACTGAGTTTTCCTGCATTTCCTATCGAATTGAATGATTATTGATTTAACTTTGATGGCCCAGCTGATGCGCTTCTGTACGCTGATTAACTGAGTAAACCTTCAATGGAGATCCTAGTCTTCCATTATTTGCCAGAAATGCTTTATTCTTGCCTTTTTTACGTTCCATATCTGACTTACTAAGAGAGAACGGTTGGTTGGGGAGCACCAAAGTCCGGCAGGGAGTACACCGCTCCCGATCTGGCGCCAGTGTGCTCAGGAGGAAAAGTAATGCATGTGTTTGTGTGCTGACACAAATCATTAAAAAGTTATTCCCTAATGTCAATCAGGCCAAATATTATGAAGCATGCCAATAAACAGTCGCCAAATCAGCTTTGTGTGCTCACCTACCCTTGACTGTTTTTAGGATCTAGATTGAGATGTAAATCTCCCCTAATTATAACTGACGCTCCTTTACTTTTATTGGGACCACTGGAGAGAAATGTTGGAAACCAATATGATCTCAAAGGTTTACCTTATACTGTTAGCAAGGTACCCGTGAAAATAAAGTATGCTCCTCTTTGACTACCCTTCTCCCTTCCTCTGTTCTTCCAACTTCTTGAAATGTAGCAAGCGCTAAAGTGTCAACCACTGAAATTTGGCAGTCGGTGAGCAGACAGACTGGATAGCACAAGGAGTTGGCGTTGCTGCTTTCTGTAACTCAAATCAACATTTTTTCGTCCATCTTCGGAGGTACTTGTCTCATGTTACTCATGGTGAACAGTCCAGCATTTTTTGCTACATTTGTTTCCAGTAATAAGTTATTCTCCCTTTAAGTGAAGCGAATAGAAGCAAATCCCTGCTCTTCATCGGACAATTAAGGTCATGCGCATTAAGGGTCGTTATCTCAGTGTAGTAATAAAGGCCTCTCTCATTCTAGGACTTTGCCTTTACACTATTTGAATTAACTTTATACGCCAATTCCCTTCCCCTCCATTAACAAGCAAATAACATAGAGTAAATTGCACGGATAGGGAAAAGATTAAATCAACAGGAAAGTAGAGCAGGCACGGGGAGGGGCTTTAGTAAAGAGAGATAAGAGAGAGAGAGAAAAGAAGGCGAGAGAATGAGAGATGGTTGAGTGTGAAGGAAGTCAGGAGGACTGGTTTGAACATTTTGCTAGGCTGCTTTTAATTCCCTACCAGCTCTGCCTGCATCATACCAATGTCCACACACAAAGGGCCCGTGATCAAGAATAAAAACCTATCAAGTAATTTGAGTTCTCAGGCTCTGATATCTGGTGGATACACTCTATCTCCTTCTGCTGCCGAGGTTAGGCCCTGGAGTAGACTCTTGACTGCTCACTGCTAAATGTATTATCATTCATTTAATTTGTAACGCACACAGATCACCCCGTAGGGGTATCTTTTTGCAGAGCACATCACAAGCAAAGAGGATGTTTGTGAAATAGAGCAGCACTGTCTTGAGAAATTTTCTAAATTTAAGGTGATCAGTGCACATTCGAATGTGAATTAGCAACTCATTCCAGGAAAGAGGGGCTAAGTATGAAAAAGACCTGCCCTTAGTGCGGGACCTACTGACCCGTGGTTCAGTGAGCAGAGCTTTATCACTGGATCTTAGAAGTCAAACAGGGTGATAGTGAGTGAACTTCGAAGATAGGTCACTGGGACCTTTCCCTATCAGAGAGTTGTGTTTTAGGCAACAGATTTTTAAAATAATTATTTTCTGGACCGGTAACCAGTGTAATGAATGCAGAAAGGGAGAGGATGCAGCCCCAGATGTAAGATTGCAAATGAGACGGGCTGCGGTGTTCTGAACAACTCGTAATTATGATAACAACGTCTCATTTGCCGAGGCGAGTAGGGCATTGATATGATTCAATCGGCTAATGATAACAGTCTGAACCAAGGTTTTCCTTGCTGTAAGTGGGAGGAAAGAGAAGGCTCTCCTCAACAGGCGCATCATGTGGAAGCAGGTGCCTATGATACACAGAACCTGCTCTTTCATTGTGAGGGATTGGTCCAAGCAGACACCCTAGTTCTTTACTACCTTTTTGGGAATCAGAGCTGTGCATCGTTCTGAAGGCCACAAGTTGGAGGCCCATAGCTGTTGGGCCTTGCCGAACAACATAATCTCTGTTTTTTCCTGCATTCAACTGGAGGCATTACTCCGTCATCCAGGCAGCAATTGCTTTCATGCTGGCTGAAAAGCGTTCTTTCACTTTGGCCAGATCTTTGTCAAAGGAGATTATTAGCTGTGTATCATCAGCATAGGATAGTATTTTGAAACCAAAAGCTTTGACAGTCTTGGCAAGGTGGGGACACATATATGTTAAAAAGCGCGGGGCTGAGAAAAGAGCCCTTCGCGCCCTCTCCCCAATCCAGCATCATGTTGCGAGATTTATATGAACCCAGAATGAGGGTTTAAGTTTTGTTGGTAGGAAATCACTGAACCACTGTAGCGCTGTCCCATGGATTCCAATCTCCTGCAGCCTTTGAAGCACCCTGGAATGAGACACATTATTGAATGCTGCAGACAAATCCAACAGCACAAGCATGTTAACCCCTTGTGTGCCACGCCCTTTCCCCGCCCTGTGCCGGGCGTTGCATTAGCGGGCGGGGTTCATGACGAGCTGGACTCGTCATGGGCACAGCGCAACCGCGGCCCATGACGAGTCCAGCTCGTCATGGGCACCGAAGGGGTTAAAGTTAAAGAGGGAGTGCATTCATTTGCCCAGAGAGCATACAGGAGCCACAGCACCCTCTCTGTGCCAATGCTCCGTTCTCCAGGACGCATGGAGGCTCACACCCAGGCCTTTGGTGCTTCTCTTTGGGTTTTTTTCAATAATAAATGTTTTGCATTATATCAACATTAACATCTAAATAAGCAAATGCATTAATTGGGTATTATTCACAATTAGATCAACCATAGCTAATATAGGGCTGTACTTCCTTTGTTACTGCAGCACTTTTTAACCCAGATCTGTGACTGGGGTGAGTGGTTGAAAAATGTCAGCACTACATCCATCATCTTGTTGTGTTTGCTCTCCTCTCATCAACCTCATCTCTTTTACCTCTCCTCACTAGCTCTCTCGAGGTCTATATACCTCACCTCTCTCCTCCCCTGTCTCAGCACTCCCTGCACCTCACCATAATATACCACAACTCGCTCTCATTTCTCTTTGTCTTATATACCTCTCACTTGCTCATCTTATTATTCTTCTTTTCTCGCTCTCTCTTTATCTCTCTCCTTACCTAACCTCTCAATTTTCTTCCATTTTCTACCTACCCCTCCACCTCTCCTTTCTGTCTTTACCTGCAGATTATTGCCCAATGACCTTTGAGCGCGCGCGTGCGTGCGTGTTGCAGTGCACACGACGTGCTGACAAATAGTAGCTCTATGCTGTTCGCGTGCAGGTAAACTGAGGGTGCATTTCACCTTATCTTTAAGAGACATCTTGTTTCATGTCACGTGTATATTTTATTTTCTAGGAAAAGTCTACCTCTACCTCACTCTCAAACATCTGATTTGCTGCCATTTTATGCCAACCTCAACATCTTTACCTATCAAGCCCCTGTAGAATCCAAAACTCTCTTGCCACTTCAGCCCTCTCTCTGCACTTCATTGCTCTTTTTCCATCACACCTCCCTGTTTCTCTTCTCAACAGCAACACAAAAAGATGATGGACTCCATCACGGACATCATCTCCCCGCAAGCCATCGTATCCACCAACTACACCCTGCTGGAAGACCCCAACTTCCACCTCGACAACCAACTAGACCACAACACCACATCCCTCCTGGACAACCTTCACAACATTGGACTCTGCACGATCGTGACCGAACCCACGCACTCAGCAGGACACACCCTCGACCCCCTCTTCACAACAAGGAACTCCATCACCTTCAGCCACACCACCGAACTCCCGTGGACAGACCACTGATGCATCCACTTCGCCTTCAGAACACCCACCATCCACAGACACCAGCACCTGCTCCCACAAAGAAACTGGACCAAAATCACCGACGACCAGCTCACCTCCTCACTCGGCAACTCCACTTCAACCACCACTGCGGAAGACGACAACCACAACACTGCAGCCCGAACTCTGCACAGATGGATCTCCGACAGCGCCAACACCATAGCCCCCCTCAAGAAGAACAACACACACGCCTAGAAAGCCAGATGGTTTACCAGCAAACTTTGAGAGTTCAGATGCACATGCCGCCGCCTCAAAAAGGGCTGTAGGAACTCCAAATCCACAGAAGCCCACAACAAGTACAGAGCCGCCACCAACACCCACCACCAACTCATCAGAAACACAAGAAAAACAGTGATAGAAGACAGAATCTCCACACACGCGCACAACAGCAAAGAACTCTTCAGCATCATCAAGGAGTTGCCCAACCCACCAGCAAGTCTACTGACATTCCTCTCTCACAAGACCTCTGCAACAAACTCAGCACCTTCTTCCACCACAAAATCAAGAACATCTGCGACAACGTTGACGAAGAGAACCAACACACTGAACCCTCACCAACCACCCCGACACCCTGAAGCCAACGATTGACAGCTGGACAGCCCTCATCACCAAAGACACACTGAAGACGGTGAAGTCAATCCACTCTGGGACCCCCACGGACCCCTGCCCCCACCACATCTTCAATGGAGCCGCCGGCACCATCGCACTCATGCTTCACCACACCATCAACCGCTCCCTAGTGAATGCCTCTTTCCCAGATGACTGGAAACATGCCGAGATTAACACCCTCCTGAAGAAGCCTTTGACGGACCCCACCAACCTCAAAAACTTCAGACCCATCTCCTGGCTCCCGTTCCCAGCGACAGTCATTGAACAAGCTATCAACAGCCAACTCGCCACCTTCATCGAAGAGCACAACATCCTCGACTCCTCCCAATCTGGCTTCAGAAAAAACCACAGCACAGAAACCGCCCTCCTCGCCGCAACAGAAGACATCCGCTCCCTCGTGGACAGGGGAGAATCAGTAGCCCTCATCCTCCTCAACCTCTCAGCGGCCTTCAACACAATCTCCCACCACACCCTAACACGCAAACTCCACGACGCAGGGATCCGGGACAAGGCCCTCGACTGGATCCACTCTATCCTCTCTGGCAGAAGGCAGTGGGTCAGACTCCCTCCTTTCCTCTCGGACCCCACACCAACCACCTGCGGAGTCCCCCAGGGGTCTTCCCTCAGCCCCACGCACTTCAACGTCTACATGGCTCCGCTCGCCCCCATCGTCAGAACCCACAGACTCAACATTGTTTCATATGCAGACGACACCCAACTCATCCTCTCCCTATCCAACGAACCCAACGCAGCAAAACACAACTTTCAAAAAGGCATTGAACCATCGCCAAATGGATGAAAAGCAGCTGCCTACAACTCAACACTGACAAAACAGAAGTACTCATCATGGGCCCACACCCCGAGGCCTGGAACGACACCTGGTGGCCCCCCGCCCTCAGAAGCCCACCCACCTCCACGGACCACGCACGCAACCTTAGAATCATCCCCGACTCAGAACTCAAAATGGACCGCTAGATCAACTCTGTCACATCCTCCTGCATCCAAACCCTCCGCCTCCTACGTAAGACATTCAAATGGATCCCCCTCGAGCACAGAAAGACCGTCACTCATGCCCTTGTCACCAGCAGACTCGACTACGGCAACGCACTCTATGCCGGAATAAACAAAAACCTCTCTCCCAAGCTACAAAACATCCAAAACGCCGCCGCAAGACTGGTCCTAAACCTGCCAAGACACTGCCATATCTCCCAGCACATGCGCACACTCCATTGGCTCCCCATCGGGGCTACTGTGAGAAGTTGGCCTGATGTATGATGTCACTAGTTCTAGTGTACACCTTATATCAGTCCAAATACCCTTATGGTGATTGGTTGTAAAGTCAACCTTATAGACCAGCTATCCTAGTGGTAGCATGGACAAGAGCAGTCTTAGGCTAAACTCTGAATGGCATGTGAAGCCAGCTGTGATACCATATATAATCCCTTGAATACCAAATGAAAGGACACCACAACAGATATATATATATAAAATAAAGTGTATTTATTCTAGTCAAACCCTCAGCACTCTTTATGAGATTAGAGGGAAGTACAACACAGTCTTATTTAAGCATACATTAAGTCACACAGGTAAGTAATACAGTTAGGCCCTAGGGGCCACGCAACCCATATACTAAGTAAGTGGTATAAGGACCACTGTCACGGAAATAGAATAGGCCTAGGCCTAGGGAATCGCTGGGGCTACACTATACTACCAAAGGTTAGGAAGTGGGAGGCCCACGGGATTTGTGTGCAGAGTGAAAACACTCACGCGTAATGCGTAAAAGTCAATAGCAATAGTACAGTTTAGAAATCGATAGATTTAGGACACTTCCAGAGTAGCTAGGAAGTCGAGACTGGAAAACTAGACACTAGGATAGTCACTATCCTGATGAGCACCGGAGTACCCAAGTTACCTAGCCCACAGGCTGCGGGTGCATAGGGGTGAAGTTGCGTCGGTTTTCGTCGTCGACTCCTATGGATGCCTGAAGAAAGATGCTGACAGGCAGTCAGTGAAGAGTGTCCGGTGGATCCCAAGGCTGGGATCAAGAAGAGAGGAGACCTGCAAGCAGAAGGGACAGAGTCAAGGTCACTAGCCAGTGACCACGTGGAATCAGGAAGGAACCAGGCGATGTCGTGAAGATTGCAGGTGAAGGTGAAGCTTGTCGCTGCAGCCAGGAGGACCAGGAAGCATCGAGGACAACCAGGACCAGGAGGCGAGCTGTCCCACGAAGGCTCTTGCTGTCGGCGGCGTCGAAGTTGGACTAGGACTCACCAAGCCTTGGCAAGCGGAACCCACGCAGAACGGAGGACTTGCTTCTGGTGCAGACCAGGAAGGTCTGGGATGCTTCTCTTTTTCAAAGGAGCAGGAGCCAGTCTGGAGGAGCCAAACCAGCGATGAGGATTTCAGGGTGCGTCGTCACAAAGGCCACTAGCCAGCGGGCAAGCAACCGGACAGACGCGGTAAGCAGGAAAATGCTGAAGGGCCCCACGCAGAACTCGTGGAGTGTGGGGGGCTGATCTTCGGTGCAGATGGTGCTTGGGGGTGGGGCTTCTCAATCCCTGGTGCACAACTTCGAGGGTGCCTCAGAAGCTGCGCTTGAAGATACTAGCCACTTTTCCCAGGTAGCCGGTCCCACGTCGCTCGTCGCCTCCACGGATCTCAGCTCTGCTGTGGATGTGGATCAGGGTCGGAGAAGTCTGGAAGTCAAGGCTCTGGTCGGGCTCTGCAGTCGGTTCCTCGTAGAACTTGGGCAAAGCAAAGGGTAGTCTCTTGATGGTGCCTGTTTGCACAGGGTAGCCACTCCTTGGCCACAAGGGAGATTCTTCAGTCTTCTTCTTTCGTCGAATGTCGAAGATCCAGAGTTTCTGTTCAAGTTTGCAGGTTCAGGATAATCTAAAGTCTTGAGGCCCAACTCCCACTCTTATACTAATCTGGGGGGCTGGGATACCTGCTAGGTCACGCCTTATGGGTGGGACCTGGGAGGGGGTGGTTACACCCACTTCCCTTTGTCCAGTTTCGCGCCAGAGCTGGGGCTGGAGTGCCCCAGCGCCGGTTTAAACTGGACTATGCAAGGAACACCTTGTGTGCCCCAGGCATGTCTCATTCCTTTCAGCCCACCCTGCCCCAATACACTAAAGGCTGTCTGGGGAGGTGCTAGCACCTCCCCAAGCAGGAAACCTATTGTCCAGGCCTCCCTGGCTGGGATCACTCCCAGCTGCAGGAGGTCAGACTTGTGTCGTGGCAGCAGCATCCATTTTGTGATGCTGAGGCTTTGGTTAGAGTTAAACAGCAAAGTAGGATTTTAACATGTCTCTCCCTCTAGAAGGGGGGAATAATATCCTCATCACCAGAAATGGTATGGGGGTATTATTCCAAAGTGTTAGACACCTTACATGATATGTTTTGATAAAGCCAAACCATAGTTACCATAACCGTTTAAGATTATAAGGCACTTTAAGAGTATATGGTAGGCTATATCATAGAACAGCTATAAGGACATGGTTCCGAAAGCTGCAGACAGGCTCAGCTCATGCTAGAGCACCATCTCACATGTTACCAAGCACTCTGACTCCAGGATTGTTAAGGCCTGCCATAGGAGTGACTGATAGGTACACATGTGTCTATATATAAGGGTAGATATACGCATACTATATCTAAGCAAGGGGTGATTACACGACCTTGCCCCAGCTGAGTGATCAGCCAGTTGTGTCTGATTGGAAGGCCAGACCAGGGGTGGCATAATACATGCTGCAGCCCCTGGGAGGCCTAGGGTGCACCTATGACCTGGGTACCTAGGGTACACTGTACAGGGTCCAATAAGGTGATCCTTACCAATTGGGAATGTACCTAGGGTACATGGAGTCCATTTTAAAGAGAGAGCAGACAGCCTGAGACCCTGAATGGCAGGATCTCAGGCCAACTAAGTCGAAAAACCAGCTAGACACTAGGCAAAAAGTTGGGGGTAACCATAGTCAGATATCCACCTTCCTACAGCTACAATCACCTTCAACATTCTCACCCACGCAGACAAAGCCCTCCACAACACCAGACCAGCATACCTGAACAGCCGACTCAAATTCTACGCACCCCAAAGGACTCTACGAGCAGCCCAGCTCTCCTACGCCATGGGCCCTAGTGCCAGAAAGACCAGATCGGGAAGCCGCTCCATCTTCTTCCTCGCGGCCAGAGCTTGGAACGCCCTGCCGCTCCACATCAGACAGACAACATCACTCCCAATCTTCACGAGAAACCTCAAAACTTGCCGCCAAAACGGACCCCCTCCTTGATGGACTGGTACCTGCACCTCCCCTCCTCCCCAGTGCCTTGAGACCCTTAGGGTGAGTAGTCGCACTTAACAAACTCATGATTGATTGATTGACAGAATGCTGAACATTGTCAAACTGTTCCCATGGGAGCAGGACCGCGACTGATTTGCATATGGCTGGGCCCAAACTGGGGTGGCGTAGTGAGATGGATTTAACCCAGATCTCTTGACTGCGGCTGCATGTTTGATGTATTCAGCATTCCGTCCATCCTTTGTTACTGCAGCACTTTTTAACCCAGATCTGTGACTGGGGTGAGTGGTTGAAAAATGTCAGCACTACATCCATCATCTTGTTGTGTTTGCTCTCCTCTCATCAACCTCATCTCTTTTACCTCTCCTCGCTAGCTCTCTCGAGGTCTATATACCTCACCTCTCTCCTCCCCTGTCTCAGCACTCCCTGCACCTCACCATAATATACCACAACTCGCTCTCATTTCTCTTTGTCTTATATGCCTCTCACTTGCTCATCTTATTATACTTCTTTTCTCGCTCTCTCTTTATCTCTCTCCTTACCTAACCTCTCAATTTTCTTCCATTTTCTACCTACCCCTCCACCTCTCCTTTCTGTCTTTACCTGCAGATTATTGCCCAATGACCTTTGAGCGCGCGCGTGCGTGCGTGTTGCAGCGCACACGACGTGCTGACAAATAGTAGTTCTATGCTGTTCGCGTGCAGGTAAACTGAGGGTGCATTTCACGCGGATTGTAATATATTGACGATGGCACGCAAGGTGCTGGCCCAGGTGCACCTGCGTCCCTATTTTTTGGCCTGTGATGCTTGATTGGCTCTTGGAGTCCTTGCGTTGTCATGGCGGTTGTGACTGACTGCCTGTGTGGGAGAGGGGGCAGCAGTTGAAGTGAGGCAATATCTCAGTATATCCCACAGCTGGCGACGGGTTCATGGGCGGAGGGAAACCTTGAAAAAGGCTCCCTCGTCCTCCTGAAAACAGGCCTGCCCTGTCTCCTGACATGATTCAGAGACGGGCTCTTCGCTGCTCTGTCACTTACTAAAGAGAATTCCTCTCGCTGCAGGTTTCCGGGTTTGTTTGTTTTTGCTCCAAAATTGCTCCTGTGGATGGTGCGTGAGATGTGGTCCATTCACAATGTGCAGATTATTTACAGAGCTGTTGGAATAAACCTATATTGCATTAATGTACAGAACTGGCCTCGCATGCATGAGTGACGCACAGAGAACATCGCGGCTGCTGCTGTGACAGCAAAGTATACATTATGCATGAGGTGAAAAATGCATTAAACTGGTATTTTATCTTCCTAACAGCGAGCAAATACGACCCTCTACATGGAAATAACATATGAATTGAGAAATCTGTGTAGCCTATAATCTTACAAAATAGAGCAGGGAAGGCAGACTCCCGGGCGAACCCTATAAAGTACGGGCCACGGCTCAGAGCCTCTAAGGCAGGGGTCTTCAAACTGTGGGGCGCGACCCCCAGGGGGGGCGTGGAGTGATGCAAAGGGGGTCGCGCCTTCCCAGTCACACTTCTGCCCAGGCCCAAGGGCTTCAGCCCCCCCCCCCCTTCCCCCGTCCTGTGTCTCAGCCCAGGCTGCTGCAGTGAAACTTGAGCTGCTGGGGGCTCAGCTGGGCAGTGTCTGGATTCCTATCTCCGGCACCCCCATGTTTTTTCACAGGTCTTTAAAGACCATTTAACATGCCTTTGTAAACTGCTTACAGAGGCTTAGGTTTTTTGCTGGTTCCAGTACCCCCTGGGTCCCCACTGTGCCTATTCCTTACATTTGGATTTTACATTCACTGCCGTAGTGTGAGAATGCATTTCATGGAAAGGAATACAAAGTTGGCTTCCTGGGGGCGCCGTGAGTGAAAGTTTATTGTGAAGACTCGTGTGATTAATTATCTTCCTGGAGAGAGATCAGAATTTTGTATAGTTGAGGTTTTGACTTAGGTGAAGTTAGTGCAGAGGGTTAATATGCCTGCTGCAAAGAACGTGTCCCAAGTAGATTACAGAGTGGGTATGATGTAAACAGATCAGCAGGTTACTGCTTTCAAAAGAGACATCCTTTTGTTACTTGCAATTTATAACTTAAAGTCCTAATAGAGAATAGTGAGCTATTAACTTTCATCCTAGAACAGCATGCACACTACAAAGAATACATTATTAGACCATTGATTAATGTTGCAAAAAGGGTTAATTTGGCTAGAAATCAATTCCTATTAGTAAAGGAAACTCCCAACTATGCTGTTTCTTTTTCGACTCTGAGTTTGTGCTTCTCCACACCAAGCACTCTTGAACTATACTGCCTACCAGTATGGATGACATGTGACTCCTATACTTTTAGTCCTTTGGCTTATGTAACATTTCCTATACACTGATTTACACACTTATGATTGATTGTCTCTGTGTAATGTGTGTGTGATGCAAAGTGCTCGGACACCCTACACTGGTATGAGTGGCACTATCTAACTAATTCAATGCATCTGAGAGTGTGGGGTTATGGAGACTTGGTCACTGTTAAAGGGTGCTAGTGAGAGAATCCGTGGTGGGGGTGGTCATTGTGGGGGGCACCAACAAACATGGTCGCACAGGGCACCACCAGCAATAAAGCCGGCCCTGGGAAGTATGCACAGATAAGCGCTGAAAATACCGCTTTAGGTGACTGGTTTTTTTTGTACCGACTGGGCCACCAAAATAATCTGCTGGCAACCCTAACCATAGGACTGGAAGTTTGTTGCAGGATCAGCACATTATTTATTTCCTTCACCCTCGATCCCCGATTAATGCCGCAATAGTTTAACTTAGATCTTAAAGTCTACGCCCCGTCAATAACATGCTGAGTTACTTCATGGGTCTGGGATTGCACCCTGCATTCAGACTACTCATTCCTCATTCTCGCCCTTCATTGTCACGCTCACCCTGCACTCACAGCGATCACAATGCACTCACACTGATCACCATGCACTTGCACCATTCACCCGCTCACCTTGCACTCACAGCGATCACAATGCACTCACACTGATCACCATGCACTTGCACCATTCACCCGCTCACCCTGCACTCACAGTGATCACTCTGCTCTCAAAATGCACTTATCCTGCTCACACTATACCTCAACCTGCAGTCACACGAGTACACTACTCATCCTGCACTCATGTGACACTTCACTCACCTGTCCCCCTCACTACTCAAGATGCAACTCACTCAAACAATCCCATCAGTAATCATACATTCATTCATCCCATTCTGAACTTGCATCCGCACCCAAAATGAGAGAGGACAGCAAGGGAGTGAGAGAATTTGATTGAAGAGGTCAGGGATGAGGAGAAATGTGAATTGCCGAAGAGACGTGTGGACACGCAAGAAGTGAGTGTGATCCAAAGGTGAGGGCTTCTGTTAGAACAAAGGGGAGATGTGAAAGAGGAATGGGGGGACTGGAGAGGTGTAAGATACAAATAGACAAAAATTTGAATGAAGAGACGAGGTGAATGAGAAGTGCTGAGGGGCACGGGAGGTGACAGGGCTAGAGAGGCCATGAGATAAATGTGAGAGACTGTTAGAGATGAGGGCAGTGAAAGGACAGAATGGCAAGAGGTGATTAAAGGTGAAGTGAGAGGTTGAATGGGGAGAGTTCAGAAGTTGTAAAAAGGGGTGAAAGAAAATGACCTGCAAAGTGAGAGAGGGATCCGGGGTTAGGAGAGGAGAGAGGGATGGAAGGGAGGGGGTGAGAGGAAAGCTGCATGGGTAAAAGGCTTAACGCTACACAAAATCGCCAGGGTTTTAAGGGACCCCTGCTTCTTCCGGTCAGGGCCAGGAGAGCTTCTAATGTGGCAGCACGTATTGCTGCAGAGTGGAAGGCCCTTCACAAAGGTTGACTTGAAATCTTTCTGATGATAATTGCTGTATTTTGGTTATAAATGGGTACTGATTGGGTGAAATCTTTCCTCAGCGTTACTGTGTGTAACAAATATCAAAATAATGAAGCAATGCTATCCCAAAATACGCGGCATCACATAACCTTATTTACATTTTCATCCCACGCAATTTAGTCAACAGGTTTAGACATTTTTGTCAAGAGGGGGTCCTTACGCCTCAAAATGTTGACAGGGGGGTCTCGGCATCCAAAAGTTTGAAGACCTCTGCTCTAAGGCATCGTCTATGGGAAGGTGAGCCTCGGGGGTGGGACGGGCTTATAAGTAATAAAGGATGAAACGTTGTAAAGAGGCTCAAAGCTCTCAAGACTGAATTTAAAAAGGGAGAAGAACAAGGAATTCTCAAGAGAGGTGGCAAAAAGGTTAAAGAAAAAAAAAGGTGTGTAAATATTAGCCGAGTGCAGTTGGGGGTGTTGTCAGGACTGCAAGGGCGCAAACAAACGTGGAGATTATTAGTTAAAACCTTTTTTTTTAATGTAAATAAAATGCAAGTGGAGGCCGGAGAGTGGGGCGAGGGGTCTGAGGTCATCTTCAGGGTCACCAATGGCAGAAGTGGTGGCGCTTAGGTGACTGCGGTGGTGGTAAACACAGCCAATCTCAGGGTGGGTGGGCAGGTGCAATTCATTGGTTTGTCTGAGCAGGTAGCAGGCTTGGTTGCAGGGCTGTGTGTCTGCAGTGTGGGTGATGCCTCCACAGTGCGCTTGAACAAGGCACAGGTTTCAAGTCATGTCCGAAGAGCAGGGGATTGAGTTGTACTCTTACTGAAAGGTCATTTCTATGCTAATTTTCTTTTCTTCTAAACAAAATACGCAGAATCTCATCCTAGCTTCATCAGCCGACCAATCATTTTTATTGCTTGTTGGCAAATCACTCTGTCCCTGTGGCTAAAATTTTAAACATGTGTAACACATATACAGATTGCACTTCAATGTCCTGATTAAATACTCCCGTTGCTGCTCACGACCTAGATTCTGTAAAATAATCTGACCTAGAACCCCAAACACAGTCTAGTTTTGTGTACACAACTTCTTGCCCTGGGAATAGAGATGGTGCAGTCCTTGATACCACCTTTCCCAGATGAAAGGATATTGGGGAGAAGAATGTTCTGTGAAGAAGAATATTGATCTTAAGTGTGCATGAGTCGGGTCTAGTTTACTTTCTGCGACCAAGAACAAGCAATTATTGATGGTGGATTCTTGCAGAATCCAACAGCTTGACAGCTGAGAACTTCTCCTGAGCTACAGCTCCATGTACCACATTATTGATAAATTAGGCAACAGGTGGTCCCTGGCCAAGCCTTCTCCATGATGGGTGGCCGCACACACCAATCTTAAATAAGATCTATTGATAAACAAGTCATTCTCAAGTTTTGTATTGTTTACCGATAGCATAAAAGCCAAACCTTTTTTTGCTCTCCTGTAAAAAGAGAATATTAATCTTGCTCATTAAGATAATGTAAAACCTATTTCTTTTTGAGAAGATTATATGGCTTGATAACCCTGGGTTTATTTAATATTGCACAACAGGGTTATAGTGTATCACAATCCACCCCACAGCCTTCTGTAAGCTTAAATCAAGTCAGCTTTTTATTAAAGCTGCTTCCTGAGGCTGTGGTGCAGTCGGTTCCTCATTTGCAACAAGGTCCTTTCCCTTTTCATATTCTTTGACAGCCCTATGAGAGAGGGTGAGTATTCAAGGACCTTTGGTGGCTGCTTAGAAGAATATATTAGCTGGGAACAATCTGAAGTATTTTGGCTCTGCCTCCTTTTTTGGGGGGGGGAGAGTATTTCTTATTTAAAGTGGGCAAGATGTGCTGAAACCATAAAACTGGATGTAGTATATTCCAGTACTGGGCTTAATACCAGTATGAAGCTGTCTCCATTTGACTTTTTCTTGAATCTGACCTGCGTGATCAGGTTTGTGTAGAAAGACCTCAGGGTTTCAGCCAGTGTATAGTTTGACAAAAGTAAGTGTAAGTATTTAGGTGGTTGCCCTCTCATGCTTTGAAAATGGTGCAGAAACTTCTGAACTTTATTTTCTGAGCCACTGGGAACCCAAAATGAGCTTTTGGAGCCGGGGTGTTATGCTCAAATTTCTTGAAGCTGCCTGGTTTCATAGCCTCTCCAATGTTGTAATCTCTTTCTTAATAGCATCTGTTGCATTAATACGATTTCATGTAGGCTTGGGTGAAAATACTATTACACAGGCTAAGTCTTACAAATTTAGCATATTTTACACTAAGGAAATTGTATGACATTTCTTGCCATTTTGCTGGTGTAAAAGTATGTGTTGTGTCTGCATGAGGAATGCTGGTTAGCGCAGTAAATATTGTGCAGTAACAGCTAAACCGTGATGAGAGACATTGAGTTCTTGAACCACTCTCCTGTTTGCATCCCTAGCGACGTTTTACAACCTTAAAGTACATTTCACTAAATATTAATTACTTTCACAAAAAGTGCCTGTATTTTGCTAAAGCGAAATAGCAATTTCACTCTTAATATCATCATGCCCCTATCCCACTGGATGTGAAGAGGTAGTTGGATCAGCGCGAGGATCCTTCCCCGTAGCTTGAGTACAAGTTAGTGTTTCTTACCACAGTTTAAAATTAGTAACTAGGGAGTTGTGTCAAACCACACCCCGAGATTTGCCACAACTTCTGATGGGCTGGAGACAGTTCCTGATTGTTCTGGCCTATCGAATGGTAGGTCGTTACTCGAGGATTCTCCCACACTGAGGGTTCCAGTCTTAGAACCATTTCGACAGACCTAAGGTTTATGTGTTTCAGGCCGCTGGAGAAATTTGTTGATGATCTTTGTGGCTGCCCAGACAGATGTGCGTTTGAAAGGCATCCTCATACATTTGGAACAGCTGGTTGCTTTGAGACATTACATAGGACAATGGTCTCATGAAAATGATGAACGGGAGAAACAGAGGTGCAACCAGTTTTAATTTACTACAAAAAACTGGCCACCACAGAATGACTAGCTGGTCCTAAAACCCCTGCATGTCATTCCAATCCTTCTAGCAGCACCAGTATAAGTAGGCCGCAGACAGCTAGAGTAGGGTAAAGATTCTAGTGCACCCCTCGCCCTGACAGGAGAGCAGATGTTTCCTTATGCTGGGTAATGCTTGTTTAAGGTCCTTGTTGGAGACGAGCATCAATGATCTTTGTTATATCTGGGCCAAGGGTATTGAAAGGCCATTTATTGTGATTGTTGAACAGAGTTGGACTACGATGTCTAAAGATTTTAGCTTTCTCCCGTTCCTGCTTTGCACATTTGCTCAAGGCTCAATTGTAAATGAAGGGGACGCCATTTGGCTCTTCGGGGTCCAAATTGTTTTCAAGATGACATTTGTGGCTCCTCTAAGATCCCATCTCGGATCCTTTGGATCTTGTTGTCAATGAAATTCGGCAAATGTTTACAATTTGGTTTTGTGATACCCTGGGGTATTTAAAACATGTGCCTGCAGGGCCTTTTGATTGAGCTGTAAAGTGAGCCTCTTTTGTCCTCTGGACTGCTCCCTGAATACATGCCTGACAAGTGTCTGGGCGAGGACCATCCCACCAACAACCTCTCTTACAGAGTGCTCCCACATACGGCATCTCACTTACTCAAGCCATGAAAAAGATTGCCAGTCTTCACCACTGAGTGAAATAAGTGCCAGCTTTTTGTATTTTCTCTAAAATGAAAAAAATGAAAGGCATCTCTAGGTGTCCAAAAAATACGAACATTTGTAGGAGTTTCTTTCAGTAAATGTATGCAGCTAGTAAATGGGTTGAGAGCACCAGAGGAAACAGAATACGTCCACATGCAAAGAAAATGAAATAAAGAAGAGTGTTCTGAATATACAAAAAAAATCCTCAATTCTATAGTGATAACCTGATGCCCCCTGTATCTCTCGGCTGCTTCAATGTCCACCTCCCTTACCCCAGGTGCCCCGCGCTAATTACACGCAGGCCCGGAGGCTGCTCAGAGGCATGTAGGGGTTGCACTCAGTGATGACATTAGCGCGCGCTGCCTCCGAGGATGGCAGAGGGGGCACTTGTAATCACGGCTGATAAATCTGGAGTGTGCCGCATTAAGTGCTTGTGTGGCACTTCCAATTACACCTGAAAAACAGCTGGCGACTCTCTTGTCCCCGCGAATCTCGCCGAGAGATCTCGCCTTGATAAAGTGCGCAGCCCGCGAGCAGCAGCTGCCGTGGGGGGGGAGGCCTTGATAAATCGAGGCCTGCCGTACACGCACGCACGCGCGCGCCCGCCGCGCGCTTCCATTAAAAAATGTATTTCAGCTCACGCAGGCCACCACGCTTGGCTAACTTTTAGTTTTGATGTTTTAGACATTTCAGGAATGGATGTCAAAAGATCTCTCACTAGCATCATTCTGCCCGCGCTGGAGAGAGATGTGGACTTAAATGAAACGGATCGGGGGCGAGAGGATGAGGGGGGAAAAGGTGGAGGTCAGTGATCGAGCTGATGGGTGAGAGGAGGAGAGGCGAAGAGACGAAAGAGGCGAGTGGAGAAAGCGGGCGGAGGGGAGGGAGATGCGAAGAGTCTGTCAGAAAGAGATAAACTAGAGCGGGGTGGAAAGGAGAGTGGGGCAAAGAAGGATGGGCTGAAGAGAGCATGGAGACAGGAGAGCCGAGGGCAGGAAACAGAGCATTTGAGAGAGGAGATGTAAGGAGTGAAGTCCTCTGATCTGTTCTGTTCCCCAAAACGATGTTCGATGCTCCTGACCTGGTTTTCGACCAAACGCGGCGCACTTCTCTCTAATGACTGTACGGAGTAACTAGTTCTAGGCTGCAGAAGAAACAGCAGGCCGAGGGCTCTGTCTGACGAAAATGCTGGTGATTCTGGAGACAGCGCTATGAAGGCGTCTCCAGTAAATGCACACCCTGGCCCGGGACCGGTCTGGCGGCGACCTGGTCCAGGGGGTAGAGTTGCCATATTAAATAATGTATCTATGTATATGGTATTTCTATAGCACGAACCTAGCCTAAAGGCATGGAGCATTGGCAGGGAGGCATGCCATGACCTGGACGAGCAGTACGTTATTATCCCACGGTGGGCGCACATGGTGCTAAATAACTTCTGCCCTATGGCAGGGTCCAGGGCCTTCCTAGTCCTGCCACTTTCGACTACTGCTGGCATCCCCCAGAACATCTCGCTCCCTTAAGGTCTGATCTTGCCCTTTGACTTGCAAAGCTCATATGTGTCATAGAGAGGGGGCAAAGTCAATGCCCCCGTTTCCCAGAGTTCCTTGCTTCCCACCATGAAGAGGGATCTGTTTGGGTTCACAGTTGGACTGCAACCTTACCCTTAAGGTCTCTTTGATTAAGCATCATGTTCCTGGGTGTCAGTGGGGGGCTCTATCCTTTTGGAACATCCTTAGGCCTCTGTCCTCCATCTATCCAGAGTAGGCAAAACCCTGGTCTCAGCTCCCAGGAAGCAGTGGAGACGCTATGCACCAAGAACACGTTGCCCACAAGCTTACAGAAAGAGCAGTGCAAAGGAAGGCTGTTCTGGCACCCGATGGACTCCATTTTGTTATCAGTGCTGTCTACAGGGCTGCCTGTTGTGGAGTGGCCAGTTTCGGATATGGTGCCAGCCCTAACAACCCACTAGGAATCCCACTTGCGTATGAGCTTGCATGGACGTCATTTAGGGGTCGCCAGAGGTGGCATTTAAGACCCTTGGCTTGCCTCCTGCAACCCCTGACACTGTCCTTGCGACCCTTGGCCTCAGAGGTTGTAAGGGCAGTGTCAGAAACAGAAGTTAAGCAATACTGTATTGATTCTTGTATGCTTTCCCTGCCCCTCAGCTACACTGTGTGCATGTGAAGGCATGAAAACTCTAAACAGCAGCAGATCTAAGCAAACATACTTGTAAAGCATTTATTATTTTAGAAGTGGAGCCGACACATGTCAAAGGCATCTATGTGTCCATTACTGCGCCTGAGAAAGTGAAGGGGGCAAGAATAACAGAACAGAGAAAGGGCAGAGTGTAAAGACTATGGGGCTTCTTACCAGTGTGGTGGTCCACGGGCCACCAGACACGCAGGACCATGGCGATGGCTGTATTCCGACCAACCTATTAGTATCATGGCAGTCAGGCTGCCCTGGGACCACTGCAGTCCCTGGCAGTGGCGCAGTGATCTTGAGGCCGCAATATGCTTGCCAAACATATTAGGAGTTTCCTCACCACCACACTTTTCATGGCGGTGGCACTGCCATGAAAAGTGTGGCGGTGAGGAAACAAAGGGGGCCCTACAGGGCACTCTGGTGTCTCATGCCATGTGGATGCACACAGTGGGGTAGAAATGTGGCCCCCTGTGTGCATGCACACTAGTACCTGCACTGCATGGGCTGCAGCAGTCAATGCCTAGCAGGTACTGCCTTTGACATTCCCATTAGTCCACTAAGCCGCCAGACCTGGCTAATAATATGAGAAATGTGATATAGATTGAGACAAATGAGAAAAAGATTGCAAATGGAGACAGCGAGAGGGGTACAGGCAGGTTTGAGAAAAGTTATGAAGAGACGCAGGGATGATAAACAACGGAGAGGCAGCTGAGGGAGGTGCGGCTTGTTAGAAAGGTAGAGCGCATAGGAACAGGTAGGAGCCAAGTAAGAAAGAGGGAACAGAAAGGGTGAGAAACATGTGAGAGAAGCAGGTGAGAAGCTAATGAGAGAGTGTTCAGAAAGAATGAGATGGAGAGGGTGGAGAGAGAAGAAAAGAGGTGATAGAGACAACGAAATGAGGCAGCTTAGAAAAGAGACAGGTGTGACAGAGATGCACAATAAAGATACATGTTAGAAAGACAGGTGAGAGAGGTGGGAAGGTGGACAGACGAGAAAGTGACAGCTACAAGAATGGAGACAGTTAAAAAAAAGTGGGGATAAAGTGACAAAGTAGAATGGGAGATAGAGAGGTTATACGGGTTAGAGAGTGAGACAAAGTGGTATTAAAGAGACAGACAGATTACAAAAAGATAGCTGAGGGAGAGGGGATGAGGGAGAAAGGTGAGGGTTATAAATGTAATATTGAGACAGAGACAGGTGGGAATGAGGCAGAAAGAGTAGCCAAGAGGGAGGAAGGTGACAGAGAGGTGTAAACGTGACAGGTGAGAAAGTCAAGTGAGAAAGGGGAAGACAGGTGAAATATGATAACATCAGTGAAAAAGACTCAGTTGAGACAGAGGAGGAGACAGGGTAAGAAATTGACAGCAACAGGTGAGAGAGACAGGTGAGTTAATAAAAAAATAGACAGTTGAGGAAAGAGACAGCAGAGGATAGGGTGATAGTTGTTCAATGGTCATATGACACCACTTCTTTTGATCGTCATGTGATGTTACTTCTGTTACTCCTAGTATTTTGGTGAATAAATGCCCATGTGTACCAGATATCAGTATCCATCTACGTGGCAGAGCAAAAATGCCTGCTTGCATCATTGACTTGCTGAGTCTACTATGAGGAGTCACTATAGTACTGATGTCCTTCTCCGTGCCTGACCAATCTTTACCCATAGTGTAGCTTCTAAAAGGACTTAAAGCCTTTACAATTACTGGGGCACGTCTGTAGTATACTACTTGTATTCCACAAATGTTGGAGGCTTTTTTTGTGACATGCCAGGCTGTATGGGGTGTTTTACTTCATGAAAAAATGGACGATTGTGTCTAAGCTGTCACGTGACACTAGCCTTGGTCAGAGTTGAGGTGTGCAGAGTTTGATTACACAGTTGTAGATGCCTCCATAAATCTTTGCCTCCTAAGCCATTTTTACAGACTGTAAAACCAGCAGCCAGCGGCAAAACATACCCGATATGATCTAACCCTGATTAGAACATTGAAATGTTGGGAGCTTCATTGAAAACAATGGAGTTCTCCGGGCGTCTAATGGCCGGTAGAAGCCTGAGGCTACAATATTCCAATGCCATCCTTCACAACTGTTGCTGTGAACAAAGGCCTCAGAGAGCCCGAGGAGATTAGCCTGAGGAGATTTCAATCCTCTTGGGTTCCGTGAGGGCTTTGTTTTATTGGTTAGAACATTCTGCCCACTAGTGGAGGAATGTTCTAATAGCCTGATAGGTGGCCTTTATCGGCATTAAAGTCCCGCTCCCTTGGTAAAGACCCTCTTCTTTGTCTCGGGCCCGGAACTTCAACATTCCAATGTTTGTGATACACAGCTGTTATTGTGAACAAAGGTCTCACTGGCATGCCTCCGGCACAAAATGCTCCTACACTGCACGACATTCTCTCGGCAGTCACAGCGGGCCGACTTTCGCAAAAGGAATGAACGAATGAAAGAAGTGGAAGAAGTCACCCAGGGCCTACCTACCACCACCAAGGTACTTGAGAAACAGGTCCAGTAACTGCAGGCTACCAGTTAGCCACTGCAGGATCATCTCGATGACTACAAAGGAAGGGCCAGAAGGAATAGCGTAAGAATTTTTGGGTATCCTGAGAAAGCGGAAGGTTATGCCGTGGATATGTTCGTGGAGGAATTAATCACACAGCGCCTGCAGCCCAGGACTCTTTCCAAATATTTCTCCATTTAACGAGTACACTGAGTACCGGGTGGCAAACCCAAACCTGGGCAGCCTCCCAGGCCTATACCTGCCTGTGTTTTTAATTTCCACAACAGGGATGTGATCCTACAAACCGCGCGTTGGGCTCCTCCTCTTAAAATTGACAACAGCACCATCACGTTTTTTCCAGATTTCACAATAAAGGTGCAAAGACAGCACAGGAGTTTCCTCGATGTCAAGAAGGACCTGAGGGAAAGAGCACTGCCATATTTGAATCTATTCCCCGCAAAACTCAGGGTGGAATCCAATGGCAAAACATGGTTCTTCACGGAGCCAGAGGACAGATGGCGGCAGGTGGGAGGCCCAAACAACTCAGACAGGCGTAGAAAACAGACAGGAAAAGATTGAAATGGTACTACGTCAGACCAAGAAGTGAGTGACACTACTGACGAAGAGCGAATGGAGAGCGGCCGGTCTGGCTCTGCGTGATTCAGCATGGGCAGAAACAAGTTTAGAGGCACATGTGGAGGACCCAATAGCTACACGTATGAACTTCGAAGCTCATTATATATCTATGCTACATAAGGGCCCTGGTGGACCTACATGACCGCCTATTGGAGAGAAGACGACAGGGCAATGCCCTGGAGCAGAACTGACTGAGTATATATGTTGTGAATCTATAACCACAGACTGTTTGCTATATGTGTATCTGGGGTCAAAGGCGTTGGGGATCCAGATCCAATGGTCCACATCTCCCCTGAAATTGGGAAGGGAGGGCGACGGGCGCTCTGCAAAGTTGAGGTGGCGGGTAGTTCAAAGTCTGTCTTGCAGGGAGGCAGGGTTGAGGGGAATTTACAAGTTGAGGGGGGTTATTTCTGTTTAATTGCATCACAAAGGTTGTTAACTGGCTACAGCCCACATACATCACTGGTTCCCGTTCATTCCGTCAGGCATATAAAATACTGCGACGTGCAAACTACACATCCACCAACAGGACAGCTCCGCCCCAAAAAAAACATTGTGGATAATGGGCCCTTTGCGGCCCGTATGCAAACGCAGTGAAATTCGCCCCAGGGGATATAAGAGTTGAGGTAGCATTAAACCTACTCTCTTGGAATGTCAACGGGTTGGGTGATAAACTCAAGAGGGGGGTGGTGCTCCAAAACATTGAACGGCAGGCATCAGACATAATTTTGTTGCAAGAAACTCACCACTTTGGGAATCCTTGTAAGGTGCTGGATAGATGGGGATATAAGCTCATAGTCCAGTCGGGCGTTACTACTGGGTCCAGATGGGTGGGGATATTAATGCAGAAAAATCCTCAGCTTATGGTGGCTCACAAACACATAGACAAATTTGGGCGCTTCACAGCGATGTCGGGGACCTGGGAGGGTAGGTGTGTGAATATCCTCTCGGTATACATACCTCTGGCCTTACATAATGTTGCTTTACCTAACCTGAGTAAGATGATTCTTGACTTACCAGAAGGCGAAATAGTGATAGGAGGAGACCTCAATATGACTCTGTGCGACCAGATGGACAGATACCTGCACAGGGATACTCTACAATCAAAAAACACAATGGCTGAATTTTTAGCGGCAGTGGGCTTTACTGATGTATGGCGGGGGACTCACCCACATGCACAACAATATACTTACTATTCAGCTGCCCATAAAAGCAACTTGTGAATTAACTACATTCTTACACTGGCAGATACAGCACACTATTTTACCGAGGTCGAGCACTTAGCGAGGTGCATTTCAGATCATGCCCCCATAATGACTCGATACGCGGTGAGTACTGCCCCACCCATAGAACAATCACGAATAGCCCATGGGGCCTTAAAATCCCACATATCAAGGCCACCCTGGTCAAAGATATCGACTGTTACTTCATGGAGAAGGTGAGGTCGGTCCAGTCATCACAGGTTATATGGGAGGCCTATAAAGCTGTGATAAAGGGCCAGGCCCTCTCCCTCGCAGAGGGCAACAGGAAAGAGAAAGATAGACAACTAGTGGAATTAGAACAGGATATTCTGACAAGGGAACAGGCCTTGGAGGGCACTCATGATGAGGCATCACATCTTAGAACTCAAAAAGGAAAGAATACAGGGCACTAGCAATTGAAACAGCCAGAGGAAAACACAGCACAAAAATATATATCATATACGAGCAGGGCAACAGAGCTAGTAAATTGTTAGCATGGCTGGATCGACGGGAAAGAGCGGAGCGATGGATTAGAGTAATACGTGGGCAGAAAGGGACTTGGCTGCGAGATTATCAACATATAACGGACGGGTTTGCCGAATACTACACGCAACTCTACTCCCCTGTAGCAACGGCCATTATGGAGGAGGGACGGGAGCTCATAGCTGACATACAGATCCCGACACTGACCCCAGAGGACCAGCAATTGCTGGAAGCGGACCTCAACGCAGAGGAAATCACAGCGGCCATACAGTCAAGGAAAGCAGTGGGGCCAAATGGTCTCCCAATTGAGCTCCTCAAAATAACAGCATCCAAGGTGGCACCCCTCGTCCTCGATATGTATCTCGAGAGTAAAAAAGCTGGAGTATTACTCAGAGACCAGTGAGTGGCTTCCGTTGTTATTATCCGTAAGGCAGGAAAACCGGAGGAGGAATTTACCTCGTACCACCCAGTATCCTTACTAAACGTCAAAGCCAAAATTCTGGCTGAAGTATTGGCCATGAGACTGCTCCCCATAGTCACAAAGCTGGTCCACCCGGACCACTCTGGGTTCATGCCAGGCCGCAACACCACACTTAATTTACGCTGGCTAAATTGAGTGCTTGCTAGGAAAACACCATTAGAGAAAACATGGCCATAGTCTCATTAGACGGCCGTATGGCTTTCGACACTGTCGAGTGGCCATATATGTTTGTGGTCCATGAGCGTATGGGCCTAGGGAGCGCATATATCGAGTGGATTTGGCTTCTATATGCTGAACCACTCGCACAGGTGGTGCCCTCTATCTCCACTCATATTCACTCTTGTCCTCGAGCCTCTAGCCTGCTGGATACGTGGAGACCCACTGATATGGGGACTGAAGTGGGCAAATGAGTGGGAGGACAGAATTTCGCTTTACGCGGACGACATCCTATTATACGTCACCTCCCCTCGTGCCTCAATTAGCAGGATACTCCAGATCTGTTCTAATCACGGCAGATATTCAGGGTGTACTATCAACTGGTCTAAGTCAGTAGTATACTTGCTTCATGGTTCAGCGCCAGCCTTACCGGCTGATTGCAAAGCCATCATCGTTACGGAAGGTTTTCGCTATCTAGGTATATTCGCAACGGCTGATCCATCGCTCTTCTATGAACGAAACCTTCTGGGCTCTTTGACTCGGCTGCAATGCAATGTCTGCCATTGGCGGGTGCTGCCGCTATCATTGCTGGGACGCGCAGCACTATATAAAATTATGGCTCTTCCCGAGCTCTTGTACGTGCTGCAGAACACCCCATATCGCGTTCCCAAAACGTATTTTAAAGCAATTGAAGGGGAAGTTAGAAACTTACTTTGGGGTGGGAAGCCACATCGCATCGTGGGCCCCAAGCTGGTCGGGGATGGTATGACGGGGGAATTGCTCTTCCAGATATCCGAAACTACTACCGGGCAGCGCACCTTTCAATCATAAATAAATGGGTACATGGAGCACAGCAAGACCCAGTGAGTCGGATGGATAAGTGGCTGATGAGCAAGGGGGGGATATAGAGATGCATTGTACACAAAACAATGGGGACAGCAGCTAACTGGCCCTACTGCCCTCAGGATCGCAATATGGCACACTACCACTACAAAACTAGGCTGGCGCAATAAATTGACACAAAGGACGTCTCTATGGCATGCAGAAATATTGGGTAATTTAAGTAGATGTAGAGGATTCGACAAATGGGATACCAAAGGTATATCGCAAGTTGGTAACCTGGTAAAGAAAGGGAACATACTTACGCTTGTGGAACTGCTAAAATAATATGAATTGTCCACAGGCAAAACTTTCAGATACTTACAAATACGACATGCCTTGCAGGATGGAGGCAACCAGAGAGGTGGACGAGATTCCAGAGGCCACTCCACTTGAAGATAGACTGCTCGAAGACCCTATGGATAGTAAAGCAATTTCAGTCACTTATAGGAAAATAATTCATAATTCACCAGACCCGTTGAAGCATTTGTACAAACGCTGGCAGATGGATCTGGTGGAACTAGAGGAAGAGGATTGGCATGATGCGCTATCCTCCCCGCCATACCATCACGACTGCGTCTGGTCCAGCTGAAAGTTTTACATCATACATACATCACATGCACAACACTGGTCAAGATGGGTCGAAGTAGTAATGCAGAATGTAGATGGAGATGCGGGGGACGGGCACGTTTTACCATACACTCTGGGAATGTCCAATTATCCAGGCATACTGGGAGGCGGTTAACAAGGTGGGTGGCGAGGTGTGTGGGATGGCCCAGACTCTGTTCCCCAGGGTATTTCTGCTCAATAGTTGGGACGCCACAAATTTGAATCGCATGGACCAACTTTGGGCTGCCACTGGCTTTATATTAGCGAAGCGTAATATCGCCCGCAAATGGGATGTTGCTGAGTCACCGACAATAAAAGAATGGGAGCGAGATGTTGATTGGTGCATGTTAGCAGAACTGGGGGTCTACACAAACAAAGGATGCCTCAAAAAATGGGACATGGTATGGGGGAAATGGAATACGTATAGAGGCAACATCTACACCTCCCCTCAGTACAAGGGAACGGGACAGTAGGGTTAACGCTCGATACAAGTCCTGTCGAGGGAGGGGGTGGGGGGAGTGACACCTGGGATGTCCAGTGAATGTAAGATAATTACCTGTTACGATTCAATGTGTATAGACGTTTGAACTGTGATATGCTGTGCCAATAACTTGCAAAATAAAAAGAGTTTACAAAAAAAAAAGTTACAAAATATGCTGAAACAAATTGAACACGAAAACATACAGAGCTTTGTAGTACACCATAGGATTGCACTTGGCAACTTTCTTTTGTCCCTTATTTCTCTAAAAAACATAGACCTATACAAACATATCCATGAGCTGCACTTTATCAACTCTTTCTCTCATGTACCAGATTAAATAATTTTCCCTTATGACATAAAAATGGGAAAATTCTTGTTTTTTAGCAACATAACTTTTAATTAGACAGAATTCGCTAGACTTGACCAACCTTACACTATACAAATCAATGACATTTAGAAACTTAACTGCAATTTACAAAAAGGATTCTTAAAATCTCTAAAACATTTTCCAAGAGCAAAGGCAATATCAACAAAAGGCATATACAACTAATTAATTAATTCAATAACATCATCCTACATTGCACCAGCTATAAAAGCTAATAGACAACCACACAAAATGTTCAATAATCGTTGTAAAATAATCATGACAACTACAATTCCTGTTTTCCCTTCAGCCTCTGCCCAAAACCCTTGCACCTGCCGCAGCGATTAACTCCAACCCGCACTCTTACACCAGTAATGTCATTAAATATTCGACAGGCCCTCCCCCAACAAATATCTAGCGACTACAATTAATTCCTTTTCAACTAAGTACTGAGCATCCTGGGAGTTTCTCAGTGAACCTGCAATGGAACAGAGTCAAGTAACTACCTGGTCTAGTACTTCTAATGGTTTAAACAGGATGCCAAAGGTAACTCTCGACTCGCAAATTTCTTAGTAACCTTAGATTACGCCCAAGTTAAGGGTTGCCAAATAGGAACTAGAAACTTTCCTGGTTACCACTTTTTAAAGAAGCTACAAAGCTAATTAGCGTATTAAAAATTTCTAAAAAGCCAAAACATGCCAACATTTAGTCTTGGTTCCATTTTTAGTGCTTGTTGAATATCCTTCTCATGGAGTCTAAATACGCACTTCAGAACCAGTTTTCCAAGCTTGAACCAATCCCTTTTTTATCCAGAACTACAAACTCCGAGCCATATGGGGCCGAAGCGACAATCTTGTCTTTAGATGCACAACTATGAGTGTTAAAGCAAATCTCGATAGAATGTATCAAATAGAAGTTGCCGACACAGTAGAAAAGATTTTAGCTTGAAGAAGACTGATATGATAGATCCAGATGAGCTTAGAGTTAAACTAAAATCTCAAGCACTTATATTTTTTCACAAGTTCTTGCTTGTGCTTTAATAAAGTCTCCATGACCTTTAAGGGTCTCTTAACTCCAATATTTTGAATTTTAGACGTATTCCTATTTATTGCCAGCTTGAGATTTGTTTTTTAAGTCTCACTGATGTTTTCTTCCTCAGCATATTTAAAGCACAGTGCGCTGGTTGTCTTGAGCTTTCTCTGGCCATCTTTAGATGATGTCCATTTCAAAGCAGTTCTTTTTCAATTTAACTAATGTCTAAGGGCCCAAAATTAAAGTTGACCCTCTTGGATGCACCTTTCTATCATGAAATCTTTGCTACTTTTAATACAAATGATTTGACATCCTCTGTTTTCCACTGCTGCTCTATGTTGCCCTTTCTTCCATCTCCTGATGCGTTACAAGCTTCGATGCCTTGACTGCTCCAGTTTCTTCGAGGTCCCTCCTGACTGGCCTTGCAGTGTCATCGAACTCCAGATGTCCAAGATTCCTGCTGCATAATAGAGGCTATGTGCTCAGTTAGATCTGCGCCCTCTTTCCTTGCTGTATCATGTTAAGCAGGACCTTGGGTTGGACTGCAAAGGTGCTACCCTAGTGGATCAGCACTTGGACTCCTCCATTCAATGCTTTTTTTATCCCAAGGTGACATCTCTGAAATGAGAGTTTAGACTTGCAAGACAGGCTAGATTTGAAAGCAAAGTTTCAGCGAAGAAAGGAGAGATAAGACCGAATGAAAAAAAATAGATGAAAAAAACCCACTGAATAATAATTTTCGCCTACACAGTCACCTTATTACTGTTCCCAGTTAAATGTCAGTAAACACAGGTCAACCATCGGATTTCATGTTTTGTGGAGGACAACCTTCTTGCTCCAGTTGAACCTGTTTTTTGGCTCTTACATGGGGCTAGGACGACTCTTCTGACAGTCACTGATAAATTACAACATACCCTACATGGTGGTGGCAAAGCATCTCTGAACCTTTTTGATTTATGTGCTACCTTTGAAACAGTATCTCACAACATCTTTTATTGAAGTCTTTTTTAACTGAGCAATCAGGGCCCTCTCCTCGCTTGGCTGCAATGTTTTCTTACAGATATATTACAGATAGGTTGCAAGCTGATCACTAAGCAGATCCTTGATCCGGTCCCGTCTCGCCGCCAGCAGGTCTTTTCTGCCTGCCTGCATCAGCATTATTTGTTCACCGCTGTTTTTCCTTATTTGTTATTTGCCACTACTGTTTTATTTTTTCGTGTTGTATGTGCCAGTCAGGATCCTCGCCAATTGCTACCTTTTCTTGCCACGTGGCTGCTCTCCCGTCTAGCCACTCAGCGCCCCTCTCCCTTTCCCAGGACCAACTTACGAAGGTCACAGCACAGCCGCTCTGCCGGCACGTGCCCAATGTCAGGAACTCTGGCCTTTCCGGCTACGCACAGATACTCCTCCGCAGAACTTCGAGCCCTGGATCCCGGCCGTCGCAACAACAACTGCTGCTTTGCATTCCCCTTATCTACGGTAGGACCTTTCATCTGCCGCCAATCTTTTTGCCTGCAACTCAGGATCTTCTGCCCACACGGAAACCCTCTCAGCACCTGCCTCTCTGACCAAACTACCCCAGAACTAGTCTACTGCCTCCTAATCAATGCCCGATCCCTCTGCAAACACGCCATCAAAATCTTGGACACCATCACCACCCTCAACCCAATATTATCTTCATCACAGACCTGGCTTAACCCCTCCTCCACCCACAATATTGCCACCGCAACTGGACCCGAGTGATACAGATCCAATGGACAAACGCATTCAACATCACTCATCCCAACTCCGCAACCAACTTTAACCAGGCCATCAAGCATTTCTCCACCTAGATCATCAACTGCGCCCACAAAGTAACTGCCATCAAACCTGCCACAACCAGGAGATCCACCAAACAAGACAGCTGGTATACACTTGAACTCAGGACCTTGAAACCCACCTGCAAACGTCTAGAAAGAAGATGGTGCACCCACAAGGAACCCCCAGACCGAGCCCTCTTCAAGTCATCCCTCAACAAATGCCAACAAAGCCTCAAAGACAGGAAAATATGCACCCTGGCAGATTGCATCGAAGCCAGCTCCAACCACAGCAAAGAACTCTTCAGCATCATCAGAGAGTTCTCCTGCCATTCAGCCACTGAGAACACAATCTATCCTTCCCTGGTACTCTACAACACCCTGGCGGACTACTTATACAACAAAATATAAACCACAGAAACTTTGAACAACAACCCACCAAAATCTACTGCCTCCTCACGCCAACCAACTTTTCCCTCAACCACCCACTCACCTCAGGGGAATAGCTCACAACAAAAAACACCACAGCCATCATGAGTGGCATCCACTTGGGAGCATCCAAGGACCCCTGTCCCCACCACTTCTTCAACCTCAGGAGCAAGGGAATCAGCAGCCAACTCACCGCCCTTCTCAACGCATCCATCACAACGGCCACCTTCCCTGATAAGTAGAAACACGCAGAGGTGAGATCCCACCTCAAGAAATCCTCTGACGACCCCAGTAAACTCAAAAACTACTGCCCTCTCTCTCCACTCCCCTTTCCTACCACAGTCCTTGAGAAAGCCATCAATCCATTGAACAATTGAAGAGCAATAACCTGGTGGACACCTCCCAATCTGGCTTCCAAGCCCAGCACAGCCTGGAGACTGCCCTGATCACTGCCACCGACAACATCATAACCATCCTCGAGGGGGGATAAACAGCAGCCCTGATCCTCCTTGACCTCTCAGCTGTGCTCGATACTGTAACCCACCACTCCCTCATCAAGAAACTCTGCCACATCGGGATCCAGGGTGACACCCTCAAATGGATCGCACCTGTCCTCACAGGACAAACCCAGAGAATCCACCTACCACCCTTCATGTCGGAACCCAAGAGCATCATCTGCGGTGTCTGTCAAGTATCATTCCTCAGACCCACCCTATTCAACGCGTACATGACACCCGTGGCCGACATCATCAGAACCCATGGCATCGACATCATATTCTACACAGGACACACAGCACATTCTCTCGCTGTCAGAAGACCCCTCCAACACTAGCACAAACTTCTAAAATTGCATGATGGGAGTCGTCAACAGGATGAACACCATCTGCTTGAAGCTTATAACAGACAAGACAGAGGTGCTGATTTTTGGGAACAATATCTCCCCATGGAAAGACGCTCAGTGGCCCTCCGAACATGGACCCACACCCACGCCTACAGACCACACTCGCACTCTTGGCATCATCCTAGACAGCAAACTTTACATGAAACGCCAGACCAATGCGGTCTCCTTTGCCTGTTTCCACAACCTTCTTATGCTCTGAAGGATTTTAAAGTGACTCCCCGTCTACACCAGGAAAAGCGTCAACCAGGCCCTGGTCACCAGTTGGCTGGACTATGGCAACACACTCTATGTCAGAATCACCACTCAGCTCCTGAAGAGACTCCAGACATTACAGTACTCAGCTGCCTGAATCATCCTCGATCTCCCCAGACAGACCCACGTCACCCCCATCCCCATGAACCTCCACTGGCTCCACATCTATAAGATATGTCAATTCAAATCATAATACACACCTACAAGTCCCTCCATGACCAAGGACCAACATACATTACCACCAACTGAACTCCCACCAACCCACCAGACACCTGTGCTCCACCTCCCTTGTGCACACTCCCCACATCTGTAAAAGGTACAGTGGAGGGCGCTCCTTCTCCTTCGGAATTCAGAAAGGGTTTCAAGATATGGCTTTTCGACTGATCGTAGCAAGAACATAGCGCAATAGCATCTCTTTAAATTCCTTTATAAGATAATTTAGTTTCTATCGGATGGCTTCTACAGATGACACACAGAGGGGCATATTTACAAGAAAATGGCGGAGCTTGGTGTTACGCCTAAATTAGTAACGTCACGCTCCGACCGTTTCAAAATGTAAGGATGCACCGTATTCACAAGAATACGATGCACTCTGCGTTACCCCTCGCACTGGCGCCAAAAAAGCTGCTTAGCGCAGGCACCCTAGCACCATTTTGCTAGGGTGTCTGTGCTGCAGGGGCAACTTTTTATGTGCAGGAAGCGACACCTTTCTGCACATAAATAATCTTTATAGGCGATGTGCTCTTGCTACGTGTGCTGCAGAGTGCAGCACATGTGGAAAGAGCAAAATACGAAGAGAAATAAAACATTTTTCCTCGTATCACCTGCTTAAAACAATGTATTTCCTGGCGGTATTTTTGGCGCTGCCCCATACGTTGCAAATATGGGTGTTGTGGCGGAATGCCACTTCCAAGCTAAGTGCTGCGTGAATAGCGGCATTGTTTACAAGGCAGCGTTAAGCCACGTTAAGTGGCTTAACACTGCCTTCTACATAAGGCAAAGGAGTTAACGCCACCAGAAAGTTGGAAAAAGTGACGTTCTTGTAGTGTTAACTCCTTGTAAATATGCCCCAAAGTGTGGTGTTACTTAGTGACAATATCGAACTAGCCTGATTCAATGTTTTGAATATATATGTCAGCTGTGGCATCACGTATGAGTAACAACGCTATTAAGCTGACCAGTAATAAGACTGTGGTCCTGAATTTTGGGAAAGCCTTAACTTCCTGGACCTCAGCATGGAGGCCTTGAGAACTAGGAGATCTTTGTGAACCAAGTTCCTCTGCTAAGAATGTATGCTCTGTTTTTGACACTGCTGTATCTTTCAAGGGACAGGTGAGCAAGGTAACAGTACTTGCTTCTTCACCTTGTTGCTCCTGCACAAATTAGTGCATTTATTACTAGAGACTGAGTCGCAGGTGCTCTCGTAGCTTAAACTTTCTATCTTTGATGATTGCAATTCCCTATATTTGGGCCCCCAGCAAATCTCTTTCTACACCTTCAGCTTGTTTGGAACTCAGCAGTCATCCGTCCTGATCCCTCATCTATTTCTCACCATCTGAACTACCTTAACCGGTTTCTAGCATCCAATCGAGTGACCTTGTAAACATTATGGGTCTCATCGATCATTTTCCAGATCAGCCTGAACTGTATTTACAACAGTGTCCTCTCCCTTATACAACTGCCAGAGCACTTCTATATAAGTCATTTAATCTTCTGCAACCTATCAAAATCTTTTGAGTGAAGAGTGGTCGCCATTCATTTTCCCACCTTGCTGTCTGATCAATCCTTCCTTGATCATTTCTGCTCCCTCAGATTTCCCCTAGTGCCAGTATATCCGTGGGTTGCAGTGCACTCTACAGATATTCTAAGATAACCTAACGTAACAAAACATACACTTTGATAAGAGGCTCAAAGGAGATACCAGATTGGCAGCCAAATCTAAACATTACAAGAGCTATCACACTATTTGCAGGCACATGGAAATATTGTATTGAACATTATTTGCAGGCACATGGAAATATTTTATTGAACACCCAAGAAACAACATAAAGTCTGCGAAAGCCAGCATTAGAAGAGAAGAGACTGCAAAAATTAAATGTCTATAAACACACTAATGAAAACGTAGAAAGTGGAAGCCCTTTCTGTGAAAATATAACATGTATGAAAGCATTTTTGATAATATGAAGCAGATGGTAATTATATAATCCCTGGAGGAAAGAATAGAAACATCAAGACAAAAAGAAAGGAGTAAAATAAAATACACAAATGGTTACAAATAGAACTTTTCCTTAATATAGCGTCAGTCGCACATGACAAGAACAAAAATTCAGAACTGGCTTGGAAAATCAGGCACAAAATAAAAAGGGAAAAGGTTTAAACTCATAGCACAGAAACAGCAGTAGCAAAAACAGAGTTAGGAGGCTGAGTAAACCCAGCAAATGTGGAGGACAATGACGTAGGACATAAAGAGACAAGCATTTGCAATGCAATAGGTCTCGCAGTTACACGAGTTAAAGCTATTGGCATTGTAAATGACAATGCCAATAGGCATTGTTATTTGCAATGTCAATAGCTCAAACTCGCGTAAATGCGAGACCTAATGCATTGCAAATGCTTGTTTTTACATTGGCGTTGAGTCCCTTGGTGTCTGTATTAGAGAGGATCCATTGTGTGATGGGCCAAGATGTGGGAGGACAGAATTTCTCTGTTTGCAAATAACGTTCTGCTATATGCGTCGCAACCCGAGCTGACTATATCCAGAAAACTGAATGTGTTTCTGGGTATATAATAAACTTTGAAAAATCCCACATATACCTTTTTACGCGAGGATTATCGAGATTGCCAAGGGACTGCCAAATTCGTATTGCACTTGAGGGCTTTAAATACCTGGGCACTTATGTAACAAGAAATATAAATGTGTTCTTTGACCAAAACCCTTACACATCACTTGTCTATATCAAGAGGGATGCCTGGCACTGGTGAACTCTACGGCTGTCGCTTCTGAGCAAAGCAGCCATGTTTAGGCTGGTGTCCATGCCCAGGTTTCTATGCGCTCCAGAACACCCCTTGCTGCATCCCAAAGGAATTCGTAATGAGGATGGAAGCTGAGAGCAGGCTGTTATTATGGGAAGCTGGCCCCCCTATAGATACAAACAAATGGACTAGGTGAGCGTATGATGGTGGGCGGTCTATTTGGCATCAAGAAATATTATTGAGCCAGACAGCTGGCAACGATGAACGACTGGGTATCCGCAGCTCAAGAAGCAACCACGGTTAGGATAGAAGGGTATGCAATGGGCAAAAGCGGCTATGCAGCAGCATTATACAGATACAGACTCAAAGGAATACACCTATCCACACACAGAAGTGATATCAGTTTGGAAAGAAGTGACATTCCACTTGGGATGTGAGGGGATAGTGAGGCTTTGGCAGAAGTGGGCAAGTTAGAACGCTTCACCAAGTGGGGCCCAACTGGCAATACAAAAATGGGAGCTTTATGGGGAAAAGGGGAATCGTGCCTCTAGAAACTCTCTGAAAGGAGTGTCAGTTGGCCGAGACAGAAGCTTAGAAGTATTCGTGGCCCGTCTTTGTTTTTCCGTGCACGTTGCACAGCGCAACTACTATATATCTGTGTGGCTCTTGGTGTCTGTTTGCCTGCTCGCGCGCGCGTGCGTGCGTGTGTGTGTGTGTGCGCGCATCTCCCTCTGTGCCTGTGTCTTTGTGAGTTGTGTGTGCCCGTGCACCTATCTGTACCCGTCTGTCTATGTATACTCTGAAACTCACCTCATTATTGCGAGAAAATATTACCGAAGATGGGCCCAACTTGCCACTTTTTCAGTGTAACATCGATCGCTAAGAAAAAAAAAAGGTACTCAACCATTTCATATATTTTTTAGATAAGCTGGCGTAACGAAACTGTAATAATTTTGGAAAACCTTTCAATCACAACCAAAACCACTCACCTCACTGACGGTGTCTGTGCGCGTGTTCATTAAACAGTTAATTGTTTCCCTAGAAAGTTATGTGGAATTCGCGCTAACACTGGAATGTGGTTCCATATGTTCATCTCGTTCGCGTTGCAGTGGCTTTGCTAGTATATTCGATTGTTGATTTTCAGGACATTTTCAGTGTTTTTAATAATCCCAATGTTTTACAGTCTCGTGAACGCCAACGCATTCACATGACTGAACGTTTAAATATAAAATAGAGTGGAAGGCCGTGCACGGTACTTATATGTGTGTGTTTACATGTGTGGAGCGCGCACCTAGCTTGTGGTCGTCTGTGCGTGTTTATGCAACTGCACAAAGCGCCTCCGGGTCTACTGCGCCATTGTGTAGGATAGTACCAGCCCTGCAGTGTCATACCACACCTTACATTACACTCTTACACTAACACCGTAAGAGAGACTAATATCTCTAGAAATGTCAGCTGAGATCAGCTGATATTTCCATGAGCTGTGTTGCGATCTCTGTGGTATACGAGTGTGTGCTACGTGAGCACACAGTGTCCGGTGTGGTCTGCAGTACAAGAAAGGGGGTTGATTGCTTCGGGTCCGCTCACTCACGAACATAGACATAATGTCATTTCACAAGTGTGAATACATGCATGAAATAACAGCAGAGCGACGGAGACGAGTAATCACACTCTGTCTCGCAAGTCATTAACCTGGCCCTCCGTTCTTGTCTTCCAGATTCATAATTGTCGACCTAATTGTGTACAGGGTTGACCGGCTCTTACGAGGCACTCCAATAAAAGTATGGCCTCTCAGATCCTAAAGTCTTAACATCTAACAGTGCATTAAAAAGAACACGCGGTGGGGGTGAACTTAAATGCAATGAAAAGGAAAGTAGCGTGATCAGTGTATGGAGTGGAAGAGAAGAGAAAGGAGAGGAAATAAACAGGAAGAATAGAACAATACAATATGAAGAGACAAGCCTGAGATATGAGATGGTAAAAAGGGGAGAAGGAACAAGCAGGAAGTGGGATAAGGGAGGGGGTGGCAAATGGTGTGCACTTTCGCGGCCGCTTTGATGTTCTCAGTGGCCGCGCGGCTCACTGAGAACATCAAAGCGGCCGTGAAATGATCACGCAGGCTGCCAAATGGTGCGCGCGCCCGGCGCACATGCACTGTAGTTGGCGACCTGAAAGCACTGGTTTGCACTTCCAAATCCCCCTTTTACAAAAGCTCTCGCGAGAGCAGCGCTAGAGCGCTGGCTCAGGCGAGACCTAAAAAAAGAGAAAAAAGATTAAAGATTGTGCAGGAAAAGCAGCTGCCCAACTAAGCAAATGTGGCAAGCGGGCATGAACATTTGTATGGAAGGAGAGCAAGTGGTGTATAAGGGGAGAGGGTGCCCAAGGAAATTCAAAAGGGTTTGGAGTAGATGGACAATATATTATGGTCTGGCGTGGGAAACAATGACATCATCATATTTTTCTGGATTTTATATAGCGCAAACTTGACCTGAAGGTATCAGAGCGCTTTACATGAGCGCCAGTTGCGTAACACAAGGACAAATTCATTTTTGTTAGGCATGGGGAGATTAAGTGATTCGCCCAGAATCACAGGATGTTGAGCGTCGCTGCCGAGAATCGAAACCGGTTCCCCAGATTTGACAGTGACCACCCTAGCTGTTAGGCTACATCCTCTCCCCAATCTTTGGGCTGTGGTTTGTTGGTGGAGGACTAGAATGTTTTTTTTAAAAATGAAAATGTGTTGACCTGATGTAAAATAGGCAACATATATTCTAAGTTGAAAATGATGTTTAAAAAATATTGCACAGGAAGGGAAAACAGAATGCAAAAATACAGACGAGGACTGGAAGATTGCAAGGAAAAGAGTAAGAGGTACTGTGGAGGAATAGAGAGACCCTCACAACATTGTCAATTGATGAAATCAGATAAAGAAAAACACAAGGACAAAGTTTCAGAAGAAAAAGAGTAGCCCTGTGGATTTGTTTGAAAAGGAGAGTGGAAGTTGATTACATTTTTAACATGTAAGAAGGCTATTTAAAATGCCCTTGTGCTTCTGTTAATTGAATTGTTAAAAAATATGAGAGCCCATGTTCAAGTATATCAAGAGTGAAAGAAAGCAATGCAAATAGTTGTCTTCAAGATTGAAAGTAAAAACAAATCCATTGGTATGGGATACATTGTGCCTGGAAATTATCCCAGTGCTGTAGGGCTTTAAGGAAAGAATCTTTGCATTGATGAAGATTGATGAAGTGGGTAAACATTGTGAAGCTTTGCCAAGCAAATATTCTGCTTATCCTCTCTCTCACGAAGAACCCCAAAAACACCAGACTCAGCTTTCATGAAGGAATGGAAGACGTCGCAGCCTGGATGAACGACAGCTGCCTAAAACTGAACTCGGAGAAGACCGAGGTCCTCGTCCTTGGTCCCTCCCCATGGCGTGGGACAGCTCCTGGTGGCCCCCTGCCCTCGGAAACCCACAAACCCGACGAACCATGCCCGAAACCTCGGCACCATCCTAGACTCCTCCCTCACCATGACCCGCCAGATCAACGCCGTTGCCTCGACTTGCTTCAACTCCCTCCGCATCCTCCGCAAAACCTTCAAGTGGATCTCCCCCTGAATGCAGAAAAACCGTCACCCGCCCACTTGTAACCAGCAGACTGGACTTCGGTAACACCCTCTACGCTGGAATCAACAAAACCCTGCTACACAAGCTCCAAACCATCCAGAACACCACAGCCAGGCTTGTCCTCAGAATCCCACGACGTGAGCACATGACCCCGCACCTATGAGACCTCCACTGGCTCCCCATTGAGAAGAGATTAACCTTCAAGCTACTCACCCACGCCTACAAATCCCTCCACAACATCGGACCCAAATACCTTAATGAAAGAGTTTCCTTCCACGTACCGAATAGAACTTCCACTACTCCGACCTCGCCCTGGCAGAGACCCCACACATGCGCAAAACCAGAGCAGGCGGAGGAGCCTTCTCCTACCTCGCTTATAGAGAAGAACAATGGTGCTGTAGAGGCCGCATGGGTCCTCGGGTAGCGTAGGCTACTATTACTTAAAATCGCATTGGTCAAAGTAGACAAGAAATAGGTCCGGAGGGGACTTGCTAACCAATATATGGAGGGACACAAGGTTGAAATGATATCACATTTATTCACAGCATAAAAGGAGTATCACTTTTTGGTATGAAGGTGGTAGTTCTGGTGCTCACACAATTATAGTGAAGGTGTGTGAAGTGAGGGGTTGGTGACATTTAAAAATACATCACGTTGACAACAATATACAAAACTCCAATTGAATTAGTGCAATGGAGGGGGTTTGGTTGTAGAAAGAGGTCGACTCCGTTTCGATCTCATTTGTTTGAGATCATCATCAGGACAAAAATATTGTGAGCATGTGGAGTCGGGGGTTGGGAATGGAGTCGGGCAGCCGTGGAGGCCGGGTTTTGAATAAGAATTTAAGTAAATGAGGGTCCAATTGTTTTGGGTCCGTATGTGTCGAATCTGGAAGGCATTGGTTGAGTCAAACCAAGGTCGCACCACCATGAAAAGTGTGGCAGTGAGGAAAGTCGTAATATGCTTGGCAGGGCCACAGTGTCCCCGCCAAGCATATTGTGGCCTCAAGACTACGCAATACCGCCAGGGATCTCCGATCCCTGGCTGTTGCAGCGGTGCCAATGTAGACCGACTGCCCACTTGTAATGGGGCAGTTGGGTCCTTCAGTACAGCGATACCTGCACCACCACCGTCGCTACAGCATAGTCGTAATAAGGCCCTAAGCTGTATGTGGGTATTAACTTATGAAATCACTTAATGATGCATTACAACAGTTCCCTTGTGACTCTGTCATTACTCAAGGCTTTGAGGATACAGTGAAGACACGGCCACTTCAGCTGGAAGCCAGCAGGCCTCTGTAAGTTCTACATGCTTCCTATTGACTATTACAAAATGGACCCTGAAACAAAATAGACTATACATTTTCACTCTGAAAGCCCAACAAATCTTTAACAATATGCTGGAGGAACTTGTGTAAAGTCTTAAGAAAGTTTGTAATATGAGAAACGTATCAAAGCAACTTAACTAGTTTACAGATATGGTAATGCAACTATAGTTGTGAACTGCACGATACCAAATACAAATAAAGTAGAAAGAGGCAAATTATGCGATGCCCGTTGTCAGAAGCAATTTGCAGACTCAAGTAGCACTCTATCCAAGGAAACTGAGGGTGACTGTTAATTTGCTTACGTAAAAAACTCGTACCTATTTGAAAAAAAGTAATTACTGTATGCAGATGACACATCAATATTAACCTTCAAATTCAAAATACGCAGTGGCAAAAATAGACTTGCTGACAGAGGAACATGACATTATTTCAGTTTGTAAAATTAATTATGAAAAATAAGGCTTTATATCCTGGGGCAAGAAAGATACAGATATGATTAGAGAAATAAATAGAAGCTACTGAATCTAGTTGACAAACAGAAAAGTCCCACTTAAAATAATTTGGAAAATCATAGATCAAAGAAGGAAGGCTTTAAAAAAAAGGCCCAGCCTTCCACTCACTAGTATAAGTGAGAGTAAAGGAGTAACATGTAGGAAGAGTTCTTTTATCAAAAGTTATTCAAGGCACCAAGCAAATGAGACTGTGCTGCTACACATAAAACTCACACTCAGGGGCATAGTCTCAAGGATCTATCGCAGAGTTATCGTCACTTTATCGCAGCCAAAGTCGCGATAAATTTATCGCCCCATTCACAAGCTGGTGCTAACGGCCCATATCACCAGTTTACCTGAGATAGCAGTCGCCAAAAACATCACCACAGATGACTCCGGCAACTATCGCTAATGAGATGCAGAGTAGGCGTTCCCGAGCAAAAAGCCGCGACCACACCACACCGCAACATTCTAAACAACCAGCCAGATCAGCGATAAGACCACAAAACAGGCAATAAGGCGCATTAGCAGCAGGAAATTAACACCTACCCTGACCTGGTGTAAAGTCGGACGACAACCTGCACCAGAAAAGGGAGCCCAGCCCACAGCTACACATGAAGATCAACAGATGCCATGGAGCTATTGATCATGTAGCTCAGAGCCCCATCAGGGCCACAACACCCACCACCACCATCCCCAGCAGGACCCCCCCACGGACCACCACAGAGGCAGCGCAGACAAAGACAGCGAACCTTCAGGAAACGCACCAGCCTCACAGACCAAACACCAGAGAATGTCATTGCCCACTACAGGCTCAAAAGGACAACCATCCTCCGCATCCTGACCATCCTTGCCCACAGGCTGATGGTACCAACACAGAGGACAGCCATCATCCCACCTCAGACAAAGCTGCTGGCTGTGCTGCACCTGTTGGCCTCTGGTACCTTCCAACCAACAACCGTCAGAGTCGGAGGAGTCTCAGAGCCAGCCCTATCCAAGTTCCTCACACCTGTCCTGGATGCCATCATCAGCTTGGTACCTCAGTACCTATACTCCCCCCCCCACTGCGCAGGAACAGCTGGAGACCAAGCAAGGCATCTACGCCATAGCTGGCTTACCACAAATATTGGGGGCAATTGACTGCACACATGTCCTACTTGTGCCCAATGCCGACACTGCACACAATTCCCACAACATAAAGCACACACATTCCTTCAATGTGCAGGCAATAGTGGACCACCGAGGACTCTTCACCAATTTCGTCGCTAACTACCCAGGCAGTGTGCATGATTCATACATCTTCCGACCAGCGCTTCCAGAATGGCACCTACAGAAATGCATTGCTCGTTGGTAAGTGCGAAATGAACACACCACACACCTCAACTCCACAATCATGCAACTCACAACTCTGGGAATACACATGTTACAAACTCACATACAACATGCCAAACAACATGCCCAACCACCATACACGACAGCACTACATGCTAAGGTAGCCTGGGCTATCCATGTACATGAGCCATCAACGGCATGGCACCTCAGCCACTCAATAGTAGAACGCGGGGAGAGGTGGGAACCAGGCATGTAAGGAAGAGGCAAGTGACCCATGATTGGGTATGTACCCAATGCCAAGTGTGGCGTGGATGTGCTGGACAGACTCCAGTATGCAGACCACAGACATGTCTATATCGACATATACTGCTGTTGGTGGTAGTGTTGCGGACAGTGGACGCAACCATGTCACCACAGCCAGTGGGGAAGATCGTGGAAATGTAGTTTGCTACGTCCCCCCTGTAAGCGTGTGCGGAGTGGGCTGGCCCGGCGTACACCAGGCTAGCATAGGGGTGTGAATAAAAAGCATGTAGCCCTGGGCGTGGTTCTCTTCCGGAATGGCCAACGTGTCTGCCAGGGCGGTCCCTCTTACCCTGCCATGAGGCCGACGCAAAGAGCGGCGGTGCCTGCCGCAGCCCGGGCCGCTGGTCCCCAACCAGTATTGTCTGCCCCTGTGCATCCAGGCCTCACTGCTCACCTGCCGACATCGGTGTGTGTCACGGATGGCTCACCACATGCCGGTGCAAGCTCCAAGCCTGAGGCCCGTGTCCTTGGCAGCCTCCTCAGACCATCACTGCCTCCGCGAGCAAGGCCCGCAGTACTCCTTTCTCGTTGACGTACTCCACCGGCATACACAGCGGACAAGTAGGTCACACATTTGGAACTGAGTCTTGATTACACAATGACAGAGTACATATTTTATGGCTGAGTTTATGTCACTATGCTCCCTTCGATGTGGTGCCAACAACTCTGTGCATAGCATTCCAACCACACGTGTCTGTGGTCCCTTGCTGACTTCTGCCTTCGGCCTACACTGTGGTCCAGCAGGCCTCACACCAATCCAATACAGTCTGTACCAGGCAGGACACGTCATCGTCGCAGGCTGCAAACCCGCTCTGCTTTGGTGCCTCTACCTCCGTCAACCACAAATCATCTCCACATGCCATTTCAACGTTGTGTGTTAGAGATCTAGGAGGAGCTGGCTGCACAGCGGTTGACCCGCCCTGACCTCTGGCTCCGGCCTACACAGAGGTCAAGTAGGTCACACATTTGGAACAGAGTCTTGATTTCCCAATGGCAGAGTTCATATCATTGCACACAAGGAGGGGTGTAAGAGGAATACGTGTTTCAGTCCGGAGGATAAAAGGATCTCCATTACGGAGGTGATCGAACACTACCAACAACTGCACTGGTGCCACTAACTCTTGCGCGTCGTAAGCCGACGACACGTGGCTGTGGGCCACTGCTGACCGCTGCCTCCGGCACACAGTGCGGTCGAGTAGGTCACACAATTGGAACTGAGTCTTGATCTGTTCATGGCAGAGTTCATATTATTGTACAGGCCTCATCGCAGACTGCATCCCCTTCCAGCTCTGGTGCCACTGACTCTGTGCCCTGAAAGTCACAGACACTCTCTGGTTGAACTTTGGTGGCGTCTGAGTCTATGGCCTGCGGGTTGTCTCCATCATCATGTAGCTGATACTGACATGGTGGTAAAAAGGAGTCTGTAGCATTCAACTCCTTCATATTGCCTGTTTCTGCTTGCTTCTGCCCTCTGCATCAATTCCCTGGAAGGTCACCTTCCAATGTCCCCCGTAAGACTCCACGACATTCTCCTTGGACATCAACGAGGACCCGCTCAGCTCTCGTGGCCCTACTTCAGTGCATCGCAAGTCACCGTCCCATGGCGGTGTGCCTGTGCCGGCCGCAGTGCATCCGGGGCCACTAACTCTGTGCAGCTCAAGTCATGGACCCTTGCTGTTTGAACTTTGAACCTCTGATTGTCTGATCACTGTTGCAGTTGTTGCCAGCACCAACCAACCCCTGAGGAGTGGCTTCAACTACCCAACACCCCTCCAGCACAGGCATCCCTGGGCATGTGACCCTGGCAATAAACGATGCCGGGCACACATGCCCGAAGCCAGTTCCACAAACTATCTCAGTGTGTCTGTGTGGTCATTATGTATGCATGAGGGCCCCGGGCCATACCACATTACATTGTGCTGTGTACAGCGGGTGCAACCATGTCACCTCAGGCAGTGGGGAAGACCTGGGACATGTAGCTGTGTCGTGTCGTACCCCCCTGTGAGCGTAAGTGGAGTGGACTTGCTTACAGCAGTACAGTGTAGGGGTGTGGTTGTTCAACACGAGGCTCTGGGCGTGGTTCAGTTTAGGCCTAGCCAAGGAAGTAACTGATGCGTGTGTCTCTGTTGTAGTGTCTGCACCACCCGTCCCGCAATGGACAATGTTGCTATGAAGCATGCCCCCGGAGTGCGGGCTCGGCCGAGGGAGGGGTAAATGAGGGCGCGCAAGCCGGCTCGGGGTCAGGGATCAGACATGCCAACTGTTGTGTGCGGCGCTATTACCGCAGCATAAGCCAAAGGTCTACCCTCAACCACATGGCGAGTTCAGCCAGGCATGAACTCTACATCTGTGTCCACCATGTCCTTACCATGGGCCTACATACATGTGGCAGCTCACCTTCAGCGCACAACATCACAGTGTGGTTGTCAGGTTTGTGGACATGTGCAGACAGGCATGACAGTGGTGTGCCGTAGGAGTGCAAGTGATACAACCGTGCTGCGCACACTAGTGAATAGGCTCGGGGGAGGGAGGAGCAGCAGTGAGGCTACATAGTACTCATTTATGCCACTCCTTTGCAACAAGCACTACATGTCATACAGGAATCACTAAGTCACACATATCACACACCAATGAACCAGTGAGCCTGCCAACACAACATGCAGTACAAAGTATTGACTCATGTCTCTCTGCACTGTCACTGGTGATCAGAGATCTGCACTCTGCGCTTGGATGATGACACCCCTCTGAGCCCTGAACACACAGGCACAGAGGCAGTACAATGTGGCCCACAAACGCACCAGGGGCATTGTAGAACGCACATTTGGCGTGTTGATGTCACGTTTCAGGTGCCTGGACATCACAGGTGGAAGGCTCCTATACAGCCCAGACATCATGTGCAAGATGATGTTGCATGTTGTGTGTTTCACAACATATGTGTATGCAGCAATGCCCCATGGATACAAGTGCCGGATGCACCGGACGATGATGAGGACGATGAGGTAGGTGGACCACACCCCACTACAGCCGCAGCAGGAATAGCCCGCAGGAACACCATCATTGACAATTTCTTCACATGAGCATGTCACATTGTGACAGTCCTTAGCAATCATGGGACAATACAAAATGACCACAGGCACAGCATGTGCAAATAAATGCATTCCAAGACACATTCCCTGAGTGCATGTCATTCATCTGTACAAACACATCACTCAGACAAATGTGAGTGCGACATGTAGTGCTAACAATTTTGTAATTTATAAATGGATGGTGGGTGTGTCACCTCTGTGCAGAGAGGCTATTTAAGGTGTCACGTATTCGAACTGCCAGTTCTGTGTGTCACAGTTAGTACGAAATCCCACTCTTCGGCGTTTCACATGTGTCCCAAATCATTCCACTTTGGCTGTCATTTGTGACCTACAAGTGATAACAGGGCTCCTTTTGGGGTCAGATATGTACCACCATGATGTAGGGATGCACCCTGTGACTCAAGTCCCACAACATGGGCAACATCACATGTACGTGAGTGGGAGTCACTGCCCCTACATTCGTCCATGCTTTCATGATTGATTGATCATGGAAATGACACGCCTGTGTGCAGGAGGGGTTGATTGTCTCTCTGCAATGTGAAGGGGAGATGCGGTTTCACAGTGTGTTCCATGAAGGTTTCTGCATTGGCGCAGTTTACATGCAGACTGCATGGCAATGTACATTGTGACTGTTTGTGAGGAGATGTTTATTTGATGCAGGACGATGTTAATTTGTTCTACATCACGGATTTGGAGTTGTGCTCGTACATTGTCATCTCACCATTTTTTTACTTTGCTGTTATGGTGCATTTTCCCGCATGATGCGTGGGAATTGCAGGCCTGTCACTGGTAATCGCTGATTTTTGTATCGCGATTGGCCTCATAGCTACTATTTTTGCGTTCGGGTTATGCATTTTTTCGGCGTTGCGTTCATTTTAATGCGGTCATTTGCGCGTTATCATGAGACTATCGCATGGTGCTGCCGTGTTGAGTATACAACGTTAACACAGCGTTATTTTCCCGCAATAGACTGTGATGTGAAGAGTTGCATTAAGCTTATTTTGCTGTAATTATCACATGTTCTTGAGAATATCCCCCTCAGTTTATGATACTGTACTAGTGAGAATACTTGGTGACACTCACACGTAATGCGACATCCTGGCACCAAGGCGTGGAACAAATCAGTGAGGCTGTGTTTCAAGTGAAATGTTCAAACAGTGAGACTTTGTTCTAAGAAGTGAGGATACCAAACAGTAACTGAAGATGAGCTTTACACCAGAAAGACCTTTACCAAGTCTACCATCCTCAGAAGATCTAGGACTACTATCTCCACTAGATCGATGTGTCTCCTTTTGAGTAACATCAGGGTCTAGAGAGAAAAGCAATGAGAGTTGGTGTACCTACCTGATGTGGGGTATTCCCTTTAAAGGATGAATTCCCTCACCCACCAGAAGGTGCATGATTCATCATAGTGAAGTACTGGGTATTTTAGTCCCAGCGGTGCAGGGGCACACACCCTATGACTTCGGGGTTTCACCCTGTTCCGGACCTACAGAAACACAGAGTCTTCTGGGTGAAGTCAAAGAATCGTTTATTGGCTGCAGACCAATGACAGATATCCTAGAAGTACAACAGCGTGTATGTTCTCAGGAGACTGCTGAAAATCATAGAAACGGACTTCATCTTAAATACCCTTTTTCTGGCCTCAAGCATACATTCCTAGGTTTTATGATACGGCAATATATAAGTGTACATTACAAAGAAAAGGCAGAGTCATGATGACCATCCCACATTCCAGTTCGGCCAGCCCACAATGATTTACACAGGAAGGTTCAGATCCCATGTTTGAAGTAAATAGACCCCCCCAATAAATATGAGCATCTCCTGTTTTGGGAAACAAGTCATAAAGCAAGAACAAGCAGGTGTGGAAGAGATTAGCCGGGGGATTGTGTAGAATGAAAGGGCTTTATGACGGGTCAAGCCCTGATACGAATCACAGGTGGAAGGAGGAAGGGGAGCTCGTGAGACCGGTTTGACCCGGGGCAGCAGAGCCAGCTGCCCAGGTCACAGAGAAGTCAGAGGGAAAGCCCGTGTACTGTGAGGCCCGTATTAACTCCATCATAGCCTATGTGAGGGCAATGACAAGATGGCCACTGCTTCCAAAATGGAACCCGCGTAGTTGAGCAGAATACGTGTACACCGTGCATTCGTAGCTAGAACGGCACATAAAGCACTCGTACGTGCCGCATTCACCATTTGCGGTTCGCTAATACCAAAATAGACAGGGGTAGGGTCCTGTCTCCTACGCGGTTCCGAATATCAAAGTACGACAGACCCTCCTTTTGCCCTTACATAGGCAATCACTATACTCATCTTAATCCGAGTCTAGGTCAATGTTCACGAAGTCATGGAGATGTTGCTGTAGCATCATCCTATTACTTAGCTCGTCCCTCGATACAGGTTTCCTTACACATAAGGTAGCACAGAGGCCACATATCGCGGGAGCACACTGTATACACAGACAGAACAGGAAAAGAATGGCTAAGATCATTCCAATGACCATCAGAACTTTCCAACCCCAGGCAGATATCAATTCCCAGAACCATCCCATCAGTGACCAATCTCCCTTATCCACGTGTATGGCTTCAGATATTTTATGGAGTTTGGAGATGGCTTGATACACTGTTGGAGCATTATCTGGTATGAAAATGCAGCAACTGGATTGGATGACCTTGCATACCCCACCGCGGTCTGCAAGAATAACGTCTAGAACCATGCGGTTCTGCAAAGTCATAAGGCGATCCGCTTGGAGCTCAGCTGTCAAATTACTAAGGGCACCAGCCGTTACATTGACGGTGGATTCAACCACACGAGTCAGCTGTCTCAGGTTCCTACTATTGACCATAGGTCCCCAAAACGGCAGGAAACCCAGGAAAAAGTCTCCTGCTTCCTGACCGGCAGTGTCCTCCTTACTAATCACGCCTCTCACAACTCTGGTCTTGTGATAGTCGGAGGCGGCAGTAAATGTCGGCGGTAGCAAGTTCGCAATATAACATGTGCCCGAGAAATCAGGGGGCAACCATGTATATGCTCGGTCATGACAGATGAAATATGTGCCCTTAGCAGCCAAAAACGCAGGGGAAAACTGTGACGGGAAAGTGTACGTTTCAGTACAGTCACTTCTTCCCAGTTGAGCCCTAGGATTCTGACCATTACCCTGTAAGCAGAACCGACCCATGTGGGGTACGACCCAGATTGGAGATGAGATTTTTCGCTGTCTTTCACCCAGACTAATACTATACCCCGTCGCGTTCCATCCTACATAAGGTCTCAGCTCTTCTTTAGGAATGGATGAGTATGCATTAATATCCCTACTCATATCGGCAACTCCTTTCATCAAAGCCTTATTATTGGTGATGGGTCTGATGGAACGCGGTGGGCGAGGGGAGTATGTATCTAGGGCGTAGAGAAACATGGTTTGGAATGCCCATGACGATCCATTGTAACTGTACGGTAGCACCAGGTAGGGAATACCCTTGTTAGTGGTATGGGGCATTAACCCACAGACCCAGCAATTGGTCGTATTTATTACCAGTTGGTGCTGGTGCAAGAGTTGGATAAACGAGTTATTTACGAACTCTGATCGTCGGGTCTGTTCGTGCTCAGGCAAAGGGTGAAAAGAGTGAGAGGAGGCAGTAGAAAGAGATATAGGCTGTTGAGTGGGTGTAATGGGTTTTGGAGCAGAGAAAAACACACATCCTACAATAAACATCATGATACTACACAGTGTAACAAAGCACAAAAAGACAAAACATTTACTTTTTACAATTCTACACATCCTTGTTTGAGAGTTCATTTCCTCAATCGGTCTCTCCATCCTACAAAACTCCATCCTCTACTCGGGCCGCTCGCGGTGGATGAGTTTCTTCTGCTAAGGAGTACGCCTGTCAGTCCAGGGAAACGCCCTAGACCAACCAGAACCGTTGACCTAGCGTCTTCGGCCTGTACCCCAAAGTCTTGGCACCGCGACCCTGCGGCAGAACCCGGATGGTGGTTCGAAAAACAAAAATCAAGAAAGTCCTTCAGATGGGAGAGCAAAAATGTCAAAAGGGAAATAATGAGGAAATCTTTATTTGTCCATGGGCCTAGGTCTCAAGTTATAGCGGAGATGGCCAGGTGCTGTTTGGTCTTGAAACAAAAGTTCAGGCTCAGTAGTGTCCAGTTGATTTGATGGCGGCACAGCTTCCTGCAGAATATTGTCACTCTCTTGGACTGAAGCTGTGTCTTTTAGGCGTGCGTCACTGAATGGTACAAAGCGAGGTACAATGTCTGTCTCTGAGTCGGCGATACCCTCGTTGACCCACTGGTCATATGGTAGAGGCAAGGGAACTACCTTGCAGTGAGTACCATGAATCCAGTGCTTCTTCCCTTTCACTCGCACTGCTGATCTTGTCGAAAGAAGAACAAGATGGGGGCCGATCCAGCGAGGTTCGTCGTTGCCCTTACGCTGGAAATTCCGGACCAGGACCCACGAACCAGGGTTGATAGGGTGTCCAGGAGGTTCAGAGGCTTGGGGAAGAGTATCATGTACCTGTTGGTGCAAAACACGCAGTTTAACAGTCAAATCATACAGGTAATCGAGCAGTACTGGATGCTCAATCTCACTGAACTTCGTAGGCCTTGGCACACCCCATACGTTGGCCGGGCGGCCAAAGACTACTTCATAGGGACTAAGGCCCACTCGTGAGTGTATCGTCATTCTGGTGGACAAGAGTGCTAGAGGCAGAGCGTCAGGCCATTTAAGACCAGTGCTCGCCTGGATTTTGGCCAGCTTGAGCTTTAAGGCTCCATTGTAGCGTTCTACTAGTCCAGCTGATTGGGGGTGATTTGCAGCGTGGAACTTCTGCTTTATCCCTAGCCCTTCACATACATTCTTCATCACTTTACCCACAAACTCACTACCATTATCACACCATACCATTCTCGGCATCCCAAACCTGGGGAAAAACTCCTTCACAAGGGCTTTGGCTGTGGATAGGGCAGTGTTATCTTTCAGAGGATAAGCCTCAATCCATTTGGAGAAAGCACAAACAACCACCAATACATATTTCAGGTTGTTGCATCTTTCCATGTGAATAAAGTCCAGCTGCAAAACTTCGAATGGACATGATGGGGGTGCAAAATGACCGGCCGGAGTTGGGGTTCCCCTACCAGGGTTGTACTTCAAGCATACTATGCAATTCTTGACCACATTCTCTGCACACTTGGGAATCCCAACATTCTGCCATACTGGAGCCAACAACTTACAGATACCTTTCGTACTGATATGCGCCATTCCATGTGCCATAGTAACCACTGGAAGCACATATGCATCAGGCAACAACCATCGTCTATGTTCTGTCAGGTCAACCCAACAACCATTCTCATCCAACTTACCCATGCTCTCTCTCCACTTGCTTAACTCTTCCTCTGTAGCTTCAGCCTGAAGCGACTTCACACTCTCTATTGTGTTCTCACACATTCCCACATCATTAACCCATCTTGCGGGGCCTGCAACATACATTCTAGTCTTCACATTCTGTGCTGTTTCTCTCGCGGTCTCATCAGCAAACGCATTCCCACGTCCAACATCATCTGTGACTTTCCTATGCGCACTGCATTTCATGATCGCAACTTGCAAAGGTAGGGTCAGTGACTCAAGGAGATCATTCACCAACTTGCCATTCTGAATTTTAGCTCCATGCGACGTCAGGAACCCACGCTCTTTCCACAAACGCCCAAAATTATGAGCCACGCCAAAGGCGTACTGGCTATCTGTGTATATGTTCACTCTCATTCCTTCAGACAACACACATGCTCTCGTGAGGGCGATCAATTCTGCTGCTTGGGCCGAATTATGTGGCACTCGTGCAGTTTCCACGACCGTATGTAAAGTCGTGATAGCATATGCAGCAGTCGTGTCACCATTAGGGAGTTTGAAACATGACCCATCTACCCATAAAGTGCCATCACACTCAGTCAGGGGAGTATCTTTGAGATCTACTCTCCCTTTCGTCTCTTCTTCTGTCCTGAACAGACAGTCATGTTGCTCAATCTCATCTGAGTCTGCTGGAATCGGCAATAATGTGGCTGGATTCAGCGTATTGCATCTTTTTATGTGTATGTGATTCGCTAACAGTGTGAGTTCATACCCTGATAATCGCGCACTAGTCAAGTGTTGTGTCTTGGTTCTATTTAATAATGTGTCTACAGCGTGTGGAACCATGACAATCAATGTATTATCCATTACCAGACCAGCAGTTTGTCGGATAGACATCGCTGCAGCAGCTGTCGCTCTCAGACAGCTTGGCAATGCCCTCGCTACAGGGTCCAAGGTGGATGAAAAATACGCGCATGGGCGCGGTCTGTCGCCAAAAGGCTGTGTTAACACTGACAACGCACATCCATCTTTCTCGTGAACATACAATGTAAAAGGCTTGCTATAGTCAGGAGTGCCCAACACAGGAGCTGAACATAACGCATTGCGTAATTCCACAAAACTTTTCTGACACTCTTCAGACCATGGGATAGGATTCGGTGTGTCTTTGCATGTTAATGCTAATAAAGGTTTTGCCAACAAAGAAAAACTAGGGATCCAATGCCTACAGTATGAGGTGATGCCCAAGAAAGCACGCACTTCTCTCTGTGTCTTTGGCACACTCAACTGTGCAATGGCTTGAATTCTTTCTGGGGTCAATCTCCTTCCCTCCTTCGATAAGAGATGACCTAAATAGGTCACTTCTTGTCGACAATATTGCAGCTTAGAGAGAGACACTTTGTGATGGTAAGCGGATAAATGGCGCAACAGTGACAATGTGGCTTCTTTACAGATCTTCTCAGTATCCGCAGCGATCAGTAAATCGTCCACGTACTGGATCAGGATAGCGCCACTAGGTAAAACAAGTGCATCAAGCTGCGCTTTCAAAGCTTGACTGTATATGGATGGACTCTCGCAGTAGCCTTGGGGAGCGCGTTTGAAGCGGAAGCTTCGGCCTCCCAGACTAAAACCAAAGATGTCTCTGCTCTCTTCTGCAATTGGGATACTAAAGAAAGCATTCTTTAAATCGATCACTGAAAACCATGCAGCAGAGGCTGGAATCATCGTTAACAAGGCAGTTATATCAGGGACAACCGGAAACTGAGGCACAACAATCTTATTAACCTCTCTAAGATCAATCACAAATCTGTAAACAGGTGGCTGTGAAGGTTCCGTTCGTTTTAAGACAGGTAAAATCGGACTATTGCAAACGTTGCCTCTTGTCTCTTCAATCACACCCTTATTAATCAAGTCGCTGACAATGTCTAACAAGGCTTTCTGGCCTTCATTAGAGATCTTGTACTGGGGAATACGTGGCAGTCTGACATTAGCCTTTAAAGTCACCACATATGGTGGTATTTCCAAAAGGCCCACATCATTGGGACCAGTAGCCCAAAGGGCATCCGGAAGAGATGACAATTCAGGTGGCATCGTGTTTTTAGACAAATACATTGGAGAAACCACTTGCTTGCCTAATGTAAGTTGTACTCCTGAAGGAGAACAATACAGTGTAGCGTGCAATCTTTTCAACAAATCTAATCCCAGCAAATTCTCACCACAACCTGTTGTCAGGATCAGGGGCGCTTTCAGCTCGCAAGGTCCAACGGAAAGTGACATGGGACTGGAAATCGGGTTCCTAACCGGGGCGCCAGAAAAACCTACTGAAACATTTATATCGCCAGACAAAGGTGCGCCAGGGAGTTTGGAATGCATGATTGAACTCTTTGCAGCACCAGTGTCTAGCAGAAAAGGCTCCGTTACATTTGCTGTAGTCACCTCAACATATGGTCCGCTCTGATCCACTGGCACTGAAACAACTCCCTCTCTCTGTCTATGGCTGTCCTAGTAATAATTATTCTCTGCATCACCATCTTCTGCATAATAATCATTATTGTAATACTGAGCCGTATTACTAGTCGCATTAGCTTGCTGATCAAAACTATTAATGGCGTTTTGGGGCGGAAGAGGACGCGCGTTTTGGGGAACACTTCCACGCCCTCTGCCTCTAGGAGCTTGCTGACCACCTCTACCTCTTGCGCCATACGCATTACCGTTCCGTTGCATTAATTTAGGGCAACTATATTTAAAATGACCTTCCTCCTTGCAGTATGAACATTGGTTGGGACCTACAGGGACACGTGGGTGATAATACCCATTCATTTGCTGATTAGTCTGAAATTGTTGGGGTTGGTGATAGACACCTTGGGGTTGTCTATAATTATTACCGCCGCCACGTGGTGGATAGGCCTGCTGTAAAAGGACCTTTGTCTTTAGTTCCTTCGTTTTCTTTTCTGTCCTATCTTTCTCGTCTTTATCTCTGTTCTCATAATACTGTGCAGTAGCCAGTATTTGCGCTGAAGAAGAAACAGCCCAAGAACTCTCTGAATCTTTCAACTTTTTACACAGGTCAGGGAGTAAATTCTGCACAAACTTATCCACAAACAACCGTTGGCCACCCTCAGTACTCATATCTTGCCCACTGTGGTCAATAAACGTTTCCTCAAACCTAGTAAAGAAGTCTGACACTGTCTCATCTTTCTTCTGCTTACATGCAGATAACTTGTCCCAATTTACGCGCATCGCAGGCATTATTGTCTTCATATACGTGATGATTCTACCAGGCAATTCAGCTACTAAAGGTTCTGGTTTCGCACCACCCGTTTGTCTAGCATCAGCAGCAACAATGTTAGCCCATGTATCCCCTAGTTCTGCATCGTGATCTGCATTACGAATTGATCCCCATAGAGGCTGTGGAACAACATTACCAAACAACATGTCTATGTCGGCCAGATTCATAATGCATGACCCTGCCGTCTGTGACAACTCTTTATAATAACCTGCTGGGTTTTTACGGGGATCAGGCAATGTCTGCTTAAGTGCTAACACCTCAGAGCGCTTCCATGGAACATGCACCCAAACACGTTGGAAATGCGCTGGCACAGCGGGGTTATTGCCGACAGCTGCAACTGCTTCCTTCCATACCGGGGGAACTTCTCTCATAGGGTATTGTCGCGCTTTTGCCTTTTTCCCCACAAGGACCTCTTGTTCAAACAATGACTGTTGGCAATCGTCATTCCTTAAGGACAATACAACCGCAACTGCTTTATCTACTTCGCGGTCCACAATTATACCAGTTCCAAAATCGAACCTCACTCTACACAATTCCTGCGGGTTCGGATTTCTACCACTATCCTCCAATTCTTCACAGAGAATTTCGCACATTTTCTCAAATACATATCTCTGTTTCGGGGCATCCCATTGATGGAAAGTGTTAACAACCGATTCCACATCATACAGTGAAGGAAAAACGATCCATCTACGCGCCATGTGATCTATTACCTTTTTCTCATCGGGGTTAGGCAATTGGCTGCGCAACTGCTTACGCTGTACACCAGGAGTTGCACCAGATGACCCAAAGAGAGGCGACATTAATGTAGTAACCACATTGGCTAAACGCTGTCGCGCTGAAGGAGAAGCTGAGGCGAGAACAGGGGGAAAAACAGAGGGAAGAAAAGAGGATGTAGAGACAGGTACTGGAGTGGTAGAAGGAAGAGCGTTAGGGGAGGCAGTTACTGGATTAGGCAAAGTCGCAGGAAGTGCGGGGGTAGTTGGAAGCACTACCGGAGGCGCTTGAGAAGACTGCGCTACAGGAATAGGAACTGGTTGCAAAGCAACTGGCGGTTGCGGCCAGGCTTGCAGTATATGCACTGGAGGTGGCATATTTACAAGCTGGGGAGGCGCCGTGGCAGTTTGAGCATACGGGGGTGGCGAACTCAACAAATGCGACATTAAGGGATCTTTCTCCTTTTCTTCTGACTCATCCTGCTTAGAATGTGGCAAAGCTGGGTAACATTTGTCAATCCCTAACTTACGCTGCCTGTGCAATTGCTCATTCATTTGCTCCTCTTCATTATCTTTAAATTGTACAGCTGCTTGCATTACTGACATACCTCTCTCTCTCTTATTCTTTTTCGCTAACTTAATTTCCTTCTGTTTGGCTTCCTTTCGCCATAAGCGGAAAGAGTCAAACATCGCCGGCCGGGCTTTCTTCTTAAACAATTTAATTTCCAGATTATCTAAAATATCGGTATCAAAACTACCATTTTGGGGCCATTTTAAAACACCGTCTTTCCTGGTGTAGTGGATCCACACTTCGTTATATGCAATGGGGCCTACGCCATGTTTCACATAGAGCTCATAAGTTGGAGTTCCAACCGGAGGAACCGGACATGATTCTTCCAGCTGGAAATCTTTTCCACAACCCAAACAGAATAATCTACCAAATAGTCCAGAACCAGGCATCTTCGCTCACTAGTCTAGATCCAAACGTCAGAGGATTATCGATTACGATATTCTCGTGAATACACGAGTCCTCTGGCTTTGGGGTTTGCAAACACCAAATCACCAATTACCAAATCAAATCAAACGATCCCGAGGGATACCAAAACAAATGGGAGACGCTCCACTTATACTTAACTGAATATTGCTGATCGATGACATCACCAGAAGACTCTCTCGATTGTTTCGCTCTCTCAAACTCGTCAAGGGTCCAAAACAGGTCGATTAATCAGGGCAGCAGTCCTTCGTAGCCGTCGGGACGCGGAGAACCTCGCAGAAAAGACTTTCGGACCACGTCGACATGCAGGGGTCGATGAAGTGGCGGCCTTCCTCCGGAATTTCCACACGAAGCTCCTCACGAACCTCTGGCTTGGACTGGTACCGCTGAAATCGGCCCCACGTTGGGCGCCAAACTGAAGTACTGGGTATTTTAGTCCCAGCGGTGCAGGGGCACACACCCTATGACTTCGGGGTTTCACCCTGTTCCGGACCTACAGAAACACAGAGTCTTCTGGGTGAAGTCAAAGAATCGTTTATTGGCTGCAGACCAATGACAGATATCCTAGAAGTACAACAGCGTGTATGTTCTCAGGAGACTGCTGAAAATCATAGAAACGGACTTCATCTTAAATACCCTTTTTCTGGCCTCAAGCATACATTCCTAGGTTTTATGATACGGCAATATATAAGTGTACATTACAAAGAAAAGGCAGAGTCATGATGACCATCCCACATTCCAGTTCGGCCAGCCCACAATGATTTACACAGGAAGGTTCAGATCCCATGTTTGAAGTAAATAGACCCCCCCAATAAATATGAGCATCTCCTGTTTTGGGAAACAAGTCATAAAGCAAGAACAAGCAGGTGTGGAAGAGATTAGCCGGGGGATTGTGTAGAATGAAAGGGCTTTATGACGGGTCAAGCCCTGATACGAATCACAGGTGGAAGGAGGAAGGGGAGCTCGTGAGACCGGTTTGACCCGGGGCAGCAGAGCCAGCTGCCCAGGTCACAGAGAAGTCAGAGGGAAAGCCCGTGTACTGTGAGGCCCGTATTAACTCCATCATAGCCTATGTGAGGGCAATGACAAGATGGCCACTGCTTCCAAAATGGAACCCGCGTAGTTGAGCAGAATACGTGTACACCGTGCATTCGTAGCTAGAACGGCACATAAAGCACTCGTACGTGCCGCATTCACCATTTGCGGTTCGCTAATACCAAAATAGACAGGGGTAGGGTCCTGTCTCCTACGCGGTTCCGAATATCAAAGTACGACAATAGGGAACCTCCTCTCACAGTGATGCCTAGTCACTCTGCAGGCTACAACGCCCTCACTAAAGGGAGGAGCTCAGGGATTTTTTCAAAGGTATGATAAATATCTTTCTAATGAGCACGAAGTGGTGAGGCAAGCAGGGAATGAGTGAAAATGTGTGCAAATGTAAAACTGGCTCCAAGGTACATGACACATTTTATTCATGCGTCCCTAGGTCAGGATTAATAACAAGCAGAGGGCTAGCAGGGCATGCTTGTACTCGCTGACTTTAAAAAAAAAAGGAAGGATGACATGTTTCTGACTTTGACCCTCCTCAGAGGTGTCACAGTATTCTGCAAGACCTATATAAATGGTGTTCCTGCAAGTGCTCAAAGTGATAAAATATACAGTAAATTCCATTTTACAAAACCAGTGGGGCCTCTCTCTAACCTGGTGTCATGTTGTGGCTATCTTGAGGGCTATCTTGAGTAAGCTCGGCTGGGATAATTGCAAACTGTGCTTCACAAGTGTTAGAATATCGCGCACTCCCGTTTACTCTCTGAGTGTGGTGAATTTTAACAAGTAGTGGCGTGCTGCTGGAGGAGCGAACCCTAAACCAAGGTCGAAGAAATAACGAGAGTTGCACTATCCCATCCAGGGTGGTGTCCCTCTATGCGCACAGCATTGTGGGGTAACAAAGTTACCAATTTTCGTTCTGGTTAAACCAAAGTTAATTTATTCATGATTAGAAATTCATTGTTCCGTGTAACAAATTATCACATTTTGTGTCAACGAAGGTACTGATGGATATCCTCTATGCATTTCGGGTGAAACCCTTCATCAGGAGGAATCCTGTAAACAGAAATAGGAGGTAATGTTGCATGTCCCCTCATAGGATTTAACTTCAACTAACAAATTAAAACATTAACAAAGCTAACATGTGCCATCCAAGATACCAAGCTTCAAAAAGTGCGCGAAAGCATATCAAAAAACGCTGTTGAGAAGAACTACAAAAGCGTATTAAAAGTTGCACCCAAGCTATCCGGTGTCTTCTTTGAAAATTTACCGCGTGTGGCTCGTGCTGCGAAATAGATACGGTGATAGCGGCGTGTTAAGTAGATACGTAAATGTTAGTAAAATATAAAATATATATAAAATAAAAACAAAAATAATGCGTGCCAAGATCAAGTGAGATAGTCCAACACGTATACAAAGTAAACAGTGCAGTGTTAGCAACATAAGCCATAAGATAAAACCACGCACCAAAGTCGATTGAGATCGTGAAAGTTACATCAGTTCACCCGTTCGATTGAGCATATCCAAACTGCTCTGATCCGGAGAACCGTTAGTGAGCGTGTAGCCATGTTAAGTATGCGGATAGTAAACAGAGAAAGAAGACTTTAGTAGTGGCGGCCATCTTAGAGTAGGAAAACATGTAAACTGTCAGAACATGACAAAAATCAATAAACAATGACTCAACAATAAAACCGAGTTAGTTCAATGTAACCAAGGCAAAATAAAAATTGAAATAATAAGTTGTGGTCACCAATGAAAAATAAAAGTTGGAAACAGTGTTGGAAAAAATAAACGAATAAAGTTGTGAAAAATCAAATCAAAAAGAAACATGGATGGAAGATACATGTAAACAAAAAGGTTGAAGATGGGTAAAGAAACAACCATAACATTTTAAACACAAAAGATATTATGATGTCCGATGACTGTATATGAACTTTTGGACATTCTTGCAGGCATCAATACAAAGTCAAATAAAGCAACTCAGTTCGAGACGATCATTCAGTCCAAGGGGTACCATGGAGTTCATTTTGTAAATCCAAAAGATCTCTCTTTGAATCAGAAATTTTCTGTTGTCACAACCTTCCCTTAGCGGGACTGTTTCACACACTAGGAAACGTAATTGACTGACGTTGTGTTTGTGTTCATTGAAGTGTACTGCTACTGTCGAATTAAGATTGTTATTACGGATGTTGCTTTTGTGTTCGTTTAATCGGGTTTTCATTTTCCTTTCGGTTTTGCCTATGTAAGGCAAGCCGCATGGGCACTTCAACATGTAAACAACGTTTTTAGAATCACAAGTTGCAGAAACAAAAAGTTTTATGTTGTGGCCCTTAGTTGGATGTTGTATGTTCGTGCCTGTAATGATGTTATTACAATTCCCACAATTGTGGCAAGGTATGGTACCCTTGTATTCGGAAAAAGGCTGTAAGAAGCTTGTTGATTTTAATACCTCCATGAAATTTCTGCTCCTTTCGTAGGCAAACAGTGGTTGCTGCGAAAAGATCTGATTGAAGTCAGATTCCATTTGTAGTAGGGGCCAATGTCTGAGAATAGATTTCCTGATGTTAAAACTTTCTGTGGAGAATTTTGTAACCATAACCATTCTCGTAGCTGTGTCTGAGGCTGTTGATTGTTTTTCCAACAATGTTCCCCTTTGTTTATTGAACGATTTGTCAATGGCTTCTGTCAGTATTTGTGATGGATAACCTCGCTTTACAAAGCGTCGTTCCATTTCCAAGGTTTGTTGGGTTAGTTGTTGGGGTTCAGAGATGATTCTCTTTATCCTGAGAAATTGGGAAAATGGTAGATGTCGTTTTAGAGAAGGTTGATGAAAACTCGAATAGTGTAGCAAATTGTTACTGTCTGTATCTTTCCTGAAGAGTGTAGTTTGAATATGATGATCCACGATGTAAATGTGAACATCTAGGAAATTTATGTCTGTTTCACTGATGGTAGAAGTAAACTTGAGTCTGTCGTTGATGGTGTTAAGATTCGTAATCGCTTCAGTCAATGTGGTTTTTGAACCTCTCCAAATTAAGAAAATGTCATCAATGTAGCGAACAAACAGTAACAGATGATTCTCCCATGGTGTAGTGTGCAAAATGTGATCCAACTCAAACTTGTGCATAAACAGGTTAGCGTAGCAAGGTGCTGCACAATTTCCCATGGATGTTCCATTCAATTGAAGAAAATATTGGTTGTTGTGAGAGAAATAACTGTGATAAAGTGTGAAATGTAGTAGCTCCATTAGAAAAACCTGTAAATCATAAGAAATCTGTGATTGTAGAAGAAAATGTTCCGTGGCTTCTAACCCCATGTCATGGGGAATTGAGGTGTAGAGGGAAGTAACATCTATCGTGCAGAGGTACATATCCGTATCCCACGGGATGTTGAACTTGAGAAGAATGTTCAGAAAATCTGTTGTGTCTTTAACATAGGTAGACATAGACTGCACGAGAGGTTGAAGATGTCTGTCCAGGTATTTACCAACTGGTTCGTGAAGTGAGCCTCTAGTTGAAACAATGGGCCGCATAGGGGGATCCAGTAGATTTTTGTGGATCTTTGGTAACATCCGTAAGGATGGACTTCTAGGAAATTTGGAGATTAAAAATTTCTTTTCTGTCTCACCAATGGTGCCCGATAGGACTGCTTTATCCACAAGATTCTGTAAAACTTGTAAGATGGTTGTTGTAGGATTATAATCAAGTTTTGAGTAGGTGTTAGAGTCTAACACATGTTCATCCAGTTTCCGAGTGTAGTGTATGGTATCCATGGCAACCAGTGCCCCTCCTTTGTCAGCATCAAGGAAGATTATATTGGGATTGTCAGCTAGTTGCTTGAGCAGAGATTTGTCCTTCGTTGTAAAGTTCGCATGTTTGGGTTTGCGATGTTTAAAAACAGATTGAAGATCTTGCTTCACCAAAGTCTCAAAGGTATCGAGAATCTTGTGGCTCACTGGGGCTACATAGGTACTCTTGGATGTAAGACCTTTCAGTGTATTTTCTGTTTTAGTCAAAGGTTCAGTGAGAACATTATCAAAAAAGTGTCGCAGTCTGAGTTTCCGCATAAATTTAAATAAACTTACATCTGCTTCCATGGGGTTACTAGAATATTTTGGTACAAATGAAGACCCCTTTTGTAACAAGCGTAATTGGGATTTGTTAAGAACCGTTGAGGAAATGTTGATAACCAAGTTATCACTGTCATTTACCGCTGGCTCCTTGTCGTTCTCTTGTCCAAAGGTGGAATTACTTTTTTTGCCCCTCCTGGATCTCCGAGGTCTTTTTGGCCTGTCCCTAAAAAAGGGACCGCGGAAGGTAGGGAAGTAGAAGTTGAAGTCGTTGGAATCTCAGTGTCTGGAATAGTTTGAGATTGTGGTTGATCCTTTTGTGGGAAATTCCTCGGTTTACGACGAGTGGTGTCAGAATCACTGGTAGCTGGAGATGTGTCAGTATCCGATGTTCTAAAAGGTGGTTTAAATTGTCTTCTCCTAGCATATACCAATGATCAACTAGAGAAGCACAAGCAAGAAGTTAATGAGAGAAAACTCAGAAAGTTTCGACGGGACACGATCGATTATAAACTCGGAGAAGTTCATAACTGGGCGGAGGTATATGCTAGGAGAAGACAATTTAAACCACCTTTTAGAACATCGGATACTGACACATCTCCAGCTACCAGTGATTCTGACACCACTCGTCGTAAACCGAGGAATTTCCCACAAAAGGATCAACCACAATCTCAAACTATTCCAGACACTGAGATTCCAACGACTTCAACTTCTACTTCCCTACCTTCCGCGGTCCCTTTTTTAGGGACAGGCCAAAAAGACCTCGGAGATCCAGGAGGGGCAAAAAAAGTAATTCCACCTTTGGACAAGAGAACGACAAGGAGCCAGCGGTAAATGACAGTGATAACTTGGTTATCAACATTTCCTCAACGGTTCTTAACAAATCCCAATTACGCTTGTTACAAAAGGGGTCTTCATTTGTACCAACATATTCTAGTAACCCCATGGAAGCAGATGTAAGTTTATTTAAATTTATGCGGAAACTCAGACTGCGACACTTTTTTGATAATGTTCTCACTGAACCTTTGACTAAAACAGAAAATACACTGAAAGGTCTTACATCCAAGAGTACCTCTGTAGCTCCAGTGAGCCACAAGATTCTCGATACCTTTGAGACTTTGGTGAAGCAAGATCTTCAATCTGTTTTTAAACATCGCAAACCCAAACATGCGAACTTTACAACGAAGGACAAATCTCTGCTCAAGCAACTAGCTGACAATCCCAATATAATCTTCCTTGATGCTGACAAAGGAGGGGCACTGGTTGCCATGGATACCATACACTACACTCGGAAACTGGATGAACATGTGTTAGACTCTAACACCTACTCAAAACTTGATTATAATCCTACAACAACCATCTTACAAGTTTTACAGAATCTTGTGGATAAAGCAGTCCTATCGGGCACCATTGGTGAGACAGAAAAGAAATTTTTAATCTCCAAATTTCCTAGAAGTCCATCCTTACGGATGTTACCAAAGATCCACAAAAATCTACTGGATCCCCCTATGCGGCCCATTGTTTCAACTAGAGGCTCACTTCACGAACCAGTTGGTAAATACCTGGACAGACATCTTCAACCTCTCGTGCAGTCTATGTCTACCTATGTTAAAGACACAACAGATTTTCTGAACATTCTTCTCAAGTTCAACATCCCGTGGGATACGGATATGTACCTCTGCACGATAGATGTTACTTCCCTCTACACCTCAATTCCCCATGACATGGGGTTAGAAGCCACGGAACATTTTCTTCTACAATCACAGATTTCTTATGATTTACAGGTTTTTCTAATGGAGCTACTACATTTCACACTTTATCACAGTTATTTCTCTCACAACAACCAATATTTTCTTCAATTGAATGGAACATCCATGGGAAATTGTGCAGCACCTTGCTACGCTAACCTGTTTATGCACAAGTTTGAGTTGGATCACATTTTGCACACTACACCATGGGAGAATCATCTGTTACTGTTTGTTCGCTACATTGATGACATTTTCTTAATTTGGAGAGGTTCAAAAACCACATTGACTGAAGCGATTACGAATCTTAACACCATCAACGACAGACTCAAGTTTACTTCTACCATCAGTGAAACAGACATAAATTTCCTAGATGTTCACATTTACATCGTGGATCATCATATTCAAACTACACTCTTCAGGAAAGATACAGACAGAAACAATTTGCTACACTATTCGAGTTTTCATCAACCTTCTCTAAAACGACATCTACCATTTTCCCAATTTCTCAGGATAAAGAGAATCATCTCTGAACCCCAACAACTAACCCAACAAACCTTGGAAATGGAACGACGCTTTGTAAAGCGAGGTTATCCATCACAAATACTGACAGAAGCCATTGACAAATCGTTCAATAAACAAAGGGGAACATTGTTGGAAAAACAATCAACAGCCTCAGACACAGCTACGAGAATGGTTATGGTTACAAAATTCTTCACAGAAAGTTTTAACATCAGGAAATCTATTCTCAGACATTGGCCCCTACTACAAATGGAATCTGACTTCAATCAGATCTTTTCGCAGCAACCACTGTTTGCCTACGAAAGGAGCAGAAATTTCATGGAGGTATTAAAATCAACAAGCTTCTCACAGCCTTTTTCCGAATACAAGGGTACCATACCTTGCCACAATTGTGGGAATTGTAATAACATCATTACAGGCACGAACATACAACATCCAACTAAGGGCCACAACATAAAACTTTTTGTTTCTGCAACTTGTGATTCTAAAAACGTTGTTTACATGTTGAAGTGCCCATGCGGCTTGCCTTACATTGGCAAAACCGAAAGGAAAATGAAAACCCGATTAAACGAACACAAAAGCAACATCCGTAATAACAATCTTAATTCGACAGTAGCAGTACACTTCAATGAACACAAACACAACGTCAGTCAATTACGTTTCCTAGTGTGTGAAACAGTCCCGCTAAGGGAAGGTTGTGACAACAGAAAATTTCTGATTCAAAGAGAGATCTTTTGGATTTACAAAATGAACTTCATGGTACCCCTTGGACTGAATGATCGTCTCGAACTGAGTTGCTTTATTTGACTTTGTATTGATGCCTGCAAGAATGTCCAAAAGTTCATATACAGTCATCGGACATCATAATATCTTTTGTGTTTAAAATGTTATGGTTGTTTCTTTACCCATCTTCAACCTTTTTGTTTACATGTATCTTCCATCCATGTTTCTTTTTGATTTGATTTTTCACAACTTTATTCGTTTATTTTTTCCAACACTGTTTCCAACTTTTATTTTTCATTGGTGACCACAACTTATTATTTCAATTTTTATTTTGCCTTGGTTACATTGAACTAACTCGGTTTTATTGTTGAGTCATTGTTTATTGATTTTTGTCAAGTTCTGACAGTTTACATGTTTTCCTACTCTAAGATGGCCGCCACTACTAGAGTCTTCTTTCTCTGTTTACTATCCGCATACTTAACACGGCTACACGCTCACTAACAGTTCTCCGGATCAGAGCAGTTTGGATATGCTCAATCGAACGGGTGAACTGAGGTAACTTTCACGATCTCAATCGACTTTGGTGCGTGGTTTTATCTTATGGCTTATGTTGCTAACACTGCACTGTTTACTTTGTATACGTGTTGGACTATCTCACTTGATCTTGGCACGCATTATTTTTGTTTTTATTTTATATATATTTTATATTTTACTAACATTTACGTATCTACTTAACACGCCGCTATCACCGTATCTATTTCGCAGCACGAGCCACACGCGGTAAATTTTCAAAGAAGACACCGAATAGCTTTGGTGCAACTTTTAATACGCTTTTGTAGTTCTTCTCAACAGCGTTTTTTGATATGCTTTCGCGCACTTTTTGAAGCTTGGTATCTTGAATGGCACATGTTAGCTTTGTTAATGTTTTAATTTGTTAGTTGAAGTTAAATCCTATGAGGGGACATGCAACATTACCTCCTATTTCTGTTTACAGGATTCCTCCTGTATAAGGGTTTCACCCGAAATGCATAGAGGATATCCATCAGTACCTTCGTTGACACAAAATGTGATAATTTGTTACACGGAACAATGAATTTCTAATCATGAATAAATGAACTTTGGTTTAACCAGAACGAAAATTGGTAACTTTGTTACCCCACAATGCTGTGCGCATAGAGGGACACCACCCTGGATGGGATAGTGCAGACTGTGCTTCACGCCAGGGCCTGTGTTGAGGCCTCAATCCTGACGCTAGTGCGTAACCACCAGTGGATCTCTATCTAGGACTCATATGCGGACCACTGGTTTTGTATCCTTGAATTTACTGTATATTTTATCACTTTGTGAACTTAAGCAGGAGCACCACTTATACGCACGGAAAATAAGATGCATACACATCTTTGGTCTTCACCAGTAAATCAAATCTATAGTCCACACAATAAACTCATGCTCCGCTATAAAGCACGTGCTATCCTTTGCCAAAAGCTGTTCGTAGCCTAGTCAGAGGGATGGAGCACTATATAAATGCAACAAGAATACCATACAAGGTGAACTGAATTCAGCTCAGTAGCTGCTCCTACCACCTCATTCATCTAACTGTGAGCTCTCCTGCTTTGAAAAACTCTGAAAGCTCAAAGTCTTCCAACTGCAAGAGATTTGACCTTCACAAACTCAAAGATGGAATTTTTCCCTGCTTACAAGTGTCTCCATCTGATAACCATTTGGGGGAGTGGGAGACGGCGGCGCCAATAAGAGATACCATGCTACTCATCTTCATGCTGAACCACAGTAGGGTAATCTTGCGCATCGCCCTAACCTACCTGGAAACTTGAAGAACAATCTCAACGTGTGAGGAGGGACGGAGCCTCATGCCGAGAAGTACCTATGAGGCACTTTTTAACACTACCCTGACCCCAAGCCCCCTCCTCCTGCCCCCCCCAAAAAAGTTTGTTGAGGCTGGTGCAGATGTCCTGGGGTGTTTTCACACCCTTTAATAGACATCGGCAGTTCAAAGCCTCGGGAATTGAGCTGGAAAACCACTATTTACAGTTTTTTTCAGCTAATTTTCCCTGGCACCGTGTAATATCAGCTCCTCACTGGTAGACCATGTGAGGGGAGCCGATATCGTGTGTCACACGGTGGTACCATGTGAGCTGCCAGGTATGCCTTAACATTCACTGCCACATGATAAGAGTAGCCAGCTTGTTTCCTATAGTTGTGCCAGATCCTTCTTGGAACACAAATATGTTTTGATTCACTACCAGTGCTTTAAAAGGGCTGGTACTCACCAGTACCGAGTACAGCCACTTTAGAATTTTTTTCCTTTGACTACCAGAACTTCTCCTTGGCCAAGGAGAGTACCGATAAAAAGGCAGCCAAGCAGGGCCAGCTCTGTGGCATTGGTGATTGTGCATATGTGCAGAAAGTGAACACCTCAACTGCTGGGGAGCAAGAGATGACTGTCAGAATGGAGTGAGTGAGCCAGTAAATCAATGGACGGAGCCGCAAGTGAATAATTCAGCAGCTGATCATTTGCATTACTTTTGGGCTGTTTGGGGTTTTGCGTGTGCTGAGACTGTCTGTGGTTGTATGTGCAGACCCTGCTCAGTCAATCACACTGTAGGTGTGTGACATTGGCCCTGTCACGACTCATGAAAAGCAGGAAAAAGAAATGTAATGTATTTATAATGTGATACCCAAAAGTGCAACTCACAGCACCTGTCTGCAGGAGGTGGTGAACCAGGCCCTCATCTGTCGGGATTATCGATTCTCATCTGGAGGCTGAGTTTGTAACTGGAATGATTAGTCCATGATTGTGTCTCTATTTTAGAATCGCCGATGTCATGCAAAGGATGAAAGGTGTTATGCCATGTGAACCACTATTCATGCATACCTGCTGACACCCCCTGCATTGCACTGATTGGCTGATCACCATTTGGCTGGGAAATCGACTGTGAGGCAGCAGGCAGTCCATCGGCATGCACACTACTGTCTTTACCCATCCCTGTCCACCTGTGTCCATTTCGCATGTTTCATCCAAAACATTGGGGCATATTTACAAGGGCACTGGACTAAAGGAACGTTCCTTTTAATGACGTTCCTGTGGCGCAATGCACTGCTCCATATATACAAAGTGGTGTTAAGCCATTGCTTGTGGCTTAACGCCGCTTTGTCAATATGGTACACGTTCACAGAAGTATCTGGGTGGAAGGGGTGTGCAATGGATGTTGCTGTGGGCGTTCCGCTGATACACCCATTGCTTTTTGACGCTGCCCCATACTTACAAGGAGGTGCAAATCGGAGGCAGCGCCAAAAACTAAAGCCATGCAAGAGCAGGCGTTAGAATAGTGAAACGAGGAGAAAGAAATGCTTTTATTTCTCCTCGTTTTTTTTTATTTTTATAAGCTCTTTTTATTACCAAAATAACAGATAAATTACAGTCATCACTTAATCAATGTACAATCACACTTCAAGGTTACATCATTAACAGTTATAGCACCGCCTATATTAACACTGTATACTGTGCCTGCCCCATCACTCCCCATTTCTCTTTTATTATAACTTCATCCATTTTCTCCTGCCTCAACTGGGCTGCTGGGGCAGTACACGGTTGGCCTCTGTATTCATTCCACTTGTTCCACACCTTCCTCCATTTCTGGGGGCAACCTCTGGTGTTATAGACAGTTTTTTCCACCACCATACACCAGTCCATGTCCCTCTTCCGTTTTTGCTTTTTCTATGCGTGCTTCATTCTGCCCAGACGTGGGTCCCTTGCTCACTGTGCCCCTGTATTCAAGCTAGCCTGGCTGATGAAGGGTATTACCCAGAAACCAGTCCCAGGATGCTTGTTTGCGGTCCAGGGAGGACCTGGCTTGGCAGTATGGTCTGAACTGTTCCCATGAGGCACAGGGTCAAGACTGATTTGCATATGGCTGGGTCTAAACTGGGGTGGCATGGTGAGCAGAAGAACAATGGATTTAACCCCGATCTCTTGACTGGGGGTGAATGTATGATTCAGCATTCTGTCCATCATTTGATTGCGTAGCACTATGTGCAGGAAGGGACATCTTCTTGCTTATAAACAATAATTCCCTGCAATGCAGGCACCCTTGCCCTATGGCGCAAGGGTATCTGCGTTGGCAGTAGGCATCTTTGGCGTGGTTTCCCCTGCAGTAGCGGTCCGTGGAGGGAGTTCCGTGGGGCGGTGAGGCAGGGGATGGGCAGGGTGGGGAAATGTAAACACCGGAATATGGATGAACGGAGGTAAGTACAAATTTAAATAAATAAAACAAATTCCTTTGCGCGCGCTGCATCGCAAAATCCCCACCCTGCCCCTCCCCCACCCCGCCTCACTGCCCCACGGAACTCCCTCCACGGACCGCTACTGTTCCCCTGACTTTTTGCCTCTACCTCCTGTATTTTTGACGCTATGCTGGATTTCGTTTTTGCTGGTTTAGATGCTTGGGCACTTTGCCACTGCTGATCAGTATCAAAGTGCAAGTGCTCCCTGGGTAAATTGTTATATTGATTGGTTATCCCTGATTGGTATATTTGTTTCACCTGTCAGCCCCTAGTAAAGTGCACTGAGAGTGCCAGGGCTGGTGATTAAAATGCTACTAGTGGGCCTGCAGCACTGATTGTGCCACCCACAGGAGTAGCCATAAAATGGTGTTACAGGCCTGCCACCGCAGTGCCTGGGTGCAGTTGCTAACTGCCAATGCTGACCTGACCAGTGTCCACACTGGCCAGGCCTAACCCTTCCCTTTCTGTACACATTGGACACCCCTATGGAAGGCCCTAGGTACCCCCCTGGGCAGGGTGCAGTGTATGTGAAAGGTAGAGCATGTATTGGTGTAGGTGACATGCGCTGGTAGTGAATTACAGCCATTTTCGTTTTTCACTATTGAAAGGCTATCTTGCCCATAGGCTATAATGGGGAATGTTGTGTATAATGTTTACCTGCATATCTTCCCATAGGAGCAAGATGGAAAGCTAAAGTCTGGTACCCCTGAATTCAGAATTTAATAACACATCTTTTAGGAAGGATGGTTTTTAAATCATGTGTGTGAAAAGAGCACTTTTAGAAGGTGGTTGTTTTCCTTTTCTGCCCTTTCTGTGTGCATTGGCCTGTTTGTGAATTGACTGTCTGGTTTGTGAGTGACAGGGACAGGGGTGGCTCCCAGAGGCTGAATGAGCCAGCCCAGGGCTGAATAGGGAAATCCTCCTGTAGATGGGTGGGAGGAGTAGCACCTGGGTCTGAATAGGGCTGTGCCTGCCTTCCACAATGCTGGCTCCACCCCCTGCTGGGCGGCTGACGACCCTGCCCCTCTCTCTCAAAGGAAAGGAGAAACCAAGTAAACAGAGTGCTCCAGGACTGGCCAGAACTGGTTCTGACTAGGCCAAGGCCCCTCTGCCTTCAGAGGACAGAGGATTTTGGGGTATAAGTATTGGGACCCAGACTACAGAAAATTAGATCATCCTGGAATCAAGAAGGAACCTCTGCCAAAGAGAAAGCTTGAAGACTGAAGAAGAAGGACTGACCTGCTGTAAGGCTGACCTGCAGTTGCTTTGCTGCCAAGGAGAGGGGAAGGACTTTGCTGTGTGCTGTGTCCCCTGGCTTGAAGGAATCTCCAAGGGCCTGAGTAGAGCTGGCCTCCTGTTAAGAAGTCCCAGGAACAAAAGGACTTTACCACCAGCTTCCCCCTGAACTCTGCTGTGTGAGTTCTGCCCTTCCTAGAGTGCTTGATCCAATTGTGGGGCCTCTGGAAGTTGTGCCTGCTGTTGGGAAGCTAACCAAGAAGAAAGAAGCAAAGGATCTACACTTTTTCACGCACAGCTGGCTTAGCGAGAAAATTTCCGTCGCTCTGCTCTTTAGCGGGCCGAATTTTTATCGCTGCGAACATCGTCGCAGAGCCTGCTACCGCTGAGCAAGATCATCGCTGGTGAAGCTGTCGCCCCACTCGTTAGCGGGCCAAATTTTATCGCTGCGAACATCGTCGCAGAGCCAGCCAAGATCCCCGCTCCGTTCGTTAGCGGGCAGAATTTTATCGCTGCAAACATCGTCGCAGAGCCTGCCGCCGCTGGGTGAGATCGTCGCAGAGCCATCACAGATCATCGCACCGCTCGTTAGCGGGCAGAATTTTATCGCTGTGAAAATCGTCGCAGAGCCAGCCAAAATCATCGCACCGCTCGTTAGCGGGCCAAATTTTGTCGCTGCGAATATCGTCTCAGAGCCAACCCAGATGATCGCTGGTGAAATCGTCGCCCCGCTCGTTAGCGGGCCGAATTTCATCGCATCGTGCCTTTGCGAGTAAATTTCTACCGGAAAAGCTACGCCTTGGAATCCATACAAGTATCGCCTCACTCCCCATACAGACCGGATTTGTCGCACACGCCCGCTGCCTGCAGCAGCGGGGTTGTCGCATCACCTCCCCAGGGTCTCAGGACTGACGCTGTTGCTTGTTTTTCGACGCCTGAGCACCGCTAAGAACTTTTATCGCATCACCAGGTACTGTTGGCTAAAATTGACGCTAAGGTGAATGATTTTGTCGCTAAACTAAGAACTCTTTTTGAAACCATATTCTTGAACTGTGTATGTTGGATTTTTGTCGTTTTGGTCTTGTGTAGTTTATATAAAAGTACTTTATTTATCTACACTGGTGTGGAGTCCATTTGTGGTGTTTTCACTGTGTTACTGTGAGTGTTGGTACAAATACTTTACACATTGCCTTTGATAAGCCTGTCTGTTCGTGCCAAGCTACCAAGGGGGTGAGCAGGGGTTATCTAAAGAGTGTATCCCCCTTACCCTGACTAGAAGTAAGGGTCCCTATTTGGAGAGTGGTACCTACCTCTGCTAACTCGAGACCCCCAGATCTAACATTGGTGGTCAGCGGTGAGGATTTGAACTTGTACTTGTACTTCACCCATAGTAATTGGTGTACATCACTAGTTTAAGTGCAGACCACTACGCAACCACATACTGTATTTTTGGTTCGATTTTTGAGTAACTCTTCAAGAGCATCATGTCTCAGGTGGCAACAAGTGAGAGGGCAGAATTGGAGTTTTCCATTGAGGATCTGTATTCGTACAAAGTTGAGGAGCTCAAGCAATTCTGCAAAGACCTTGGTTGCCCTGTGAAAAGCGAATCTAGAAAGGATGTGCTACAGAAAGCCTTGAAGGCCTGGTGGGAGGCCCAAGATGGAAATAATGCAAGTGGGGGGGATGGTTTTGAGCCCCACGATTTGCCTGTGAGCAATCCAGGCTCAAGGCCTGGCAGCACCCATTCCAGAAGAGGTTTCACTCCAGAAGAGTTAGAGGAGAATCAAAGAGTGAGAAACCATGAATTGGAAATCATAAGAATGAAGATGAAGCAATTAGAAGTAGAGAAAGAAAAGGCGGCGGAGGAGAGCAAGAATGCCCGTGCCTTGGAGGAGAAGAAATTGCTTCTGGCTCATGAGTTGAGCATGAGAGAACTGGATATCAAGGCCAAGCAGGTGGAGTCCGGTTCAAATGGTGGCAGCGCACAGCCAGTGCAGGGGGGTAAAGTATATATCCCCAAGGATTTGGTACACAATTATAATAGGAGTGAGGATATCTATGCCTGGTTTACCTCGTATGAGATTGCTTTGAGGATGAATGGTGTGCCTGAACAGCATTGGGGGGCGGGCCTGTGGAAACATTTTGAGGCTTCTGGGAGGAGTGCTCTAGAGCCCTTAGAATTAGCAGGTACCATGACCTATCCCAATATAAAGGAGGCCCTATGTCTCAGGTATGAACTTACTCCAGAGCAGTATAGACTGCAGTTTAGGAACTCCAAGAAGAGAGAGTCTGAGACTTGGATGGAGTGTGTGAATCTGTACTCACGTGCATTGGAAGGTTGGATGAAGGGCAGCAAAGTAACTGATTATAAGGGGTTGTTGCATTTAATTAGTTGGGAGCACTTGAGTAGTCTATGTGTTCCAGAGCTGCGCCAGCATCTTTTAGACAGCAAGCTGACGGACCCCATTGAGCTTGCTAAGGAGGCGGACCACTGGACCAGTACCAGGGTCCACAGAGGAATTGTGGGTACCCCAGCCAAAGGTGGGCAGGGTCCCCAGCAAAAGAGTGGGGGGGACAAGGGTAACCAAAAGGAGTTCTCTCAAGGGCCCCAAAACAGTTCCCAGGGAAAGGAGTCCCAACCCCCCAAGCCCAAACCAACCTGGCCCCCAAGGGGCAGGCGGGACCCCAGGGGCCCACCTACCTGCTATCACTGCAATTAGGTGGGACACATTGCCCTTAATTGCCCCAAGAAACCTCCAGTACCCACTAGTGCTCCTAAACCGGGTTTAGTGAGTGTAGCTTTGGGGGAGGATTTAATTTCTAGTGAAGGGGCGGGACCAGCAGTTATGACCCATGTCTCTTTAGGAGACCAAGAGATGGTCCAGGAACCCTACCTGCCCGATAACACTAAGAAATACGGGCAGTGGGTGACCATCAATGGGAGGAGGGTGGAGGCTCTGAGAGACACAGGAGCCAGCGTGACATCTGTGAGGTGTCAGTGGGTGTCTGAAGAGCAGGTCATTCCCAATGTGCTTCACCCAGTAGTTGCAGCTAACAACTCAGTGCACCTCTGTAAGGTGGCGCAGGTTCCCTTTGAGTGGAGGGGGGTCTCAGGTCTCTTGAAGTTTGTTGTGAGTCCATCCATACCAGTAGACTGTCTGCTAGGTAATGACCTGGAGAGTTCCCCATGGAAGGAGGTGGAACGCCAGGCTCACATGGAGATGTTGGGTTTGCCTGAGTAGATCTGTGTGACCACTCGGTCTATGGCAGCTAGTAGGGGTGATTCAGCAGACCTGTACCCTGAAACAGTGGCCCAGGAACCTGCCCAGAGAGGAAGGAGCAGAGGACGTGGGAAACCAGCCCCCACCGTTCCCACGGTCCAGGAAGGAGCAGAACCTGAGGGGGATGCCCTGGAACCTACAGGGGAACAGGTGGCCGAACTGGGGGAGCTACCTGAGCTGACCAATTGGCAGCAAGAGGGTGGCCCCTTCAGGGAGGAGTTCTGCAAGGCGCAGAGGGAATGCCCTTCTCTCATTGGTGTGCGGCAGCAGGCTGCAGGCCAGGCAGCAGGAGGAGAGTCCAAGGATCATCTCATTTACTGGGAAGAGGGGTTACTTTATAGTGTGCTGGTGGTACCCGAGCGCTTCAGGACCTTCCTAAAGGGTCTGGCTCATGACGTGCCTCTCGTAGGACATCTGGGGCAAGACAAGACCTTCCAAAGGCTTGTCACCAACTTCTTCTGGCCCCAGATGAAGAAGCACGTTGGTACATTCTGTAGGACTTGCCAGACTTGTCAGGCAAGTGGCAAGAGCGGAGGAAAGTGCAAGGCACCCCTCCAACCCTTTCCTGTGGTGAGCACCCCTTTCAAGCAGGTGGGCATCGATATTGCGGGGCCACTGGACCCCAAGACAGCCTTAGGCAACAGGTTCATCCTGGTCTTGGTGGACCATGCCACCTGGTACCCGGAAGCTGTCCCTCTCAGGACAATCACAGCACCCGTGGTGGGCCGTGCATTGATGGGGATCTTTTCCCGTGTGGGGTTCCCCAGAGAGGTGGTTTCCGACCGGGGTACCAACTTCATCTCTAGGTACATGAAGTCTCTGTGGGAGGAGTGTGGGGTAACTTATAAGTTCACCACTCCTTACCACCCTCAAGGACACAGGTTGGTTGAAAGGTTCAACCGAGCTCTGAAAGGTATGATTATGGGCCTAGCGGAGCCCATGAGACGGAAGTGGGACGTCTTTTTACCATGCCTGTTGTTTGCCTACAGGGAGGTGCCGCAGAAGTCCTTAGGGTTCAGTCCCTTTGAGCTTCTGTATGGCCACCCTGTTAGAGGACCTCTCAATCTGGTGAAGGAGGGGTGGGAGAAATCCCCCGGGAAAAACCCCCAGGATGTGTTCAGCTATATGCTGGCCTTCCGCAACCAGACACTGCGCTTCAGGAAGCTCGCCCAAGAGAACCTGGAAGCCAGCCAGGAAAAAATGAAAAGATGGTACGACCAGAATACCACTCTGGTCGAATTTCAACCTTGGCAAAAAGTGTGGGTGATGGCACCAGTGGAGCCTTGTGCACTCCAAGACAAGTGGACTGGGCCATATGAGGTGGTGGAGCGCAAGAGCGAAGTGACCTACCTGGTTAACTTGCAGACTCCCAGGCAGCCCCTGAGGGTCTTACATGTGAACCGCCATAAACCCCACTTCGAGAGGTCTGATGTAACCATGCTCCTGGCTACAGATGCTGGAATGGAAGAGGACAGAGACCCTCTTCCTGACCTCCTGGCAGCCAAGGAGCAAGACGGGTCAGTGGATGGTGTGGTCCTCTCGCCCACCCTGACCCTAGAACAGCAGAGGGACTGTCGCCAGGTGTTGGGTCAGTTTTCCTCCCTGTTCTCCCTGACCCCAGGTGTCACCAACTGGTGCGTCCATGATGTGCACACTGGAGATAGTCTGCCTGTAAAGCAGAAATTCTACAGGGTAGCTGACAAGGTCAGGGCCAGCATCAAGGAAGAGGTTTCCAAGATGTTGGCGCTAGGGGTAATTGAGCCCTCCAGCAGCCCCTGGGCTAGCCCAGTGGTCTTAGTTTCAAAAGCTGCTATGCCCGGTGCCACCCCAGAACTCCGGTTTTGTGTGGACTACCTTGGGCTCAATGCGGTCACCAAGACTGACGTGCACCCCATCCCCAGTGTTGATGAGCTCGTGGATCGGTTGGGAGCTGCCCAGTACCTCAGTACATTTGATTTAACATCTGGGTACTGGCAGATTGCCTTAACTGAGGGGGTCCAAGGAGAGGTCTGCGTTTTCAACGCCAGACGGGCACTTCCAGTTCCGAGTTATGCCCTTTGGGTTGAAGAACGCCCCTGCCACATTCCAGAGACTGGTCAACCAGTTACTGTCCGGGCTGGAGGAATTCAGCGACGCATACCTGGATGACATTGATGTGTTCAGCTCCACGTGGGAGGAACACTTGCAGCACCTCTGCGAAGTGTTGAAGACTCTGCAAAGGGCAGGCCTCACTATCTAGGCCAGTAAGTGCCAGATAGGGCAGGTTTCTGTGGTGTACTTGGGACACCAGGTAGGGAGAGGCCAGGTGGCGGCCCCTCCAAGCGAAGATTGATACCATCCTGGCTTGGGAGCCCTCCAAGACCCAGACAGAGGTGAGAACCTTCCTAGGACTCACCGGGTATTATCGCTGATTTGTCAAAGGATATGGCACCATTGTTGCCCCCTTGACAGAGCTGACTTCAAGGAAGCAGCCCAGGAGAGTGAATTGGACTGATGCCTGTCAAACTGCTTTTGATGCCCTGAAGACTGCCATGTGCACGGCACCGGTGCTCAAGGCGCCTGATTTCTCCAGTGAGTTTGTAGTGCAGACAGACACTTTAGGGCATGGGGTGGGAGCGGTACTCTCACAGATCAACGACGAGGGCTTGGACCAACCTGTAGCTTTCATTAGTAGGAGGCTACTTCCCAGGGAACAGAGGTGGAGTGCGATTGAAAGGGAAGCTTTTGCTGTTGTCTGGGCTCTGAAGAAGCTGAGGCCCTACTTGTTTGGGACTCACTTCCGGGTTCAGACAGACCACAGGCCCCTCAGATGGTTTATGCAGATGAGGGATGAAAACCCAAAACTGTTGAGGTGGTCCATCTCCCTACAGGGAATGGACTTTACGGTGGAACACCGAACCCGGTACAGAACACGCCAACGCTGATGGTCTGTCCAGGTTTTTCTGCCTTAGCGATGAGAACTCCCAAGAGGGTGGGTAGTTCTCCCCACTTTCAGCTGGAGGGGACACGTGTTAGACCTGACATCTTTGGCATGGTTTCCCCTGACTTTTTGCCTCTACCTCCTGTATTTTTGACGCTATGCTGGATTTCGTTTTTGCTGGTTTAGATGCTTTGGGCACTTTGCCACTGCTGATCAGTGTCAAAGTGCAAGTGCTCCCTAGGTAGATTGTTATTTTGATTGGTTATCCCTGATTGGTATATTTGTTTCACCTGTCAGCCCCTAGTAAAGTGCACTGAGTGTGCCAGGGCTGGTGATTCAAATACTACTAGTGGGCCTGCAGCACTGATTGTGCCACCCACAGGAGTAGCAATAAAATGGTGTCACAGGCCTGCCACCGCAGTGCCTGGGTGCAGTTGCTAACTGCCATGCTGACCTGACCAGTGTCCACACTGGCCAGGCCTAACCCTTCCCCTTCTGTACACATTGGACACCCCTATGGAAGGCCCTAGGTACCCCCCTGGGCAGGGTGCAGTGTATGTGAAAGGTAGAGCATGTATTGGTGTAGGTGACATGCTCTGGTAGTGAATTACAGCAATTTTCGTTTTTCACTATTGAAAGGCTACCTTGCCCATAGGCTATAATGGGGAATGCTGAGAATAATGTTTACCTGTATATCTTCCCATAGGAGCAAGATAGAAAGCTAAAGTCTGGTATCCCTGAATTCAGAATTTAATAACACATCTTTTAGGAAGGATGGTTTTTAAATCCTGTGTGTGAAAACAGCACTTTTAGAAGGTGGCTGTTTTCCTTTTCTGCCCTTTCTGTGTGCCTTGGCCTGTTTGTGAATTGACTGTCTGGTTTGTGAGTGACAGGGACAGGGGTGGCTCCCAGAGGCTGAATGAGCCAGCCCAGGGCTGAATAGGGAAATTCCCCTGTAGATGGGTGGGAGGAGTAGCACCTGGGCCTGAATAGGGCTGTGCCTGCCTTCCACAATGCTGGCTCCACCCCCTGCTGGACAGCTGACGACCCTGCCCCTCTCTCTCAAAGGAAAGAAGAGACCAAGTAAACAGAGTGCTCCAGGACTGGCCAGAACTGGTTCTGACTAGGCCATGGCCCCTCTGCCTTCAGAGGACAAAGGATTTTGGGGTATAAGTATTTGGACCCAGACTACAGAAAATTAGATCATCCTGGAATCAAGAAGGAACCTCTGCCAAGGAGAAAGCTGGAAGACTGAAGAAGAAGGACTGGCCTGCTGTAAGGCTGACCTGCAGTTGCTTTGCTGCCAAGGAGAGGGGAAGGACTTTGCTGTGTGCTGTGTCCCCTGGCTTGAAGGAATCTCCAAGGGCCTGAGTAGAGCTGGCCTCCTGTTAAGAAGTCCCAGGAACAAAAGGACTTCACCCCCAGCTTCCCCCTGAACTCTGCTCTGTGAGTTCTGCCCTTCCTAGAGTGCTTGATCCAATTGTGGGGCCTCTGGAAGTTGTGCCTGCTGTTGGGAAGCTGACCAAGAAGAAAGAAGCAAAGGATCTACACTTTTTCACGCACAGCCGGTTTAGCGAGAAAATTTCTGTCGCTCCGCTCGTTAGCGGGCCGAATTTTTATCGCTGCGAACATCATCGCAGAGCCTGCCGCCGCTGGGTGAGATCGTCGCAGAGCCAGCCAAGATCATCGCACCGCTCGTTAGCGGGCCGAATTTTGTCGCTGCGAATATCGTCGCAGAGCCAACCCAGATCATCGCTGGTGAAATCGTCGCCCTGCTCGTTAGCGGGCCGAATTTCATCGCATCGTGCCTTTGCGAGTAAATTTCGACCGGAAAAGCTACGCCTTGGAATCCAAGTATTGCCTCACTCCCCATACAGACCGGATTTGTCGCACACGCCCGCTGCGTGCAGCGGGGTTGTCGCATTGCCTCCCCAGGGTCTCAGGACTGACGCTGTTGCTTGTTTTTCGACGCCTGAGCGCCGCTAAGAAATGTTATCGCATCACCAGGTACTGTTGGCTAAAATTGACGCTAAGGTGAATGATTTTGTCGCTAAACTAAGAACTCTTTTTGAAACCATGTTCTTGAACTGTGTATGTTGGATTTTTGTCGTTTTGGTATTGTGTAGTTTATATAAAAGTACTTTATCTACACTGGTGTGGAGTCCATTTGTGGTGTTTTCACTGTGTTACTGTGAGTGTTGGTACAAATACTTTACACATTGCCTTTGATAAGCCTGTCGTGCCAAGCTACCAAGGGGGTGAGCAGGGGATATCTAATGAGTGTATCCCCCTTACCCTGACTAGAAGTAAGCGTCCCTATTTGGACAGTGGTACCTACCTCTGCCAACTAGAGACCCCCAGATCTAACACTGGGCATCCACTAAATATTTCCATAACAGAACTTTGAGATGGATTAATTTAGACAGCCTTGTGGTTTGGAGGATAAAATGACCCGGAAGGTGTGGGTTTATTCTATTAATAGAAAAAAGATCTGTAAACAGCACTAAAAATTCTCCTTTGGAGAGTGAGTACTCTGCAGACAAGCTTTTTGTGTTATGATGTTCACCTACCGAGAAAGCTGTGAATTGTTTTCCCCTGCCTGTAACATCAGTGGAAAGTGTCTTCAGTTTAGTTGTTCATTGAAAAAGTAACTCCATCCTCAGCTTTGTAATCTGCAACCATGTCTCGTGTGTGTGGGCCTTTCATCACATTTTTCTGATTTTTGATAGTTTATTGTGGACAAGGGGTGTCCAACAATGGTCCAGATAAGCCAGTTCCAGTCCAGGTTTTCAGGCTGTCAACATGAGATAAATGTGCAAGCTATTTGAAATTGTGTTTGAGTGGTCATGAATGTTTGTGAGGTTTTTATATGGTGGGCGAGTATGTGTGCATAAATGTGCTTAGTCAGGGAAGTTGGGCTCACAACCCACTAATGGAGGCCAGCCATGTCTGTATGAACCAGAGGCATCAATTGCAGCATATGGCCATCCTGCTTGGTTTGCCAGGCAGACGGTGAGGGGCAGATGCCATGCAGTACACAAGATAAAGCTCCCCCAGGCATAGGGGAGCAGGTGGTGAGTCAATAGTGCAGGGGAATACAAGAAGTTGGGGGTGGTCACGCATGGCTACCTAGTGGTGAACAGGCAGTGGATAATAAACAGATTACTCTGGCACTGAGAAATAGGGGTTGCATACACTCTCATGGATTTTGAGAGGCTGAAGGAGATGGGCCATAAATGTAGGGAATTGAGTAGCTTGAAAAAGAGTGATCTTAAAAATAAGGCACATTCTGAATGTGCTCCTGACCCACTGTATTGTTTTGTATTTATTTGGAATTTAGGCTGCGCATCTATTAATATCTCGGATTTCTTTCAATAAAAAAAATATATAGTTTAAAAAAAAAAAGGCATATTCTCATGACAGACGCTGACTTTGATCCTGATGCTGAGTGTGATCGTGTCCAGGTGTAACCTCCTCATATTCTGTCCTCTTCTTCAGGCACACCCCCAATCATTTTATAAAACATTTTGTCTAAACTGAGCAATTCACATCAAAGGTGATCTTGAGCAGTTTGATGTTACACCCTGTGATTATGCATTAAGGGTGAGGTCCTATTTTAAAAAAAATAAAATGGCCTCAAAGCCCAGGTCAGCATCTCTAAAAAAAAAGTACTAAGGAACGTTTGATGATATCAGTTGGAGTTTGAGATCTATTGTCACTGTATTTACTGTATGGCCCCTTTAAAGTTTATTTATTTTCTATCACAGCTAGCAAGGCAAAGAGCTAAATTTGCACACCTTTTACATTGCAGTGAAGCAAGGCTTTAATTATATCTGTGAAAACACAATATTTGCATTTAATGCCAGTATTACAGTCAAAGTCTCTGTTGCCCAAAGATGTCAGACTGTGCATAAAGTATTTTGTTGGTGCTCCCTTGTTTTGGAAAGAAGAGAATCAGGGGTGGAACCTACTCTGTTTAATGCCCCTTCCATATGAAAATCTTTTCTGGAGCCGAAATATTTTTCCATTGTCTACCTTCCAATGTATCAGCCTGTAGGATATTTAGGGAACATCTGAATGCTATAAAATTGCACTGACATTTCTTTTGCATTCCTCCAATGCCCAGGTGGCCTGGTCCACCCTATAAAAAAAAACCTGTAAAAATCCTACGGTCTCCTGATCTTTCTTTGCTCACTGTACCTCCAATGTGCTGGATTTATCCAACCTCTGCTTTACTTACACATTTTGTGCGGAGCTTATACAAGGTGTGCTTGCCTCTTCCAGAGACCCAGATTACTTGCTTTACTCAGTCGGTCTTCAGCTTGACCGCCACATTCTCACCTGTACTCGACTCACCCTCCCTGTAGTTGCCTTACCATCCCTTGCTTGCATCATACAAGCTGTGCTTGATTCTTTCAATCTGCACTGACCAATCATACTTGATTTACTCAACCTGCCTTAACTGGCCCATCCGTCCTCACCTCACTCACCTAGTTTTCACCTGGCCCAGCCAGTGTAGGTCTCTTCTGCAGTATGCTTGCCTTGGCTATCCTGTGCGTGTCTTGGTTACCCCGGTACAACACCCACGTTGGTCATTTCATTCTCTTTGCCCTGACTAAGGTTGGCTCCACTCACCCTTTTGCGTTCATCTCAGCCATTTATTTAAGACCTTCATCACTCGTGTTAGCACTCTAGTTCCCTGTAACCACCTCCCTTATCCAGTGCTCACATTGGGTACATCGAACGCTCATTGAAGGAGCTGTGGATGGCTTTGATTGACCACAGTGGGTGAGTGGGTGCTGTATAGTAGATGAGGACTGACACTGGTTTAATCTGTATTGTGGTGAAGCCCCGATTGAAAATGCTCCCTTTGGTGTGGGTTGGTTCAGTGACTGCAGTTTTGATGTTTACTCTGTGAAAAGTGGAGTAGGCAGAGAGCAAATAAATGTAAAATGGCAAGAGTGAAGGTGTACCCTAAAGAATGGAGGCCAAAAGGTCTATCATTATCAAGAGTTCTTACTCAAGTTGCCCACAGTATCTGTTGTGCACAGTGAGAGAATCCATACGACTTGTATGTTTCATATTTGCATAGCGTCAGAAACAATCTTCATTGGTGTAAAATTACAAAAATAATATATCCTTTTGCACGTGGGAGGAAAAAATAGGCACTCTACACTTGGCAGAAATATTTCAGTAGTGTCATGCGCAATTGTGCATCAAGAAAATGCCGCTCGCATTAAATGCTTGCCTCCTGGTCCCACCCCAACTGCCCCCCATTCACTCCTCAAATTGCTGAGTACCTGCACTTATTTTCCCCCCCATTTAAAGCACTGTAATCTCTTCTTCGGGAGAGTTAAGGCTAGAATATTTATTGTGTTCTTATTCCTTGCTTTTTTGCTGTATTCTCTATTATTTCCTGTTAAAAAAGATATCCCTTTCAAGAGTAAAGACGTGTGACTCACAGTCATGCTATTGCATTTGGAAGTGGTTTAGACCATAGGTTATACACACAACTTTGGGAAGCACAATGGGCTGTTCCACTCTGGCTCCGTGTGCTTGTGTTTGATACAGAGAGGAGCCCGGTCTCCCGCGTGTAGCCTCTTTCACTCGTAACTCTCCTGTGTGTGTCACTCCTCTGAAGGATGGTATCCCCCGGGTACTCCCCGCTTCAGTCAGTGCCCCCCTAGCGAGTATGCCCTCGCTCTCCTGCATCTCAATGCCCAAGGTCAGAATCTCCTTAAAGATGTGACGCCGGGCAGCATCTTTCTGCGTGCCTAGATCATCACTGACGTCGCTTTTCAGACGTTCAGCTCCTTTCAAATGCTAATGTGCACTTACTGGCCTTATCAGGGATATACTGCTTCCTTGCCCCTATAAAATGTTTCTTTTAGGCATGGATGTCTGTCTCCACCCAACAGACCGGTAAGAATGTGTAAACAGGGCCCTGTGTACACCATTGCTCGGTCGCTGTACCAGGAAGCCGGTGCGCCCGCGTTGCTAGGTGAAAGCAGGCAGCGAGCCTGAGCCTGGTGGGCTTCTTGGGGGTAGGGCCGCCGTAATGAATCAACACAGTGCGACGACGCCCCCCTGAAGAATGTGAAGAGGGGCCGCTCAAACTCCCATATCCCACAGATATGTACTGGCCTTGTGTTGAATGGGGGAGGTTGGGCTGAAGGCTCGGTGGGGCCCGGAAAGGATTAGGGGCCCTCTGCGACGCACGAGCTGCAGGGAGGGGCCAGCTCTAAGACACTGGAACAATAGTCGCTTCCTTTTACAAGCACGTGAAGTGGCAATAAAGACATTTCTCGATACGAACAGCGTGGGGTCGCCTCCACTGCACAGAGCTTAACTGTTCCGCCCGCTCCCTCCCACCCCCTCGACACACACACACCACCACGGGTTATGGTGTCCAATCACCGCGCTTTTATTTTCGGAAGCCAATGTACATTCGAATGCGAACATATCGAGAAATATATTTCTCTCATCCGTGCCCTTCGGTCTTTTGCACCCATGATTCAGCACCCCTCCGGTCCCTCTCTCTCCCTCACACACTTTCTCTTCCTCTATCTTTTCTTTCTCCATCTCTCTTTATTTCCCATGTTCTGCTTCTTTCTTTACAGCCCCTCTCATTTGTATCGTTTTCTGTAAAGACCGGCCCTCTCGCCCCCTTTGTCTTTTTCAATCTCGAATCTCTCTCTCTCTCTCGCACACACCCCCCACACACACACACTCTCTTCCAGTAGGGCGCGCCTGCTCTATTCATTTCTCTACTTAGTTTCCATCCTTCTGACACTTCTTTCTTTTTCACCCCTCTGACCCCCCTCATTCTATCATTCCCTTAAACTCCCTTTCTCTCCATCCTTCTGTCTCTTTCTGTCTCTCTTCTATCTCTCCCCCTCTCTCTTATTTAGTTCTTTAATCCCTCCGTCTCTTTCGCCGTCTTTACCTTTCGTTTCCTTATTGCTCTCTTTCTGACTTTCGTTCTCACTGTATCTCTCTACAGTCCTCTTATTTCTATCCTCTGCCCCCCCCCCCTCCCTTCCCACCTCTTCTCCACCCCTTTCTTTCCCCGTTTCTCTGTTCCCCACCTCCACTGATGGCACTGGGAGATTCTACTTTATTCCTAGCACTCCTTCTCCAGGTGTTCCTGTGGGCAGCAGCGCAGCCAGAGAAGGAAACTCACGGCTGACCGTCACCAAGCTGAGATGTTTGCACACTGCAACTTCGAGGCAGTCGTTTCTGTGCACGACGCCATCGTGAAGTGGCATCTGTACACACAGCCGCAGAACTGCTGTGATATCTGAGACCGACTATCACACAGCGATTGTCAGACTCACATGGGCACCAGCCCCTCCCTGGCATTGGGATCTGAGCACGCTAGTATGTTAGATCTGTAGATGTGTGCACACAACCCCTTCCAAAATGTGAAATCTATGTGCACAGCATGCAAGCTCTGAGATCTGTGCCTGGCTGTGAGATGTCGCCAGTCCCTATCAGACTGTGAGATTTATGTACACTACACACCCTTACCAGATTCTGCGAACTGTGCCTGACCGTGAGTTGTGTGCACACAGCCCCACCTATGCTTTGAGATCTGTGCCTGGCTGTGAGATGTGTGCACACATCCAGCAATGCGCTGAGATCTGTGCCTGACTCTGAGGCCTGTGTATGCAGCCCAGCCATGCGGTGAAATCTGTGCCCGGCTGTGAAGCCCGTGTATGCAGCCCCAGCCATGCGGGGGCATCCGTGCCCGACTGTGAGATGTGTGCACAAAGCCCCAGGAATGTGCTGATATCGGTGCCTGACTGTGAGATGTGTGCACACAGCCCAGGAATTTGCTGATATCTGTGCCTGACTTTGAGATGTGTGCACACACCCCCCAGGAATGCTCTGATATCTGTGCCTGCCTGTGAGATGTGTGCACACAGCCCCACCAACGCGCTGATATCTGTGCCTGGCTGAGATGTGTGCACACAGCCCAAGTAATGCGCTGAGATCTGTGCCTGGCTGTGAGGCCCGTGCATGCAGCCCCTGCCAGGTGCTGCCAGTCTGCAGATTCCTGTGTACCTAAAAGTGACACTACCTACTGAAGGAGGAGGGGCGCTAGGATGAGGGAGTCTGTAATGCTCGGATTGTGGTCATTAAAGCAGTGTCATAGCCAGTGTATCATGACCCCTATAGCAAGGAAGGCGGTGGGCCCCCTCTGTTCGCTGTTTGAACTGTAAAATACAGCAATATTCATGGTTCCGTCGACCTTTGAAGCTGGTGCGGCTGAACCTGCTGCACAAATGGAAGCTCCACCCCTGAATTAAAGAAGGAGGCTTCTGAGAGTACCAGTAGATTACCGAAGGAACAGGCACAACACAATTTGTGGCGTGAACTGCAGTGGCGACGGCCACCTATCGAAAGTGGTAGGGCGGCCGCAGGGGGGGGAAAGGGCCAGGCGATGGAGAGGGGGGAGAAATAATATAAAAGTAAAAAAATAAAAAACATACCTGCCACTCCACTCGCTTCCGCTGACAGACGGCTCGCTGCTCCTCTCATTGGGCTGGAAGGGGATGGGCCCTCAGGGCATAGGCTCCACACCCAATCCAGACGCTGCTCTCAGAGCATGAGAGCAGCACCAAGATTGGTCTTAGCGGTCTCGTTTGCTGCTCAGACAGTGAATTGGAGCCTGTGGCTTTTCTCCCAACAGCTGTATAACACAGCTCGGTTGGAGAAACATAAGTGCGCATGTGTGTTTGGCCGGCCTAGGATTGTCGGCCAAACACACATGCGCATTTATAAGCCCACTACTTCTGCTCCGGAACATGCCTGGCCCGCCCTATACTTATTGCGGGGCTCAGACAGCAAGCATAAATAAAGTGATAATAACATTATGGCACAGGTTGTGGGGCGATGCTTCTCCACCATTACGTCGTCTAAGACTCACGGGCCGTCTAAAGCCTAGAACACACATACAGATGCATTGCTGTTAGACATGCCTGGTCCCGCTTGGAGATTTACCCCCGCAGACCTATTGCCACGATTTACACCATAAACATATACTTTTCACTCCCCCATGCCTCGCTTCAAGGTCTCACGGGGTCCACACGTTAGTAGATAAACTCGCCAAGCTGCGTTACTTCAGAGATGGTCGCAGCATGCAAAGAGCTGTCTCTGGGTGATGAGCTGCACATGCATGGACTCTGAATCCTGGGGGCACAGGATGGACAGGAACCAGGCAAGGGTCAGTGTCATGAAACCGGGAAAGCAGAAACACACAGTTAAGGCATGAAAAGAAGAAGAAAATGCATAGCTAGCAGAAAGAGAGTGGCGTGAGAGGTAAGATGGTGGAGAAAGGGAGAGGGGAAAGGAGAGGGAAAGAAGAGGATAAGGAGAGCGGAAGATAGAGAAACACAATTGGGATGGGCTGAGGAAGGTTTTGGGAGGAGATATGATATAACAAGCATTTGCAAGGCAATAGGTCTCGCATTAATGCAAGTTTGAGCTATTGACATTGCAAATAACAAAGCCTTTTATTTTTGTTTTAGTTTTTAAAACAGAAATAAAAGGCATTGTCGTTTACAGTGCCAATAGCTTAAACTCTCGTAAATGCGAGACCTATTGCATTGCAAATGCTTGTTCTTTGGGTGCCCGGTCCTAACATCGGTCCCAATCCAACCTTGCTTAATGGTATGTACAACATAGTTGCAACCAAGCATATGAGACATGATTACAATTCTCTGGGCATGATTTCAGTGGTAGTGATTTCCCAATGAGAATGGTTGAAAGGAAGCTACTGTGATGTGATGTCATGACACCATTCCATGTCAACCATTCAAATTTAGGCAACAAATGTGTTTACCGTGGATTACGCAGTTTAGACTATCTGTGACAGATTAACAATAATGAATCCTTAGTGCGCGTCTTAATAAAAGTGATACACTTGTGACACTTGATAAAACAGATTGTCAATAACTTCGTGGCCCCAAGATTCCCAAAGCTTACTTCACTAATGTTTAGAATATTTATAGTGCTTGGTCTTTTGGGGGAATATTATGCCTTTTATTTCATATTCATGTTCTCTCTGAGCCACTAATCAAGCTACTAAGATCTCCGGTTGTGTAAAAAGTAACAACATTGTTAGAGACAGACAACGATAGGAGAGTGGACAATGATAAGAGAGACATTAGTGGCAGCATAACAGAAAAGAAGAATACATGAAATGCGCAGTAGGAAGGGGCAACAGAGGACTGGGGAAATTAGGCAGAAGGGCAGTACCAGAAATACTAGAATTGCCGCGACCATAAAAGAATATGACAGAGTGGCAGTGATAGGACGTGGCAGTCTTAATAGGATTCGGGCAGTGACAGAGCGAATGGGAATTCAACTTATGAAGATAATGATGGGCCATATGTGGGAGACACAAAGGGAAACAGAATTTGCCAGAAAGAGTACGAAACAGACGAAAAGTAGTCATAAAATTTCAGAGAGAAAGAAACGATCTAAAGAGAACAAGTGATTATTAAAGAAACTGAGTAACATAATGAAAAGTATATATAACTGAAGAGGTCAGGAAAATGTATGTACAGATATAGGATAAATGGAAGAGTGGGGCAAACGAGGATCGAAAGAGCATGGTAAACGGTTTATGGAAAGGCAGCAAAGATTTATTTACTAGCTAAAGTAACATGATCAAGGAGTATGAGGGAGAAATGGAATACACGAAAACAATGTGTGAGAACATCGGAGAATCGATAAACTACAGTATAGTGTGTGGAGGCGACAAAAAAAAGACCGCGTTTGGTGTGCGCGCACTGAAAGGAATGTTAAGTATGCAGCTGGCACCCGGCATCGCTGCTGCTCGCTCCCGAGAACCGTAGGTCATGGGAGTCAACATTTAGAGAGAAGGCGGGATCATGTCCCGCCTTTGGCCAATTGCGGGGTTTCAATTTTTAAAAGCCACACGCAAAGGCCAATGGAATGTGTGGGAGGAGGCCGACCCACACGGAGAAGGCTCTTGGAAGTCTGAAGTGATTCCAAGAGCCCTCTCTTAGAGCAGCGCATGCGCACTACGCTAGGCGAGACCTAAAAAGAGAGAGGAGACATGGGCATAAGAATCGGGAAGCGCCATTGGGAGGAAACAGAACACAAAGAGGTGGTTTAGATAGAAAGGGGAGGTGGGGCAAGAAGGCAGGTGAAGAGACATGCTAGAGAAATACAACATAGAAGGGAAGCAGGGGACAGATATGGGGATGCATAGATGAGCAAGAGGTAAAGATGTGAAGACTCATGGGCCCTTAGAAAGAGAGGTGACAATGAGAGAGGTGAGGCGATGGGAGAAGATGGATAAGCTAGATGGGGCAGGGAGGAAAGAGGCAGTTAGGGGAATTGAGGCAGAGTAGATTTAGGATGGAGGACAAAGGTCAAGATGCAAATTTGACCTCAATTAGGGGCAGATAACGATGCAGTCCGTACCTGCTCTGACCAGTGGTCGGAGCCTTCAGGGCTGCATCCTCATGGGCTGCTCGGTTCACTTTTCGAGCGCCTCATTATGATGGAGGTGATCGGAAAGTAAACCTGTCGGTCATTCCGGGTTGGCTTCCGACGGGCTTAGAGAGCCCATCGACCACTCGGAAGCTGGCTAGCAATCTCAAGGGGGGCCTTTCCGCCCTTGAAATAACAATGCACGGTTTCCGACATGGTTTCCATGCCGGCCTGTCCGACATGGGAACCCTGTCGGAAAGCGTGTTTAGGGGCCCCCAGCAGGGCCGCCTTTGGTGCCTGGCCTCCGAGTGATCCATGCACCTTGTGGTAGGCACCTTGTGGTGCCTGCCACGGGGTGCAGGGATGAACTGCACCTCCCTTTCCTCAATGGGAGCTTGTGTTACGGCCGGTTTACGGCTGTAACACAAGGTCCCATTGAGGAAAGGGAGCATGCGACTGAACAGTGTTCGGTCGCATCGAAATGTGTCGGTCTGGACACCCGACAGGGTGTTGGTCAGTTCCAGGACTGAGTCGGTGCCAGACATCAAAATAAGCCCTTTAGTCTTTCACCGTATAACACAGGCTTTCAAGGGGGGAAGCAAGCACCGCTCTGGTGCATAGATTATCCAAAAGGAGCATTTTGTACACCCCAAGTGAACCCAGACACATTCTGCTTAAAACAGTACTGTGTTTTAGTGAAATACAACAGAGTGGCAAGCCACTCTGTATTGGGACATCAGTTATAGTTTTTTCACATATATTCTGGCTGAATGTAGGTGTCAAAGTGTATGTGGGGTGGAGGGCTCCAAATAACCCTTAAAGTCCACCTTAAAGAAGGGGGCAATTATAGCACTAACCCCCAAGTCATCCAGCAGCAGTGTAGTCCTCCGATGATGACCACTACAGTTAACATCCCACCACTCTGTGTACAACAAATGGTAATCAAGTGAATAAGAGATGCAAAAACAATGCATAATAGGTCACAGGTCCTTAGCAGTGTATGACAATGTTCAAGGTGAGACAGTAGTTTCTCCGAACTGACAAGGATGGTGGTTTCTGGCTCTATGATGAATAGTCGGACATCCGAAGGTTCTCCGATCTCCAAGGGAACCTGTCAAGTAGTCATAGGTGAGCTCATGGAAATTGATGGAAATTTTGAGTGAGATGCTATATTACACAAGTATTATATTCACAGTAAAGACAAGTGTTATTCCTAGAAAATGAATAACTCTTTCATAAATACCTGAATATTCTGGAATATTAGCATGTGAACTAAAGCTGGCAGTCAAGCATTGACTATTCAGAAGTTACAGTCAATGTTAGCTTTTAAGTTTGTAGAAGAGGTCCGTATGCCTCTGTTTACAGGCCCTTTTTAGGTCTCCCCTAGGCAGCACTTGTGCTGTGTCTTCAAGACATGCTGTATTCAGGATATGGGCATAAAACTTCGCCCACTTTCCACCCATCTTTTAAATTGGCTCCTGTTCCTGTCCTTTGTAAATGGTGGCTTTTCATTTGTCAATAGGCTTAGTAGTCCCTCCTTAGTACCACTTTGTCTCTTCTTGTAACCTCCCATGAGGACCCCCCCCTGTTACATGTGTTGTTACTCCCTAGGTTTGAATTGCAGCCTCAAGGCACTATTTTCTTAAAAAGCTTCAGGCAGGACAAACACTTGGTCCTAAGCTAGGCTGGCAGTGGTTACTTCACTCACTAGAACATCTCACATTTATAGGAGACCGTCTTTAAATTGCCCTTCATCAGCTCCACACAGAGTACAACCTAATCCGAAATGAATGTAACAAATCTTTTGTCAAATTTCGAAGCTTTTAATTGTATATATGGACATAGCTATTTGAATGTACTCGTAGTACTGTCTTGCATGCAATGCATTATGGGTAGGGTGGATTTACCATATCTTCTGCAGAGTGCAGTACCATATGTGACCAAAAGAGTTCCCCTTTTGGCTAGATAAAACACATTGCCATTTATAATGCCAGTAACTTCAACTTTGTAGACATGTAGTGCTGGTGCCTTGCTCACTAGGGACCTCTAGGAGCAGCTTGTGGTACTGCACAGAGACCTGTAGTGCTGGTGCCTTGCTCACTAGGGATCTCTAGGAGCAGCTTGCGGTACAGCGCCTAGGCATGCAGTGCTGGTGCCTTGCACACTAGGGGCCTCTAGGAACATCTTGCGTACTGCGCCTAGACATGCAGGACTGGTGTCTTGCTCATTAGGGACCTCTAGGAGCAGCTTGCAGTACTGCAACAAGACATGCAGTGCTGGTGCATTGCTCACTAGGGACCTCTAGAAGTAGCATGCGGTATTGCACCTAGACACGTAGTGCTGGTGCCTTGCTCACTAGGAACTTCTAGGAGCAAGTAGATGTACTGTACTGAGACTCACAATGCTGGTTCCTGGCTCACTATGCAAGAATTTGCAATGCACTAGGTCTCGCATTACTGAAGGTATGAGCTATTGGCGTTGCATCATTATTTGCAATGCCAATACCTCACACTATCAGTAAGGCGAGACCTATTGTATTGCAAATGCTTGTTGGTATTTTTCTTGGGAAGTGGTAAGCTCCCTGGGTCTTTGGAAGACTGTATTTCAGGTGCCTCTAGAGGCGTGGGACCAAAAGACAGTTGTCAGAATATCATTTGACATAAATATTGTGTTCTAAATATAATTTATATAAATATTTCCCTATCAGAATTAGTAACATTAAATCAGCACCCAACAGGGGCGATAATTTTGTAAACACTATTTTGGACAAGATACTTCAGTCTGCTATATTTTGATGTACACCCCTATTAGAGGTAATGGTTTGAGGGTCAATGGTGTAGAGTGCTGGGTCACTTTCTCTAACAGATGAACAGTGTTAAGATTGGCTGCTAACCCAAGCCCAACTTACTGGTCAATGCCCAGGGGGATATAAGGCACACAGAGGGATCTGGTGGCATGCAATTGCCCTGTGGATCTAGGGGCACCAAGGCTATCCAAGTGCTGAACCAGAAACCACCCAGCAACATTAAGGAGCACCTATGTCTTTGTTAGGTGCATTTCCATTGCCTAAACCAGAGGCTACTGATGGGTCAATGCATGTGCCATGCCTGCTTGGGCTAGGAGTACTGTGGCCTGTGCCGGAGTTCTCTACACAAACCGTGAAACAATCAAGCATTGCTGCAGAGGAGCACTTGAAGAAAGATTGTTGTTGCGCTACACCATCTCTGGCGAGGAGTATATGGTTGGCGCAGGGTGCTCTGGGTCAGCTCTTTGGGTCTCATGGGGATAGCTTATGTTTCTGCCTGCAGGAAGATCTCCAGGCAGATGATACAAATAAATGCAGGTTCTAGGACATAACTTCAAGTCTAGTGCCAGTGTAAAGGAAACAGGCAGCACTAAGCGCTCCAATAATTCACGATGGCATGATGGTCAATGAAGTTCTTGTTTCAAGAAGGCATGAAGGTCAATGATGGTCTTGTTTTTAGGATGGCATGCAGGTCAATGAAGGTCTTGTTTCAGGAAGAAATGATGGTCAATAAAGGTCTTGTTCAGCAAGGCATGATGGTCAATGAAGGTCTTGTTTCAGGAAGGCATGCAGGTCAATGAAGGTCTTGTTTCAGGAAGAAATGATGGTCAATAAAGGTCTTGTTCAGGAAGGCATGATGGTCAATGAAGGTCTTGTCATATGAAGTTTCTACAGCTTGCTGGTGCCGAGCTCCAACTTTTATCAGCACTTGGCAGTTGGCCTTTACCTTAATGCCAAATAAATATAAAGTGTGGGCACCAGTCATTCATGTTGTAGTATATAATCTCTGCGAGGGGTTTTGGATGAGCAGGAAAGTGGCGTTCACGCAGGTTAGTAGTGGTGTATATAGAGCAAAAGGAAGAACAAATGCTTCACGGTGCAACCAGGTCAGGGGAAGACCCGAAACCCCTGTATGAAATGTGGGCCAAGAACCCACATAAACAAATTCAAAACCAAGTCCTAGACACACGTATAAGGATGCAATTCTATGTAATGTCAAAAGTACAGTTGTGATGCTCAATTAATTAGAAATCACAGGGGTCGACACCGGTAGGTCCATGTAATGAATGATGTTTATACAAGCTTGGAGTACGTCAAGACAAAATACCAGCCGACACGTGTTTTGTCAACAGGTTGGTAACCTGTGACTCTTCAGGGCTGATTGTTGCGCTATGGGACGTGATGATAAACCGGTGATAATTCCAAATCGGTCGAAGGGTATTCTAAAGAGCAATGCTTGGATTGAGAGAGAGATTGAGAGAGAGGAGAGAGGGAGGCAGGCGAAGAGGCAGAGGTGGTGACAGTATATGGTCACAGAGCAGTGTCGTACGAAGTCCCCCACTGGCAGCTTAAGTGGGGACTGCCTCCTGGCCCGATGGTCTGCTGAACTCAGTGGTCAAAGTGGGGAAAAAAAGTAGGGGAACTGTGGGCGGAGAATCAGAGGGCGGGAATAACCAGAGGATTGGATCAGTGGGCGGAGTCAGAGGTGTGGTCAGAATGCGCCAAACATCCCAATTTTAAATAATTGTTTGGCATTTAACTGCCCAGTTACAGCTTATTATGTTATTTAATTCAACCAATGGATACATATGATTATTTAAGGTTTAATATGAGTTATTGACATTAAAATATATTCACAAAGAGGGATATGTTTCCAATCACAAAATTCCCCAAATACACTTAAAAGTGGAAGCACAAGCCATTTGTCTCCGAGCCATGGAGTTTCTGTCATCAGCACTTCTCCTCTCTTTTTCCACAAGAGCAGTTCAAACATGAATAGCAAAATATCCTAGTTTGAAAATGTTTTCTATATAATTATGGCTCTGCCATATTTGCCACATAATACAAGATCTGCTGCATAGTCTGACAATATTAACTAATAAATTGTTTGTAGCTCAAACGGATCAAAAGTTACTAAAAGATTTGACTTTTGTTAGTGCGAAGTGGACAGTCCTTTGCAAAGTTTGACTGATCACCTTTCTCACTGCTGCATTTGTATGTTTGACTGGTACTAATGAGGCAAAATCTTTGCAGAGTCTGTTAGCATGTGTAAAAATGTCAAAATAATAAAAGTATGAGAAAGTATATTGCATTACGCTGCAGCCTTTTTTTGCTGCATAATTTAGTCAACACTGCGGCATAATTTGTTCCCCCATTGCTGCATAATTCCAGTGCCCCACAGCAGGCAGCACATGTTAAAAGTGCTTGTGCATGAAGAAGAGAGACTGTGAAGCTTGCGAACTTAGTTTGGTGTGCTTGCAAATCCTGCATTGCTGATCCGTGGTGAGTTGCAGCTACTACTGCTAAAACAAGGCCAATGGCGGACTGGCCTTTAGCGCTTGTGGCGTCCTGTGCAACATTGTTTGGTGGTGCCCCCCTAAAACCACCTCCGCCACAGACTCCCTCACTACTCCCCTTTAACAGTGCCCTTCAAGTCTCCATAACCGCACTCTCTCGCAGATGCATTTAATTTGATTTACAGAGCTACTCTTACCAGTGTACAATGTCAGAGCAATTTACATCACACACATTACACAGAGACCATCAATCACACGTGTGTATGGATTGTAGTGGACAGGCCTTCAAGGTTAACCCACACTTGCCACCGCTAAGGTCCACCTGCTGGTGCTAAGACACCAGGGCTTTTCCGGTTTTGCAGGGCCTTCTAAGGTCTAGCATGAGAATGTGCTCCCTCAGGAGAGTGGTCTGGGGGACTGGTCATGAAGGTTGAACGTGGTTCCCTAGTTCCAAATTCGGAAGCTCTGCCCATAGTGCCACATCCTCTCCCCCACTGAACACCATACTGCCCTACTTAGAGAAACTCGCGCTGCCTTCAGCTACAACCCAATTGTGCCCCGCTATAAATACCTGGATGCGACTCAATTCAAATTACGCACAAGAGTAATATGTTGCCTAAAAGAAAAAGTAACAACATGCTGCAAAAAGCAAACACTTATAGGGAATGCAGGATTTAAGTAAAGCATGTGAAATGTAAACAGGAACAACATGGTTACCTTAACGCTTTTACTCACTATTCAGGAATCAGTGAGTGCTTTTGCCTGAAAAGTTAAGGACATGACTACAGGGCCCATAAAGAACCTGTTTCAAAGTCCATTGCTTATACCCTTACAAAACATAAGCAGTATGTTATTAAAAGACCACACCCATAAACACAGCCGTAGTACACATTTTGTTTTCCAATCCACCCATTAACCAGGTATTACTGTACCTCCAGGAGTGGTGCACTTCCCCACCCAGGGAAAACAATGTTGCTCAAAGAAAGAGGCGAAAACAAAAGTACCACTTCACTGGCTAACTCTGTAAAGTGGCGCTAATGAGTTCTGGGGGGTAATAAAAACAGTCTTGCCACTTTGCAACCACTCTGTCTTGCATTATTTAGTTATGTATTTATTTTTCATATTTTGAACCTTTTATTTCTCTCCCTCCCGCGTCTGCACTTTGGAATAGAAAAATGTCAGAAAAAGACATTTCCAGCAAAAGTGTTTTTCTTTTTTGGATCCATTTCACAGGGGAACAAATAATCAAAAGAAGGAAAGAGAGGGTGAGAACCGTTTCTTCATGTCACGATTTTCAGTAAGTGAGGATGAGCTAGACAGAAAGAGAGAGAAAAAGAGGAAGAAATAGGGGGGCAGAGCAGAAGTGGACACTGGCCTTGCTTTCTCTGGGCAGGAAGGAAGAGACAGAGTCCTTTTCCTTCCGGCCCACCCCCCCACCCGACCGGCCACAAACACCGATCCTTATCTATAGGCCTTGGCTATTTCTGCCGTCCTGGGACGCATGTTTACATTCAAAAAGTAGGGGGACGGAATCTAATGAATAAAAGAAGTAGGGCACGCCGTGTCCTGCCGATCCTGCCCAACTCGACCACTGGCGAACTCTGTCATACTTAAACCTTATTAGTTTATGCCCATCTTCTGGCAGCAGGTCTTCAGAGAAAGTGCTAATAAATAGCACACTGCGGAATACAATGAAAGAGGGTTGTATGTCTGGGATGGCATTCACAGTCAGGGAAACAGAAAAACAGAAATAATGAAGAGGGAAAATCCTAGAGAGCGGGGATAAGACAGAATAAGTAAGAATGAGAGAAAAAAGATGGGTAGCTAGAAAGGTCAAAGAAAGAACAGGAAAAGGAAGGGAGGGGTGAAAGGGAGGAAAGAGTTAAAGGAAAGTATGAAAAAAGGGGGAGGTTGGATAGAAGGTGAAAGAATGCATGCATTGATGTGAGAGTGAAAGATTGATAGATGAAAGTATGAAAGAATGGATACAATAGCGGAAGGCCTGATGGGGTGAATGAATGGATGGATAAACTGTTGGAGAAGAGGGAAAGGATAGATTGGTGAAAGGATGGATGTAAGGATACATGAATATATGAATGGGTGGGCAGATGGATGGACAGGTGTATGGAAGTTCATAGGGCTGGTTGAATAAATGGAAGGGTGAATGGATAGATGGGTGGAAGAAGGATAAAGGGATGAAAGGAAGTCTTCCAAAGAGTGATTAGAGGTATGTTCATGGGCATAGCTTCAGGGGAGGTGTTTGTGGTGCTACACCCCCCCTAATAAACATATTGTGTGATAAATAGTTGAGTTCAGGTGCTTTCAGTCTGGCATGGTGCGGTGTCTGCCAGATTTCAACCAGAATTTTGACACACACACACACAGACAAAAACGCACACACACTATCCCCCTATCTCTGCTTGGAAAGACTTAAATAATGCTGGTTATTTCACAAATTAAGGTGTGTTCTTTCTTAGTACCCCTACCAATACGCATTCCTGTCCCTTTGCCGCCCCTCAAGCCCCTCCTGTTCACCCTGTTCATCGTATAATGTATTTTAACATTATGTGCCAGCGTGATTATAGGGAAATCTGAAGCTCACACCCCCTCCCCATTATCACTGACCAAGCCACATCCCTGGGTATGTTTTAAGTGGGGGACGTGGGCTCTAATTTTCTGGCTACTCCCATGACGGAGGATGAGGTGCTTTGAATCCGGTGAGGAAAGATGGGGGGGCTAACTGAGATGAGTGAGACACATAGGGTGCAGAGGCATGGACCTGGAGGTGGAATGCAGGCAAGCAGAGGAGAAAGAGCAGAGGAGGCAGGGATCTTAAGAGGCGGGGGGGGAGGTGGACGGTGGACATGGTGGGAGGGAGGTAAGACTAAGAGACAGCTGGGAGGCAGTGCTTTAAATGGGCCGGAACTCACCGGTACTGAGTACCGGCACTTCTCAATTTTAACGCTCTGAGTACCGGCACCTCTCTGCTGCTAAGTAGAGTACCAGTACTCATCAAAGGTAGGCTCATTGTTGCTAGTGCTCACGAGCACGGACGAGACTGTCTGATCGCCAAAGCGCCTCTAGCCCAAGCTGAGCCACTTCTAAACAATTCAGCAAGGCTCATTAGCATAATGTCCGGTGTTCACCACCAGGCTGTGTTTGACAGAGCAGGGCCCATTCAGGCTCTGTGCTGTCAATCATATTCACACCATGGTGTGTATTTGTGCACACACTCGAATCCAGGCATCCCGCTGACAGCGGCAATAGCAGCAATTAAGAAAGCGCAGGAGATAAGGAGTGTAAAATGGCCTTTATCCCACCTGAGTCTTTTGAGTGAGTGTCTCTCTGTGTCTGGGTGTTTGCCTGCTTTTGTGCGCATGTTTGTGTGTGTGTGTGTGTGTGTGTGTGAGAAAAGCGAGTGAAAGAGGGAGAGAATCCAGACACTAGGGAGGTATTTTAAAGGACATTATTGAAATGCTTTGTGTGACATTGCTGCTTGTTTCTGTGAGTGTGCACACATATATAAGCAATCGGCCACATAGTAGAAGTGTCTTATGTGTCTTGTTCTTAGTCCCGCCCTTAGCCCCGCCCACTTTCTACACTCATAGCTCATTTTAAGAGTACCTGCACTTATTTTTTCCCATTTAAAGCACTGCTGGGAGGAAAATGACAGACTAGGAGGGAGAGTGCAGGAGGCAATAAAGTAAGAGCGGGGTAAGGAGGCAGGAAACTGTGTGACGTCATTCAGAGAGGCAGAGGACAGGCGGGGCGAAAAATAGAAGTGAGGTGGGGAGTACGGCGGGGTCTGAGGAGGCAGGGGTTGAGATGCTAAGCACAGGGCGAGGAAGGAGCTGAGACCAGCAAGCAGGGGCTGGGCAGGAGATAAAGAAGGGACAGTTATGGAGTGCAGGAAGCAGGGCACTGTGGGTGGGGCACAGTGAGGCAGGGGGCAGATAGAGAGCAGGGGCGGATTCAGGAGGCAGGGGCAGGCAGGCGGCGGAGAGAGAGCCGGGGGTGGTGAAGCAGGGAGTGATGTGAAGAGGCAGAGCGAGTTAAACAGGAGGGGTGGGGGTGCTGGTGGTGATAATGATGGCTCCTATAAGCAGTTATTAGCAGCCCCAGAGCACGCGCGCGCTTCATTCTCTGACAAGTGCCTGGAATGTTCCCTCATATAAAGTGCTTCCCAGGCAGAGCACCGCACGTGGGCGTCGAGCTGTCGCTATGCAGCCAAAAAATGCACCTCCCAGAATATGCAAAAGCGAATGTTTTTTGGCATCAAGAGTGTCAGTGGAGATGCTGAGCGCTCCTTCCAGAGCTCTCTCTCCTGTTCTTGCTTGTACCCTCTTTTCTTTGTTTTGTGCTATGCTACTCTCTGCTCTCTCCTCTCTCACGAGTGCATATATCTCTACTCTCCCTTTACAGGAGGTACATCTCCCTGCTCGGTCTCCGATCCTCTGCTCACACCTATTTCGGAATAACAGTCTTTCTGTGTTCATTGCCTTCCCTCTACTCACATCCTGACCGGTGAGATCACCCTTGTCTGCCCAACCCTATTGTAAACACATCTCCCTGCGGACTCCCCTCTCACCGTGGGATCTCTCTGCCATGTCCTCTTTCAGTGCCGGTGTTTCCCGCTCCTTTCACTGCAAACAGTTGCATCCATTCCCTCTTCTAAGTGAAACCGTCTCTTAACGCCCTACTCTCTCCGTGAAAACGCCGCTCTCTCTTTACTATTATCCATTCTACCCACCCACCTCCTGTCAATCTAACTTCCCTTTCTGACCACTACACTCACAGCGTCAAGAATTCACTGTTAAGTGTTCTTCTCTCTTTGCAAGATTCATTCTGTTCTCAAAGCCTTGTAAAGGTTGATTCTCTTCCTGCTCCCCCGTTGTAAGCATGTCTCTATTTACTTTTTTATGTATGCAAACGTTATCTTCCTAAATCTTCGCGGTTTATCTCTCAGCTTTTATTTATGTAAACGTTCTCTACTTAAAACCCTCTCTATGATGCCCTTCTTAATGTTCACTCAGTTCGGTGTAAATATTTCTCTGTTTACCTTCTTCTTTTCTCTTCTTAAAATCCTCTTAATGGAAAAAAATATGCTCGTTCGGTTCGTTGTAAACTCATCTCCATTTACAAACCTCTTTCCTCTTCTTAAAATCCTCTTGATGGTAAACGTCTTTAAGTTCCCTCAGTTCAGTAAACATTCCTCTTGATGGTACCGTCCTTTGTGTGCCCTCAATCCAAAGTAACCATTTTCAAAGTTTATTCTCCTCCAACCTCTCCTTCAACTCCTGTTGATTGTAAACTTATTTATGTTTACTGGGTTCAGTGTAAACATTGCTCTGTTTCATCTCCTGTGTCCTCTTCTTAAAATCCTCTTGATAGCCCACTTCTTTTTGTTCTCTCAGCTCAATGTAAACATTTCAAAGTGTATTCTCCTTTATCCTCTCCTTCAAATGCTTGTTAGAAATGGGGGGTCTCTAGTTGGCAGAGGTAGGTACCTTTGTCCAAATAGGGACCCTTGCTTTTAGTCAGGGTAAGGGGGATACACACTCTAGATAACCCCTGCTCACCCCCTTGGTAGCTTGGCACCAGCAGACAGGCTTATCCCAAATGCAGTGTGTAAAGTATTTGTACCAACAGTCACAGTAACACAGTGATAGCACCACAAATGGACACCACACTGGTTTAGAAAAATAAAGCATTTTATCTAAACTTTAACAAGACCAAAATGACAAAAATCCAACATACAAGTATTAAGAAAAATGACTTTCAAAAGACTTTAGCAACTGAGTCCATCTAAAACTATGGATACGTGATTTCTTGCAAGGTACCTGTCGTTGTGACAAAATTCACCAGGCCAAACAGCCGCAGCGATGGGAAGCGTCGAAAAACAAAGAGAGGCGTTGATTCCTGAGGTCTTCGTGAAGCCGATGCAACAGTTCCGCTGGACACAGGGGAGCGGTGCGTCGGTTCCGGTCTGTGGGGGAAGCAATGCGTTGATTCTGAGATGACTCGGATGCGGGTGATGCGTCGGGGAAAACTTGTGGCACAGGGACGATGCGTGGAAATTCGGGGTGCGTCGGCGAATGATGTGGCGAGCGGCGCTACGTCGACCATTTCAGCCGCGATCCCTTGATGTGTCGATTCTTGCAGTGGCGACAGGCGCTGCGTCGGTTTCAGCAGCGGCAGTGCGGGGAGATTCTTCTCGCACCACGGCGTTGCGTTGGAAAACTGTCGCCGGAAGAGCGATGCGTCGAATTCCTTGTTTGTTGCGTTGTTTTCCAGCACCCAGCAGCAGAAACAACCTCCAGAGGCCCCCCACAGTCACAGGCACTCCTGGCAGGTCAGAACTCCCAATTCGGAAGTTCAGAGGAGCTGGTGGTGAAGTCTTTGTGTTCCAGAGACTTCAAAACAGGAGGCAAGCTCTACTCAAGCCCTGGGCAACTTTCCTCAAGCAGGGGACACAGCACACAGGAAAGTCCTTCTCCTTTCCTTAGTAAAAACAGCAACTGCAGGCCAAACCCAGACACGCAGCAAGGGCAGTACTTCTCCTCAGTTTCTCCAGCTCTTCTCCTTGGCAAAGGTTCCTCTTGATTCCAGAAGTAGTGTTAAGTTCAGGGGTTTTGGGTCTGATACTTATACCCCAAAATGTCTTTGTTCTTTTTGTGCAAGAGGCCTGATATGCACACACAAAGAGGGCCTGGAGGAGATTTAAGGACCTGCGTGGGCACACTCCCCACTTATCAACAACTATACACAACGAGCCCACGGAACCAGCGTCCTAAAATCAACAACAACAGGTCAGGTAAAAATAGCAAGAAGAACCAAAACTTTTGGGGATAACCCTGCAAAAAGGGCCAGGTCCAACACTCCTGTTGATTGCAAACGTCTTTATGTTTACTGAATTCAATGTCAACTTTTCTTTGTTTACCCTCCTTTGTTCTCGTCTTAAAATAATTTTGATGGTACACTTAATTTGGTCCGCTCAGTTCAATATAAACATTTGCCTGTTTCCTCTTCTTGAACTCCTCTTGATGGAACATTTCTTTATGTTCACTAAGTTTGGTGTAAACATATCTCTGTTTACTCAACTTTTTCCTCTTCTTAAGCCGCTCTTGCTGGTAAGCACCAATCTCAGGGGCATTTTTACAATAGAAATGATGTAGCACTGCATTAGCCTGATTGGCTTAACGCCGTCCTTCGCCACTTCTGAAACACAGGGCTGCCCCATTTTTCCAACAATATGGTGCAGCCCTGCGTTTCCCCCTGCGCTGGCGCTAATTTAGCTGCCTAGCATTAATGCAGGCAACCTTGCACCATAGTGCAGGGGAAGATTGTTTATGTACAGGATGGTGTCCCTTCCTGCACATATATGTTATCAACAAGAGAGCGAGGGATACCGAGTCACTCTTAGCCCCCTTATTATTACTCTTACTCAAACAACAAAAGAGTGAGGCCCAAGCCAAAAAAAGGAAATATAGAAAGTGAAGGATCACTCTTGTGATTGAAAAGAACCCTCACTCACCAACCTAGTTGGTGACATGCTTCATCATTGGGTTCCCACCAGAGAGGCCGAATGCTTTCCTGATGGGCTACAATGCCTGGTTACAGCGGAGCAGGCTTTTTGATGTAATCCAAGTGTGATTATGTGAAATGTGATTTAAAAAGCGACCAATTCAACCATAAACAAACTTTATTAGTGGTGAACTGAGCACTATTAAAAACAGTGTGATGGATGATACAAAGACTGGCTAAATTGACCAGACACATCACCTGTGAAAAAAAAGGAAAATGGCCAACATGTTTCTGCCTCTAGTTGCTAATTTGCAAGGCTTTCGTCAGGACCAAAAAATAAAAAAATCACCAGGGCGGTATGCACTTGCTAAGGCGCACCCTAACCTGTGGCGTCAAAGGAACCAATACAACTTACGGTTCGTAGTCAGAGCTTCAACGTTATTGTAAGCCACGTATCTCTGTGAGAAGAGAAGAGACAAACACAGAGAAACAAACCAAATTATACAAACACACATCCATTTTGTTAGTGGTGTTTGAGACATCCCTTGAGTGATCCAGCTAAATCTGTTTTAATAAACATAGTGTTCGTGATAATCCTGCTATGGTTAAGGTGTGAAAGATACAAAGCCCAACCTCAGGTGGTCTCGGTGCTTCAAAATAAGTTATTTTAGTAAATGCTTATTTATCAACCACAAAAATCATGTGGAAAATGGCGTCAGGTTTATATACACCGAACCGGCCATTGCCATGGTTGTGAGGAACGTTTAAAAATAGGATAACGGACTTTGCTGAATAAAACATACAACTTGTCAATGCAAATAATTATAGGTTGGGAAGCAGGTCTATCCCATAGATAGAAAATAAATTTTAGAGCAGATAACGCTTACTTAAAAAATCCGGTGGAAATACCCCATGGATCCTGGTGGGGGGCGCGAACTTATAGTCACACTCTGTATCAGGTAAGAGAATCAGAGGTTAACACAAAGACCTGATCAGCCTCTCCAGCATATCATAAGGGGCAGAATATAGAGAAATCTTACTTACTACGCCAAAGTTTGTCACCCGTAGTGTACCTGCATATTCCCTATCACAGGACCCCGCAGATGCTGCCTAGTTGGAATTACGGGTTTAAGTAGTGCTCCAAACATTTCTGTTTCCAGACGCGAGGCGCCAACGCCATAACGTCATCGCATCGTGAAGTGCGACACGCGTTGAACCACTAGACCGGCCATTCTCGGAGAGCTTACTATGGTGTTTGAATCTTAAGAGCGTTATTGAACATACCCAAAAGAAGTGCGGGTAAGGCAGTAATGATAATTTCTATTTTAGAGTTTAAACCTGCCACGATGCACTCGCACATTTGGATATCTATTTTTACAAAACTTTATTGAGCAATCGTAAGTCGGACAGTAAACCAAAAAGAAGAATAAAAAATGTATTTAAGATTGCCTTTTCACTGGACAGTGAAGAATTTCATTAATAGGTAACTGTCCTAATTTTCTGGGAAATGTTGCAATGAATTTGTTAGATTTCTAGAAGGCATGAGCTGTAGTCCGACCTCTTTCTCAGAGTGAAAATAAGAGGAAGAAAGGACGGGCACGGAATGATTGAGTCAGCCAGTGCTCCAAAATAAAATATGCTCTTAAGGAGTAAGTAGTCTAATAACTGTACAAGGCTAGAAATTATTTGGGAATTTAACTTGACGAATTGAAATCAACAAAGAATCAGTGCAATTGTGCAACATAAGTATGCTGAGGTCAAATGGATCAGAAAAAACAATGTTTTGTGTGAATTTTCACACAACAGCCCAGTGGTGTAAGACAGAACCCCAAGGAATGTTATCATTGAGTCCCAGGGTGTGGGTTGAAAGGCGGTAAACCCACTGTTGTTCTTTCTCGAACAATCTTTGTGTCATATTGTTACCAGATGCGATCTGTTCGATGATAGTCCATCGTAAATTGTTCGTTGTGTGATTAAACTGTAGGAAATGATCCGTCATTCTGGTGGCACTCTTTTTACATTGAATATTACTGCGGTGTTCACACATGCATTGTTTGATTTTTCTTGTCGTCATGCCTAAATACCTTAAACCGCAAGGGCATGTGATCATATAGATCACATTGGTTGAATTGCAGTTGGAATGTGAGAGTTGCGTCCAGGTACTTCCACCCTCCAGGTTTAAGGTTTTTGTGGATGCAGTGAGGTGGCAGACACTGCAATTACCTCAGGGGAAGTGTACCTGGACTCTGGGTAGACCCCAGGCATTCAAGACAGTCTCTGTTATTTCAATACCAGTTTTCATCGGGCGGCTGTGGACTAGAGCGTCCCTGATGCTCCTTGCTTTCTTATATGAAAACAAAGGTTTAGTCCATTTTCTGTTGTTTCTTTCCAGGATCTTCCAGTGTTTGTTTATTGATTTCAAAATCACATTCGAGGCAACGTTGTAGGTAGTGACGCATGTCAACGGTACTTCTTCAAAATGTTTCACTTGGTCCTCAAGTAGAACTTTCCTTGGTTGGTTTCTATCTCGTTTACAACCCCTTTTGAGGATCCAATCAGGATAACCCCATTTCCAAAGGTTGTTGGTAAGGTCAGAAGCCTGAGAACGATAGTCGCCAATACTACTGCAATTGCGTCTGATCCTCAGGTACTGGCCATAGGGTAGGTTCTCTCGCATGGGTCTTGGATGGAAGCTAGAAAACTCAAGTAATTTTTTTTTAGCCATGGGTTTATAGTGAGTCCTGGTTAACAGTTTCCCTTCTACTTTGGTTATCACCAGGTCTAAAAAAAACATCTTTCTTATCCATGGTATGTGTGAACCTCAAGTTGGGATCCTGGGTGTTAATCCATTCCAGAAACTCCAAAAGTAGGGCCTCAGGTCCTTGCCAGATGACCAAAATATAAATGATATACCTTTTGTAAAAAGATATACCGAAAGCGTAGGGGTTGTCGGTATTCAAGATGTATTTACGTTCAAAATCATGCACATACAGCCCTGCTACGCATGGGGCAAAGGTACTGCCCATAGATGTCCCTGTTGTTTGAAGGAACAAGTCACCCTTGTATTCAAAGAAGTTTAGTTTTAAGGGCAGGGTGGCACACTCGATGATAAATTGTTTAGGAGTCTGGTATTCCCAGACTCATTCATTGAGAGCCACACTCAAGACTCTGATAGTATCGTCCTGAGGGATGCTTGTGTAGAGACTCTCTATGTCTAATGAGACCAGGATTGTGGAGTCTTCATCAACTGTGATTTCCTGTAAAAGGGCCAGAAGGCTCTTCGTGTCTTTGAGGTAAGTTGTAGTCCATTGGAAAAGAGGTTTTAAGAAAAAGTCACAAAATCGTGACAACGGCTCCAAGAGAGAGCCAATCCCTGACACAATAGGGCGTCCCAGAGGAGGCAACCTATTCTTGTGTGTTTTTGGCAATGTGTAAAAATATGGTATTGTTCCCGGGCCAGTCGTGAAAAAATCTGCCTCATGCTTTGTGATATGGGCATTTGCTTCAGCACAGTCTACCAGATTGCTGATTTCAGCTCTGAGTTGTGGAGATGGATCATTAGTCAGGGAAGTTTAGTTCCTCGGATCATTTAGGAGGCGTCTGCACTCTCTATCATAGTCTCCTTGTCCTGAATAACCAGTCCTCCGCCTTTGTCTGCAGGCTTGATGACAATTGAGATGTTAGATTGGAGTGACTGCAGTGCTTGGAATTCTGCCGCACTAAAGTTCTTGAAGATTCCTGATTCCTCAAAAGCTTCTGCATCATTAAATACTGCTTGTTCATAGGCAAGTATCTCAGGAGGAACCGTGTGGAACGGTGGAAGAAAAGTGGACTTTGGTCTGAGGCCGGTGTCACCAAGAGTATTGGTTGCCTCAGTTGAGTCAAGTTTTTCAAAAAAAGCTTTAAGTTTCAGCTTTCTAAAAAATTCTGAAAGTTCACAGTGTATCCGGAAATTATCTAAATGTGCTGTAGGCACAAAACCCAGGCCCGCTCAAGGACAGCGATCTCTGTTAGAGTTAGATTTACTTGGGAGAGATTTGTAATTAAATTCTCTTGTTGCTCTGTTGCCTGTTGGTCCCGTTGTTTGCTGCGTGTATAGTTGCCCACTGCATCTTCCTGTTCCCAATGGACTTGTCCTGTCCCTCTTCTTTTCCCTCTTCCCCTCCGGCCCCTCTCTAAAATAGGAGGCGGAAAGGTGTTTTGTGGGTAGGGGGAACTGGCATAAATGGTGGGTTCCAACCCGTTATCGGGAGGTGTGGATGCTGGAATTGGTTGTGAAAGCCACCTCTCCCGGTGAGGGAAAACCTGATCATATCTGTTGGGGGTATTTTTGTCTACTCCTACCTCTGCCCCTCTGTCTAGATCTAAAACTACCTCCACTGGACCCACTTAATGTTGACACATCCACGTCTGATGTATCTAAATCGGTGGAGTTCCTTAGGGGGGCTACATAGTCGGGGTCAGCAAAGGGGTATACCTGATATGTTTCAACTAGGATCGTGGGACTTCCGAGATCACTGGAACCCGTTTATATTTGGTTCTATCTGTGGAGCACAAGTCATATTTGTACTTGAAGCTCTGGCCATCCACAACTACCTTATTCTAAGACAATTACCATCATATATCTTTTGGGGATTTTGGAACCCAAAAATTTCTATGCATGTGGGACTCTGACACATGGCATGGTGCATTCTTGTTGCCATAAAGATTTGAATTTGCCTTGAAGAAGTTCCTGCGTGGAACGAAACGCGTTGGCTGAGTTTCCTTAAAGAAAATAAAGAGAATACCTAAAGATACTTATCTGATTTGGACGTCTTTTGACTGGTGCACCTTCCTTTTTGTTCTTCATATCTTCATCTGATCCTCAGTGGAGTAGCCCTACGACGCACTCCGGAAGTACTGTGCACAGGACTTGAAATACTAATGATGAGACTTTGGGATTGCAAGTGCTAAACTAGTAGTCAGTAGTAGTTTTTGTTTGTATAATAAAGGGGTATACCTTATTGAATGATTTTTTTATAGATGTTTCTGAATTTTTTTTACTTTCGATTGTGTAAGATTGTCTTTATAATCATTGATATCTTTGTTCAATTCATCAAGTTTTTTCTTATACCCAGTCAATGTGGTCTTGAAATGATTTAAATGGCGTTTTGTAACTTCTATGTATGCTGCTTAATGCTGCTTAATGCAGCACACATAAAAGTTGCAAAACATCCTTTTTTAATAATAATTGTTTATGTGGAGGAAGGGACACCTTCCTGCAATAAACAACCAATGGTCTTTTGCTGATTCCATGTGTGCTGCACAGCGTAGCACACGAGGAAACAGCAAAAACGAGGAGAAATAAAAACTTCTCCTCATTGTGCCAGGTTAAGACCAGGTTTTCCCTGACCTTAATTTTGGCACTGGCCCATATTTACGTCACCCTTCTAAATATGGGACAGCATCAAAATAAATCGGTGTTGCGGTGGAACGCTTATAGCAACACCCATTACCTTCCCTTTTCATGATAAGTGTAGCGTGAAAGGGTGCCTTATTTACAAGGCAGAGTTAAGCCACGTTAAGTAACTTAAAGCCACCTTGTGAATATAAAGTGGCTTCATGCCCCCTTGTGAATAAGGTTTAGCCCCGATCAACACCACAACGTCGAGAAAAGTGACATTGTGGTGGCGATAGGGGCTTGTAAATATGCCCCACAGCTCGCTGTAAGCATCTTTTCATTTACTTTCCGCTTCTTAACCCCTTTTTAATGGTGCACTTTTTTATATTTGTGCACTTCGATGTAAACATTCTTGTATTTACTCTATTCATCCCTCTTCTTAAACTCTTTGTAAACCATCTATTTAAAATCAATCCACTAACCTGGTTAATAGCCCATTCTCTGTGTTTCGTTTCCATTTACAGATTTCTGCCTCTGTTCACTCCTTTCCTAGTGCACTACACTGACATTCTTATAAATTCTCTGTTATCTTCCATTTCACTGTAAACCTTTCTCTTTCTTCTTAATTCTCACAGAGTAACCTTGCATATAATTTCCTATTTCATTACAGACCTCTATCTCTGTTCACTTATCTCTCAGTGTACACCATAGATGAACTTGGCACCTAAGGAAGCTGCAAGATTATCAGTCAGGTCAATTCCTCTCAGGGTCAAAGGACAAGGCCTTGCATTTTATGTCTGTCATTTAACCGACTCAGCTCCATCTCTCCCAGTTTTGAGAGGCACCAGACAATCTGTAAATCTTCCAGTTTCCCAAGAGGTTAGTCCCTTTGTTCTGCTTTTCATTTGCTTTTGCAACCTCCTCTGATATTGTCCTTGAATATTTGAGTTCTCTTCTCTGCCTAGAGAGGAACTGTAGCCAATGTAGAAAAAATATTTAGAAGGAAGAAGGATGAAAGTAAACCAATACTTGCAAAACTATGCTTCATTTTGGTGGCTCCATAATCTCGTGATCTGCTAAACTCATACCTAAGGCCATAGTTTTAGCAAAAAGTGACCAACTTTTCTCGCAGCTAAAATAATGAATGCAGGCAGAGAAGCAAATCAAAAATCAATAATGATCCAGAGAGAACTAGGCAAAGAAGTCAGTTACCTTATATTCTCTACTTATCCCCCTTCCTGCTGTTGCACAGAGAGTCGTTGGTTCGATTTCCTGCAATCTCTCCAGTTGCTGTACTCTACTCAGCAGGTATGAGCTTTGGCCCTGCTTTTGCACAGTGCCCCTTCACCCTCCATCTCGAGGGGTTGGCCTCAGGGGTGTCCGAACAGTGGTCGCTTAAAGGTTAGAATCCAACCACCACAAAATCCTCAAATGATTCATCTAATGAATTCATCCAATTATTAGGACACCCTGTCTTAGGCCATAAAAGTGAAACGGTTGGATGTCCCTTAGATGTTTTACACCAGGTTTTACAATGAGGTAAGTTAATTTGTTTCCCCTTCACCTAACATACATATTCCTGCAGAGCTGGTGGAATTTGGTGTTAACCTAGATGGCCAAGTGGGAAGCATCTTTGATCAGTGATAGTGCAGGGAGTGGACGCGTATGTGGAGTCTGTGTGCCACATTTACTGCCCAAATACATGGAAGAGGACAATCGGGATCTCACAGGTCTCTCAATCAGGAAGCCAGCACCTTGTCCATCAGAAGCATGAAAGAGGAGATGCAGCTAATAGAAACTGGTGACTACAATTCAGGAAGGGGCGAGACAACTCCAAACGCAAAAGTGCACAGCACATGTATTCAGAGACTCAGCCTGGGGAAATGCCTAGTGGTGTACTAAATTATACAATAGACACCTTAGATCGCTGGGACCGGTGCCACCTGTCATTGATGAGCAAGCTGGTAGAACAAGTACCTAAATGTGGAGGTTATGTCAGTCCCTGTACCTGGTGACTTACCTGCACTATGTGTGTTCATGTGTGTGTCTCTGCATTTGTGGGTATGTTGTATAAACACACTCTGATCGCTTGTGTGTTAACCTCTCCCTCTGCTCACTTCTCTCATATGGCACCATCTTTCTATGATCACTCTTCTCTAGGTAAACTTCTCTCTCCTCCTGTCTCTCAGTCTGTAAACTTTCCCCTCTGACCACGCCTATGTGTAAACATTCACTTATGCTCAATCCTTTATGTATCAAAACATCTCCTTATATTGATTCCTGTGTGGAAAACACTCACTCTGCCTTCCTCTCTCACTGCAAATGCATCCCATGACTGAATCCTCTGGGGATGTAAACATCTCAGTCTGCTCACTCATCAGTTTTAGAAGCATTAACCCACAGGTGGCTTCTGTGTGTGGGACCCTGGTGTTAAGAGCGGGCCCGATGGGGGCTACCAACGGTAATGACATTGGGAATTTTAAATTTTGGGGGGAGGCAGGGGGTGCTGCAGAAGCCCCCAAAAACATGCTCTCACCATGAATGGTAGGTGCTGCAGGGCAGTGAGGAGGGTGCAGCTGGCAGGGCATCATGGCGGTCTGACGTATTGCACCGACGCCTTGAAGTTGTCCGTTTTCCTGCCTGCGCCCTGCAGTTACTTCCCGGGAGATCCCTACTGCCAATGACTCTAACCGTATCATCTATACATAAGTACCTTAAGGATTTATTCAAATACTTACTCAATTTTTTACACATGTCATAAATATGAACAAAGAAGTACATCACAGCAGGGACGTTTTCAAAAACGTTGTATTTATTGCATGAATTTAAATCAAATCAACTATCTAGCAACACTGTCACTACTAAAGCTAATTCTCACTTTACTTAGTAGTGTGACGCCCCTTTGTATACATAACCATCTTTTAGTTTACAAATATTTATCAAATCCGAAACTTTTCATAGTTTTGACAAATGTATACATAACAATTGTCAGAAAATCTGACAATATATACAAAACAGGTGTATGAAAGTCGACGTTTCGGTCTTCAATTGGCCATACGCGTTCACAGTCCGTTTTCGCGAGGAGAGCCGCTGGTCGGGAGACTGATCCTCCATGTGAAATACGGATTCTACGAAGTGGTTGTTGTAGATTCTGAGACCTGTTAGAGTAGACCGGATTGAAATATGACTTGATATATAGAGAGAAATTTTGGGAACTAAGCAACGCTGTGTCCTGAGGATGGTCTTATGGATCTGTATGGCCAATTAAAGACCGAAACGTCGACTTTCATACACCCGTTTTGTATATATTTGTCAGATTTTCTGACATTTGTTATGTATACATTTGTCAAAACTATGAAAAGCGTAAATCTCTGCAAAATCCTTCTTTTGGGTAAATGTTTTTATGCACTCACTTAACTGTGTGCGAGTAGCATCCTTCCTCCTTTCTCTTGTGTAAACCTTCCTCTCATCCCTCATTTTCCTCCGCAGGAACCACTACCTATGCTTTCTTAGGTCTCCGCTGAACTCTTTCTCTGCTCCCTTCTGTGTGTGCACACAAACCTCTCCTGCTCTCTTCTCTTTTTGTAACCCCTGCCTCTGCTACATTGTATCTCTCTCTGACTCTCACTGCAGTCCTCTCTCTCTGCTCCCTTCTCTGTGTAAACCTCTTCCACTGCTCCCAACTCCTTGTGTGCAGCTTCCTCTCTCAGGAGCTCTTTGTTAAGAGCTCTGCTTTTCTGTCTGTGAAAAACTTTACCGACATTTGTTCTACAAATAAACCTGTCACTCCTCCTGCTAGCATCACTTTCCTATGTATCAGATCTATTTTTCATGTGTGAAGGCAACTCCAGTAGTTCTTTCCCTGTATATAAACCTGTTCATCTGCTCCCTTCTGTCGCGTGGACACCACTCCATACCTCCATGACTGTTGACATCTAGCCCTGCTCCCTTCTCTCAGTCTGTACATTTTCATGTCTCTCCGGGTGTTAACGTCTCCTTCTGCTCCATTCTTTATGCATATAAACTTCTCATGTCTCTCTAACATCTCCCTCCATTCCTTTCTCTATGCATATAAACTTCTCAGTCTGAGTGTTAACATCTCTCCCAGCTCCCTACTCTGTGTGTGTGTATTTCTCATGTCTCTTGAGTTTTAACATCTACCTCTGCTCCAATTCTCTCTGTATGTAAATTTCTCCCATCTCTCTGAGTGTTAACACCTTGCCCTGCTCCCTTCTCTGTGGGTGTAAACTTCTCATATCTTTCTGAGTGTTAACATCTCACCCTTTTGTGTGTGTATGTACATTTCTCATGTCACTCGAACGTCTCCCTCTGCTCCCTTCTCTATGGTTATTTATTTTTGTATTTTTTATTTAGAATGTTTTCTACAGCGCGAACATGACCACCGAGGGTATCAGAGCACTTCACAGTGTATAAATCAAGAAGGATACAAGCGGTCAAAAACAGAGCAAACAAAGAAGAAAGTCAACAGTCTTGTAGAGCCGGGCATCCTAGGGAGCCCTGGCAGCTAGGGCACAAACCTGCGATGGTGACCTCAGTCTCCTTTGGATGCTCCGTTTCTAAGCCAGAAATGTCTTCATCAATAACCCTTTGACTTCCTTTTTGAAAAGGACAGTAGAAGGATTCAGCCTGAGTTCAGGGGGTAAGGAGTTCCAAATCCTCAGGGCGATACCTGAGAGGGCTCGATTATAGGTTTTTCTTTTCTTGAATTTTTGTGGTTTGAGCAGTAGAGTGCTAAGTTTGTAAACTTCTTATGTCCCTCTGAGTGTCAATGTCTTCCTCTGCACCCTTCTCACTCTGTGTAAACTTCTCGTGTCTCGATGAGTGTTGAAATCTCCCTTCTCTCGGTGTGTGAACTTCTCATATCACTCTAAGTAATAACATCTCACCCTGCTCCCTTCTCTCTGAAAGTTGCTCAAGTCTCTGAGTGTTAACAGATCTCTATGCTCCCTTTTCTTATGTTTCTCTGAGTGTTAACGTCTTCCTCTGAACCGTTCTCTCGCTGTGTAAACTTCTCATGTCTCTGAGTAGTAACATCTCCTTTTGCTCCCTTCTCTCTGTGTGTAAAGTTTGCATATCTCACTGAATGTTAAAATCCCACCCAGCTCCTTTTGGTGTGTGTGTGTGTAAACTTCTCGTGCCTCTCTGAGCTTTAACATCTCCTTCTGTTCTCTCTGTGTGTAAACTTTTCATATCTCTCTGAGTGTTAACATCTTGCCCTGCTCCTTTCTTTGGGTGTGTACACTTCTCATATCTCTCTGAGTGTTAACATTTCACCCTGCTCTCTGTATGTGCATTTTCCAAGTCTCCCACTCGGTTAATGTCTCCCTTTGCATGCAGACCCTCCATCGCTCCCCTTTTATCTTTGGGTATACCCCTTTTCTGCTCCCCCTTTCCATGTGTAGACTATTCCCCTTACTCGTTTCTGCTTGTGCGTACACCTCCTCTTCTAACTCTGTGTGAACTAAAAACTCTCCCTCGGCTCCTATAATGTGTTCAGGCATTCCCCAAGGCATCATAGTCTTTATTTTGTAAAGGTTTCCCTTTGGTCTCTTCTTCTGACTCTGTAAACCACAATCCATGGACTCTTCTCTATTTAAACCACTCACCCTTTCTCTTTTCTCACGTATATGAACTTCTCTGCCACTTGCTTTATTTATAAGTCTCCCCATCTGCTCACTCTTTCCAAGTTGCAGCCATTTCTCTATAGCCACCCCCTTCTGGGGTATTAAGTCCCCTTTCTGTTTTTAACCCCCCTCCTCTTTCTCAATTCTCAGTGTCTGCAAACCTTTCCTCTCTTCCCTTCTCCTGAACGTGAACCTGTCCCGTTGTTCCTTCCTCTCGCTGTACTGCCGTATCCTTCGCGGTATACCCACAACCCTCTTCTCCCTTCGATCTGTGCATTTAACCCACGTCTGCGCCCTCTCTCTGTGCATAAACCCATGTGTGCATTATTCAAGGCGTGTTTTCCGCTTCTTCTCTGCTTTCTCTCTGTACTCACTCTTCCCTGTGTATAATCATCGGCATTGGCCTCCTTCCCTCTGGGCGTAAACCTCTGTGTATAATAATACACCTCACCCCTTCCTCGATGAGGATAAACCTCTCTCTGTGCTCACTCGTCCCTGTGCATATTCATCTACCACTGCTCCCTTCCCGCTGTTCATAACCCTAGCCCTGTGCTCATACCTCCATGTGCATAATGATCTCAATCTGCCCCCTTCTCCCTGTTAAAAACCCTGTCTATCTCTTGACTCTTCCTTGTGCTTATTGACCTCCAGCTGTCCCTGTTCTCTGTGGATAAACCTCTCTCTGCTCACTCTTCCCAGTATATAACCATCTCACTATGCACCCTTCTGCCTTCCGACAAACCTGACTCTCTGCTCACTCGTTCATCTGCATAAGCATTTCCCTCTGACTGCTCTTGCTGTGAATAAACCTCTCTCTGCTCACTCTTACATATGCATAAACATCTCCCTCTGCCCGTTCTTACTGTGAATAAACTTCTCTCTGCTCACTCTTTCTATGCATTATCATCACCCTCTGGCCCTTCTCGTTGTGGATAGACCTCTTTCTGCTTGCTGCTCCTAGTGTATAATGATCTTCCTAACTCTTCCTCTCTCTGTAGATGAACTTCCTTCTATGCCCTCTCTCCCTGTGTATACTCATCTCCCACTGCCCTCTTCTCACTGTGCATGAACCCCTCTCTGCTCACCCCTCCATGTGTATAGATATTTCCCTCTGTCTTCTCACTGTAGATAAACCTCACTCTGTCTCACTCCTTCCTTCCTGTGTATGATACGTTTTCTCTGCCCATTCTCGCCGAGGATCAATCTCTCCTGTGTATAATCTTTTCCTTCTGCCCCCTCCTCTCTGTGAACAAACCTCTATGTGTGCCCTCTCTTCCCTGTACATTATTAGCTCCCTATGCCCCCTTCTCCCTATGGATAAACCGGTCTCTCCGCTCACTCCTCCTACCCGTGCATAATAATTTCCCTCAACCCTTCATCTCTGTAGATAAACCTCTGTGCTCAGTTCTCCCTGTGTAAAATCATCTCCTATACCTCTCCTCCCTGTCGAAGGGCCTCTCTCTGTGCTCAGTTCTCCCTGTACAAAATCATCTCCTATATACCTCTCCTCTCTATAGATGAACCTTTCTCTCTGTTCAGTTCTCCCTGTGTAAAATCATCTCCCATACCCCTCCTCTCTGTCGAAGGGCCTCTCTCTCTGTGTTCAGTTCTCCCTGTGTAAAATCATCTCCCTCTACCCCTCCTCTCTGTCGAAGGGCCTCTCTCTGTGCTCAGTCTCCCTGTGTAAAATCACCTCCTATAGCCCTCCTCTCTGTCGAAGGGCCTCTCTCTGTGCTCACTCTCCCGCGTGTATATTCATGCGGATTGCTCGCTCAGTATAAGCCTGTCTCTCTGCTCACCCCTCCCTGTGTATATCCACCCTCCTCTCTTCATCGTCCACGCAGAGTGCTAGCTCTGCTCTTTCCCCGTGATCTGTCTGCTCTCTCACCGTGATCTGTCTGCTGTCTCCTCGTGATCTAGCTGCGGAATGCGCTCGCTTCCCGAGACCGCTTGATCACAGCTGTGCCTGTCTGTGATCGCCGTTCTGTGCCTCACTTGTCAAGAATGCTGAAACGTGTCTCCCTCTCAGTTCGCCGTGTGGCGCCCGCCTCTGCTCTGGGAGCATTATCACTCTATCTGCTCAACGTGTTCCCCGCCTCTCTCGGTACAATCACCTCTTCCTCTCCATTTGGGGTCCTCGCTGTGCTCGTTGCTGCCTCTTAGTTCAGATATGCTCAAACCCCTCTCTCCTCGCTTCCTGTTTCCCCCTATCGCCTTTCTCTGTCATTCTGTTTGATCACTCGCCTCTCCGCCTACGCAGCAAGCTCCCACCCTCACTTCCTGATCAAAAATGTCTTCCATCCTTCTGTCTCTATCCCTGCTCAATTTATTGTGTCTGTCTTTGCTCTGTATTCTTTTTGCTGTTACCATCAATCCAATCTGCCACTCGACATCCCCTCTCCTCAGTTACAGCTCTTCCTCCCGCCCACTTAGACATGTTCTTTTGATTCCTTCGCATTGTCGCCCCTCTCCCTCCCAGTCTTTTTTCTCTCTCCATTCCTCCCGGGTCTCTCCTGTCCAACTCGGTATTTCCACACCGCCTCTCTTCCTCGCGCTCTGCCTCTTTCTTCTACCCAGCTCCTTCTCCACGTCGTGTGGGCTGCTCGAGTAGCTATCAGTTTTCAAGGCCGTCCAATAATTAATAATGTCATTTTAAGACGGTAGTATTACAGCTCCAAGCATAAGATGTATGTAATTACAAACCAGAATAATGCTACAACTCTAATGAGGCACCAGAAGGGAACACGTAGGTTTCACGCTCTTCCAGTTATAGCGATGTCGCTCCTTCTCAAACAGCTCTGACAGGTAAGGTACCGCTGCCAAAAGTGGTAGGTACTGATTTAATAACTCGTAGGTGCCTCTCCAATAAGTGTAGGTGCTACTCCCGTAAAAATGGTAGGTACTGCTCCCTGAAGAGGGGTAGGCGCTGCTTCCATAAGTGGTAGATACTCTGCTCCTGTAACTGATAGACCCCTAAGTGGTAGGTGCTGTTCCCGGGAGTTGCAGACCGTGCTCCCATAGTAGTAGGTACTGCTCTTGTAAGTGGTAGGTGATTCCCCCATAAGTGGTAAGTACTTTTCTCCTCAAAATGCAAGAATCAATTGCAAAATGGGGTATTTTCATTCGGATAATCCGGAACAGACCGTCAAAGGAAAGGCCAATGTTGTCAAATGAACTTTCAGCACCATGGACAGCTCTGGAGTGGCACTTGGTGCTGATGGGACAGTAGGATCCATTACAAGTGCTCACAAATCGGCCTGGTATCACTTTGCCCCCAACTACGGATACCATGAGCGTCAGTAATTCCCGGAGAGAGGGGCAAGTACTGCTGATTAAAGGATTTAGGGCACTTATATACGGTGCACTGATTCCCGCTTGTTTTTGTCCATTTTCACATGGAGGTTCAACCAGACATTTCTCCTGCTTTCAGTAGAGGGAATGTCCGGGTGAATAACTGTGGTCCATCAGTGTTGGGGCAGATCTTGTAATGCCGACTTGGATGCTAACTTTTGTAACAGGGCCTGAGGGGATTTACCTGACACGTATAATGAGGTCTGGAATTAATAGTGGGTGTAAAAATATGCCTCCTGTGGGTGCATGAGGGTCTGAGTCTTCATGGCCCGGTTTTTCGTGGTCTCTTTCACTTTCATGGTGAGGCCACCTCACCGCAGGAGAAATTCGGCACGAGACTTTAAAATAAGTTACTTTTTTGAACTAATGTAATTTCTACACATCCTGGTGTAGTGTTTCTGTGAACGGTCCGCTGTATCCCAGGGTACCTGCCCTCTATGAAACTTCAACACTAAACAGTGTAAGATTACTTACTACCCCAGACAGCGAAAAATACTGACCATCCTACCTCATACGATCAGAACATTCTCAGTGTTGCGTGAGCACATCCGCTTATCTATCAAGACGTTTTAATTGAAATCTGATTGTTAAACATTCTGATAACATGTGTTGGCACTATATTTGCACCATTCGTCATCGCCCATTGTTGGAACTTCTCAGCATGGTACCAAAAGAAGCGGCAGGGATAGGCTTTTGAACTGGTCCAGGCTCGGTTTCAAGGGTTCACAGTCCTTCAGCAAGGGGTGGGCTTTGTTCAGCCTGAGTTTGGATATCATCTATCGCATCCATGATATATTGTCGGTATCTATGGCTATGTGATGGCTTTGTGATTTATGTTGCCTGTTTTAGGCTAGAAACGATTATGATTAGGGCTCCCTGTTTTCCGTTTTTATAGATAAATGCAGAAAAAAACATTGTTTGTATTTATTTTTAAAAGCAGAAAAGTACAGGTCATTTGGCTTCTTTTGAGTGACTCTCCATCCTGAGATTAAAAACGTTAAGGCCGATAGCTTTACATACTAGCAGCTTGGGGAGTTACAAAACGGAATGACATTTGCTTAAATTGCAGCGTGGATGTGATATCATATACTTGTATTTTGTTCATTTGAACTTCAAGGCTTTATCTTTAAATATATTTGAATACAATTAATGTTGTTTGTATGTTCAACTCTTGTGTTGCCCTTCATTGTTATAATTACATTTTGAAATGTAGGTCATTACGAATATGGAGGAGTTGCCTCGGGTTTCTGTTCACTTATGTGCTTAAATTACTGCACATCTCAACGTGTATTGTTGCTAATATGCTATTTTGTTCATGTGGATTTATTATTTTGTTATTTTTGGCTGTGTAATGTTCTAAAACTCAGGTATCAAAGTATGTGTGCAAGTTTATCTGTTAAATAAATGCAGAAATATACGAGTTATCACCTCATATGTTCAATAAATATGGATAAATGCCACAAGCTGGGCAGAAAATAAATATGGATAAATACAAAGGGAAATGTTAAAAAAAAAAATACCATAAAACCGGAAGTCCTAATTATTATGTATGATGTAACACATTATGAGGTACAACATATAAGATCTACATGATTCTAGTGCATGTTTCTCGGAGATCTGACCACAGCTATCTATTTGCTTCTGTGATTATTGGTTGCAACAGCTGTATAGTCAGCTGGATAATACATTATAATAAAAACAGGTTTGCATCTTTATTCTTGGTGCTCGCAGTTGTGTTTCCCCCATCTTGCAGGTTCACTCTTTGGGTGAAGGGCCGCTGGGGCTTGGATTATTCCTAAGTTGATAAATATGTGTTAGAGGCCCTGTGCTGTATGGAAGACGTCAAAGGATGCTTGTACTGTATTGCGCACCAGCAGCTGGGGGTTGGGGTGGCTGGCTGCAGCTCGATGGAGGTGAACCTTATCTGGTATCCTTGTCTAGGTAGGGGTCCTGGCCACAGATTCTCACTGAGGCAGTTGGAGTTTCCCCAGGGTTACTCTGGCCAGGCCTGGCCTTGCCCCCACCTCCCCTCCCCTACCCCCGCCCCGTGAAGAGTTCTGGGTTTGTGAGTCCACACATTTGAGTCCCCAATGTTTGCTTACTCGAACATTGTTGAAGGCGTTGTCGCCCAGCTCGCTAGAATTCCTACACGACTTACCTGTTATCTAGTAAGGGCGAGCCCCATAGATTTCATAGGGTAGCAAGGGTGGTCTTAGGATGCTTATTCTATCTCCTTTCAATAGGGGTTCCCTCAACCAGGGGGCTGGCATGCAGGCACTTAATGGCTAAGAGCAAGGTCCCTGCAGCCAATCAGGGAAGAGAACCGTTTGCATTCGTCTTTCTGCCCAAAATGAAAGTTTTCCTGGCTGAAATGCTGAGTATTTCTACCTGGCAGCCAGAGGAACATCCTGGTGATTATTGAGGGCTACATCAGTGGGTAAAGGAAGAAAGTGTCGTCTGCAAACGCTCCTGGTTTTGTAAAGAGAGCTCATAATGCTGCAGGCAAGCACACCTCCCATACCGAACTGTATTCATAGTTTGCAGAGATACCAAAACATGATTGGGATGATAGTTCTCATTACAGGGTGGATGCAGATCAAAGAAGGGCCACGGTGGTTACTCCTCCTCTGCAAGCAACAGAGAAGGGCTCTTCAGGCACAGAACTAACTTAAGACAAAATCCTAAACTTACTACCATTTTGGTATTCACAGAAGGCACTTACTCATTTCGGTATTCACAGAAGTTACGACTCCTAACTTTAGGACTCCTAAATGCCTTCTGTGAATACCGAAAGTCTTAAAGTTAGAATTTTTCTCAGTTTAGGAGTAGTAAAGTTAGGACTCCTAACTTTACGACTCCTAAATGACTTCTGTGAATACCAAAATGAGTAAGTGCCTTCTGTGAATACCAAAATGGTAGTAAGTTTAGAATTTTGTCTTAAGTTAGTTCTGTGAATCGGGCCCTCTGTATTCACAGAGGCATTTAGGAGTCCTAAAGTTAGGAGTCCTAACTTTACTAATCCTAAACTGAGAAAAATCCTAACTTTAAGACTTTCGGTATTCACAGAAGGCATTTAGGAGTCCTAAAGTTAGGAGTCCTAACTTCTGTGAATACCAAAATGAGTAAGTGCCTTCTGTGAATACCAAAATGGTAGTAAGTTTAGGATTTTGTCTTAAATTAGTTCTGTGCATCGGGCCCAGAGAGGCGTGGTACCCTCGCAGCGGCCGAGGGTCAGACATTTCAGGTGGAAGGCAGGAGAGAAATCTGTGAAAAATGGGACAGGAAGAGTGAGATGGCTGTTGCTTTGCGCGTTCATCTTTAACATGGATTTCTCTTTTTCCCTCGCGCCCTCATCCCCGTGCCTCTTTATCGTATTCTCTTTCTACTAACCCCTCCCTCTTTCTTTTTTCTCTTCTCTTACACGCACTCTTTATCGCTCTCTTCCTCTTTCGCTCCCACTCCCCCTCTTTGTATCTCCACCATTCGCTGCACTCGCTCTTTCATCCTCCCTCGCTCTTCTATTCCTCCTCTTCTCTGTCTCTGTCGCTCCCCTTCCTCTCTGCCTCACAGGCACATGCCCAGTACCCCCTTCTTTTCTCTCTACCCCCTTCACTCTCCCATCAATCCTCCTTCTTTTCCTCTCACTCTCTTCCCCTAATTATCTCTGCTTCCCTCTCATTAGCTCTTCTGCTCACATCACATCCTCACTTTCTGCCAGGGGTTTGCATATTCGGACCACTTAATGCAAAGCCTGGCTATGTTGTGTGACAGCTAAAATAAATATTCATGGGAAAAATGTTCATACACTGGGGCTAAATGAAAATGTTTGCCGATGATGTGGAATGCTGGACAGGGTTCTGCAGCCTGTCCTTGGAGCACGCCCACCCCTGTCTGGGCAGGCCTCACGTCAATCACCCTCCGGAAAGATTCGCCTGCGACTGCTGGTCCCGCCCCCCTGCTCTCACTGGCTAGGTCTTCCTCCTGCTTGCCAAGGCGCCTTTGAATAGCTCTCACAAACCTGGGTGGCTTATTGTCACTATCTCCGGGATGTAGGGAAATGGATGGCCCACCGCATTCTTCACACTACAGCCGGAAGCTGCTCGTGTAGTGCTGATCGGAAATATGTCACAGAATGCGCAGCCCATCCCAAGTCCTGCAAGGGGCACACGAAGAACTTCTAGGGAGAGGGGGGTGTTCATTGGTGAAAAGAATCACTCATCCTAATCTAGTCAATGACTTCTGCAGCACATACCCATAAATCAGGATTGGGCCAATAACTAGGGTTATTGACTAGCTCTGTGAGCAATAATAATGTTACATTTGACAGCTTCATTGGGATGCTGAGATTGGGATAGTAAATTAGATTGCTTAAACATTTATTTTAGCTATTTGTTTCAAACTTTCATACTATACCAAAATGCTGCAACCCACTAAATGTAGGGCTTCATTACCTTTATGGCGACTCTGTTACTCCTAGTCCAATGGGCCGCTCCCACTATCAACTTTGTTATAGCTCTCAGATGCTAGGTCAGAAGACTTCAGTCATTCCTGCAAATGCGTGGAAAGCCGGTGCGACTAGGTTCAGCATCAATGACGCCTCAGGCCTTCAGTGGTTTCTGCTCAGCTGCTTTCAGGCCGACATTAAGCCTAAGGCTGCACTCACTGTGGGCATCCTGTGGGAGCAATCTGGGGGTAATGAAGTTTAATGGTCCAACTCAAGCCCATAGTTCTCCACTCTGGCATCTAGGACTGCCTGCCTGACTAGGAGCCCACTGGCCTTGTACATGATTCTGGCTGCTTGTCCATGTTAGGTTAAACTTGACCCTCCCAGGAAGAGCCATCGTCACATCTGTGTGATTTAGGGAATCCCGGACGCAAAGATGCAACTCTTTTGATGTCCTTTTGATGCAAAGAGGCATTGAGGTCGATATATTGGAGTGCGGTTTCCTCTACACCTCCTGGACGTGCATGGTGATCTAGCTCCCAATACAGTGTTGCTTTCAGTGTAGGCGATGATGGCGCCTTCCGTGCATTGAGCTTGCAATATTGAAAATCCCACATTGGCACTAATGATGCCAATTCAGGACCTTCAGCTCTCCCAGTAGGTAGAATGGAGTACTATACAACCTACCCTACAAATGAGATGGCATCCTTTTTTTACTTTGAAGAGGGCTTGATTAATGTAACAATGTTTATGTAGGGTCCCAGCAGTGTATACTTAGTAAATTGCAAATGCTCCAAAACGCGGCAGCACGACTACTGCTGAAACTTCCCAAATTCATCCCCACCTCACAGAGCTTCCAGATCTGCCCTGGCTGCCAATTAGGGAGCGGATTAAATTCAAGGACCTGTGCTGGGCCCATAAAACCCTTCACAAGATTGGCCCTTTTCCCCCCAAAAGACTTTCAAGTGGTATACCCCCATTCTCTTTCTCTGATCTACCACTACTAATAAGGTAGCGGTTCCTAGGATCAGGAAGGCCCACTGGGGAGGAAGAAGTTTCTCCCCCATCACATGTACATGGTGGAATGCACTGCCTGACCATCTCAGAGCAGAGTACAGTTTGCTAAGTTTTAGAAAACAATTAAAAGCGTGGCTTTTCCCTTTGACTGCTAATTAGGTTCCAGCTGTGTCCCTCCTTCAGATAACCTACAAATGCAGTGCCAAGACGTCAAATTCTGATATTCGTGCGCTTTACCAATCTATTAGCTGTAACATTTAGGACCCTCCTGAGTGGTTCGATAAAGAGTGTGACTCCCCTGCTCTTGAGGGACCTTTTCTTTCCGGGAAGTGTCCCTTCATACTGGGGGCCTCTGTACCATTCTCTTTATCTTACCGGCAGCATTTGTCTATGTTTGAGCCACGCAGCATTTATCATCGCCTTACCTCCTGGTTCCCCCTCTAATGTCTTTATGCGTGTGGGAGACATATCCGTCAACAAGCCTGCTCACAGCATACTTCGGACCAAGTACTCTAGCCCCTCTGTAAAGAACAAGATCTGCCCTGCCCAGAAATAGATTCCTCCACCTGTACATTTCTTTCGAATGCAGGTAGGCATCCAGGCAAGGCTTGGGTCGGTTTCGCTGTAATCACCTGGATAAGCTCATAGCCTTTCTGGCCCAATTCTTGATATGGCTGAACAGGTTGTTAAGAGAGAGTTCTGATCACTCTACTCCCCTCCACCTCTGTCCCAATGATTATTTTTTTTCCTATGGAGCATGAAGATACTGGCAGAGAAGCATTGAAGCACACTGATGAATTCGTGCCCCAAGAGGGTTAAGGTGGGCCACAGGGAAGCGGGTTCCTAAGTGAATGGCCTCCTATTTATCACACGTTTGTCAAGAAGTTCAGCAAATACATGGATATATGTCTTTCCCTCTAGAACTTCCAGGCCAACATGAAATGCAGCTACACTCAGCCATTTTTCCTGTGTTTGACAAAGATAAGGTATTTCTTCTGGAAGGTAGAACCACTCACTTCAACACAACTTGTGAAGTCTGTGGATCACATTTTGCAACTGGCCTGTTCTCCCCTTCATCCCGTTATCTTCTTTGAAGTGAGACAAGCTCAAATGCGACTCTCATCCAGGCCTGCAGCACGGGACACAGTAACTAAGGCGAGCCACACTACATGCCAGCAAGGTTGTCAAGGAGGTTCAAACTCTTTCTGAGAAAATGGTTATTTCTCCTCTCCAGCTCTAGGGGTTTGGAGACCGTCATGAGATCAGAGCTTTTGATTGATATGGCGATGAGCTCCATTTTGACACACGGGACTTTCACACTGGCAGTTTCCTGAAGAACACTTATTGTTTGTAACCCCGGGCGGAGCAGGCGGAGTTGGCTAAAAACTCCGTGGAGCTCCGCACCACGCCGCCCACCCCCGCAATAAATATTTTTTAAATAAAATGTTCAATTAAAGTAAACTAAAAGCACATCTACTTTATCGCGGCGTCCGGGCTGCCCTCCTCCTCCTCGCCGTAATCCTGCACGTCATGGTAGGACTGCGCATGCGCGTGCATGCGCAGTCCTACCATGACGTACGTCTGATGTAGGGGATTATGGCGAGAAGGCAGCCCGGGACACCACGATAAGGTAAATGCACTTTTATTTTACTTTGATTGTACATTTTATTCAAAAAATATTTATTGCGGGAGGGTGGGAGTCGGGAGGGTCCGGGGCGGAACTCTGCTCCGCTGCAGTGTCGGAAGTTTTGCAGGAGCCTCGTGTTCTCTGTGGAATGCGAAGTATGCAAAATTACGCAAACTCCGCCAGAGGAGCGGAGTTCATGCCCAAGGTTGTGTGATGAAAACGTTCAAGGGTGTTTATCCAACAATAAATCCGAGATTCATAAATTGCAACCTCAAATTGGAGAGGAGTCATCTCATTGGGCACATGCATGCCCTCGGCTACCAGTTCATCTATTTTTAATTTAACTTAAAATAGGACTATCTTTCCATTAATGCCTATCCTTCAGTACTTTAGGCTCCATCAGAAAGTGGATTCACTTGCTATTCATTTTGGCCCTTCATACGAACGAAGGCAAATCGCTATATCCTCAACCATTTACCTCAATGTTCCTGTGGCAGGAGGTTGCATGTGGGTCACACTCCTCAGTGTCCTGTGCATCTTCCTGCTTTGGTCCTTCCGCTGTCCAGTCACATATTCACCCCCCAAACAAGCTGGGAACCCACCTTGACTGCAGTGATGAGCATGTAGTGTTGGCCAGCAACAGTGGGGAACACCCTGCTCCTCGGCACAGAACCTCTTTCGATACTCTGCTTCTTCAGCAGAGGCAGTGGGATGCAGTTAGGATTCTTTAGCTCCCTGATGCTTCTAGGCACTGGCTCTCTTAAGCAGAGCTCACACTGGGTTGAGTTCCATAGCGACCTAGATACACAGATGCACAGGCTTCGGCTCACACTGCAGGCATGCCTCAGGACTCCCAGGCATCATACTCCGCCAGAGAGATGCAGAAACTTCCCTGTGTAGAGATGAACTGTTTCAGTTCTTGTGCCCCAGGACCCCTCCAATTCGACCAGGCAGCCCCCCATTCAAAGCAGGGTCAAAACATCCTCTCCTAGTAGGCTTGTAGATTTCCTGAGGTTTTTGATCCCAAAGCTGGAGCGCAGAAAATGTATTGGTTTCCACTCGTGGGGTACCCAGGATTCAATGCTCTTGGCACACTGGCTGGACGTTTGTGTCTCATCTTTCTATAGAAGTTGCAGAGAGCATTTGTGTATTCCAAAAGTCAGCTTTGTGACTGGTTTTGGGTAGTTCTTGCCTTTTACTCTTTCCTCTAAGGCTGGTTCAATCATGGTCTTTGTCTACAAGTGTCACTTGCAAAGTAGGGTGGGGTTGGATTGCTCCTGTCAGGAGATACCTGAAACAGGGGCATGAAGGATGGACAGGCTGTCCTCCTTCACTACCTGTTAGCTTGCGAGGAGTCGCCCTTTCAGTAACAATGCACAAGGAAAGGGCAGGAGAAGCTCCCTGACATTCAAAGGAGCCCTCTGTTTCTTCTCTTCCACATTGTAAAGTCTGGTCTGCTACTAATGATCTCTGGAATATCCTGGAGGGGCCCTGCAGTTCACATTGCTGTCTGGTGCTTTCTCCACCCTCCATCATAGGTACCACCTGGATTTGACAAAGCACAATAGATTCAGTATGATCCAAGCAATGAGGGAAGAAGACCTTCCGTGGCTTTCTCTTGTGACAAGGCTTCACGCTCCCTTTCAACAGTCTCCTGCATTGAAACAAGAAGTAGGCTACAAGGGAGGAGGAGGAGAAGGAGAGACAGAGGGGCTTCGTTAGGGTGGGACTGAAAACAGGGAGTGATCAAAGGATGAGGTAGACTCTACTTACTAGTACAATTCCCAGAGTAACCATTGAGGGTGTAACTTTGCTTCTCCACATGCAGCCACTAAGGGCACAATGTACGACCTCTTGGGGCGACCATTAACAGCATCATGCCTAGAAAAGAGTTTTGTGTGCTCGATTTGCGTGCTCTGACTGTGCAAGGTTGCTTAGGACCTCTTCAGAGATTTGGGCGCAGGGAAGCATTTGGCGACCTGAGGGCCCTTCTATCCAAGGGATTATGAGGCCCTTCTCTGGACCTTGACAACTTGGTCTGAAGGAAGTGAGTTGACAGATGCTGCGTTATTGAGTAAAGTTACTGATAATTGTTTCTCTTTTCCAAGACCTTGCATTTATCTTAAACCCTCTTCCTACCTAAAAAATTGAAAACATCCTTTGGCGTAGATTTGTTCTACCTTCATGCTTGACAAATGGATTTGGAAGGATCTTGTACTGATAGTAGGTCACAAAGCACAGTCTAGTCGCTGATGACGTTTCCCAAAACATGAGAACACTGTACATAGTTGTACTAATATAAACGCTCGTGCTAGGATTTATATGGCTTAAACCTGGAGTACAACATCAAAAGCTACTGGAACTGAAGCAAGAGAAGAGAGAGGGTGAAAGCAAAATACTTGGTAAAAATATTAGTTCCAGAGTCAGGTAGGGGAAACTGCTAGGCACTAATAGTAAGAATCCCACCCCCAGTAAAAGTTACCATACCCATAGGCTCAAATTGGGACGCTAGGATGTAGGAGCACAATCACATACATTATTCTGGTCATCAGGTAAGGACTGTAAATGCTGGGGCATCGAGTGATGGAGTGAAAGTAATAGGTATAGCTGCTTTCGAGCGTCCACAGTCAAATTCTTGAATCCAGGACTCTTCTTAATGTGACTGGGGCGCCAATGTTATAGGACAGTTCAGTAACGCTCTGAAAAGAAAGAGTTTGGATTTGCTCAAACGTCCAGGGAAGTCTTGCAGCTTTGAGACTCCCTGCTTCCAACAGCCTGCCCCTGAGTCTGGCTGCTAGGGGATTTGACTTAATTACATTGCCTGGCCGCTTTCTGCTTGCATCGTTGACTTGTATTTCTTGCCCATGATGCAAAGTACTTTGTAGCAAATACTGTTCGTCTGAGGATTCATTTTGGGGTCAGTATGACGTGGTCTTTCCACCGTTTGGAGTGAATCTTGATGTAAATGTTTTTTTTTTTTTTAAACAGGAACAATTGCCACTGGGTGGTCTACCAGCAGTAAAAGGCAGATTAACTTCAAAATGGTGTTGATTACATCCCTCAGTGTAGATTGTAGCTATAATTTATATTTAATAGCAATCATCAACAGCTGTCCTTCTGGGAAGATAGGGGTGTTATATTTGCGTAATTTACATTTGAATAATTACTCAAAAATTGTGAAATTGCATGTAATTACGTAAAGTGCAAAACTGGCATTTGGCAATCCACATTTAGCACAGAATGCGTCTTCATGTCCATTTTTGACGCAGGGCCACATTTCACACATAAAATAATAGCCTTAACCACAAGCGTCGTAAACATCGATCACTTCCTGTGCGCTCGCAGTAAAAATGTACAGCAAGCTGCATGTAATTACGCGAAATAGAATACTTGTATAATGTCTGGAATTTAACAAACGTAATGCGAAATTCCCGAAATGATCAGACTCACAGTTGCACCACAGAGAATTCTTCACTTCCATGATGATCTCTCTTGCCCACCTTTTACTCCATGGAGAGTAGAAGCCGCCCCTGAGTACACTGGGGGAAGGCTGAATACATGTCACTGCACAGCACCTTCTCTTGGACATGTGTTTGAGTCCTAAACAGAGTAAACAACATTCCTACTTATTCTTCTGAACTGAACTGAACAGAACTAAATTACTGAACTGAGCTGGGTATCACCCTGCAGCTAAGTGTACTTAAGAATGCAAAATGGTTCCCCTGCAGTATATAATGTGAAATATTCGTCTAAGGTCTAACTCCTCTGAGCTTAATGATTTATGTATGAAAACTATCCTTCAACTACCTAGAATAACATTAAATGTAGTTCAGAGTATGTAGGAAAACATCTTTTTTAAAGTCTATAGGCAAAAATTAGAATTCCCCACAATAGAAACTTAAGATAATTACGCATCTGTTACGATTCTCACGTTTTTTAAATTGTTGTTAGTGGCAAAGAAGAAGGACTAAAAGGTGGGGTTAAATGACTGACGGCCATAGAAGGGCTGACCCTCCCCTCCCCGAAATAAAGTTTTCTTTATTCTTAATAATATTTCGTAAAAATTTAGGGCTATATTCTCAAGGAGCTTTCGCCTAGTTAACGGCACCTTAGCGCAGCCAAACTCGCGATAAATTCATCACCCCATTCACAAGCTGGTTCTAACAGCCCATACCACCAGTTTATCAGCAAAAAACATCGCCACAGATGACTACAGCAACTATCGCTAATGAGATGCAGAGTAGGCGTTCCCGTGCGAAAAGCAGCGACAACACCACTCCACAACATTCTCAACGACCAGCCACATCGGCGAAAAGACCACAAAATCATTATTATCATTCGAATTTGTATTGCGCATAGCTGCCCCAGCAACGGGGCGTCCCAGCGCCACCAAAGACCATAGACGTGAGCCAAGGGAGAAAAATTAAAAGTTAGACAGGGAACAGCCAGGACTTTATGGCTTTGCGGAAATCAAGGTGGTTCTGGATCGTTCTGATGGAAGCAGGGAGTGAATTCCAGAGTTTCGCAGCAAGACTGCGAAAAGAACAGCCACCAGCTCTAGCTTTCAGAACTCGAGGAATGCTGACCAATGCTTGGTCAGCAAATCTAAGGGAACGCCGTGGCACGTAAAACTCTAACAGGTTGGCCAGCCCTAAAGGTGCCTGTAGGGTCAGGATCCTGTGCGACACACAAAGAGACTTGAACTGAATACGCTTTTCAACAGGCAACCAATGAAGTTTAGGAAACACATGGGCAACCGAGCACGATTTTGGAAGAGCCACCAGAATGCGAGCCGCTGCATTCTGTACTCTCTGCAGACACCTAATGCTGGACTTATTGGCGCCCAGATAGATGGAATTGCCATAGTCCAGTCTAGATAGGATTGTCGCCTGGACAATGGTTTGACACACTTTGGGCAGAAAGAAACCCAAAAGTGGTTTCAGACCTCGCAAAAGCCCAAAACAGACCCCTGCCACTGCTTTCGATTGGATGTCGAAAGTCAGGGCACTGTCGAACCACACACCCAGGTTCTTCACAGCCTCCTTGGGCAAGGGGGCGGGTTTAAGACGATCCAGCCAACACTGCTCGGACCACAACTCCCGGTCTGTGGGGCTTGTGGGGTTCGCGTTGGCCTCTGCGCTGGGTCAGGGTGCATCCATGTTGCTACGCACTCTGGCTTCTTTCTGGTGTGTTGCTTTTGTAGCTTTTATCGTGCATTTTCCAGCCAGATGTGTGGGATTTGCAGGCCTGTGGCTGGTTTTCGCAGCTTTTTGTATCACGCTTGGCCTCATCACAGCTTTTTTTGTGTTTCGCATTTTTGTGATGTGGCGTTGATTTTAACGCAGCCATTTGACGCGTTATCTGGTGACTATCGCATGGTACCGCCGTGTTGTGAATATTTGGTTAATAAGGCATACGTTTCCTGCGATAGACTGCGATGTTGGAGGTTGCGTTAAGTAACTTTTGTGATGGTTATCACAAATTCTTGAGAATATGCCCCTTAGATTTTACCCACTCGTCTTTTGCTAAATAAGCAGTAGGTGAACCTCTCATGTCCCCCTCGGGAGGATAGTAGGAGTTTCAGTGATTGCTACTTGTCATCAGCATAATTATTAAAACATATTCCGAATGAACACATCAGCTTGATGAGTGGGAGTCCATAGATGTTCAACAAAAGAGGAGGCAGGCTGATCCCTGTGAACGCACACATGAGATATTAAGGTGCAATGATTCGTAACAAGGGAGGGTACCATCTGGGTCTTTTCTGTCAAGAAGGATTTAATCATTCTAGTGTGCTGCGCTTAAGGAGGATGACATAGGCAACTGTCTTACAGGCAGTGACAGATGAGAAGCATCAACGTCCACACTGCCACCATTCATCATGATTTTAGGTCGCCATCCATCACCATTCTTAGATAGTCCGTACTGAAGTCAAAACCGATTGTGCCTCAAGCTAGAAAAAAATCGGCATACAAACAGTCCAGTAAGTCTCTATTTACAATGAATGGTTCTGGCTACCCCACCCCAATCTACCCTACACCAATCTACCCCTACCTGTTACTCCAATCTATACCATTACAATCTATCCCGCTCTACCCCAATCTACCCCACTTCACCCAACTGATCTACCCCAGTGCACTCTATCCCACTCCAATCCACCCCACTCCAGTCCAATCTACCCCACTCCAAACTACCTCACTCCAATGAACCCTCTTCAATATACCCCATTCCTCATCCCCACTTTAATCTACCCCATTCCACTTCAATCTACCCCACTCCACCACAATCTATCCAACTCCACTTCAATCTAGCCCACTCCACACTAATGTACCCTAATATACCCCACCCCACTCCACTCCAATCTACCCAACTCCTATCAATCGCACCCCACTACACCTCAACCCAATCTAGTCCACACCATTCCAATCTACCCCTCTTCATTCTACCGCACTCCAACCCAAACTACCCTACTCCACTCTACTCTACCCCAATCCACTCCACTATGATCAAATCTACCCCACTACACTCCATTCTGCCCCACTCCAATCTACCCCACTCCATTCCAATCTACTCTACTCCAATCTACCCCACTCCACTCCACAACCCCACCCCACTACAATCTACCTCACTCCACCCCAATCCACTGTACTCCACTCAAATCTACCCTACTCTGCTCTAATCTACCCCAGTCTATCTACCCCAATACACTTCACTCAAATGCACACCAATCCAACCAACTCCACTCCAATCTACATGACTCCACTCCAATGTACACCACTCTACTCCAATCTGTCCCATTCCAATTAACCCCTCTCCAATTCAATTTACCCCACTCCACTCCAAACTATTCAACTCATCCCCACTCTAATCTACCCCATTCCACTTCAATCTACCCCACTCCACCACAAACAATCCCACTCCAAATGTACCACAATGTATCCCACTCCACTCCAATATATCCCAATTTATTCCAATCCAATCTACTCCACTCCACGTCAATCTATCCTTCCCTCACAGAATCTACCCCACTCCAATCTACCCCACCCTATCCCAATCTACACCATTCCACTCCAACCTAATCCACTCCAATCTGCTCCATTCTGCTCCAATCTACCCCTTTCCAAACTACTCCACTCCTATCTGTCTCACTCCAATCTACCCCATGCCACTTTGATCTACCAGATTTCACTCCAATCTACCCTACCATACCCACCCAATCAGTCCTACTCCAATCCAGCCCATGCCCCTCTAATTTGCCCCACTCCACTCCAATCTATCCCAATATATCCTACTCCAATATACCCCACTCCGATCTACCCCACTACACTCCAATCTACCACACTCTACTCCAATCTACCTCACTCCAATATACCCCATTCCAATTTACCCCATTTAACTCTAATCTACCCTAATCCACTCCAATCTACCCCAATCCACTGCACTCTACTCTTTCCCAATCTACCCCACTCCAATATATCCAATATATCCTACCCCTATCTTCTTCACTCCAATATACCCCACTCCACTCCAATCTACCCTACTCCACTCCAATCTACCTCACTCCAACCCTATCTACTCCACCCCTACCTGCCCCAATTCAATTTACACCACTCCCCCATTCCAATCAACTCCACGCCAATCTATCCCAATCTACTCTACTCCAATCCACTCTACCCCACTGTACCCCAAGTTACACCACTCCACCCCATCCCAATCCATCCCACTCCACCCCAATCTACTCCACTCTACTCCTATCTACCCCAATTCAATCTATACCACTCCCACACTCCAATCTACCCCACACTACTCCACTCCAATCTACTCAACTCCACTCCACTCTACCCCACTGTACCCCAACCTACCCCACTCCAATCTACCTGACCCCATCCCAATCTACTCCACACCACTCCAATCTACCCTATTCCTCCAATCTCACCACTCCAAACTACCCAAATGTACCCCCACTCCACTCCATTCTACCCTACTAGAATCCACCCACTCCACTCCAATCTACCCAACTCCACTCCAGTCTATCCCACTCCACTATAATCTACCTCAATCCACCCGATTCCACTCTTCCACACTCTTTCTAATCTACCCCACTCCACTCCAATCCACCCCAATATATTCCACTACACTCTACCCCAATGTACCCTGTTCTACCCTAGTTCTATCTACTCCACACCAATCTACCCCACTCTAATCCACTCCACTCCAGTCTACTCCTCTCCACCCATCTATCCTACCCAAACTCCAATCAACCCCAATTCAATCTACCCCACTCCAATCTACCACACTAAGCTACACAACTTCCCCACTCTAATAAACTCCACTCCACCCCACTGCAATTTACCACAATCCACCCCATTGCATTCTACTCCACTCTACCCCACTCCACTCTATGCCAATCTAGCCCACTCCTCTCTATTTATTTATTTATTTGAAGAGTTTTATATAGCGCTGGCTAGACCCGGAGGTATCAGAGCGCTTTACATGAGGACCGTTGCGTTACAAGTTACAAATTACATCCGTTACAAGAGCATATTAAGAACACAGGAAAAAGAACAAAGTTAACAGTAGTTCGTTGGAGGGAGGGGGCGGAGGGAGGCAAAAAGGGGAGAAGAGGAGAACTATGCCTAATGTCTGGCTGGGTAGGTGATGGTAGAGGGGGTGAACCCGGGCCAATCTCTTCTATAGCTGTCTAGCAGCTCCACCGGGCATCAGCCATGTTGCTCAGGTTTCCGCAGTAGGGAATAACAAAGATAGCAGATTTGCATGGTTACATTAGTTACAGTTGCATAATCAAACACAGGGGATCAGGACCCCAGTAGGGGAAGGAGGGATGGGAGGGGAGAAAAAAAGAACAGGGGGCAGGGAAGCAGATCAGTTCTGATAGACCGGCAGTGGAAGAAAAGTGTCTTATGGAGCCCCAAAAGTTAGAGCAAGCAGAACCAGAACCCAGGTGGGGCCACGTAGATACTCGGGCCTATGCCAATAAACAAACACCATGCAGAGTCATCTCGGCATCTAGTATGAGATTGTTTGAAAAATGGGTCCCAGGGTGGAAATTCATAAGATGTAGAGTCCAGGCGACATAGTTAAGGGGGGATGGGGGTAGAGGCAGCGACTAATGAGTCTTTCAGCAGCTCCGTTGCAGATCACTGATGATCGCATCACTCATCAAATACTCAGAGTATACTCAGATTGCTACATGTAAGTAGCAATCTGGATTGTGCATGACAGAGGCAGATGCGGCGGTGGAGACCTATGGAAGATGTCTAGCTGTTGCCTGGTGATGGGTCCAACCTGACGTTCAGAAGCACAAGATGAACGGTAATGTTCGACTCTTGCCAGCTCTTCATTCTCTTCACTTCAATGGCCAATAAGCCAAAAATAATTAAACAGCAGGGCTGCATTATGCAGTGTTTGGCTCCCCCATCTCTAGACAGACAAGAAAGGAGAAGATGGAAGCAATTCTATGGGAGGGACCCATTTTAGAGGATCTCTGGTGTAGCTGGACTAGCCACAAGGTTTGGGATGGCTCTGTAAAGGACAACTGTGGTCTTCATCCAGTGATGTGCCTAGGGTTTGCCAGCTTGTGTCCTTCAAGATCTTTTCATGTTTCCCTCAGAAGGCAGATTTATGGACTTTCTCGTGGGATGCAACAACCTTCCCATCCACGGTCTCTTCAACGATTGTGCGGACTTGTCGTGTGGTTTGGAGCACATCTTTGGTAGCCCTGGATGAGAGCTGGGCATCCTCTCCCTCCAGCAGGTGGCGGTAGGTGGAGATCTCCATTTCCAGGCACGTCTTCATATCCATGAGGATCTTGTACTCTTGGTATTGCCTTTCCATGTCATTTCGGAGTTCGGCTAACTGCGCTTCAATTTTGAAAACCATGGCCTGGATCTGGTTGAGTTGCATGCACTACCAGCCCTCGGTCTCCGCAAGGGTGCCTTCCAGGGCCGATTTCATGCTTAGCTGGGTCTGCAGCTCTATCTCCAACCCCTGGAGGGTGCGCCTTAAGTCTGTGATCTCGCTCTTGCTGGACTGGATCTGTTGACTGTGGGTGGCAACTTCACGATTAAGTTCCTCCGTCTTGCTGAAGAACCAGGCCTCGGCATCCCTGCAGTTCTTTTCTGCCAGATCTTCGTATTGGGCTCTCATGTCAGACAGGATCTTGCCCAGGACTCCATCTGGTGCCGGATCAATTTCCATGTTGACATGCCCACGGACTTGGCCATGCAGGGCGTTCATCTCCTCCTCATGGTTCTTCTTGAGATAGGCCAGTTCCTCTTTCAGGCTTTCGATTTGGATTTCCAGGTCTGACCTGGCAAGAGTCAACTCATCCAGGACCCGGCATAGGCCATTAATGTCGGCCTCCACACTGTTGTGAAGGGCTAGCTCGCTCTCGTACTTGCTCCTGAAGTCATCAGCTGCCAGCTTGGCATTGTCGATCTGCAGCAGAGTCTTGGCATTGTCCGTGGTGGCAGTGTGGATCTTGTTTTGCAGGTCTTCGATGGTCTTGTAGTAGTGGCTGTAGTCGCGGGAGGGCACGGGTCCTTGGTATTGATGGACTACTGTTCCAAATGGCCTGAGCTAAAATTTGTAAAGGAGCCCAGTGGAAATGCTGTGGTGGTGTTCCTTAGAGAGATTTTCTGGAGGAAAGGGTTTCCAGAAATTCTCATTTCTGACAATAGTATCCAATTTGGTAGCAGGGAATTTCAGAGTTTCCTTCAATCATGTGGTATTAAGCATCTCAGGATCTCGTTGTATCATACCTAGATCAAAGGTCTCGTTGAGAGAATGAACTGGGTTGTTGGGGAATGTATTAACTGGGCAAAGAGTGGGAACCAGGTTGTCAAATCTTCTTCAACCAAGGTTTCACTCAGTCAGACGCTGAGAACTTGATGTGATTGGTCAAAAAGAATGTGAGCATTGCTCAAGCAGAAAAGCTGGTATGATCTGAAGAAAGGTGTGAAAAAAGTGGAAGTTCAAGTATGGGACTTAGTGCAAGTCAAGTCTACTATTCATGTACAAAAAGAGAGGAACAAGTTTGGTAATTCGGTACAAATTGAAAAAATTAGTGGAAATGCTGTCAGAGTTGCTGGGGTCATTGTTGGAACCTCTCAAGGGTGGTGAAGGTGAGGGACAGTATAGCTGATCTAGCTGACACAGTGTCTCCCCTTGGAGACGTCTGGTGGTGAATTTGCTGGTACTTGCCATGGAGGGGTGAAAAGTGTTCCTCCTCTGAGCAGGAGTTCACATAAGGTCACCAAACCAATCAGGTTTCTGACATGAATGTTCCTTTAGTTGTTCTGCTGTGTAGTGCCGAATTGAAGATGTTCTTTGCATGTAGTAGGTGGTTTTGCTGTGCAGGGTGAATGTGTTGTGTTGTTGCTGACTTTCAAATTGAGATGGGGTGAGGAGGTATTTTGTTGAGAAGGGAAGATGTGCTGTATTCTGCACATTTATCTTCATCTTTACTGGTGATGGAATGTTACAAGTGTCAAATTCTCTTTTTGACACGCTGTTTGGCCGTCCCCCTGTTGAGCCCGTTAGGACTTTGTGCTGCTAAATTAAGCATTGTTGGACTGAGACCAACACAACTTAACATACATCAAATCTGAGATGTTGTCGTAATGGAGTGGCGCAGTACAATACAGTAGGACGCATAGACCCTAATGAACTGACCCTATAAGGACTCACGACTTTGCCGACAATATACTTGCATATATTCCCCACTCAATGCACAGCGCATAAGAGATATTTAGAGTGCGGCAAAAGTATTCAGAAAAAGAGTCGCAAAAACAAAATATACAATTTCTCGTGGAGTAGTATTGGCAGTATCCCCTGGGTGTACCGATATTGGTCTGATATCTGGCTAAGGTCCTGAGGAAGGTGGTATTATCCATTCTTCGAGCCACCGAAACGCGTCGACCAATGCTGTTCATATCCTGCTATATGCAGTTGCTTTAAATGGTCGTGCAGATTTAAAACAACTCTCTGTCTCCCACTTTCCAGATATATGCATTTATGAATGTGGTATGAGTGTATTTGAGGAGGAATGTATGTGAGGTAGTTTGTATGAATGTTCTCTTTTTGTCTCTTTACCCGGGGGTTTATGATGTAAAGATGTTTACACATGAAAATGCCATGTCATTATTATGCAACACTTTGGTGCCGATTCCGATCCTGTAAAACCCGGGTACAAATGGTCGTACGGAGCGTTTTCTCCGTCCGACTCGTACCCGGGAAATACACCTTACAAACTCGCATGTACGATTCGCACAGAAATACCATTTCCGTACGAGTCGTACAAAAGACCGACCGGCAAAAAAATACATACAAATCTGATTCTGGACGGCGCATATGCGACGTCCGGACGGAGTCAGGCAGCGTTTTACAGACCAGCAAGTACGATTCGTGCCTACGTCACTCCGCACGTAGCATTTTTTACGGGAGCCAAAAACTGCTGGGAAATTGAGGACGACGCGAAGAAGGAGCACCGGTACGCGACGGACAGCGATGGACCCCAACCTACGCGTCATCCCGGCCCTCATAGCCTATGACCTCGTGTTCAGAAACCGACGCAGACGCCGCAGAAGGTCAGAACAACCCCCAGGGGCAAAGGGGGGAGTGCAAGGGGCATGAAACATAACCCACACCCCACAAAAAACAAATATATCCTGCACATTAATTACCTCCATGGTCTGGTCACTTCGGGGGGCGTGTCCACCAATCCCACGTCCCGCCACAACAGAAGTGGACGTGGACGCGTACCCGTCACCACCACAATGGTGGTACAGGACGTACCCACGCCCCTCAGAGCGTTGGTACGGTCTGTACCACCATTGCAGTGGTGATGTAGGGGTACGCGTGTACGGACCGTACCCACGCCCCCAGAGCGTGGGTACGGTCCGTACCACGCGTACCCCTATGTCACCGCCACAATGGTGGTATGGCCTGTACCCATGCTCTGGGGGGTGTGGGTACGGGCCGTACCACCATTGTAGTGGTGATGTAGGGGTACGCGTGTACGGACCGTACCCACACTCTGGGGGCGTGGGTACGGTCCGTACATGCGTACCCCTACATCACCACTGCAATGGTGGTACGGACCGTACCCACGCTCTGGGGGGCGTGGGTACGGGCCGTACCACGTGTACCCCTATGTCACCGCCACTATGGTGGTACGGCCCGTACCCACGCCCCCAGAGCATGGGTACGGCCCGTACCACGCGTACCCCTACAGCCCCATTACATGATGGATACAAGGCGTACACACGCCACGGATGTAGGTGTATGGCTTGGTGCAGCACATCAGCTGTAAATTGGGGGTGGTGTATGCCCAGGACAGCAGTGTACCACAGCAAGGGCGCAAGTGGGTGGGTGGGTGGGTGCAGAGGAATACCAGCCGTGGACAGGGACATGTGAGGGGTGGGTGCAGAGGACTCCCAGCAGTGGACAGAGACATAGGGGTGGGTGCAGAGGACTCCCAGCAGTGGACAGAGACATGGGGGTGGGTGCAGAGGACTCCCAGCAGTGGACAGAGGCATGGGGGTGGGTGCAGAGGACTCCCAGCAGTGGACAGAGACATGGGGGTGGGTGCAGAGGAATACCGGCAGTGGACAGGGACATGTGAGGGGTGGGTGCCCATCACTCCCAGCAGTGGACAGAGACATGGGGGTGGGTGCAGAGGACTCCCAGCAGTGGACAGAGACATGGGGGTGGGTGCAGAGGACTCCCAGCAGTGGACAGAGACATGGGGGTGGATGCAGAGGTCTCTCAGCAGTGGACAGAGACATGGGGGTGGGTGCAGAGGACTCCCAGCAGTGGACAGAGACATGGGGGTGGGTGCAGAGGACTCCCAGCAGTGGACAGAGACATGGGGGTGGGTGCAGAGGAATACCAGCAGTGGACAGGGACATGTGAGGGGTGGGTGCCCATCACTCCCAGCAGTGGACAGAGACATGGGGGTGGGTGCAGAGGACTTCCAGCAGTGGACAGAGACATGGGGGTGGGTGCAGAGGACTCCCAGCAGTGGACAGAGACATGGGGGTGGGTGCAGAGGAATACCAGCAGTGGACAGGGACATGTGAGGGGTGGGTGCCCATCACTCCCAGCAGTGGACAGAGGCATGGGGGTGGGTGCAGAGGACTCCCAGCAGTGGACAGAGACATGGGGGTGGGTGCATATCAACTCCAGCAGTGGACAGAGACATGGGGGTGGGTGCAGAGGAATACCAGCAGTGGACAGGGACATGTGAGGGGTGGGTGCCCATCACTCCCAGCAGTGGACAGAGACATGGGGGTGGGTGCAGAGGACTCCCAGCAGTGGGCAGAGACATGGGGGTGCGTGCAGAGGACTCCCAGCAGTGGACAGAGACATGGGGGTGGGTGCAGAGGAATACCAGCAGTGGACAGGGACATGTGAGGGGTGGGTGCCCATCACTCCCAGCAGTGGACAGAGACATGGGGGTGGGTGTAGAGGACTCCCAGCAGTGGACAGAGACATGGGGGTGGGTGCAGAGGACAGCAGTGGACAGAGACATGGGGGTGGGTGCATATCAACTCCAGCAGTGGACAGAGACATAGGGGTGGGTGCAGAGGACTCCCAGCAGTGGACAGAGACATGGGGGTGGGTGCATATCAACTCCAGCAGTGGACAGAGACATGGGGGTGGGTGCATAGGACTCACAGCAGTGGACAGAGACATGGGGGTGGGTGCAGAGGACTCCCAGCAGTGGACAGAGACATGGGGGTGGGTGCAGAGGACTCCCAGCAGTGGACAGACATATATGAGTGGGTGCAGAGGACTCCCAGCAGTGGACAGAGACATGGGGGGTGTACATCATTATCAGATGACCACAACTCCATGGGTGTATGTACGTATCCCTACGTTGGACAATGATGATAGTGCCATAACAACACATCACTGACAGCAGTGTCCCACTCCCAGGAGGATGGATGTCTTTTCCCCACTGCATGACACACCACATGTGGGTGTGAGGACAAATAACACATGCATACCCACCCCTGGCAGATGCAGCACAATACACACTCTGAGATCATGCCACAAGACTGTATAGTCATGTCACTGCCTAATAAACTAAGAGAGCCAAAGAGAACACACACTGCCACGCACATCCCAGGACTGATAGGAATGTTCAGGTGCTGGGCCAGCCACCAAGATGTTGTCTGTCATGGAAGGAATAGGGTGGAGTTCCCACAGATACAATGCCCACAATTGTGAGTCAGGTGTTCAAATACCCAGCAGAACAAGTACCTTATGTGTACTAGGCTGGGATTACATACATGCATTGTGCGGAAAAGGGACAATTTATCCATGAAGGCATGGTAAAATACTCTATGCACAAGTACAGTGAGTACCAAGGATGGCACAGACGATGCAGCCGGAGACATTGCTGAGCAGGCATGGCCAGAGTTGAAGGGATCCATCACCAACAAAGGAAATGTAGACACAGGGCAACACAACAATTGTGCAACCCTCTGCAGGGGAGATGTCAGGTGCCACAGAGGAAGGAACACTCCTAGGGACAATGACTCCAAACACAAAGAGCAGACACGACCAAAGATTAATTGCAGAGACCTTGTGAGGGCACGCAGATACCAGGTCCCACCCCATGAGCAGCAGACTACAACATGTCCATGAAACATAACACATTCCCACAACCCCAACTCCTGGAGCCTCAGCATCAACATCAATACATGAAATGCAAGACTTTCAAATCGGAAAACAAAATGCTTTATTCAGCATGAAAAAATAAGATGTAGAAAAGAACACTATGTACAAAGGCCAATGGCCAGTCCAGCTATGAAGTCCTTGGGGGGGACACATGGCCACGCATCTTCCCTAGCTTGCCTGCACATACTAAACCTCTGGTTCAGCGACTGGGGGGGCATCATGTGGGGAAGGACCAGGCACCGCAGGGACAGGAGGGGGAAGGGTAGGTGTGGTGGGTGCAGGGACGGACGACTCCACCACAAGGGGTGGGGCAGCGCCAAAGGTGGAGGTGAGCTCGGCGCTGCACACTTCTGCCAGTTATTCAAGCGTCTCCCCTGCACCCGGAGAAACAACAGGCCCCAAGGAGGGGGGGGGGTTGGAGGGATGGGTTGCAGCACTACTGGGGGAGGTGGTGGACAGGCTGGGGGACTTAACTCCCCTACCCGTGGAGTGCCTTAACCGTTTCCGGCCAGGTGAACTAGTGGGGCTGAGGCCCAGCCCAGCAAAGTAGGCCTCCTTCTCCGAATCTGGAGCAGGGGAGCCAAGGGGAGTGACATCGGAGGGACTGGGGAGTGATTCATGTGGACGAGGACTGTGGCTGCGTGCCTCCCTGTGTGCCCCAGACCCAGTGGGTGTGCCTGCTTCCCCCTGAGTGTGCGTGTCAGGAGGTGTGCGCTTGCCCTTACGTGGTGGTGTGCTGCTTGTGTCTGGTGGGGTGCGTGTGTGTGGATGTCTTGGTGTGCTTGGGACAGGCATGGGTGTGGGACTTGTGGATGGGGCAGGGGTAGGGGGGGAGGCAGTGCTGCAGGTGACTCACTACTGCCGTCAGTGACGAGTCCAGGGACCTCAGCAACATCCGTTGGCCAGACATCGCTGATGACATGCCCTTCATGTACGACACCATCTGGGTCAGCAGTCTGGTGTGGCCATGGAGGACAGTCAGGATCGAAGTCTGCCCAACTTGCAACTGCCGCTGAATGTCCACAGACTCAGCAGTGAGGGCAGCAGAGGGGACAGGGGCAGGGGGTGCAGTGCCTGGCACGAAGGAGACACGGTGTGGCCTAGCACGGACAGAAGGGACCCGAGCAAGTGGGAGGGCGGTGATGGGAATGGAGGGGGCGGCGAGAGATGTACTGCTGCTTTCAGCTGTGGGAGCAGCCTCCGCCCCCTCTGGGAGCTCAGCCTCGGACCGTCTGCCTCATAGTCAGTGTTGGTACTGGGCAGGTCCTCCGCCTCACTCCCCTCGCCCTCCGTGCCACTAGATTCCACCGACTCCTCAGCAGTGGTGGCACCACTGCTCGATCCCTCCTCCACGTCCGTGCCGGTGTCTCCCTCGGTGTCCTCCGATGATGCTGTGGGCAAGGTGAAGAGACAGGAAAAAATCAGTCACCTGTGTACATCTGACACATCAGTCCAAACAAAATAGGCAACAGTGCATATCAGGAAAGGCATCATAGGTAACATCTAGGATACTCCCCACATATGTAAGCCCTGCACTCCCCAGTTGGTTGACCCACCATGCCACTTGGAAACAATGAAAATTAGGACACAACAGCAAATAACTTGAAATCACAAGATCATGAGAAGCTAGTGTCTGGGATCAGTTGAGCACAGCAAGACTATGAAGGCATGCCACCTCTTGTTCACTGTGAACCAAACAGTATTGTCGCACCCAAGGCCAAATACCACATGCCAATGCAGAAGGTGTCCCCACACTCAGAGACCTGTGAGTACTTTTGACACCCCAAAGAAATACATTGTGACTCCTGGAGAATCACAACCCTTTACACAATGGACATGTCAGGCATGTGTGAATGTGGCACTCTGTGAACACAACACACATGTGTCTATATAGCAGAAGTCACACAAGGAGGTGCACACCAAACTACATGTACACAGTAATTGTCTGAGCTGCCAGACTCATTCAAATCAGCCACTGTTAGGCAGAAATGACGTATCAGTAAGTACATATACATGGCACCACGGTGGTCTGGATGACTTGACACTCGTAAGTTGGTATCAGCAACCACCAAAGACTAACCCAAATGCTACCACACTGTGGGAACATGTATTTGTATGAACTCCAAACAAGTTTTGTTCAAACTGTGCCTTACTTTAAAATATGCCTGCGTGTCCCTGGAAAGTGTAAAGGTGGTGTCTTGTGCACTTCCTTGGGAGACATCTGTCATGCAGGCACATCATTGTCCTTCACAACAAAACAACAAGGTCAAGCATATGAAACAATGAGACATGTTGACAGGTGTAGTGAGTGCCAATGGACATTTTCTCTGAGTAACAACTTGAATAATGTCATTTGTCACATGGCTATCCATCACCTCATCACACAGTTGGCTACACATATGACCTACTGACTGTCATCTGGAGTGGCACACATGTCCACACCCAGGATAATGTATAAGCTAATGGGCCTGCAATTGTTTAGCAAAAAAGCCTAGCTGTACTGTGGGTTCCCCCTCATGGCAAGCCAGAATGTACCCACAGATGTCAGCACACAAAGTCACAACTGTGTAGCATCTGAACCACACACAGGTGCCAAAAATGTACAAGCAGGATACATGATTGTCAAAAACCCATACCTGAGTCAATGTGACTGATACCGATCAAGAATTGACACCTCTTATTCAGGGTTACAATAACTGTGCTTGAAAACTAGCTTCATTAACACGACATCACCTTGCAGGGCTGCCAAAACATATTGGTCACAAACAAACATCAACAGATTGTTGTGAATAGCCACACAGGTACTGCCCAGTGTGTGTATGCACAAGCAAACTGGTGTATCCCTGTCCAGTGGGCAAATGTATCACACATGTGAAAAATACTACCTAGGCCAGGGAACAATGCCACAGAGGCAGAGCCATGCTGAACCCACAGTGAATGTGCACAGTGTTGGATGACACACATGAGTAGGAGGGCAGGCTGTGTCAGGGGACTGTAGTGGGCACACTGCTCCATGGTCCTGGAATGAGCTGACTGTTACAGGAGCAACCGTCCCGGCACTATGCATATATCCCACTCATGCACATCATGTCTGAGGCCACAACATTGGTAATGCATGCTGCAAGTCTGTTCATTTGAACCCTCACACTCCTATGTTGAGACTCAGCATCAGTGCCAACAATTATGCACCCCCAAATGACTGAACAGGACAGGGCACAGGCAGACCACCCCCACACATGATGCTGAAAGCAGTGTGCACCTTGATAAACTGGCAGCCTATATGACATGTGCAATAGTGATAACACACAGACCAGGTAACACATGTCAAGGAGGGGAAGGGAGGGAGAGCAGCACAGGTTGACTTGGGGGAACAGGATATGCACTGCACATATATAGCCTGGCAGTGTATCCAGGCAACTGAGCAGCTACAAAAGCTGGCGACACACAACAAACACACATGTACCTATCCCCTTCATGCTGCTGTAACTCCTGTATCCACCTATCCAGGTCAGGGAAGACCACCGCCAGGACACGCTTCATCTTGGGGGTCAGGCGCCGGCGCCCGCCATGCTTGCGAGGAGCCTCCTCCTTCAGCATGACCCGGGCGATCCTCCGGGTCCAGCACCGGATGTCCTGCCATCTCTTCCTCACTTGTGGCAGGCGCCGACTGCGACCCTCCACCGATTGCACGGCCTTGACGGCATCCTTCCAGATCTTCCCCTTGTGGTAGGCGGTTACCTGTGTGGATGACAAAGTGGGACAACATCACTACACCTGCACCATGTCACAGAGACACACATTTGAACTTCTTTGATTTGTTGAACAGGGCATAGTATGCTGGCAAGTAATAGCACCTTAGTCATAGGGACTTTTTCCACTGGGGACGCAACAATGCACTACATGGCATAGTAAGTACACAGGTGGCATGAGGGGTGCGAAACAATCCCTGATCATGGCACACACTGTGCATCCCAAGCAACACAAGGCTGATGGACAGCACCGCAAAGCAGTCACATGCCCCAGGCCACTGACGAAACCTCAGCAGAGTACACAGACACACACAGGCACACATCAATCACCTGCCATTGGCAACAGCGGATGCAAACCTCACTCTGCACATGTGCCACTTGCCAGGGGGGGGGGTCACAGGTGTGGGGCTAGCTCAGCAAGTCAGACACACAGCACGGCTTACTTCACACATCAGATGGATTGAGCAGTTGCCTCCTCCATGCAGCTGTGGTGCAACACTCCACATAGACACTCACCCACATGACAAGAAACACTCACACACATCAATGTCCAGGGGGCGTACACATCATTTGGACACTCTCACCACTCTGACCACAGCTCCACTCAACTCTCACACACATCTGTGGGTGCAGTCACCTGTCACACCGGGGTGACCACTGAATCACCGCAGGACAACAGAACAAGAATGCCCGAGAGGATTAGGCTGGCTGAATGTGCCATGCACTATGCAGTGAATGTCACAGTAAGCACAATGCAAGTGAGGAGTGCACACATGAACTACATCAAGCCCTGCATGAGAGACATAAGCCATCCACACCCCCCTGGGACCCACTCCAACCAACATTGCATGTCTGTCACACTTGGACACAATGCCAGAAGTGACAGACACAATAAAGGTGCACAGGCAAAGGTAGTGGAGTCAGCACTCACCTGCTCCCCTGGTCGACCATACAGCATGGGGTACCGTGGGAGGATCACATCCAGCAGGGCCTCGTTCTCCTCCTGGCTAAAAGGCTGGGCCCTCTCCACAGTCCTTGACATGGTGCCAGAGGGAGACAATACAGCAGCAGTGGTATCGACTGACATGTTGTGCAGGCAAGTGCCCTCTCATGGGTTCTGCCTGCCTTATATCTGCCTTGCTGGCCTATTTCATTTACAGGAGTACAGAGTGATTGGTCAGACTCATTTGCATCCTACGTTTCCTTCAATCCCTTTAAACATACACCAGTGACAGCCTTTGCATCTTTCGATTTTGCAGCATCATGTCAAGTCAACAACCACTTTGCAACAATGTATAATGTGGCCAACTGCTTTTTCCAGACCACATGATGTTAAATTTTGAACTTGAAACTCGCTATCCATGACAACCAGCATGCATTTAGGACCTAATACTTGTCCCTCATGTGTCCCCATTGTAATTCTTAAATCCCCACACAGGTACCGTGCGTTTCACACGTACCCCTAGGCCACCATCACTACAGTGATACGGGCCGTACTCACGCGTGTACGGGCCGTACATGCGTGAGTACGTGCCTATCACTATAGTTGGGGGTACCGTAGGGCCTAGTGATACGGCACGTACTCACACGTGTACGGCCCGTACACGCGTGAGTACGTGCCTATCACTATAGTTGGGGGTACCGTAGGACCTAGTGATACGGCACGTACTCACGCGTGTACGGCCCGTACACGAGTGAGTACGTGCCGATCACTATAGTTGGGGGTACCGTAGGGCCTAGTGATACGGCACGTACTCACGCGTGTACGGCCCGTACATGAGTGAGTACGTGCCGATCACTATAGTTAGGGGTACCGTAGGGCCTAGTGATACGGCACGTACTCACGCTTGTACGGCCCGTACACGCGCGAGTACGTGCCTATCACTATATTTGGGGGTACCGTAGGGCCTAGTGATACGGCACGTAATCAGGCGTGTACGGGCCGTACACGCGTGAGTACGTGCCGATCACTATAGTTGGGGGTACCGTAGGGCCTAGTGATACGGCATGTACTCACACGTGTACGGGCCGTACACGCGTGAGTACTGCTGATCACTATAGTTGGGGGTACCGTAGGGCCTAGTGATACGGCACGTACTCACGCGTGTACGGCCCGTACACGCGTGAGTACCTGCCTATCACTATAGTTGGGGGTACCGTAGAGCCTAGTGATACGGCACGTCTTCACGCGTGTACGGGCCGTACACGCGTGAATAAGTGCCGATCACTATAGTTGGGGGTACCGTAGGGCCTAGTGATACGGCACGCACTCACGCGTGTATGGCCCGTACTCACGTGAGTACGTGCCGTATCACTCGGACCAACAGTAACACAACTATAGTGATAGGCACGTACTCACGCGTGTACGGCAGGTACTCACGCGTGAGTATGGGCCGTACACACGCCCTCAGAGCGTGTGTACTGCGTTTCACAGCTTACACTGGTGATAGGAGGCGCACACAATAGGAATGGAGGTGTCAGACTCGCACAAGGCTGGACATCAAGTCATTGTCAGTGCAGTCCTTCATGTGCAGGGCCTAGGTGTGTCAGGCAGTGATGTGGCACATGTCTCCTCATGTTGTGGCACAATAGATGTGTGATGAGCTGTCTACACATGTCATGTGTGATGGGGCACTACGTGGCACACTTCCCCTTCACACTTTGCACATGTGTGCATGTACGACACACGTGTCAAGCACTGCATCACTGGTATGGCACAGTCAGCAACATCCGCAACTGTCCCCTGATGCCAGGTACACGGATAATTACACCTGACATGTGACTACCAGCGTGCCACGATGTGACTATGTCATGTGTGTGTCATGTGTTCCCATGAGCTTTCCGTTGGTGTTCCGTCAACTCCATCTGCTGTTGCAGCATCCAACATGTGTCTGTGTGCATATGTGCATGACACACATATACGCACACCATGCCACATGTGGACTCACACGTTACATGTGTCATGATCGTTCGAAGATGACTTTCTGACATGAGGCAATATCTGCGTTCTCTCAATGTCTGTGTCATCAGTTTTTGACATGTACCCCTTCATGGAAATGTGTGTTATCTGTCCTTTTTCAGATGACATGTGACCGGTGCGTCTAGACTCCCGCCAGCTGTCTGTATGAGATGACATCCTTCACATGCTGATATGAGGATGTCTATCACTCATGTAATGTGTCTGGCTTGTCACTTACACTGGCCCACAGCTATTTTAATGGCATGTCACGTCAACATTGCCATGCAACTATTGTGGCTGGCTCTTCGTAGAAGTATCACCTGGCTGGCCTACGTGTCCTGGATGTATTGCACAGCACAGACTCTGTATTAAGCAGATGTGTATTAGCTGTTGAACATGTGCTCACCTCAGTAACATTGGTGTGGTAATGTACTCACTCTTCGTTATTCCTTTCAAATCTCTGCAGGGCACCGCCTCTCCCCAGACGAATGCTAGACCTGGATGCCATGCGTGAACATGACTGCATACGCAGATACCGCTTCCCGCAAGAGTTGATAGAGGACTTGACCCGCCGGCTTGCACCACACCTCCAACCACAACACAGGTATCCTACAGCTCTGACCCCCAAGATGAAGGTGATGGCAGCCCTACATTTTTTTGCCACCGGCACGTTTCAATTGACCATAGCTGATGTCGGTGGCATGTCCCAGACAATGTTCAGCCGTGTCCTGCATGATGTTTTAGAAGCCATGTTGGTGCACCTGGATGAATTCATCCATTTTCCCACTCGTGAGCAGTTGACAGGTGTCAAGGGTGAGTTCTATGCCCTGGGAGGGATGCCTCATGTAATTGGGGCCATTGATGGGACAAATGTGGCTTTGGTACCACCACAGGCACAGGAGGTAGCCTATAGAAACAGAAAACATTACCACTCCATTAATGCCCTTGTGGTGTGTCTTGCTAACATGCTGATTTCCCATGTCTGTTCCCGTTTTCCAGGGTCCGCACACGTTGCATACATCATGAGGCGTAGCAGGGTGCCAGAAATGATGCTGCAGCTGCACACGGAACGAGCATGTCTTGTTGGTGGGTATACTCTGTTAGTCCTGTGTTTTGCGCTATCTTTGTATCATACGGCATCTGCTGACCCACTTCTTCACATGATGTTTCCATGTAGGGGACTCTGGCTATCCCAACATGCCATGGCTGATGACGCCTCTCCGCAACCCCAGAACAGCCGCAGAACACCGGTACAACGACACCCATGGGCAGACGAGGCGCGTGATTGAGAGGACATTTGGACTCCTGAAGAGCAGATTCCGGTGCCTCCACAAGACCGGCGGTGCCCTCCCATATGCCCCGGTGAAGGTCTGCAAAATCTTCATTGTGTGCTGCATGCTGCACAACATGGCAGTGGAGAAGGCCGTGCCACTCATCCTTGATCCGGATGAGCAGGATCATCCACCCGTGGAGGATGAAGGGCTCGGGCACGGGGCAAGTGAGGATGAGGATGAGGATGAGAACATCCGGAGTCAGCTTATCCGCAACTTCTTCTCATGATGGTGAGTCCCTGTGTCTGAGTGTGCACGCTTTGAGCCTTGTGTGGCATGTGTTGCAATGTGTGTGTCGAGCTGACTGTGTGCTTGGAGGTGTGTTCTGATGTGTCATTCAAGTGATGATGTCATTCCACACATTTTAGCTGGGACACTAAATTTATTAGGGGCATGGTGACAACATCATTCCTGTAGAGTACATGTACATATCTGCGGATTACTAGCTCTTCGCTGACTTGTTGTGTGTCTGTCCTCCCCAGGTTCTTGCGGCTGTCATCTGCTCATGTCATCATTGCCCTCCTGCTATTCCTCATGAGTATTGCAACCACTGTTCCAACTAAGCTGCGCGCGCGGGCGCACGCGCACGATGGTAGGCCGGAGTGCGCAGTGCCCTGGGTTTAGCGCGCACAGACATCCCTACAAGACTGTTCGCACCGCCGCTTTTTAAAACGCGAGCGGCGCGAAATCCATGCGGGAGGCAGAGACATGGTGTTGCAGGCGCGCAAAGCCCATTGTGCTCAAAGTGCTTCAGCTTCAGCCCCTCCTCACCCCCCCACCGTCGTGTGTGGGCCCCCATGCTGAGGCAGCTTCCCGGGCACCCAACAGCCGCACCCGAGTACTTCACGGGTTTTTAAAAGGCATTTTGCACGTTAATTAGCTTTGTCGTTTTTTTCACCCCTTCTTAGCACCTGCATCGCCACACTACCTACTGGCACAAAGGGAGAACGCACGAACATGCAAGAGGCAGATAATATTGCAAGGAGTATCTGGTACTGAATTCATAAATGCCAACATTTCAGAAGAGCAAAGTGGGAGATTTGAATCGGGTTACTGTCATGTGTGAAAGGGCATCCGTGCTGTGGTCTGATCAACAGAGTATGCATCAGTATGAAAAACGCCTCGTCCTACCAGTTGTGTTAGAACTCTGCTCACCTGCTAAAAACACAGAATGTGCCTGTTTGGCACAACGCTAATCCTCTGAAGAAATGTGCAGCATCAGCGGTTCTGAAACAAAACGTGTGCAAAGATCCCGCATTTTCTGTGGATATTAGACCTAATTGAAATCATACCAGAACACTGCACTGCATTAAGGGATGCCCTTCTGTGTCGAATTGACTAAAGCTTGGCGGCAGATTGGTGGACTAAATGATAAAGACAGAATTATTTTGAATATTTAGCAGATTTTGTCCAAGAGGTATTTACTTACGAGACCACACAATGATTGTTCTTTTAAGGAATCCAGTGGTCTATCCGGGCCACGTCTTAAGCAGACATAGTTCATCCAACTGTCTGATCTTTAAATCCCCTAAAATGTCCCGTAGGGGGAAGCATTTAAAAGGAGATCGAAGGACAAGCAGTTTCCCAGCTACAAGTAACTGCTTTCACATAACTTTAAAGTACTCCCAAGTTTGTGGTACTTCCTGATGAAGTTACAATCCTAACATAGGACAGTGACCAATGAACTGTCATCAAAGAGCTGCAGACAAACATGAATGGTATAGTTAGAACTTGGCTTTTTTTGTTTTGTGATATAGTTAGAACTTCCCCAGTCTTTCATTATTCTAATGTCGCTAAAACCCCCATGGAATACTCTTGAAATCCTAAGGTTGTGTTTCCCCAGACCAAACCCTCTTAAAATATACTGCCCACCACTATGGATGACATGTGATTCCTACACCTTGTAATCCTCATTGGCTTATGTGACATTCCCTGTAGACTGATTTACATACTTGTATGATTCATTGTCTCTGTATAATGTGTGCATGGTGTAAAGTACTGACACACACTACACTGATATGAGTAGCGCTATACAACAAATGAAATGCATATGAGAGAGGGGCTAAGTAAAGATGAGGGGCACTGTTGGAGGGTGGCAGTGAGGGAATCCGAGGAGGAGGTCATAAGGGGGAGGGGCTATGGGGAGATGAGGGGCACCTGTGGCATGTGGCAGTGAGGGAATCCGAGGAGGAGGTCAATAGAGGGGGCCATGGAGGGATGAGGGGCACTGTTGGAAGGTGGTAGTAAAGGTATTTACGGAGAAAGAGGTTATTGGTGTGGCACCAAAAAATACTTTCGCATCAGCGCTGAAGCCGGCCCTGTCCTGGCCTTTCTGTTTTTGTTTATTTAATTAGCAGTCGGGTCATAAGGGCTACTGTGGAACATACTTTAAAGTGCGTGCTAATTATATTTACTGCTATATTCAATGTTTTAAGTTTGTCGGCGATTTTACTAATGTTTTTAGCGGGAAAAATGAAAGTGGAGTCCTATGGTGCCTGATATGGGGCTGGGGCCCAAGGTCAGCTGTGAGATAAGGTGCACTGGAGAGGAGTAGTGGATAATCAAGCCTGTAAGGGAGTGCGTTGCAGAGTCCGGGGTCAGGCGGAGGTAGTAATGAAGAGGGATTCTCCCTGAAGGCTCGCGCAGAGGGAACCCGAGAAGTGTCACTTGCCTGATACTCCCACCTCAGAAACCTCCTCTTCCCAATAAAGGAACATTACATGGAAAAAGCACTTTTTGAGAGTGATAATATTTAGAAAGAGATTTGGAAAAAAGTGTGTTTTACTGGGTCTTGTAAGACTAAGAAGAGATAAAGGAGGGCCCGGAAGCAGGCCTGCCTAGACATATATGCGACGAATCAAGCCCGCAGTGGCCCACCCAAATGCACCCTTGGCCCACCCAAATAAAAATTCCTGGAGCCGGGCCTGTTCCCCACATTGCGCTTTACAAACAAAAGAGTAGAGCAAGTTTAAAAACCCAGCGTGAACTTTCAGAAAGTACACGCTGTGTTTTTAAAGTTGCTCTTCTCTTTGCAAGCTGCGGCGATAATTTTTACGCCGTTCTTGATAATATACCCCTTGGAGTCTTGTGCTTTTCTAAACCTGAAGTGTACTTGCCTGTGTAACCAATTAATGTCATGGAGTGTTTATCCAATTTGCAAACCGACCTTAAAACCCTTAACGTGGCACTGTATGTGTAAAAATGCACCATCTTTTCACTTTTTAAAGTAAACGTTTGGAGTGACATTTGGTGCTGCACACGCACGCGGTCTGGTTCCTGGCGCACATAGCCGAGGTTGCAGCGCACAGAGACCCTCCACTGCCACACACAGAGGAAAAAAATTAGAGGGAACATTGATTGCAACGTGTGCTGGATCAGAGTTACATGCACAGACATGGTGAAAAGTCATTTGGTGTAAGGAGTGCAGCAAGGCATTTTGTGGGTGGTACGTGTTTGTGATATGTAGGGACTGCTCCTGTGCATGTTGTGTTACCATGCATACATGTCGACTCACCATGGGCCACATGACGTGTTGCATGGCTCCCATGAATTGATAGTCACCCTTCCTGACAGTCATCTGTAATGGTTTGAGGATTCTGATGAAGGCATCAATGTGTGTATAACGTCCCTCAGGAACATACGGGATGCTAATGGTGGACATAGTGTGGGACATCCCCATATGAGGCTCAATGGGGAATTGTAGACTCTCCGTGTGCAGCAAGGGGTGTTAGGCTCAACCCCTTCACTTGTGTGCCAGCTCAGTAGGATTTACCATATCTGTGTGTTGAAGGGGGTGTCCTGTGTAGGTCACACATGGTCAGCCAAATGACCTGTGAGTCTGTTCCAATTGATGCATTTCCCTTAGTGTGAGGCTGAGTAATAAAGGTGTTCGTCACACTCCAAAGTGCCTCATCTCTGTCAATGCAGGTCTCTTGCCACTTTGCATGCGGCATATCTGGCATAGTTGTGGAAGATTATGCATAGGAGTCCATGTGTCGTTTAGCAACATTCATGCAGTTGCTCATGGATTAGGCTCCCTATTGGGCATGAAGTACATGGTCGTGTATATTTTTGGGCATGTTGGTCCACACAATGGGCCATCAACAGCTGCTGAGGGTATGTCTCCTGTGCGCAGTTCAGCCTTCAGTTTCCTGATCCGGTGTCATGCTTCTTTGGTGATTGTGCATGCATGGTCTCTGGGTGTGCCATGTGACACCGGACACTCCTTACTTTACACACGCGCCTGTTGCAGTTGTCCTTCTGACATCCTAGTCTTTGTGTGCCAATTCTGGCATTTTGCAAGGAGATGCCGCCTGCTGCTGCGGCCCCTGCAGCAAGGGCCCACAGAGTATCCAGATTTGGCTACACACACGCCTCCAAGATGCTCCTCACTTCCTCCCTCCACCCATTCATTTGGCTGTCCTCAGCTTGTCTATGCCACTGTTGCCGCCACCCGGTGCCAAAGGCTGGACCATCAGCACATGCAAGGTGCACATTGCACCACCATCCTGTCCTTGCATAACCCACATCACACTACAGTCTGATGTAGCAGCCACACTCCGAGCTATGTCCATCCGCACATCTAACGCCTGCTGTCAGACATACCCTGGGCACACACACAACACCTTTGCATGCTGAGTGTGCAACTCCAACTGCCTACACTGCGCTGCCCCGCCTTCCAGGGCCTGTCACACCAACCAGGTCACGTCCCTAATACTCCCCACCGGCTCTGTAGCCCAGCAAGGGCATGGGAGTGGGACTCAAGGCTTCAGCATGTAGTATGGTGTCATCGTCTGGGACATGGCACAGGTATCATCTCTCAGCATGTCAATCTACAGAGTGTCCAGGACCCCCCTCTCCACCATCACATGCGCACAGCACCTCATCATCAGCTCGTATGCCATTGACAGCCAGGTGCTCCTCACCCTCAACAAAGACACAGACATTGGCAGTTCCATCATTCAAGTATGCATGAGATCCATTGATGAATGGCTGAACACGAGCCACCTGAGGCTGGACTTGTACAGGACTGAGGTGATCATCTGAGGATTGTCCCCTTCCAGTTGGGCCAAGTGCTTGTGTCCCACCCGCAAGAGCCCTGCACAAGCACCCAGTGGCCACACACACAAGATGGTGTGCATCATGTTTGGCTCGCTCACATTTGCCATGCTAGTCCACAGCATCTGTACCTCATGCTGCAACGCCCTCTGCATTTTGCACATGATCCACAGATAGATCCACTCCAAGAAAAGACAGACCATCCCCCAGGTCCATGACAACATCCGTGTCAAATACTGCCCTGCCCTCTACGGAGCAAGTACATCCAAACTCCCAGGAAACTTGTCCACATCCAGGGTGCATCTGCACACCTCAGCTTCAACACCCTGCGCCCCAGCCACCTCACCGTCCACCATAGATAGCTGCAATGGATCACTGTCTGCTGCAGGATGACCTCCACACTCCCCACCCACACTCAGGAGGCAGTCCACAACCCCGACCCCAAACCAACCTTGTACGTCTGTCATCCTAGATCCCGTTGGGCCATCTCCGTGCATCCAACCTTGCCCTGGCCACCATTCTTCACATCCACCGTACTCCAGCATGCAGGACATTGTTCTCCCACCTAGCCACACATACCTGGGACTCCATCCCCGGGAACCTCCACATGAGCCATGTCCTCTACGCCTTGATGATAATCTCTCAAATAGGTCTGTCCGCACAGTTTAGCAAGCCCCCCCTCAGCAGCCGGAGGCCATCACAGGTGAGTGTTGTGCTCCATGCCTACATTGAATGATACCTTGTGACCCATGTGTGTCCTGTATCAGACTCTGATCCCAGGGTATGGATGGCTGGAGTTAGTTCAACACTCAGGCATAGTTTGACATTTCCACACACATATGTCGTTGAATAATGCAAAATGACAGGAACGTCTCATGACCAAAGTAATATATTTATTTGCGGTGGGGTACGTGTATTGGTAGATGAAGTTAGGTGCTCTACCGGGGGAATAGAATCCAAAGTTCACAGGGGGAGATGGTATCCTTGGCATTGGAAGTCATCAGAGTCCAGGGCACAGTGTTGGTCATCATTGGTCAGACTGTGACCAGCAAGTCCATGTGGCAGAGAATGACATTGGATGAGGTGCTGCTGTTGCGCCAGTGGGCCAGGTGCCAGGCCAGGTGACCTGGGAGATGTGGATGGTCCGCTGACTCTCACGGTCTTTTCCGTGGACGACCCACCTTCCTCCGGGGACCCTCAGATGCAGGCCTTGACGATGCTTGGGACGCTCCGTCAGACGAATCCTCCTCCTCCTCCTCCCTCCCTGTGTCTGGTGCTGGTCTACACCTGGTGGCACAGGGAGGGTTGCCCATGCTTTGGGCGATCTGCCGGAGTGATTGGCTCATGTCCCTGTGCACCGCCAGGAGCTCAGCCAGTCTTGCCTCCATCCGTCCTTGGTGTTGTTGATGACTGGCATGATGCTCGACCTGCAGGTTCTTTATCTCATCGAGGGTCCCCTGCATCTCTGAGAGTCTCGACATGACCTGGTTGATGCCTCTGGTGTCACGCCAGTATGAGTCCAGGATGCTGCGTATGTGTGACATACCGGTGTCCTGAGCTGGCTGGTCAGGTTCGCGCCTCCGCCTGCCTCCACTCCCACCATCCCTGCCCATTTGAGCCTGGCCTGTCCTTGTGGGCACATCGGGTCTACGGGACCCCTGAGGGATGGCATTTGCAGGGTTGCCTGCCTCCTCCTGGGTGCCCGTAGAACCTTGTCCCTCCTGGTCAGACTGGCTCTGTTGTTCAGTGCGAGCAGGGCTCCTGGGTGTGTCCTGGGATGTGGCAGGAATGGGGGGGGGTGGTTGGCACAGATGTACCTGACGCAGGTGCTGCAGGGGCTTGGGCACCAGAGGGTCCAGGTTGGTCGGGGTCATCCACGGAGTGGTGAGAGTCGTCGCTGCCAGTGGGATCATCTTCACGCGGAGCCTGGGACTGTGATTCTTCCCCCCCAATGTTTGGGGGAGATCGTTGACGTTGCCCTGTGTGTGAGAGAGAGACAATGTTAATGTTGTTTCATGCGACATGTATGTTTCATACATATTCAAGTTGACAAAGTTCCTCCAGGTAGTTGGATGTGCCTAGCATTCCTCTCAATGTCCACTTGGGGATGGGTATGTTGCGGGGGACAGATTGGGATGTTCTCCTGAGTGTTTGACCTGTAGATTGTTGACTATGATGCTTATTTGACTATGGATTGGTCTTGTTGTGTCACATGTCCTTTGTGGGAGTGTGTAAATCCGTTGCCTGCCCCGGGGGTGCGTGCTTGTGTTAGAGGGGGGGTTGTGACCGGGCCTGCTGTTGTGTGTAGTGTGAGTTGTCATTGGGTCTCCCAGGTGATGTGTCTGTCCCCTCATGGTGCATGCTGGCATGACAGTGAGTGTGAGTTCCTGTGCTAGATCCTGTGCTTGTGGAGTTGGTGTTTGAGTGTACAGTGGTCCCAGGAGGGCCTTGTGCTGCATACAGCAGGGCCAAGTGTCAGCTACCTTGTCAGTACTTTGCCAGTCCCTGTGCATTGTGCATGGGTATGTACCTATGCCATATGGGCTGAGGGCATTGGTGTCTGCGTCTCATTTTCACAATGTGTTGTGTTGGGCCCACCCTCCCAGCCTCCCGGACATCCAGTCTTGTGTTTGTGGTTGTTGTAGCCTTGGACATGGCCTTGCCTTGATTTGTGAAGGGTGCATGGAGACGTTAGTGGCATGAGCGTGGTTTTTGAGTGTGGTTGTGTGCGGTGAGTGCTTGGGGGAAGTTGCGTGCATTTGGTGTATATGTGGTGTGGACCCCATTGCCCCCATGTTACGTAAGTTGTTTGTGTACTCACTAGGCTCTGCGACTCCTTCAACTCCGTGTACTCCCACTGGCGGTAGCAGGGCCATCACCTTCTCCTCCCAGGGATGGTAGTGTACGGGTCTGCGGGGCGGCCCACCTCCAGTGATGTTACTCTGGGCATATTCTTCGTTCATTTTCCTCTTGACCGCCCTGCGCAGATCGTACCACCTGGCTTGGCATTCATGCCTGGTCCTTCGGATGGACACAACAGCATTCACCTTATCGACAATCCTCTGCCACATGGCAGATTTTTCAGCTATGCTGGTCTGTCTGACCAATGTTCCAAACAGCTGTGGCTCGACTCTGATGTCTTCGTTGACAAGGAGGTCCAGCTCCGCCGTTGTGAACTTTGGATTCTTGTCTGTGGGCATGGTGTGGGGTGTGGGTGTGGGTGTGGATGGTTGTGGGTGTGTGGGTGTGAATGTGACGGTGTGTGTGTGAATGTGAAGAGGGGGATGTTTGTGGAGGAGGTTGTGTGAAGGTGTGTGAGTGAAGGTGTAGTGAAGGTGTAGTGAAGGTATGAGTAATGTGGAGTTGTTTCTCTGTGGGTTCTGGCAGCAGTGGGTCTGTTGCAAAGGCTCATGGGTTGTGTGTGTGGCCCCTTTTTATTGGTCCATTTTTGGGTGTGGCTGTATTTGAATTTTGGTGGGTGTGTTATAAGAGGTGGTTGTGATTTGGGGCCTCTGTTTGCCTGTTTGGATGTGCCAGGTCAGTCATTGAGATGTATTTTGTCATGTAGACGTGTTTTGTGGTGTTGTGCGTGTCGAATTGACCCTCCTTGTGCTGTTTTACAGTGTCCTGGTTCTGTAAGAAACTTTTTCGCGTAGGTATGATCCGTACATACGCGATGCTGGGTGAGGGTGCTGGGGTACGGTGTTGGAGTGCGGCGCGTACATGCGGTGGGGGTACGGTGCGTACACGTGCGGCCCTGGGGTACGGCGCGTACATGCGGAGGTATGGCGTGTACATGGGGGGGTAAAAGGCGCGTACATGCGGTGGGGGTACGGTGCGTACACGTGCAGGCCTGGGGTACGGCGCGTACATGCGGAGGTACGGCGCGTACATGGGTGGTAAGGCGCGTACATGGGGGGAGGGCGCGTACATGCAGTGGGGGTACGGTGCGTACACGTGCGGCCCTGGGGTACGGCGCGTACATGCGGAGGTACGGCGCGTACATGCGGGGATAAGGCGCGTACATGGGGGGAAGGCGCATACATGGGGGGTACGGCACGTACAGGTGCGGGGCTGGGGTACAGTGCGGACAGGGGGGGTAAGATGCATACATGGGGGTATGGCACGTACATGGGGGGTACGGCGCGTACAGTTGCAGGGCTGGGGTACAGTGCGGACAGGGTGGTGTACGGTGCTGACATATTTGGGGGTGGGAAGGCTGTACGGCTCGTACACGGGCATAAGTTTACCCGTGTACATGTGTGCTACTGCGTTGGCTCCGTACGGGTCATTTTACGTGCGATTGTGTATTCGGACGGACGGTCGGGATTGTACTTGTGCGCTCGGACTTGTGTTTTACGATTTGCACGTAAAAATGTCCAGCTCACTCTCGTACACTTTTCCCGAACATATTCGGATGTAAAAACTTTCCAACGCACTCTCGTAGACTTTTCCCGACGCTATTCGTAGTTATTTTTCACGTACGAATCGTACTTGGCCGTTTGTACGGTACTTGTACGATTCGTACGTAAATTATTTTTAACAGATCGGAATCGGCACCTTTGTGTATATGTTTATTACATTGATTTTATATGTACAAATATGTAAAAGAAAATACAAAAATATTTTTGATAAAACATAGAAAATTAATAACTAATGTGAATATTTATAAAAATGATTATGTTTTTGGAATTTGTTTTTGTTTAGTTCTACCTCAGTCCATGTTGAATTCATTTTCAGTTAGATAAAAAAAATATAGGTTACGAGGGAGCGTTCTCAGATTGTATTGTTGTTTTCCCCTCTTCTACCTGACCTCAAAAGTTTTTGCCTAGAGGTGGTCCCCTTATCTTGCAAACCAATTGCCAAGTTCAACATGGAATGCTTGGATTTTAGAAAGGGGACAGTTGGGTGTGACGTGGCTGTACGAAGCCAAGTGTGCATGCATGTACTGGTGGGCAGCTCCCTATGATTTCTTTTTAAAAAGATATGTTTATTGAATTTTTACAATAACACAACCATCTTGGTCTGCAAGGTTTATCTTGACCAGTTTCTGTCGCGTACGAACAAGACAATCAACAAACCGCCCCCACCCATCCAGCCCCCTGCGTCTGGCTCAAACTAACATTGGTATACATAACAGTAATCTACCATTTATGCGAGTTCAGCAATACACATCATGTAGATCAGTTGCATAATATTAACCTTGTATATACAAATTACCATATTGCACTTTTTATTGTGTCCACACCACCTGATATTATTCATAATCCCATTCTATATACTCCATTACTATTCTTGTAGGTCTTTGGCCGCAAATTCCTCCATTATTGCATTCTAGTCAAGCAATTTTGGTGTCCTTCTCATCCCCTTCTGCTCCTCTCTATGTAGCTCTGCTCCTTCTGCCCTCCCCCATCGCACTACTTCATTGTACCAATCTAGTAATTTGGGTGGTCTGGTTGCTTTCCATTTCATGGATATGTTTCGTTTTGCCAATATCATTGTCAGGTTCACAAACCAACGTGCAGGAGTCCCATTCTTCCCCTTGGGGCCTAGACCTAATATGCAACAGTCCAGTGACCTGATGTTCCCTGTCGGTGCCACGCTATTAACTAGTTTCTGCACAGCCAACCAATAGTTCAGTAGTCTTGGGTAGTCCCACAACATGTGTGATAAGCCCGCATTTGGATAACGGCAACGGCGACAATCACCTGATGCCTCTGGAAACATTTTGCTGAGTTTGTGTGGGGTTAAATACGCGCGGTGTACTATCATTAACTGGATAAACGTAAACTTCGGGTTTCTAGAGACCTTACACGGGTGTTCTAATAGTGACCCCCATTCTTTGTCCATGAGTGTTCGGCCAACATCCATGTCCCATCTGTGTTGATTCGATTGTAGTGACACTGACGTATGTGTGCGGATATCTCGATACAACCATTTTGTCAAATGACCCCCATTACCCATCAAGTATTGCATATGTGTCAGTGCATGGATCTGTGGTTCATCCCACTCAGGAGCCCACACTGTTTTGATATAGCAGGTAATGTGTGCATGTAACAAAAACAGCCTATCTGTTACCCCCATCTCCCTCACAAAGGCATCATGGCACATCAGTGTACCATCGGCGAAGAGATCACCTATCGTGGAAATTCCCGTTTCTGTCCACACCCTTATATGTCTGAGCGTCACCCTTCCCGATGAAAGTGGCAGGCCTAATAGGGGCAGCTCCCTATGTTGTATTTGAATAATAAACCCTTTTGGTTTTTCTTCTTACCGCCTCTGTAATCGTTACTACATAATTTTCTTTATTCTGGTAGGTCTCCCACTGGTTTCCGCACTTTAAGCCTTCCCTCCAAAACTTCTGGACAAACACCAACACGTACATATGTATGTTGATGATTTGGTTATACTGGGTAGCACACCGAAGGGATTGCTGCATCAGTTAAACATTTTCCATAAATAAATCAAATATAAACTATTTAATAATTAGTGTGGCTAAGACCCATGAACTGACATTTGGAGCTAATATGATTATGGTGGCACACAGGCAGTGTGCATTTGAAAGCAGGAGAGTAATTTAAATATTTAGATGTACTTTTTACAAAGATGTTGACCAGAAAGCTATATTGGTAGATGCAGGCAGAGCACGCTTTGGTGGCCTTAGCTGGCCTCTGCAGGTTCAACAGGTTGTTTGGAGGTCACTTTGATTCCTCTTTGTTGAAGGCAACTAAAATATAGCCCTGACTGCACTATATTGGGCACCGGCCCTAACTGTTGAGGGCACAGTTAATTTTAATACCTTGGAGGGCCTATGCTTCAAAGAGAACCTTGCTATGTTCTCAGTCATGGAAGGCATTTGTATTCTATTAGGGTAGCGTAGCCAAATCTCCATGGCTGACTACTTGTGGGTAGGAGTTTTGGACTGTCTCTCTGAAAAGTCCAAATGTTGCTTGCTGGATCGACACTGACAGAATTTTTGAATGATGCAGAGTAACGGGCTGGCTCAAAAAGTAATACGTAATACATTTTTTGCATTGTTTGAAAAATATGAAATTAATATATTGCTTAAAGCTATAAAAAATTAATCAGGTAATGTACACTGTTAAAACATTGGTAGGAATTATCTTTAAACTGAGCTCATTTTATCTAGATATCGTCTATGCTAGGCCATCATTAGATATGTTAGTTAAACACAAAACTTCCTCCAAATGATTTTAATTGGGTACTTAATCCTGATTTTGGAGGTGTTTGATGAAGATGTGTGTAGGCTTCTTTGTTGTCTCAAAGACGTGTATAAATCCTAGTGTTTACATTGGACTGTGGTGTGGCGTGCAAGAGTCAAGGAAATATTGAATCATTAGGTTATAAAATGTCCCAAGTATTGTGATGTACGTAAAGATTGTAATCAATGTGTGCTAAATTTGATACTGAGGAGGCGTAGCCAGCAGGCCAACAGGGCGGGCGCACTTTAGCGCTGCTCCACCGCTAATCCCTTAATCCGCCACTTACCTGAGCCCGTGGCAGCCATCCATCGCCTCCTGCCATATTGTGGGGGCTGCACTGCAGTACTGTCACTCCTCCTGCTTCCTGTGGCCCCCCGGTGGGTCTTGACTGCTGGTGGTGCCGTGAGGTCTGAGGTGGGCCCTCATCACCTTGTGGAGCGAATTATTGCGGCACACAGGCTCACATAACTTGCCCTGACATAAGCGTGGAGGGAAAAAAAGAGGAAAACGCAGGCAGAGCGAGTTTAGCCAGGGGAAAACGAACACTAAAGGAAAAGATGGGGGATACTAGAGCCGCAATCAGAAGGGAGTCAGGAGTTGGAGAACACGAGGGACAAGAACATTATCTCCCCTAACGAAGGTACAGCCTTTCAAAACTATCAGGTCAAGGGAAGGAGCATAAAAGGAGGCAGAAACAAGAATGTCTCCTTGTATAATAAAGTAAGAGTTACCCCCTCACTACAGTGCTTTTTTAGGGTGCAACCTGAGGTCTTGATTGGTACAAAGCAGGGGGAGGATTCAAGAGGTGATTCTGAAAACCATGCCACTAGCTCTGTAGGGTCTCTCGAGATAGTATGGATTCTAAGGGGGCCGCTTCCAGCCAAAATGCTTCACCTATACCTATTGTAGTCTCCGAGGAGCTGTCTGAACTGTCTGAACCACAGTTAGGGGAGGGAGCAGAGTTAGCTGTTCAGAATCATGGGGATGCCGTCAGCAATTCTTCAGGGGGCTCGATCGAAGCCTTGTTTACTTCATTAAAAGAGGATATAAAACAGGGCTTTGCAGTTTCTGCAGACAATCAAAGTGAGATAAGGAATGCATGCGAGACCCTAGAGAGGAAGGTTGACCTCCTAAATTCCAGGACCGAGTCCCTAGAGAGCTCTGTCGAGGAACTCAAGACTAACCTGGGGACAGCAGAGATAAAAATACAAAGCCTACAAAGAGGCGAAGCTGCTTTGCAAAACAGAATGGAGACGTTGGAAAACAATTCTCGCAGAAACAACCTGCGGGTTATGAATGTTCCAGAAGGGAAAGAAGGGGCAGACATTAAGACCTTTATGATTGCTTTGCTCAAGGAGGCCCTATCACTTGAAGAGTCAACAGAGCTCTTATAAGGAGACATTCAAAGGATTCATAGGGACCCATTTCGTCATACTCCTAATAGAGCGAAGCCCAGGAAGATCCTTATTAATTTTCTCACTTATTCTGTTAAAGAAAAAATCCTGAATCTGGTTCTGAAAGCAAAGTCGTTAAGGAGCAGGGACTTCTCCTTTGAGGTTCGTTTGGACCTTTCTAAAGCCACACTAGAAAGGCAGTGGGAACTTGGCAGAAGAATGGATAACTTTAAGAAGGTCGGTGCAGTAGTACAACTCAAATTCCCGGCCTTCTTGAAAGTTATGCATAATAATAAGATGCATAACATCAGGTCAGCCCAAGAGGCAGACGAACTGCTTGATACAATTAGCAAGGAGGTCCCATAAGCCCCTAGAGGCGCCCCTATTTGCTTTGAGGATGGGTCAGGCTAGGGAAGCTGAGTAACAGTGAATTGAGTCCCCTCTGTCTTTTGTCTATCCCTATTTCCCACTCCCTGCTATGTCAATGGTTCAGCAAGATCTGGTTCAAAAAGGTCAGGGAAGAGGAAAAGGAGAAAAAAGAAAAAAGAAAAAAATATATATATGTTGCGTATAGCATTTTTTGAATTTTGCTCTTTTTGGCGTTTAGTAAGGTATAGATCAGGTATAGCCTAAAAAGAAAAAGCAAAAAAGAGGGAGGTAAAAGAGTAGAAAAAAATGTGTGCAGAAAAAGACAAAAGGGGGGGGGATTCTTCTTTCTATATGGGTAGGGTAACATATAGGGCCATATGTAGGTAATTTCTATTTACCGATTCCTTAATACCGAATTATACGGATTCGGTATTTAAGAATCAGTAAATAGAATGTAGGTAAAAAATCTGTAAATTTTACCGAATCTGTAATATCCGTTATTACCGATTCAGTATTTACCGAATCGGTAATAAGGAATACCTTCCTAGTCATTCCTATGGGCCTGGAGGCCCATAGGAATGAATGGAAAGCCATTCACTATTACCGATTCTGCAAATACCGAATCGGTAATAGAGGGAGCATATTCAAGGGTGGCAGGGTGTCACATTGACACCCTGTCGCACCCCTGAATCGTGCATGTGTGCACATGTGGCGCACATACATACCCTAAGGGCATGTATGTCTGCCACATGGCATTTCTAGAAAAGCACACAATTGCTTTTTAAAAGGTATTCGGTATTTACCACCAACCTGTAGTTGGTGGTAAATAACGAATCCTTAAAACAAAAATGCACTCGCTTGAGTGCTCCGTACATAGGATTTAAGGATTCGGTAAATTACCGATTCGGTATTTTACCGATTCCTTAAAATACCGAATCGGTAAATTGCCGAATCATTCAATCCAGCCTCCTACAGGGCTAAATACCGGTCGGTAACGGAAAATTTACCGATTTTTGGCCGTTACCGACCGGTATTAGCCCACCTACATATGGCCCTAAGTCACAATAGAAATAGGGGTGGGAGTAGTTCATGGACGCAATATCTGGTCAACACCGGACCAGAGTAATGGGGGAAGGGTTTCCTAAGGGGGGGAGAGGAAGTGGGTGGGGGGAAGGGGAGCACAGGGGGATAAAAAATAAAAAACCTCATTCTTCTTAATTCCGCCAGTTTTTGAAATTTTAAAGAGCAGAAAGAATGGGAAAGTTGGAAGGTGTGTCTGTCCTTGTTCTTGGTCAGTCAGGGTTGAGTATGCTAACTCTAACTCTAAAATAGCATGACAATACTCCAGATACCGTCCTGGAATGTCAATGGCCTGCGCATGAGGGCGCGAAGAGCTAGAATCCTACAATATTTGAGACATTCCCCAGCGCAGGTCATTGTCATTCAGGAGACTCACCTTCTCAAGGCAGAGACAAAAGAACTGCTAAAAACTCAGAAATGGGTGGACGCTTTCATATGCATTGACCAGATGGCTAATATCAGAGGGGTGTTGATTATTTTCAAAAAGCAAGCTAGAGCTCAGATTTTACAATACATATTCTATTCCAATATACCCAATTCCACTCTACCCCAATCTACCTAACTCGAATCTCCCCCTCTCCACTCCATGCCACTAACTTTTAGCCATGCCAAACAGCAGCCACACTTGTGTATAACATGGCTTCAACACGTCACCAATGCCAATAGCTCTCACATAGGCGAGACCTATTGTGTTTGCCAATGCTTGTTGATTTTTTTTGTAAACAGGTTACAACACTTTTAAGTGGCATGGGTATCAGCCCTGGAGGTTATAAATGTTTAATGTACATTCTCAAAGGGGCCAGCACAGACCAAAAGAAACAGTACTCTTTCGTCTTTACCAATGCATGAATCTCTCGAAATCACCCACAGTTGGTATTTCAGAATGTTGTTCTGTTTGTTGATGTCTGCTTTAATTATGAAACCCGTGGTGACATCATTCACCTGATGGCCCATTTACTGCAGCAGAGATTTCTGGAAGTAGGTACCATCACTTAAAAAAATCGTAGTGAGACAATGGCATTTGGGGACCCCAAGATTTCCTTGAATTAATGTTGCAATGTGATTCTGTTAAAGTGATTTAAAGACAGAAATTGTATAACTGAGTAAAATTCATAGGTATAACTGGTATGGAAATATAAAGGGCATCAGTAATGAGGAAAACAGACCAATCTATTTATGAATTCAGAGTAGATTGATTTAGTTTTTTGGGTGAATACTGGAGACTTTTTGATGGGGGTTGTTTGTGTATCTATCCAGCCTTTAGAAAAATTTCAGTTTTATGCTATTAAGACTCAGGAAGCTTTATCTCATCCAGTGTTACGTCATTTAGGCAGACTGTGAAGTTATGTTGATTCACAATTTTTTTTCTGAGTAAGATAGTTTTGAGTAATATCCCGGTTACTTACCGGTAATCTTCATTAGTCCAAGTCCAAGTCTTCCTGTCACAATCCTTACGGAATGAGGAGCTCGTCTGCTCCATTGATAACTATTACCTAGCCCAGCGGTTCCTAACCTTTTGATTTCTGTGGACCCCCACCTAATCATTACTCATTTAATTCTCAAACAAATATTTTTAAAAATCTAACTTTTAGTAATAGGAAAGTTGGAGCTTTTCTAATTCTCAAAAAAGTGCATTAAGTACAATAACACACCTATTTCCCCAATGCTATGCCCTGAACAGGTGGCACAGGACTTTGGCCAATAGATTCCATTGATTGTAATGGCTCAGAAGGCGGACATTTTAGAATTTGCGGCACCTAGGGAGGGTCCCAGGAAGGGATAGGACAATGAGTGACAGGTCTCCAGAGGAAAAAACTCTTTAGCAATAGACTGGCCTACGGAGCTAGTGGAGCCATATCAGCACCCCAGAACTCTTGGTTCGATGCCTGAAAGGACTCCACCAAGCCCAAAATAAAGTCTAAGGCCTTTATATGGTTGCAGGAATTTGTGGCTAAGACCCTATCCCTGCACCAGGAGTCAAAGCTCTGCCAGTGGCGACTGTAACTGTGTAAGTTTGAGGGTTTTCTATATTGTTGGATGCTCTTGCTATTTCCACCCAGCACCCCTGTGCTAAAAGAGCTACATTTTCAAGAGTCGAACCCCCAACCTCAGATGCTTGAGGGTATCTGGTTTCAGAAGAAGAGCTCTGAGTGGGGATGGATGAAAGGAGAATTACGGATGGAGGCATTGCTCCATATTCAACAGAAGTTGAAAACCATGGGCCCCTGCTCCATTCTGGTATTACAAGCAAGGCTTCCACCCAAACCATGCGGATCTTCTTCAGAATCTTGGGAATCATAGGAAAAGTAGGCAATCCAAAGAGACAGTGCTGGGGCCAAGGGATGGACAAGCGATAAACACCCAAGCCCTGCTCGATGGAACAATACTGCAGAGGTAATTGAGTAAAGCATTTTCCCCCTTGCGAACAGGTCCAGCCATGGGTGACCAAACCAGAGAAAATTCTGTTTGACCAGATGGAGATAGAGACTCACAGAGGGAAGGAACCGTCTGCTCTGGAAATCCTCAGCCCCATTTACCTTTCCCAGCAGATACATGCTGAGAGAGAGGAGATTGTTCTTGGCCCAAAGACATATCTCTTGGAAAGAAAAGAAAGTGATTGCTGCCTCCCGCCCTGGCACCTGATGTAAACCCTCACCACCTGATTGTATATTTGAAAATAAACAGATTGATTCTGTAGAGAGGGGAAGAACCATCGGTACGCCTCCCCCGCTGTTGCCAGGTCCCTCCAATTGGAAGACTGTGAGTTTTCAAAACTGTTCCACTTTATCTGGGGTTTGGACTCCCTCCAAAAAGCTCCCCATCCCAAGGTGCTGGCATCTGTCATTAATTAAAATTGATGCAGGAGTGGAAACTAAAGAGAATCCCTTTCGGATTTTCCCTGGAGTGAGCCACCACTGGAGATCCAACTGACTCTGTGGGGTAACAGGAACCATTGATTCTAACTCCTGTGACACAGGATTCCAGTTGCAAGGAAGGTGATGCACCAAGGGATAGAAGTGGAGGCGACCCCAGGGTAAGATCACTAAGATTGAAGCCATTTCTCCTTGACGTCTTCTCTAGAATCTCACTCGTTGGGATCTTGACAGGAGAGATGAGAGCTGTGACATTAGATTGTCTTGTCTCTCTCCTAAGTCAGTCCAGAATAATGCTCCAAGGAACTTGAAAGTCTGAGAAGAGAGAAGTTTGGACTTTGTATTATTCAGGTGAAATCTGAATTTGATCTGGGGGGCGTAAACTTGCTGTACCTTGCTCTTCCGCCTTAAGGACAGAAGAAGAAGCAATTAGCCAATCAGACAGGGCTATACTTGAATTCTTCTGAATTGACAAAACACCCACCAGTGGAGCGAAGAGTCTGGTAAAAACCCTTGCCGCTAATGAAAGGCAGACATAGAGTACCTGAAACTGATAGTGAATCTCCCCCAACCCCACCACAAAGTGAAGATACTGCTGATACTCGTTGCAGATGGGGATGTTAAGATAATCATGGATCATATCCATGATGACCCCCAAACTGGAAGGGTTGAATAATCATGATTTTGGAGTAGTAGAGCTTGTGGCAGTTGGAAGCTGATACCGGGATTTGTCGTTAGTAGGGGTCTCCCAGCCACGACCTCTGTCTCAAAAGGGCTGTTCACTGTCTCTTGATAAAGCAGGCAAAAGTCCCTCTGGTAACCAACAACTCTATCCCTATAAGTTGGGGTAATTAACTCTTTGTTTTTCACAGATTTCTTTGCCAAATCTTCCAATTGGTGACCAAACATCTTTGCACCCCCAAAGGGTAGCTTCATTGAGACAGATTTGTATGCAGCATCTGCCCTCAAAGAACACATCTGTGTGTGATGCCTTGCTGAGATGGATGCTATTGAGGCTGGCTGCTGCTGAGGCGCATACATTGTCAAACGACACATCGTATAAAAATCGGACTTCTTGCTCCATCATTGCTAGCACAGTAGATGTATCTGCTCTATCATTTATCAGTTCTGCCAATGCATGAAAATCCTTCAAAAGGTCTCCCTTTTGAAAGTTACTGTGCAATACGCATTATCTCCCACTGAAAAGTTTGAAACAGCAAAAGCTCTTTTTACTGGCTGCATGATTTGTTTGTTCGCCTGATTCGTTAGAAGGGCATCCTTCGAAACCACTGTACCCTCTGAGGACAGTCCGGACATAAGATTGTCTACTTTCACAGATGGTAGAAACTAAATAGTTTTTTTAGTGAGCGTGGAGGTCATTTTGCATTTTCCCTGCCAGTGTCATGACAGATATAGGCAAGGAAAATTAGTGCCTGTTGCCCTGCTTTACAGAGGGTGGGATGACCACCGCTATGGCCCAGCAGTCCTGTGGCAGATGGAGTACTGGTTAACGTCGGCAGAAGAAGCAGATGCTCCACCGATGGTAACCCTGCCGTGTCACTGACTCTAAATAAAGAAGGAGAACTCCAAGCATTGTAGGACACGAGAACCTTCTCTTTAGTGTACTTCTCCCACTCCATCAAACCCTAAATGAGGCCTACAGTCATATGATTGATACAAGAAACTGTTTGTGGTAGTGTATATTACATCTTACAGGTAGCTTGCCACCATTGCTTGTGCAGGAAGAGCCCCTTTTTGGCTCGCCCGGTCACTTGCAGACTACTAATGTTTGCAATAAATACTTTCCACACTCAACCAGAACGCAAGACTGAGTTTTCTGTGAGTTAATGTGAGAAGGTTTTCACAGATGTTGATTGCCATAGTTTCTGTCACCATCTTCGCTAAAGTAGGTTATATTGTTCTGGATATTCCTGCAAATATCTGATGATCATGGCTGGCTTTAGGGCAATGCCAACGGTGCAGTCGCACTGGGCGCTGACCTGCGGAGGGGGCGCTTACCTTTGAGGGGTGTACTGTGTTTAGCAATAACTTATTTATTTTTTTAAGTTTTAAAAAGAGATTTTATTTGATGAAAAGATAAAACATAGTACAATATTTAAAGATACATTACATAAGTATAGAATAATGCAGTTAATTCATATAGGAATGGTAAAAGGAAAAAATGAAAGAAAGGAAAAGAAAGGGGGATAGTAAGGAGGAAAAAGGGGTATCAAACTCTATATTGGGTCTTATAAATTAAACAAAACAGTTATGTAACAATAATTCCTACTGTATTAACTTATTCTTTGACCATAAGATAAAATATGTTAGAAAAATATTAATAACTATTAAATCAAGGAGGTTTGGATATTTCTTCATTGCGAGGATTATGCAAGGGTAAGGCTTGAGCTGACACATTTAGGAAATTAGTGATAGCTAACCACAGTATGTCTCGTTTAATAGCAAGTGTGATTGGGTGAACATAAGCCCTATCCAGTCTATGATTGTAGCAAATTCCATACCACCATGCTTGAAATGAAACATTTGAAGTATTTTTCCATGACTTGGTAATTTGTTGAAATGCTACAGCTATAAGTAAATCAATAATGCAGACACAAGTATCATGAGAGAGCCACACCTCTGAGATGCTGCCTAGAAAAATATGTGAAAGAGAGAAAGGGATATGAGTATGGAAAATTGTATTAATTTATTGCCACACTCTGATCCAGAAATTGTGAATAGATGGGCAATCAAATGGCATATGTTTAAGATCCGCTGATGGGGCAGGACAAGACCAACAGGTAGAGGGGATGGTAGGATCTATACTATGTATTTTAGCCGGAGTAATCAGAAGTTTATTATATATGAAAAATAAAATTTGGGTAGTGTTTGCTGCTCTAGAAAACTTCCTTATTTTATTCCAGATTTTATTCCATATTAGAATAGGAAAAGATTCACCCAAGTCAGATTCCCAACTACATTCTACCGTAGATTTATCACGAGTGCTAGGGATATCCATTAAGTTCTTATATATTTGAGATGCCGAAGGGAGGGCGTGTAAAAATGATGTTGTGATAGGGGAGGAAACAGTAAGTGTGTGAGAGGGTACAAAAGCATTATAAGAAGCTTTAGCAGCTGTAGCCAAAGACATATATTTGAAGGAGCAAGAGGGAGGAAGAGAAAAATGGGATTGAATTACGGAAAAGGGGATACAGATACCATCTTGAAAGAGTTGATGAGTCCATTTAAGTCCAAAATCTAACCAATATTTCCATAAAACAGTCCTATTTTTAAGTTTAATATGTTTATTATACCAGATTGTCGATTTTAGAAATCGAGTACATTCGTCTAAACCACCCAAAAAGAGAGGTTGAAAAATGTTACGGGCATTTTTAAGAATAGGTAGGGATAATGCTACTGGAACATGGGTTAAAGAAATGTATTCTTCAAAGGTAAAAGGGTTAAAAAATGAATTTTCGACTTCTACCCACGAAGGGTGAAAATTAGAGTCATTCACATTATCAGATATCAAAAAAGAAGAATGTTTAAGAAAAAATGAGGTATGATAAGAAGAGAAATCGGGAAAATTAACTCCACACATGTGCTTAGGTTTTTTAAGTTTGCAAAGAGACATCCTAGCTGTTTTATTCTGCCATAAAAATTTTGAGAGAATACTATAAATATTCTTATAACAGGATTTATGAATATTGATTGGAATATTGGATAAATAAAGTACATTTATTGGAACTAGAATCATTTGTATAGAGTCTAATCTACCCCACCAGGATAAAAATAAGGGATGCCAACGTGTTGTGGAAGTAGTTAAGATTAATTGTAAGTTTTTCAAATTCAATGCAACGATTTCTTTAATTGAAGGGGTGAACCATAATCCCAAATATTTGATCTTAGTTGGCATCCAATGGAAAGAAGAAGCTAAGAAATCAGCATGAAAGCAATGTTTTTTTTAAAGGAAGGATTTCACATTTGTCAACATTGAGTTTGTAACCTGAAACTAACGCAAAATCTGATACTTCTGATAAGAATGCCGGTAAGGAATTTTGTGGATTGGAAATAAATAAGAGAATGTTGTCTGCATATGGAGAGAATTTTAAATGTTTATCGCCATATGGGAAACCTGTAATATACAAACACATTTTTATTAAAAAGAGTTCCAGGGCAAGAATAAATAAAAGTGGAGAAAGTGTACAACCTTGTCGAACTCCTCTGTGAAGAGGAAAAGAGGAAGAAAAATCCACCTCATGAGAAGAGGGAGGAGGAATGGAAGATAAATATTGTGAAATAGCAGTCGGTTGACAAGGGGATTGAGGGGTATAAAGTCTTTGATAAAAGTTATTAAATTCTAGAAGAATATCTTCATTTATATGAACTGTAGTGTGACATGAGGTTAAAATAGATTCAATTTTGGTGCGCTCTTTTTTAATCTTGAGATAATTAGCAAGAAGGTTACCAGATTTATTTTGTGCGCTATAATACTTAGCACTAGATTTAAGTAAGTATAAATTTGCGGACTCAGTTGAAAGTTTATTAAAAGTAAGTTTGGCTTTGATAAGTTCATTCATTCAGACTGAGTTTTTGTAGAATAGTAGGAATGTTCCAGTCGTTTAATTTGTGCATCATGTAATTGTATGGCTTGAGAGGATGTTCTCCATTTTTGTGCTACAAAAGAAATAATGAAGTCTCTAGAGGCAGCTTTAAAAGTATCCCAAATAAGTTGAGGATATGTGTGAGGTGATTCATTTTCTGTAAAGAACGTGGTTGCAAAATCTTGAAAAGTGGGTGTGAATTTTGAGTCTAATAGAAGGGATTTATTACATCTCCATCTCCTAGTTCCTTCGATGGGAGGGAGTAAATCCAAACCTATGGAGACAGGGGTATGATCAGAAATTAAAATAGACCCTATATCAGAATGGGAAATGTATTGAGAAGGGCTTTGGAAATAAAAATATAGTCTATCCGGGATTGAGAGGAGTGTACTGGTGAGAAATAAATGTATTCTTGAAGAGTAGGGTGACATAGTCTCCAAGAATCAACAAGAGATCTTTGAGTTATAGTAGAAGTAATTTGGTTGTGTGTGTAAAAAGGAGAAAATTTAGAATTGGAACGTCTATCTATGAAAGGATCCACGACCATGTTACAATCACCACCAAAGATTAAATAATCATCAGTATAAGTCATCAATGTAGAGAGAATTTAAGGCCAGAAAAGCTTATCATGGTTAGTGGGTGCGTATACATTTGTTAATTAGTAAAGACACTGAAACCCATCTAGCTTCAGAATCATTATCTTGACGTATAAGTTGAATATCTAAATGTTTATGGCAAAGAATAGCTACACCATTTCGCTTTCCTGAACCTGGGGATGCAAAAACATGACCCACCCATTGGCGGTGTAATTTGGCTATCTCAATATTTGTCACATGAATCTCTTGCAATAAAACAATATCACCCTTTAAACCAGCAATATGCTGGAGAACCCAAACCCTTAATATTCCAATATATAATTTTTAATGACATCTAAATATATAGAATAAACAGTAAACTCTGATATGAACAGTTACAAGTATGTAAATATAATGATACATCATATGTCAGATTATCAACTAGAAGGAATTCTGTAGAGAAATGATAAATATAGAAAAGGAAGTTTATAAAGTAGGAAGAAAAGTTATAAGGAATCAAAAACTGAGATATGCTGAAGAGAAAGAAGAGAGACCAGCAAATGGAATAAGAAAGGAAAGTAGGAATATGAAGCGAGAGGAAAAGATAAAGCAAGTAGAAAAGGTAATAGAGGAAACATGAGTTAAAAAAGCATAGAGCAAAAAATAATAATAGAACATACCACAAAAATACACGGAAACATGGGGATGGTGGAACCGCATAAGGAAAACAGCACGGTCAAGCGGTAAAACTCCAAGACGAAAAATGAGAAAGGGAGACATCATCCAGGTGAGAAAATGGGATCACATAGCCGAGGACCTTGGTAAACCGCACCTGACAGTAGAAAAGAAAAATGGTTACAGGAAATATAATAAATAACAATAAAAGATATCAAGATAAAAAGAATACAGAATCATAACAGAACAACAAGAAGACATTCAAAACAACGATGAACGAGGAATTTCCATGCTTTCTTCTTTGCAGGTGTCCAAGAAATGTTGTAGACGAGCCGGGTCTTCATAGCAGTGGTTTTGCTTTTAAATGTCACCTTCATAAGACAAGGATGGAACAACCCATATCTAGCATTCAAACTGCAGAGAGCTGGTCTCATGTCCAAAAACTTTTTCCATCGGTCTGCTGTCGTTTTGGCATAGTCCTGAGCGAAGAAGAGGTTGGAACCTTGCCAGGAGATTTTCCCTTCACTTCTGGCAGCATGTAGAACTTTAAGCAAATCTGTATATTCTAAAAAGCATAGAATAACGCCTCTTGGTTTAGTGGTGGAAGATGCCAATTTTGGGATTTGCCCCAAGCGGTGAGCTCTTTGGATGTTCGATTTTGGAGATTCAGGAAGACCCAGAAGAGTCGGGAGAAAGGATTGAAAAAAGGAAAGAGGATCTGAACCTTCAAGTCCCTCCACAAGACCATAAATGTGTAAATTATTACGCCTATTGCGGTTTTCCAAATTTTCCCCTTGTTGTTTAAGGTGTGAAATCTCCAAATGCAAAGGAGGAATTTGACTTGTCACAGCTTGAACAGAGTCAACACGTTGTTCGAGGTGTATAATTTTTTGTTCCATGAGGGACCATTTATCCTCAAGAGCTTGGAGACGGATATTTGTTTCCTCCATGTGAGGCTTGAGAGCACATATTTCTTCAAAGAGTAATTCCATAGATAATGACGTGGAAGGATTAAAAGGCGAAGGTGGATCCTTCTTGACACGTTTAGCTGAAACAGCGGCTGAGGCAGAGGGAATCTTAGATGACTGCTTAGAAATGTTACGAGGCATAGTAGGTGTCACACTATCTGTGTGAGGAAGACTAGAATCTATATCTTCTATGCTTTCTTATAAGACACTGAAAGGGTTATAGTCTTCCACTGAATTACTGTCCATAGAATTAGCACAATTGTGTGTAGAGCGCACTTTAGCCATAGAACAATGTTATCAGCAGTTTCTGTGTGAAATCAGTGAAATTGGTCATTCACCTTTGTCCCAGGAGGTCAGAAAGTCAAGAAAAATAAACGAAAAATAGTGCTGTCTTTAATTTTCTTTAAAAAAGTATAAGGAGCCAAGATAGAGGAAGATTTACATCATTGGAAAATAATTACATATGAACACTTCCCAAATGGCATGAATAGGGTTAAGATTTAATAAAGACGTTGAAAATTATTCAGGCAGCATGAAAGTAAGACTGAAGTGGGAAAAAAGTGAGGAGAGAAGCCCAGGCGGCGCCGAGGAGAAAAAAAAATGGCGGCCGCATGAAAACGAGCGCGTCCGAAAATGAGGAGTAAAATGGAGAAAGAACTCACCCTGGGCTTTTAAAGGCAGGTTAAATTGTAACGCTGTGCTTCATGTAGGATTTCCAGCGTTTGTGGGGTCCAAATAGGCGGAAGACACGCCCGGAGGAGAACCGACCCCTCACGGCGTCACAGAGCTCCGCGCAAGGGCGGACATCTTCTTCGGCTCCAAAGCCACGACCCCTTAGCAATAATTTATGATTGGAGAGATGAGGGACACTTTTGCCCAGTGGTAGTGTGGGAATCCGAGGAGGCGGTCATGGAGTGTATGAGCGCCAAAAATGATTGTTGCCCTGGGCTTGTCGATAAAACTGTTTGAACTTGGTGTGGCTGATGGCGTCTTCTGGACTGGCTTAATAAACCCTTCTTTAAGCATTTAGGTTTTAACACCCCTTTACGTTAAGCATTTAGGCGTTGGTTACATGATTAGGTATTGATGAGGTTTGTGACATTGAGGACTAATGATTACCCCGCTGATTACCTGACAATATGCAGGGTCCCGCTGGATGGTTTTATTTCCCACTTTCTTTACCTCCCTCAGTTGAATAGGCTTATAGAAGAGTCCAAGTATATCAAGTTGTATGGGAATTCTTCTAAGCTGTCTTTATGTGATTTATCGCTCTGTTAAATTTTAATAATTCTGGAGGGTTTTCACAAGTTGTTGATTATATATGGTGTATGCCTGACAATTTTAATTCTCTCTCTCAATTAGTTTACTTCTGCGATAATGTGGTAGCCATGGTATGTTCTTCTTCTCTTCTTCATTACCCTGCTTCTGAATACCGTGGCGCAGGATTTGGTGTCCTTGAATGAGTTCCATCATATTGGTTTCAAACTGCTTGAATTCATCTTCATGTTGGTGAGCGCCTTACTAATGTAATTATTACACATTTTGAGGCTTTGTTTTGGTCTTTTCTCTATAAGGGAGTAGTACTGCCCGGAGCCTTGCATACATTATAGTATGCTTATCGAAGCATCTCTTATAATTAGTGATGCTGGGTGTCCTTCATTTGATAATTTAGCATATCTTCTGAAACAGGGTTGCATTTACCAAGCTGGGTGCTGCTTGCCTTTCATTCAGAAGAGAAGTAGTTGTATTTCATTGAGTAGGCTGGGTCTTTGTCTGCCAGAGGTTAGTGCCACCCCTTTCAGTAGTCACACTGACACTGATGCAAGGCACGTGCCTAGTGCATTCCAGAAGCAGACCCATCCTCCTTGAGGGAGGGAAGTCTTCAAGGCTGAGGCTCCACGGAGGAGCTGCAAAGAAATCAGAGGCAATGAAAGCACCAGTAGCGGCAAAGTAGTCGCAAAGTGTGGATTGGGGTGGCATTGCTTTGGAACGGGGTCACAAGACAAAAAAAAAAAGAATTAATATCTTTTTAAAAAACTTACCTGCAGCCGACTGCGTCATGCTCTTTTGCTCCTTTCCCAACAAAATTGTTCTTTTTTTTGTAGTTGTTGATATTGATGGAGAGAACAGCTATCACACTGCTCCGCGGACACTCAACTGAATAGAGAATCTCATGCATTTATGATGAAAATACGATCAGATTCTTGATATATCATTGGCTCTGGACCTACTTATCCTAATTTGGTCTGTTTGAATATTCTTGATACCTGTAGTAAGCCTTGACGAAGTTCCCAAGGCACAAGGGAATGAAACGCGTTGGCTGTGTGCCTGTTTTTTATCAAGACTACAAATAAAAAGAAGAAAACTATTTCTGCTACAAGTGTTGGTTTTGTATGACTCTCAATAGAGTGCACCTTCCTCTTTTTTGTGAACTTTTATGTAAAACTAGTATCTTTCAGCAGCAGATACTGGAAGATGTTGCACTCGCTTGCTAATATGGATGATTAATGGAATTTAAGTGCTTGACCAAAGTCAGCTGTTTGTTTCTTTGTTATAACTATACTATGTGCTTGAGGGTGCTGTGCAGAGATCCCTAATGTATTTAAGGAGTTCAGATCTTTGAGCAAAGGGCTTCAATGACAATTTTGAGAAATTCTGCTAGGCAAGATGAGGCAGACAGTCTTCACAATGTGATTTTTATGACAGACTTTAAGGCCTGGTGAATCTGTTGACCTAACCTGGTAATCGAAATCCTGAAGGAGGGATGCAAATATTCACACCACTGGCAACCATGCAAAGGATATTTATGTCAGTCAGCAGTGACAAGACCTGTGAAAAGAGGAATAAGACCAGCGAGAGAGAGAAACAGAGGCACTGGTTATCTACGTGCTGGCTTAACCAGGGAAAGGTACCGGCAGGATTTAAGCATGCTCTATTGATTCCCCTGATCAAAAAACCCAGTCTTGATCCTCACGATCCATCTAATTACCGCCCGATATCCCTGCTGCCATTCCTATCAAAAATCCTGGAGGCACACGTTGCTAGCTGTCTTTCTAGCTTCGTTGAAACCACTGGATATCTGGAGCATAACCAAGCTGGGTTTCGACCAGGGCATTCAACCGAGATGGTGACACTGGCGGTCCAGAATGTACTAAGAAGCAATGCAGATAGGGACATTCACCAAGCATTGGTACTTCTCGACCTATCGGCCGCATTCGACACGGTCGACCACACCATCTTGGTCGACCGTGTCGAACAGGCTGGCCTGAGAGGCTCGGCACTTAGATGGCTGAAGTCATTTATCTCGGAGCGTACCCAGGCAGTGAGATTGGGAACTTTTACAGCGCCCAAAATCAAAAATGAATGTGGAGTCCCCCAAGGCTCGTCCCTGTCCCCACTTTTGTTTAATTTGTACTTACGACCCTTGTTATTTTCATTAAAAAAGTTTAGCGCCTTAATTTTTAACTATGCAGATGATCTGCAACTGATCTTCTGTCTGGACTCCCCTGGCGCTGCCACCGAATTTCGGGAGGTCATGGTTCACATTCAGAGATGGATGGGCCTAAATCATCTGAAACTCAACCCAGGCAAAACTGAACTGATTTTGCCCGGGAAGAGTGAACTGCATTGGGGACCACACTTCTGGCCTCCAGAAATGGGAGATCCTCCAGCTAAATCCCAAACAGTTAAGAGCTTAGGTATCACTTTTAATGAAGATCTTTCGCTCAAAAGCCAGGTAGGGACTGTGGTATCTGCAAGTTTCTTCCAACTTTGCAAGATTAAGAAGATCGCCCACCTTTTAACCCACCCTGCTCTGATTCAGGTCATCATTGCTCTTGTGCTGTCCCGTTTGGATTATTCCAATAGTTTATATCTGGGCCTACCGGCGGGGCAGCTCAAGAGACTCCAACTGGTTCAGAACCAAGCGGCCAGGTTGATCTGTAAAATTCCTAAGTGGCAGTCTATTAGACCTGGACTGGCCAGTCTCCACTGGCTGCCTGTAGCGCAGAGAGCAGCATTTAAAGCGGGATGCATTATTTTCAGGGCTCTACAAGGTAAGGGCCCTGGATTCATTAGCTGCCTGCTGATCAGTTACACTCCCTCCCGTGCTCTCCGTTCTGGCCAAAAGAATTTGTTAGTCGTGCCCCGGATCAGGAAACAACGCCAGGGAGGAGGATCTTTCCACTTCCTGGCTTCTTCCCTGTGGAACTCCTTGCCACTGCCACTAAGACTCCACGAAGATCTGTTAGCCTTTAGACAGGCTTTTAAGACTTGGCTCTTTAAGCAAGCTTATCCTTAGTTAAATTTTTCTTTCTTTCTGTCACATGTTATGTTTTGCTAGTCTTCCACAGCGCCATGAAGCCTACGGGCGTACGTGCGCTTAATAAATTTAATTTAACATAACATAACATAACATATATATATATACGCGTCATGCCATTGCTCTTGTGATGAAAATAAAGATTCTTCCGGCATTCCCCGTTGTGTTCCTCCGATTCTTTCCAGTTAAGAATCTCCTGTGGCATTTATTGTGCGCCAGTCCTGGGCGTACTGGAGGTAACCCGCTTCATTAAGAGGTCAGAGCATTCAAGGACAGCTTCGGCGTTTGTTTTGCTTATCCAAGGTATTGGACAGCTCAGACCCACCGCATCTACTTTCAACGCATCGACTGCTGCTCATGTCAGTCCGTGATTGCACGGAGGAACCGGGATTATTGCAACTGCGTTCCCAGGCCATGATGAGAGTGGAGCCATGCGGTTGAAGCGTCTAGGGGACACAAGAAGGATATTTGTTTTACCAGCCCAGTTCTGCCTTAATACCCCAACCCACGTTCCGGTTTTAATTCAGGGCCCTTTCGAGGATACTTGGACAGACGACAAGCCACTTACTTGCAAGCCGTGAGAGGTGCATGCTGGTACTTGCAGTCCGCCAATGCGGCTGCAGTACTGTTTGGGACTTTGACTCCGCCTGCCTGAATAACCACCTATGGCGGAACTAATGGGATTACAAATGTGAGTGTTTTGGCGGGAGAGCTGTGTTGGAGCAGGCATCTGATGAAGGCACAGACCGAAACGCGTCATGCCATTGCTCTTGTGATGAAAATAAAGATTCTTCCGGCATTCCCCGTTGTGTTCCTCCGATTCTTTCCAGTTAAGAATCTCCTGTGGCATTTATTGTGCGCCAGTCCTGGGCGTCCTGGAGGTAACCCGCTTCATTAAGAGGTCAGAGCATTCAAGGACAGCTTCGGCGTTTGTTTTGCTTATCCAAGGTATTGGACAGCTCAGACCCACCGCATCTACTTTCAACGCATCGACTGCTGCTCATGTCAGTCCGTGATTGCACGGAGGAACCGGGATTATTGCAACTGCGTTCCCAGGCCATGATGAGAGTGGAGCCATGCGGTTGAAGCGTCTAGGGGACACGAGAAGGATATTTGTTTTACCAGCCCAGTTCTGCCTTAATACCCCAACCCACGTTCCGGTTTTAATTCAGGGCCCTTTCGAAGATACTTGGACAGACGACAAGCCACTTACTTGCAAGCCGTGAGAGGTGCATGCTGGTACTTGCAGTCCGCCAATGCGGCTGCAGTACTGTTTGGGACTTTGACTCCGCCTGCCTGAATAACCACCTATGGCGGAACTAATGGGATTACAAATGTGAGTGTTTTGGCGGGAGAGCTGTGTTGGAGCAGGCATCTGATGAAGGCACAGACCGAAATCTGTCATGCCATTGCTCTTGTGATGAAAATAAAGATTCTTCCGGCATTCCCCGTTGTGTTCCTCCGATTCTTTCCAGTTAAGAATCTCCTGTGGTATATATATATATATATATATATATATATATATATACAGTTCACTATTTCTATTACCGCTGTACAACCAACTCTCTAAGCTTGACAATAATTCTATGACTTCATACAGCTGAAAGATCAAACCTTTGTAATAAACGCACAAAATATCCTGAACTGTAATACACCCTTCTAAACAGATAGCTACCTTCAGTGAGTTGTAAATCATCTTCCATCTGAATAATTCTCCGAATGCATGGTTAATCCGCTGTAGCATACCGAATGTACATTAGTACTGTGAGTGCTTTCCTGCCAATATGCATTAATTTACCACCACTGACAATACCATAATATCATATATGATTGTAATAATATTTCAAACTGTGCAAGTTAAGAATTCATTAGTTTTCATGAATGAGAGCAATAGATTTTGTAATCGCTGTAAGGATGACTGCAGTGCAATAGAGTTTGTAATCCTGGGAAGGATGAATCCAGTGTTATGTTTAAATTAAAGTGTAATTCCTTGATCTCAAGTGTTATCGGGATAATTCTCAGAAAACGAAAAGTCCTTGATACCGCGAGATAAAAGCATGATGAGTTCCAATCTTCTGGCAACAAGATTCAGGCTGCAGCAACTAAGTAGCATGATTGCCTAGCAAGGAAGCTTAGTAACCCGAGAAATGTACACTCTATGGATGTAAGATGGTCACCACACTTGCAGGTTTTGTGAGAGTTCTAAGACACTCTGGAAAATTGAGATTTTCCTGGTTTCCCTTGCATATTTCTTGTAGTGTAGGCATCACAGTGGCGCAACCACAGGCTAAGCATGGCCCAAAATATGCGTGACCCCTGACCTCATCTGTAGCGAAATTCTTGAGTACCTTTGCAGTTCAGAGTTCAGGTCTCCTCGTCTGCCAAGAATGCACAGGTGAGCACTGGCCATGGATCATGACCCCTGGTCAGCACTCCAGAGGAACACTGCTGGGAGGGAGACCAAGAAATGGAGAGGAGGACCATTATTATTAGGCTTTGGACTTTCTCCATTCATTTTGATTGATCCTTTGATGGTTTTCAGCTTCTGGGTAGAATATGTTAAATCTGCTCAATCGGATTCTGCCTGGAGCAGCATTTCAGTAAAAATAAAGCTCAGCCACAAATACTGAGATTCATGTAAGCATTTCACCCATCGCTTTTTTGTTTTTCTAGGTGGGAAGTCCTAAGTGCGGAGGCTATGTCCAGGCTTGAGTCCCGTGCTCAGTGTGCATTAGGGCCAAAGGAAGCCCAACAAGACTAACTGGCACATGCATCAAGGAAGGCTTTTGTGATTCCTTAATTGCAATTATTTAGGAATCGCAATTAAGAAATTGCAAAACGCCTATGCATGTAGAAATCGCCCAAAAAATAGCGATTCCTAAACATTCCTTAATTGTAACTCTCAAACTGTGAGTCGCAAATAAGGAATGTCTTTCCATTCATGAATGGGAATTGCATGCGCAATTTGCAAGTACCAAACAGGTACTCGCAAATTGCGCATGCAATCTTAAGGGTGCAAGGGTGCCAAAAGGACACCCCGTTGCATCCCTGAAATTCTAATGTGCACCCATCTTGCGCACACACATGCTCCATGGGCATGTGTGTGTGTAACATGTAACTCTGAAAAATGCACTTTAGTGCATTTTTCAAAGTTTTTGCAAACTACTGACCAGTTTTATTTTTTGGTAATTTGAGACCCCTAATAGCGAAATCGCTATTTTAAATTGCTTCTAGCATTGCATTTAAGGAATCGCAATAAGCGATTCCTTAAATGCAATTGCAATTTGCGAGTTTTGCATTTGGGATGATGCATCCCAAATGCAAAAAAAACGATTGCAAATGGGCACATTTCGTTTGCGACCGGTTTCTAGTTTGATGCATGGGGCCCTAAAATCCTTCTTGGGTTGTTTGTAATGCCATCTGGAGGGGAGCTGGCCTTGCACTTTGGGTTGGAATGTTACTATGTGGCCTGGAATATGTTCATTGGTTGAAAATAATTGAAGCATTTGATCTGTCACTTTTGTTTTTCCAATCGGATACGGATCGATGAATGTGATGATGTTAGTTACATTGTATCGGAAGTTGATGGGCAGCAATTAACAATCAATACCCACTAGAGAAGGGATCAGGAAAGCCCTATGCAACTTGTAGAAGGTGGCCCAGACACTTTTCCTGAAAGAGCTTTTGCAATTAAGTCTGGGGACTTGTGTGGGTTAGTGAAAGGCAGGCTATCTTGGTATGTCATTCATTACAAAAGAGTTGTTGTCCATGTGAGTAACTGGACACAATATAAGCACGTTCTGTGCTAAGGTTCATATGATGCTCAGTCTTTTGTGAAAGGAGGTAATAAACTGAGTGAGGCTCGAAGATTCCACATTATCTACATCCAATGCCTTCTTGTAGTTTGCTTTCCCAGATAGGATTTGCTGTCACTCTTGTGTAACAGAGTATGTAGAGTCAATAAGAAGCCATGTTTTTCAGGATTTTGGAATTGTAGCCTACTTTTCAATACACAATTATCAGGATAAAGTAGGCACTATAAGTGTTTTGGTGTTCGAAGGAATTGAAGTATTTCTGAGCAGGTCAGAGAATCTGACAAGGCAATCACTGATCCCCCTCATTATTAGAGTTCCTCTTGCTTTGGATAATTTTATACTGTGGTGGATGAAGTGTCTCCAAGACTGCGAGAGAATTAGTTGAAAACCAAGATTATGACATTCTGAGGATTTGGAAGGTTCCTTTCTATCAGTTCTAAGATTTTCCAAGAGGGTTTTGATGCTGAATGCTTCACAGATCTAGATCAAATTGAGATTGCTTCGGCTCTGGTGAGTTGTGATGGAGAGCTAGGCACTTATGGGGTTTTTGCCACAAATGTACACTGATTGTGGCGTATTTACAACTGTGGATGGGCAGTGATTACAGAAGGACCTTCCTGACCCTCAAAGTGCAGAGGGAGATGACGGGACAACGACTGTGAGGTTTTTATATATCTATATATATATATATATTTACTATCAAATTATTCCAAGTGCAGCGCACAGCACAGCCGGTGCGGGACAACGAGGCGGAATCAAGCCTCGATATTCATGTACCACCAATAAAATATAATTGTCGCACTTCAAGGATTCTTCTTTTAGCAAGTATTTATTTCTTGCAACCCACAACCAACGCGTTTTGACCTACTTGGTCTTGATCACGGTCAGTAAGTCCATTTTGTGTTTCTCATTTATACTTGTTGGCCCACATTGCCCTCAATGAGGCATTGTGGGACATGTAGTTACCACTGGATGTTAAAAACAATTAATGAACTGAGTTGTCATTATAACTTCAAATTGTTTTAATGTATATCCACAACAATACAGAGGCAATCTGCATGTCAAGGGAAATTTTGGAAACTTTCATTTCTAGGCATATATTATTACACAATGCTAGAGGATCAGCTTTACAGAATATTGCACAATCGCAAACCACTGCCTGCTCCTAAATGATAATGTATTCATGACATTTGTTGTCATGGTTAATTTTCGGCTAAGTTGAAAATTATATATACATTATCTATCTATCTATCTATCTATCTATCTATCTATCTATCTATATCTATATCTATATATATATATATATATATATATATATATATAGGTTGGACTTAGCCCTTTTTGCAGAGTTATCCCCAAACCTTTTGCTTCTTCTTCCTATTTTTTCCTGACCTGTTGTTGTTGGTTTTAGGACTCTGGGCACTTTACCATTGCTGATCAGTGCTAAAGTGGATATGCTCTCTGTATAAATTGTTATTATGATTGGTTCTCCCTGATCGGCATATTTGATTCACTGGTCAGTCCCTAGTAAAGTGCACTGAGTGTGCCAGGGCTGGTAAATCAAATACTACTAGTGGGCCTGCAGCACTGGTTGTGCCACCCACATGAATAGTTCTGAAACGGTAACTCAGACTTGCCACTGCAGTGACTATGCGCAGTTGTTAACTGCCATGTTGACTTGACAAGTGCACCCACTTGCCAGGCCCTAACCTTCCCTTTTCTTACATGTCAGCCACCCCTAAGGTAGGCCCAAGGTACCCCTGTGGGCAGGGTGCAGTGTATGTGAAAGGTAGGATATGTGCTGGTGTGGGTGACATGTCCTGATAGTGAAATACTGCCAATTTCGTTTTTCACTATTGAAAGGCTATCTTGCCCCATAGGGCACAATGGGGAATGCTTTGTAACATTTTGCAAGCATATCTTCCCATAGGGATAAGATGAAAAAATAAAGTTTAGGCTCGCTGAACTTAGAATTTAATAACACATATTTTACTAAAGATGTTTTTAAATTGTGTGTTTGAAAGTGCCACTTTTAGAAAGTAGGCATTTTCTTGTTTAACCATCCTGTGTGCCTCTGCCTGTTTGTGGATTGACTGTCTGGCTTTGGAGTGACAGGGGCTGGGGAGGTGCAGTGGCTCCAGGAGTCTGGATGAGTCAGCACTAAGCTGAATAGGCCTGATCTGCATTTGGAGTGGGGGAGGAGTAGCACCTGTACCTGAATATGGCTGTGCCTGCCTTCCACAATGCTGGCTCCGCCCCCCTGTGGTGTGTCTGGAGCCAAGGCTCACACTGACAATGGATGTTGTTGTGCAGTTGCAGAGTGCCCCCCAGAACTGGTTTGAACTGGGCTCAGAGCCCCTTGCACAAAGAGAACAAAGACATTTTGGGGTATAAGTATCAGACCCAACACCCCAGACTTTAGACTACTTCTGGAATCAAGAGGACCCTTTGCCAAGGAGAAGAGCCGGAGAAACTGCAGAGAAGTACTGCCCTCGCTATGTGTCTGGGGTTGGCCTGCAGTTGCTGTTTTCTGCCAAGGAAAGGGGAAGGAATTTGCTATGTGCTGTGTCCCTTGCTTGAGGAAAGTCTCCAAGGGCTTGAGTAGAGCTTGCCTCCTGTTTTGAAGTCTCAGGAACACAAAGACTTCACCCCCAGCTTCCCTGAACTTCCTTGCTGGGAGTTCTGACCTGCCAGGAGTGCCTGTGACTGTGTGAGGCCTCTGGAGGTTGTTTCTGCTGCTGGGAGCTGGAAAGCAACGCAACAACAAGAAAATCGACGCATCACTCTTCTTGCATCAGTTTTTACGACATAACGCCGTGGTGCGAGAAGAATCTCCCTGCACCGCCGCGCCGCTGCTGAAACCGACGCAGAGCCTGTTGCCACTGCAAGAATCGACGCATCGAGTGTTTGCGGCTGAAGAAATCGACGACGCGCCGCTTGACTCCACCGCATCGTTCGCCAACGTATCCCAGATTTCCATGCATCGTCCCTATGTGGCAAGTTTTCCCCAACGCATCCCCCCGAGGATCGGAGTCATCTCAGAATCGACGCATCGCTTCCCCCTACAGACCGGACCTGATGCACCTCTCCCCTATGTCCAGCGGAACTGTCGCATCGCATCCTCGGAGGTCTCAGGAATCAATGCATCTCTTTGTTTTTCTACGCTTCCCATCGCTGTGGCTGTTTGGCTTTGTGAATTTTGTTGCAACAACAGGTACTTTGCAAGAAATCACGCATCCATAGTTTTCTATGGACTCAATTGCTAAAACCTTTTGAAAGTCATTTTTTTAGGTCTCGCCTTGCTATCGCGTAAGCGATCGCGAAGCGAGACTATTGTAAGGGGCTCCCAAAAGTGCTCCGAAAAGCGGATTGCATGGCGAGCACGCGCACAATCATGCGCATCGTGCCGCCATGCAATCCGTTTGGCATCGCACTTCAAAGGGTCCGCTCCCCCGCCTGGAATACGCTCCCCCGCCAAGTGCGCGCGCCACGCTCCGCCGGGCTTGTCCTACTTGGCTGCACACGACTGGAATTCCATGCCCTGTGCTTTCAACCCTGTCTCTGACTTTCCGTAAACAGCCCAGAACTTGGCTCTGCTCGCTGCCGGTTTAACTAGGCTCTATGTTGATTTCCTCTTTAGGCTTCCGAGGGCAGAACAACCATATTGGGTAACAATTGAACTAAAAAACATAATTTTGTTCACCATCGCATTCAGTTCAAATACTCCTCATTCCTAGTCGGCTGCTGTTTTTTTCCACTCTGCATTCCACCCAAGCGCCATCCTCCTCATCCGGCAGTGACGCCCTCTTTTCCCAATGTTTGTACAAGAGAGCTCTCTGCAGTGGCCGGGCCTGCACATAGCCCCGTGCACTGACAGGACTGCACGTTAACAGCAGTGTGTGTGCGCGCCGTTTTACACAGGCACTAAGGAAAGGTTGTCACATTAACAGATGTATGCCCTGCATAAAGAGCTTACGTCCATCCCTGCACACAGGCATCTTCGACACAGGATGCCCTGTGAGTGGGTGCCGTGTGCACTTCAAGCCCTGTGCAATGGCAGCCTTACAAATAAAGATGTCCTCTGAGAACGCTCTGTTGGCAGTCCTACACACAGAGAAAGAACCCTGTGCGTCGGCAGCCCTAGGGAGGGCAGCTCTTGCGCAGTCAGCCCTCCTAGGACACGTGCGCTCTGACAGGAACGTGCACAGGTAAACTGGGCACCAACCGCCAAGCTGATTCGCTGCGCATACAGTACGAGTGAGCAGCCGTGCCTTTTTTTTTTTTAAGGCAGATTTATATAGCGCTAAGTCGACCCAAAGGTATTGGAGCGCTTTACATGAGCACCGGTTGCGTTACACATTCAGGCACGGGGAGATTAAGTGATTTGCCCAAAATCACAGGATGTGGACGCGACCCCGAGGCTCGAACCCTGGTTTCCAGCATCAAAGTCAGCAATCTAGCCGATGGACCACACCCTCTTCTGTAGCCATGCAGAACTTCATTATGCAGCAGAGAAGCCACATGCTGTCCACCAAGGCCTGAATCCGCTCTGTTCTGTAGGTGTGAACACTGCCAGTTCGGTCTACTGCCAACCCTGAACACTGGCAACCACAAAGTAGCCCATTTCTCAGCCCGGTATGCAGTGCTCTGCCGCCTACCTGACACTCCTCACTTTTGCATACTACCAGGATATTTTTTTTTTTTTGCATATTTATTTAGCGCGAACTCGACCCGAAGGTATTGGAGCGCTTTACATAGCACCGTATTTACATTACACATTCAGGCACGGGGAGATTAAGTGATTTGCCCAGAATCACAGGATATGGACGCGACCTCGAGGCTCGAACCCTGGTTTCCTGCACCAGAGGCGGCCAGCCCTGTGCTCTGCATGTTATCTATATATGGTACCAGTCCCACAGAGTTTCAGACCAGAATTGAGCCCAGTGCCTGCTTCCGATGTGCACTGCCAGCCCTGTGTTTCCCCTCACCATGCACTGCCACCTTGCCCTCTGCCAGCTCAACGTCTAGACTCTAGAGTGGCTGTATCAGGCACGCGCAGAACTGCACTAAACATGATATTGTCAAAGTGAATAGTATAGAAGTGTCAAGAGAAACGACACATCGGGTGCTGCAGCACAATGACGAGCTACGCGACTCAAACAACTATGGTCATGCAAATAAGGCATTTATGCACTGTCTGTGTGCTTGTAAAAAGAGGCAGCTCCAAAGGTAATCTGTGGAAGTCTTTAATGAGCATCAAAGAGCGGCCAGTAGCCCTGGCAGGGATCAGCAACTGCCACCGTTCCAAAGGAAACATTCGAATACCACTTTTCTAATTCATAAACGTTCTAACATTCTATTCCCCTGGCATTAAGAACCCAGCACCTTGGATGGGAGGGCACAAGAAGCGGCAGCCGGAAGGTGTTGGAGCAGCTGGCAGATCAGTGAATGGTCTGATCAGAGGAGTGGCTTCCCTCCCCTACCCTGGACCCGGGCTGCCGATCCTTTCCTTGCCTCTCAGGAGCCAGGCAGGGTCAGATTGGGATCACAATTTGGCCCGGGCACTGTCAAAACAAGCATTTGCAATGCAATAGGTCTCACATTTACGCAGGTTTAAGCTATTGGCATTGTAAATGACAATGCCTTTTATTTATGTTTTGAAAACCAAAACATAAATAAAGGGCATTCTCATTTACAATGCCAGTAGCTCAAACTGCATAAATGCGAGACCTATTGCATTGCAAATGCTTGTCTTAATTAATACTTGATGTGGGTGAACAGACCTGCGGTACGCTAACCAGCGAATGGCGTAAGGAACAGGAGTCAGGATTGAGGGTGCTGAGGTGCCGATGTTGGAATTAAGCTGTTTGCCGCAACCCACTTGGAAATACTGTAATATTGACTGCAGCTGGAATTTGACCCACTTGGGTAAGACATAAAGCACTACGAGTACCGAGAGGCCACGGGGTTGGCCACGCCCACTGAGGCGGGGACTGTTACATCATCTAAGTGCTTTAAAAACTGTTATGCCAGCCCGTAGTTGTGAAGCCCTGCCCCTGATGAAATGCCGAGGTGCATGAAACGCGTTGGACTGAAAGGGTGATCTCTGTGTCAGCAGCCTTGTTCCACATACGGCAACCTTCAATAAATTAATGAGAATTAACTTACCTGTTGTGAGCCCCTCCTTTTGCAGGCATCTTTTGTTGTATATATATATATATATATATATATATATATATATATATATATATATATATATATATATATATATATATATATATATATTCACTGAAAAAACCATAGGTTTCACACATGTTATAGTTAGCTGGACATTTTATTGATAAAAAACCAATGAAATTCCCCCGTTATAGTTAGTGCAGGCAACTATAACTCACGCGACCGCAATCCTCTGCTGATGCTAATACTGTATTTAGACACTTATTTGCCCATGTCTTCTTCCATTAAATTTTAGCTATACATATATTACAAATATTTTTTTTCATAAAGACACATATGTCATCAGCAGAAGATTGCGGTCGCGTGAGTTATAGTTGCCTGCACTAACTATAACAGGGGAATTTAATTGGTTTTTTATCAATAAAATGTCCAGCTAACTATAACATGTGTGAAACCTATGGTTTTTTCAGTGAATTTGCAAGGTTTTTTAAATGCTAATTCCTAACTATAACGTGTGTGAAACCTATGGTTTTTTCAGTGAATTTGTAAGTTTTTTTAAATGCTAAGTTACTTTACGCCATTCGTGGCGTGCGTGCCCAGTTAACGCAGTTCGTTCCGTGCGCGCACGGTGCGCTTCGCGCACCGTGCGCACACAGTGAGCACGCGGTGCGCTTCGCGCACCGCGCGCCCACTTTACGCAGTTAGTGCCGTGCACGCACAGTGGTCACGCGGTGCGCTGCGCGCACCGCGTGCCCACGTTATGCGGGATGGGTCATGTACGCACAATGCGCTTCGCGCACCGTGCGCACATGGGGGACATATTATGCGCATCTTTGGGAAATTTATTCTTTGTTTATTTCTTACCGGTAATAAGCCATGCACAAATGGTGCCCTTCGGGCACCATTTGCACACGGGGTGGGGAGGGTGTGGATAATTTTTTTTTTGTAAATTTTTTATCGTACGCGTACGGTAAGCGTAATCGGCGATTTTCCGAAAAAAAAATTTTTTTTTGGGGGGAATGGGGGTTGTTTGGGGACCCCTATATCAATGCTGGGTGGTTAGGATCTCAAGAAACTGCCTCTTTAGACATTTTTTGGCATACTTTTTGCTGCCCAACTCAGAGAGCGAGAGAGAAAATGGCAGCCGCCGCTTCCTGGTTTCGACCGATTCGAATGTTTACTAAGATCTAACAGCCAATCAAAATCGCGCTCGCGCACGCCACCGTACGCGTACGGTAAGCGCACCGTAAGCGCACCGTAAGCTGGCTCAGATATATCTATTGATTTAAAGGCTATTTTCTCTGAATCTACTGAACAGATTTACACCAAACCTACAAAAGGCACTTCCTTGACCTGAGGACTACCTCTCTGCCAAATTTCAAGTAATTCTGTTCAGCCGTTCGGGCTGTAGCTGTGTCTAAAGGTCCTATGGAAAAATGCATGGGAAAAACGCGTTTTGGGACCCCCCTTTTATCTCAGCCCCCGCTTGATGAATCCCCCCGAGACTTTCAGGGTAGGAGCGGAGCGGAGCGCCCCACCTATTTTGAAAAATTCGCGAGGATTCGTCGACCGGCGCCAAAGTTATTCAAAATAGAATGTTGCGGATTTCCTATGGAAACGTGGTCCTAACTATAACTACCTACTGGCGACCGCCAGTAGGTAATATATATATATATATATATATATATATAATATATATATAACTGCAGCCTTCGCCCTTCGATTTCCACTCTCAAGGAATAGACAAATGCGGACCCAAAGATCGGTGCAAAGTCGTTTTATTGAAGCCCCTGCACCACCGCCGTGACGCGTTTCGGCCTTCCAGAGGCCTTGATCACATGATCTGTGTTTAGCCGAACTGTCACATCTTCCTACAAACCAGAAATGAGATTCAGTGAAAAGATAGAAATAGGTATACTGGTGAAGAGGGAGGTGGTAAATCACACTAGGTGGCAAAACTACCACAGGACAGTCACCGGAGTGGTGCATATACCAGTGGCTTTTCCATTGTGAAAAGTTCTAGAACCATCTGGCTGTGTTTAGAGTGGGCAATACTGTGTACTGCTACCAAGCCTCAGGTGCTATTGCACTCCAATTGGATGACTAAGGGCCTGATTACAAGTTTGGTGGTGCGGGAGCAGGTTGGCATGCCACCGCCCACACCTGCACTGCCAAAATCGACCACCAGCCACCCACCATGTTAGGACTTTCCTTATTGTCTGGCGGGTGGTCCTTTGGTGGTCCCATGGCAGTGCATTTGAAAAAGGCACCGCAAGGGGAATGTCAAAGCAAGTTCCTGCATGGCATGGATTGTTAAGTCAATGCTGTATAGAAACTGAGCGTGCATGCAGACAGGGGAGCACACCATGTGTCCCACTGTATGCATCTCCATGGCATGAGGCACTAGTTAGTCTCCTCAACGGCAGCAGTTTCATGACGTGAGAACTGACATGAGACCACTGCCAGTTAGGAAACCCGTAAAATGCTTGGTGAGCCACAATGGCCATGGCAAGCATATTGCGGCCTCACACCGTCGCGCCACCTCCAGAGATTGTAGATCCATGGCAGTTGCGGCGGTGCCATGGAGGTCCGACCGCCATAGTTGTAATACAGTGGTCGGACCGCTGGTGTGGTGGTGCCTGACCGCTACCACACCTCCACCATGGGTTCGGCTGTCCGATGGACCATAGAACGTGTACTCAGGCCCTAAGTTACTGTTTGAAAATGTGTCTCTCTAAAGGTGGTGAAGTGGAGTAAAGAAGGCATCTTCTGCTTTTCTCAAGAACGTGTGCATTCCTAATCTTTTACTATGGGTTATCCATAGTCCACTGACATTGGTAAAAAGGGGCCAGAATGCTGCAATATATCAAGGTTGCTGTAATACTTCTATCCTCCACCCTGGTTGTTGAAGCAGCCTGGTCTTTAAGTCAAGGAACATCATTGGGTTTGAGCCCACGTCAAGGGCCTTCACAAGCTTATTACTGGCCCATAGTTCCCCTGTTAAAAAGAAGAAGGAGTCTGTTGAAGCCCACTTGAAGAGAAAGGAGTGGGATAGGCTCTGGATTAAACTAAGGGAAGCAGCAGTAAAAGGCCAGACTAGGACCTTTTGGGCGCTAGTCGCAGGGGGTTGTGGAGCAACAGCAAGATCTTTCCCCTTAGCTATAGGAGAAACCAGATGGGTTAATTTTATTCAGGGCTTACATGCAACAAAAAAGGGAGAGGTAAATAGACCTAAAGTAAAAGGGGACTCCCATTTGTATTGACCTCCATCTGAAAAAAGAGATAGAGCTTGCAATCTGAGGAATGTGCACCTCAGCCACAATGGGACCTGATGAAATTCTAATTTCCTTAATAAAACAAAAGGTACCCTTTTGGAGTAGAATCCTTTGCCTGTTTTTTAAAAGGTGCTATGAAACAAAAAAAATTCCCCCCTCATGGACGGGGAGCATTATAGTCACACTTTTCAATAAGGGAGATCATAATCTGCCAGAAAACTATCACCAGATTGTCCTTCTTGATGCGATGGGTAAAGTATTTGCGAAATCTTTCCTAACCCAGATCAAGGAATGGGAGGAAGAAAATAAAATCATCCCCATGGAGCAAACAGGATTTAGGAGTAAATATGGAACAATCAACAATATAACTGCCCTCCAGGTGATACATGAAAAATATATTTTAACAAGAGGTGGAGTGGTATATGTAGCTTTATAGACTTCTCCACAGCTTTTGATAAAGGAGATTATCCTCTCCTGTGGAGTAAGCTTTTAAGCTTCGGTATTGCGGGTACCCTTTTAGATTTAGTTCTCTCCCTCCATGCCGATACCTGGTGTAGGGTTCTCCTGGTTGGGGATGGAGGTCTGTCTCAAGCCATTCCTACTTTAAATGGGTTGAAACAAGGGTGCCTGCTTGGCCTTCATCCTTTTTTCTATACATCTCTGATATACCTGATTATTTGGCCCAGAGTGAGAGTATTTCTCCATTATTTGGGTGAAAATCTATTTCACGCGTACTATACGCGGACTACATAATAATTTTAGATCTTACCCCAAAAGCGTTAACTTTAGTATATACTTATTATATACTTATATGCAGGCGCGCAACACCCATTGAACTCAAAGGGCTTCAGCCCCCCCACCTCCCGTCGTGTGTGGCAGCCCGGGATGAGACCGCTTCCCGGGCAGACACAAAGCCGCACCCGAGCACTTCACAGGTCTTTAAAAAGACCATTTGCATATTAATGAGGCCTCGCTGTTGTTTCACCCCTTCTAAGAGCCCCTGCAGCTCCACTCTGCCTAGATTCAGCACCCCCACCCCCGAAATCAGCGCCACTCTGCCTACTGTGTAAAGATTCAGCCCCCCCCCGGAAATTTTTGCTTAGCCCCCCCCCCCCGAAATTTGGCTCTAGTTGCGCCTCTGCTTATATGTGTATGTACTTTGTGGGCTCTGGAGACTAGCCCTAGGACTCGTCTGTTTCCGCTTAGGGTCTTTTTTTCTGTTCAACTGCCTCTATTTAACTGTCTTGATAGAAAACGACCAGCAGAGGTCAATAAAATACCAGAATTGCTTTCTGCGGAGGGATGTTGATTTATTTGTTTACAAAGTCCATTCTTGCAACGCCTCTTGGCAATATTTTGATACATCTTAATTCAGACTGACCTGGAACAGAAACCGTGAAAGATACTACGATCATGCAACAAAACGGGGGGCAGAAAAACGTAATTGATTCTATAAAGACCTGTCTTTAACGACTTCCGATGTTTATTAGTAAATAAAGGGGCACATCTTTGCTGCAGCAATTGTTAAAGTTTGACGTCAATGGGTATCGGTCTAGGTTTTGGTACCATTCAAATGTCAGCCATGGACCTGGGGTCCTGGTCACAGTTTTATGTAAGATTGTCAAATATTTGACCTGAACTCTGGAATGAACCGGAAGCCAATGAATGGGCACGAGGACTGAAGAGAGATGATCCGGTTTTAACAGCCACGTGAGGTGGCAGACAGCTGCATGATGCAAAAGCCTCAAGAGCGAGGCCAGGAAGACTGATTTGGTGTAAGTCAGTCTAGATTGAATCAAGGGATTCCTGACTGGAACAACTAAGTACCCCTCGATTACCAGACGGATGTTTTTAAAAATCTTTGTGTGAGTGAAGCAGACATTAAAGAGCACATTTGACCACCTTTATGTCAAATACTAAATTAGAGACGAAATAAAAGCCAAGACTGTGGACCGTACTTTACAGAATAGGCAGATGACGCATAACAGGAAGTTCTGGAAGTTGGTAAACATTTAAGAATGAGTGACGCTAAACAAGTAGCCAAATCTGGACAGTCTGAGTGGTTTTGGGACACAGTCGAACGTAAGAAAATAAGTTGGGCGTCACCTGCGTACATAAAGAAATGGCCCCCAGCCTGGAGTAGTTTGCCTAAAGGCTGCACTTACAAACTGAATAAGGGAGACAAGAAGTGGCCATTGTGGAATACCACAGCTGAAGCACTAGGGAGGGGGGGGCTTTCACACTTTCGTACAAGCAGAATTTAAGCCACCTCTTCAATTCAGGGGCAGTGCTGATAAACTCTGCCTGCTTCTGAGAGAACGGAAAAGTCATGGTTGAAGGAGGCAAAACAAGTTAATATATGAAACAATACCATTAACTAATTTTCATACATAAACCAGCATGGAAAGTATGAACACCTCCAGGGAGGGGACTGGCCAAAAGTATGTTTGGAAGGGGCATAGTATTCCATTCCTTTCAACAAAATGGTTCAGCCGACTAAAAGCGTGTTTCTCATTTGTTTGCCCCAGTGAAGCAAAGTTACCAAGGATGACTGATCAGCAGCGTTTCTACTGACAGTCTACAAGCAAAGGTAGGCAAAGTGGCCACCAACACAGACCCACTTCCAACATGAAAATCACAATGGTAAAAGGACAACTTGCCTATACACATTTGATAAAAAAAAAATCATACAATGAGCACACTACAGCACACTTACCTTTATAATCTCATGCTATCATTAACATTTGTGCACATCCACGTGTGGCACAATTCTGCTAGAATCCTCCAGCCACCACACACACAACACCCTCCATTGGGACCACCTCACAATACACCAACAAGCCCATAGATCACCGTTTTGCAAATCTGTTTACAGATTTAACAATGATGAACGGGGCATTGGGGATCAATGCAAAACCATGGCATGTGCTTCTGTCCATGAACATATTTTAAAACTCATCCTAGGAACACATGCCTTATTCCCACCAAAATCAAACATGCCAAGTGTCTGAAGCAGCCAGGAACCAGCAAGAGCGGTAAATAATGTGCACACACAACATGCCCACTAGCATCTCCACCAGTGTTGAGTAAACGCCCTGGTCGGCATCCACAAGGTGCCAAATACTAACCACGTCATCGCAATCTAGGAGTTTGAATGAAGCTCCTGGCATTCTACAAGAAACCAGGCGTGGATACCATGTTCCTGAAACCAGATTTGACATCCATAGCCCATTCCATGCCCATTTTCCAAATAATTTTTAGGTCGAACGTGCGAGCTCAGGAAAGCTGATTTAGGGGAAAAAAATGGATCCTTTGATATATCAATTCAACCTTCTTGTCTCTCACACAGATCTCGATATCACGGCAAAGGGGAGCAAAATTCAATGGTTACAAAAACAGGGACATGGAGGCAGAAACCTTGGCAATGCAGTTCCTACATTATGAAAAGGAGCAACACGGAGTAGCCTGGAAATTTAGAACACAAGAGCACAAGGACTTTGCCAGAATGCACTGCCTTTTGAACTAGTGAAAGGAACAGGCCCTCCTATGGCTTACTGCTGCCTAATATCAGTGGCCTTTATCCAAGAAATTGATGTTGGGACACAGAAGCCATTACGGACCAGGTTTCAAAGCCCAATTATGGGTATCATTTTCCCCAGTTTGGAAAAATACCAGTTACATTAAAGTCACTTTATTTGAACCGACTGGATATTACAAATCCCCATTAAGCCAACAAAACATAAGACAAAATGACAACTTCAATATCCGTACATTTTCAATTGCAAATCCACAATGTAAAGATAATATATAAAGAGACATGAATACCGGCATATTAAATAAAAGGCAAAGAGCACAGGGTGTGCACGACTGGAACTCTTGGCATTAAATAACTTCCAGGGCACCAGTAACATGCAGAGCTTAGGCGGGCAGGAGTAAAAGGAACACTGCATTCCCAACGGAACAGAGACAAGAGATGCTGTAGCGACCACCCCATAATCCAACTTTCACAACAACCTCGAAAATATTAACATCAAAGAGGGTCAACTAGATGAGACAAGTCAACTAGGGAGCAATTACTGGAAAAACATTACCTGACTCAAGTACCTGTACCGGGTATGGACGAGGCCTTCCTAGAGTGACCAACTGGCATTGGTGTAAATTCAGGACGGTGAGTGTAAAAATTCAGGACAAAGGGTCAAAATTCAGGACACAAATTCAGGACAGGAGGTCAAAATTCAGGACAAAATTTCAGGACAATAGGTACGTTTTACAGACACATCAGAGGAGGTCACGCAATAGTATATAAGTACGCCCAGACATATCCAAACATATTCAACCATTTGCAAACCTATCCATCATGTATCCTTCCATCTATCATTTCACTCATCCATCCCTTCATCCATCCTTTCACTCATCCATCATCCATCCATCCACCCTTTCACCCTATCCATCTGTACACTCATCCATCCACTCTTCTACCCATCCATTCACTCATCCATTCAGCCATTTACCCTTTCACCCATCAAGCCATCCTTTCACTTACTCATTCATCCACCCAGTCACTCATCCTTCCACCCAGCCACCCTTTCAGTCATCCATCCATCCTCCCTTTCTCTCTCCATTGACCCTTTCACTTAGCTATCCTTCCTTCCATCCATCCACCCATCCATCGACTTATGCACTCATGAATCCATCCATTGACCCTATCTCTCATCCATCCTTTCTCTCATACATCTATCCTTTCACTCCTTCACTCATTTATTCATCCTTTTGTCCATTTACCCTCCCTTTCTCTCTCTCATCCATCCTTACATCCACCATTTCACTCATCCCTCCATCCATTCACCCTTGCACTTATCAATTCATCAATCCATCATTTCACTCATCCATCCACCCACTCACTCATCATCCACATTTTCACTCATCCATCCTTTCACTCATCCATCCACCCTTTTACCCATCCAGCTACCCTTCCACCCATACATCCAGCTATTTACCTTTGCTCTCATCCATCCTTCCACTCACTCATCAATCCATCCTCTCTCATTATCCATCTATTCAATCTTTCATTCATCCATTCTCCCTTTCACTAATTCATCCAGCCATCAACCCATCCCTCCACTTACTCACTCGCCCACCTTTTCATATTAATTTTGAGCTGAGCCTTTTTGAGAAGAGGCCCATCAAGAACTTCACCCTCGCTGCAGGAGCCATTCCAGGACTGGGACAGGATCCACCACTGGGGGGGATGGGGGGGGGGGTCAGGAGCCATCACAGGGGGGGGCAGGAGCCATCACAGGCAGGGGACAGGAGCCACCACATGGGGGGGGGGCAGGAGGCATCACGGGGGGGGCAGGAGCCATCACAGGAGGGGGAACAGGATCCACCAGGGTGGGCATGCAGTATTCTAGTATCATCTTGGTCTCTTCCAGGGTGGGGTAGGGCTCCTCACCCACTCCTGGACAAGACAAGGAGAAGACAGGCTCTCTTTCCAAAATGTTAGTTTTGCCATCCCCCACTGTGATGTACAGTACTTAAAGGAGATACTCCAAGAGAACTGATTTAACTGATTGTCCTCCATACTTTGTTAATCAGTGTGGGTGCGTTTGTGCCATTTCTTTATTTTATTACATTATAGAGTGCATGTTTGAAGAACCGACGTTTGCTTACAATTTAGTGACAGTAATTAAGCTCTGTGCTGCCTCGGTGTAATTAGGGCCGGTTCTATGATGTTTGGGGCCCTGGGCAGAAAGGGAATGTGTGAGGCCCCTCTAAATTGCAGAGACATGACGCATTCAGGGCTGTTTGTATCTGAATAGATGCCCCTGCTCCTGAAGCTGCAGCCCCTCCCTCTCAGTCACCTTCAAGCACCTCTTAACAGCTCATCAAGGGCTGAAGTTGTGAGGGTTGCCATCCCACTGTGCCTCTCCAATGCTGCCGCATATCTGAGCTTTAGTACTGCATCGGAGTCTGGAGTCTGTTACACCCGACCTCAACAGCATCAGAGTCAAGAAGGGAGGTGGGTGGAAGCTGTGCCGGCTTTAGGGTGGTGCGAGCGGTGCCCGGTTAAAATTACGGACAAATGGCGTCTGTTAAAGAATCCTTCACGGACAATGGACAGACGGCCGAAATTACGGACAGTCCGTGAAATTTACGGACGGTTGGTCACCCTAGGCCTTCCCGGGATTCCCACTCCTACACAATGTTCTTACCCAGAGGTTTACATACAACAGTCACAAAAACCGAGACAGCTGCGCCTTATTTTCTTTACACCAATGCAGCCGCAAGATTTACTAAACTTGCAGAGTGTTGACATCAGTCTGTGATGTGCAATGATGGATCCCAGAGCCGACATTGATAGCGCACATTTCCAAGCGGCGTTGCTTCAAAGGTTTGCAAATCCGGGCCTCCGTCTTTATCACCAGTGGGCTCGCATTACAGAGAGGTCTTTCACCCAAAACACTAGCTAAACAGAACTGTATTCGCCCGTGTTACGCGTTACTAATTACAACGCCATAGATAATTACAAAATTACAACATTCAACTCTGGAAGCAATCGTAAAACTATAGCTGTAGCAAGTCACCCTACTTCTGTCAGTTTTAAAGTATTACAACTTGCAATTTAGACTTATTTACAAGTTGTGATTGATTACCTAACATCAGTAGTGATGTTGTTAATCTACACTCTAGACCAAGGATTCTGCCTGTATTTTTCAGTATGACACGTGCAACTCACAAGCTTGCTATGGACTAAAGGTGGGAAGTAGTGTCACAACACAAGCCTTCGAGCCGCTAGGATTCGTGAAAAGGGGTCCGCGGAGAGGCCCCCTCCCATCCAATGATGTGGACGCACAAACACCGTGCCCTGCACATCGAGAGCCGTCAGCTGGGCGATAAAGCATGCTTACCAGACTGACGTCCAGCAAGTCGCTGAGTTCTTTGTCTGTCCTGACTGCGGCTGTTCTCTGGTGCTGATTCATGCTCCCGCAGGCTCGGCACTGGCAGCCCTGGAGGGGAACATGCAGTGGTGTAACGAAACTTGAGGGGGTCAACCTGCAAAGTACATGGAGGGGGGCCCCCATTCTCTGCGCCAGTCAAGAGCTCTCAACCCAGCGACAAGCCATACTGCCCATGAAACACATAAAAACGTGCCTTCCTATGTCTTTAGTCGACCCTCTCTGAAAACCAGAACATGTGCTAAAACTGTCGAAATCTAATGGGACAGCTGGTGAAAAACCTGGACTGTCCTGGCAAATCCAGGACACCTAGTCATCCTAGGCCCTCCAGAGGTTGATGGCTTGTGCACTTGAAATGAAATAAAATGAAATGAAAAGTGGATTTATAAAGCGCAGATTGCTGCCCTAAGGCGTCCAAGCGCTACTTGAAGGGTGAGGTGGGGACGACCAAAGTGATTCAAGAAAATTAATTTTGGGGGGTGAAGAGGAAAGTCTTCAGATGTTTCCGAAAAGAGGAAAGGTTGGGATTGGATCTGAGTTGAGGAGGTAAGAGGTTCCACAGCTTGGCGACATTATAGGAAAACATCCTGCCGCCAGCCCGTGTTCTCCTAATTCTGGGTACTGTTGCTAGAAAGGCCTGGCCGGAGCGGAGTTGTTTCCTAGGATGGTAATGAGTGATGAAGTTTTGACAGATTGCCGGTCCTTTGTCCCAGAAGGCCTGATGGGCAATACACAGTGCTTTAAAGGAGATTCTTTGCCGGACCGGTAACCAATGCAGGCTTCTCAGTCCGGGTTTAGCTGATAGTCTCCGTGGCAGCTGTAATAATGTGCGGGCGGCACAGCTTTGAACGGTCTGCAGCTTACGAAGTGTATAGTCAGGGGCACCAAGGTATAAGGAGTTGCCAAAGTCCAGTCGAGACTGAATTAGACCTTGAACAGCGAATTGCTTGGCCTCCATGGGTAGAAGTGGGAGCACTTTTCTAAGCATCCTGAGTAGGCCAAAACAGGTCGCAGACAACTTTGTAGCCTGCGTGTTGAAAGTTAGGGCTTTATCCAGCCATATTCCCAGACTTTTTATATTATCCTTGGATGCCGGTGGAGTGCCTAAGCAGGGGGGCCAAAGAGAGTTGAAAGATGTTGGGGCGGCGGGCCCCAAAAGCATCAGCTCCGTTTTGTCCCCGTTAAGTTTAAGGAAGGATCTCGTCATCCATCCTTTCACATCCTCCAGACATTCCCTTAGTCTCCTTTGTGCAGAGCCGCTATCCTCCTGTGCCAGGGATACCACTAGCTGAGTATCGTCCGCATAGGAAACAATCTTAATACCAACTGGGCGGACGACCTCAGCCAGTGGTCGCATATAGATGTTAAATAGCGCAGGGCTTAACGATGAGCCCTGCGGAACCCCACAGCTCAGGGGTTTATAGAGGAAACAATATCTCCCTCGAAAACCTGAAAGGATCTATTGCTTAGGAAGGATTTAAGCCAACATAGGGCCTTGCCTGAGATTCCCAGTTCAGAGAGGCGACAGAGAAGCACATCATGGCTAACGGTGTCAAACGCTGCGCTTAGATCAAGGAGGATCACTGCCACTGACCCTCCTTGATCCAAGATCCTTCTGGATTCCTCGGTTACCGCCAATAAGGCGGTCTCCGTCCCATGTTTTGGTCGGAAGCCTGTTTGGGTGATATCCAGCAGCTGGTTAGACTCCAGAAAAGCCGTCAGGTGTATATTAATGTGCTTCTCCAAGATCTTACTTATCCAGGGGAGCAGGGAAATAGGGCGATAATTATTAAAGTCGCCAGAGTCCTGATTGTTTTTTTTTAGCAAGGCACGGACCATAGCCTGCTTCCAGAGTGGTGGAACTACGCCAGCAGTGATGGAAGCATTAAGGAGATTCTTGATGGTAGAAAGGACCGCCTGGATAACCGAAATCATAGCCTTTGGAGGGGCAGGGTCATAGGTGATCCAGATTTCACTTGTCGTGCTAAAGACTCCAAAGAGTCCTGTTCCAACAAAGGGAAACAATCCAAAGTGGCCATAGGTTGAGGAGAGAGTTCCGCAGAACAGGGCCATGTCTGAGAAACAAGATGAGAGTCAGTATCAGGGAAGGAAGAATACATTTGGAGAACTTTTTGGTGAAAAAAGGCTGCCAGATTGTTACAATGTGTTAACGTTTTACAAGGTAGTGTAGACGGCGGTGGGGCTTTTGTAAGATTCTTCACTATTTGAAAAATTTCCTTGGGTTTTGATTTAGCCCGCAGAATTTGAGTAGAAAAATACGTTGCTTGGGCGAGTTTAACCTCATATTTATAGTCTCTAATTGCCTTTCTGTATAAAACTTTCTCACTTAAGAGGAAGTCGAGTCGCCATCGTCTTTCCATTTTCCTGCAATGCCTCTTTTTTTCCCTAAGTTCCTCAGAGAACCAAGGGGCAGATTTTTGTAAACGTTTTGTAGTAATTTTTCGAAGGGGGAGAATAATCTCCAAAGAGTGCGAGACCCACTCTTCGTACTCCTGATTGGCTATGTTGGGATCCATGTTAGGGGATGGGCAGGAGCTGGCAAGGCTGCTAGACCAGGATTCCGCAGAAAGTTTCGTCCAGTTTCTAAAATTATTCTCGCAGTGAATTAAGCGGGGAGGTGTACAGGTAGACCATGAAAGAGGGACAAGGAAGTGATCAGTCCATGGAAGAGCAATGGGGTGTCCAGCCTTAAGATCAGAGCAATTGCTAAACACAGGGTCTAGTAAATGGCCCTTAGAATGAGTGGCAGAGTCAACCAGCTGCTCCAGTTGTAAGGCCGCTAGGTCATTCGCTAACTCGATAGCTATATGGTCATGGGCGGCATCAAAATGGAAATTAAAGCTGGCCAGCACAATTAATACTAAAAGCAAGGCTTTCGCAGTCGGGAATAGAGCTGGCCATGCATCGACAAGAGTATTGTTCTTTATATACAATTGCCAGGCCACCTCCTCTCCCACCCAACCGGTCCTTTTGTAGAATTTGAAAACCTGGGGGTAAAGCTGATACGATATCTGGGTCAGAGTCTGGCGTCAGCCAGGTTTCCGTTAAGAAGGTTACATCGGGCCTGTGTTCCTCCAACATCAGATTAATTTCGGTCTTGTGCTTAGGTAAAGATCTACAGTTTAAGAGCAGCAGATTAAAAACCTGTTTCTTGGGAGGAGACTAAGTAATATGGAACGTATGTTTACACAAAGGGCAGACCGCAGGTAGGTCCAGTGCATTAAAAAGGTGCAAACAGTCTGTTTTCCTGATATAACGCCAATTTAAAAGATCATCTGCGCTATAGAACCTTGTGTGGTAAGACCGGGGGACAGGGGACATGGCCCCTGGTCCCGAACGGGTGCAGACGGGCTTGCCTTTGGCGCGCCTTCGGCGCGCTGGCGGCGCGCCCACTGCGCGCTCGCGCTGACATGCGAGGTTATAGTCCCGGTCCTTAGAAAGACTAGAGCGCTGTCCGCTCTCTACCCCACCCAAGATGTCAGCCAAAGTTACCCCGCTGGTCCTCCTGCACCGCAACTCACTGAAGCGGCGTGGATCCAGACAGCGGTGGTGTGGCAGGGGTGAGACCAGGAAAGATGCGGTCACCAAGTGAGCGTACTAAGTAGCCCCAGGGAAAGCAGGTAATGATACACACAATGAATAAAAAAGCAGTTTAAAATTTTACAGAACCTCCCGGCTTCCGCCTCAGGAGAACTTCAAGTCTTTAGACTTCTCTAGTAGTTAGTGCTAGCTGCGAGGCAGGGGCTCCTAGTGAGGCACTGCAGCAGAGGCAGGAGCCAATGAAAAGTACCAAGAGGAAGGATGCAGCCATGGACTATCATTTAGAAGTAGCCAGGGATCGCACCTGCAACACCTTGCCACCAATGGCACTCCCCTTGCGACCCATGGCATTCCCCTTGCGACCCATGGCAGGTAGATCAAAATGAAGAGCACAAGGCAAACAGGATGCCGATAAGAACTGTTTACTTTCAGAAACTTCTTGTTCTTGTATCAGCCGCTTTCTGTTTTGTGAAATAAGTATATTCATCCAGGCAATGTACGCTCTGAAAAACTTTCCTCGGTTGTCTTGATTGCAAAGATCAATACAATAAACGATCCTTAAAATGTAAACCCTTATTTCTCTATTCTGGCCAGATAGATAGATTCCAAATTACAATGCTTTGTAAAAGGAATAGATGGCCCTGAATAGGGTGCCCCTGGTGACATGGCTTATCTGGTAAACTTACTATACATTAATACCAGACTAAGGGCCTGATGAAGAGGAGATTGTATATCTGATAGATATTGAGAACAGAGGCAAACTTTGCAATTATAAAAACTTTAAAAAAAAACAAATTATGTGACACCCTACCAAGTCAGCTATACCAGGTTTGACAAACTCCAGACAGTCCTGACCTTCGAGCCAATAGCATGTTGCATTTTTGGAGATGTTATTCCTGTCCCTAAACAGAGTCGGTACAATCTAGTGCAGTTACAAAATTAATTAGGAATTTAATCAAAACGGCACAATATATCAGAGCTAGTGAAGAAATACGTCAAACACCCTTCTTTGTATTGAGAGAGCCTAAATAACTAAAAGCAGACCGGAGCCTAAATAACTAAATGCAGACCAGCTGTACGCATGCGTTTTACAAAAAAATGACTAAATCTATATACATTTAACAGGTTGGCTTTGCGTTTTGTGCTCTGTAAAAAAAGAGAATGCATATACTTCTTTCAGAGAAACGTGATCCGCTTGACTAAACTAGAGCTAGGGTGAGCAACCATCAGTAAATTTTACGGACCGTCTGTAATTTGGATCTCACGTCCGTTGTCCGTGACGATCCCTTTTACAGACGCCTTTTGTCCGTAGTTTTGGGCATTGGGGAACATCACTGTTCCCCTGCCAGAAGCCTCACCTCCCTGATGGGGCCGCTACACACTCATCCTCTGAGCACACTGAGCGCAAGGCAAGCCCCAGCCACCCATTGTTATTCTGTATGGGGCTGATTGCCACATACAGAATGACAATGGGACAGTCTGTACTCTTAATGCATGTGGTGAGCCTCCTGCAGCCTCGGTCTAGGGCAGGGCATTCAGTCAGGTGAAAGAAATGCTCAAAAATGGCAATGCTGCTACACGAGAATCAGGTTCATGAAAAGAAGGCGGTGAAACAAGTTAAAAAAACATTTTAAAACGGACGCATTTTTAGTGTTATATTCAACAAAGCCATGGTTGCTGCTTTTTTATTTTATGCAACTGCCAACCATTCACAAAGCCAATAGTTCTGGCTTGTAGGTGTAACTCTACTTGTTGTGTTATATATCTGGATGCAATGAAAGAAGCAGCAAATTACCAGTCGGGCGGTACACTATGCTAAGCGCAGGTTTTTAGCTTAGTTGTTTTAAGCCATGCCCTTAGTTACATCGAACACCCCCTTTGGAGAGACCCCCCAGTTTTATATCCCACTTAAAGCCCTGAAAACAACACCATGTCACAGTGGCACTGTGTCTCATGCATGACTCATGACTTCCACTTTTTTGGATTGCTTATGTACAGGGGTATAGTGAGCCCTCCCCGTCCCACTCCTTGATTTAGGAACTACTGCCGGGGTGAAGCACTTGATGGGCCTCTTCTGTCTGCAACTCTGCAAACAAAGGCTCAGCTCACAATGAATGTGAAAAAGTGAGTAAGTGAAGGGATGGGTGGATGGCTGGATGGATTAGTGAAAGGGTGAATGGATGAATAAAAGGGTGTAAGAATGGATAATGAGAGAAAGGATGGACGGATAAGTGAGTGGACGGCTGGATTAGAGAAGGCAAATACATGGATGTATGGGTGGAAGGGTAGATGGACGGGTAAATGGATGGATTGATGAGTGAAAGGGTGGATGATAGGCGAGTGAATGGGTGGATGGATGAGTGAACTGATGGGAGGATTGATGAATTGATAATTGAAAGGATAGACAGATGAGTGAAAGGGTGGATGTAAGGCTGGATGAGTAAGTGCAAGGGAGGGTAAATGGACAAAAGGGTGGATAGATGAGTGAAGGAGTAAAAGGGTGGATGAATCCTGTCCTTGTCACTGGATCTGCAAACTCTAGTCCTCTTCTCCCCCCACCCCCCTCCTCCCCCCGGGCTCTACTAGGCACAGAAACAGGTCCCAGGCGACTCCTCCCACCCCTCATTATCTTATGTTGTCCTCATTATGTTGTACCCTATGTCCACGGTTGACGCATAACGCACCATGTTCTAGCTGTGTTTACATACTCTGGCGATGCGGTCTTTGGGACTAGATACCCCCTTTTACCAGGGGGCGGGATCCTTGGACTCTTGCAATAGACTACCATGTAACTCAAAAGTCATACATTGACTAATGGCGTATTTGTATCTGTTCCATTGGCTAACGCTGCCACATACACCCTGTACGCTGTTGGGATTTTTCCCCAAAACTGTGCAAAATGCTAAAACAAAATGTTAATAAAAAGATTTAAACAAAAAGGAGGAAAAGGGTAGATGGATGAGAGAAAGGATGGATGGATGAGTGACGGAGTGAAAGGGTGGATGGATGAGAGAAAGGATGGATGAGTCATAGGGTCAATGGATAGATTCATGAGTGGATGAGTAAATGGATGGGTGGATGGAAGGATGGATGACTAAGTGAAAGGGGATGGAGAGAGAAAGGGAGGATGGATGGATGACAAAGGTTGAATGGGTGGAAGGATGGAGTAAGTGAAAGTATGGCTGGATGGGTGAAAGTTTAAATGGCTAGATGGATGAGTGGAAGAGTGGATGGATGAGTGTACGAATGGATAGGGTGAAAGGATGAATGGAGGGATGGATGAGTGAAAGGGTGCATGGAGGGATAGATGATGGATAGGTTTGCAAATGGTTGAATATTGTATGGATGGGCACACAGATGGAAGGACAGAATGAATGGTGAAAGATTGAATGATGGATGAAAGAATGATTACACCTTGTAACCCCCATTATCTTAAGTAACATTTCCTATACATTGACTTTCACATTTATATGAGTCATTGTCTCTATATAATATGTGTGTGATGTAACGCACCCAACACCCTGTCCTACTTACTTGGGATGAGTAGCATTATAAAAAAAATTAAATACACATAAGAGAGGGTCTTTGTGGAGATTAGGGGGACCACTGGAGGGTGGTAGCAAGGCCGGACTGGCCGGTCCAGGTATCATGCGTTTCCCTGGGAGGCTAGAAAGGTGGGGTGGGGGCGGTTTTGTTACGACAAAAAGACCTGCACCTTTGCTCAAAGCTGCGCATACTGAAAAACCATGAAGTGCACAATTGGCTCAACCTAATATAAACTTATTTTCTCTTGTACTTAAGTGGTTGTCCATTTACTTACTGATATACTTTTGCGCAACCTCCTCTGATGTGTCTGTAAAATGTACCTTTTGTCCTGAATTTCGACTTCCTGTCCTGAATTTTTGTCCTGAATTTTTGTCCTGAATTTTGACCCTTTGTCCGGGATTTTTACACTCACTGTCCTGAATTTGCACCCATGCCAGTTGGTCACCCTAACTAGAGCTGATTAAGTGGGTTGCAAAGCGCTATAAAATACTTCACGTACAAGAATCCAGATACAGCAGAAGAATGTGTAGGGACCAGCCTAATACAGAATGATGCAGCCAGTTCCATGAGGAGCTTTCTTGATGCCACTGACTGATGCTTTACGTGGGATGCAAAAAAGCGGGGGCCTCTGAAACGGGGGTGGTCTATGTAATTAAGGGTGCGACTTAAAGAAGGAAACTAAATTTCTGTGATTCTGATAGTGTGCCAACCAATCGGAATTTTGGTTCCTCTCTGAGCTTTCTGTACTTGCATCCAGATATATAACACAACTGACAACCTAAAATCAGCCAGGAGTATTGGCTTTATCAATGAGCGTTAGCTCTTCAAGATAAATAAGTAACAGCTATTATTAATAATTACTATTGATTTTTTTAAATCTGAAATTGTGGGACTTGTGGAAGCTGTAGTGATCTTCAGAGTGTTTTAATCGCTGAAACACACAACGTACCCACTTACCTATAAACACTGGTTTTATTTTGCCTTATCAGCCTTTAGACAGCTGTGTATCTTCAGCGCAAACATTACACAAAATGGCAACGATTGGATGGCTGTCTTCTGAACAACATTTTCGACCTAGTAACAGGAAGGTCGTAGGATTATAAAACCATGTGGATGATGAGGAGGAGTGAGCGTCTGGGTGCCCCTGCAGCTGGTGCCTGGGCGGCTTTCGTTGATTGGCTGTCTTCCATTTTTCCTCAAAGGCACTTCCTAGTTACTGATATGGCCCTGCATAGGGTGCATGGGTAACACCCCTCTCGCCTGGGAGTGAGGGTGGAGCTACGCCTGGGGCGCACAGTGTGTCTCCTGCTCCCTGTAGGCAGGGGACATGTCATAAATGTAAACCACAGGTGGTGGCTGGGGGGGGGGCAGTCACAGGTAGGGGTTCATGGGTGGGACACGTGGGTTCATGCAGGTAGGTGCATGGATGCTACACACGGGAGCATGCAGGTAGGTGCACGGGTGGGACAAATGGATGTATGCAAATAGGTGCACGGCTGGGACACATGGGTACATGCAGGTAGGGTTTCATGGGTTGGACACGTGGGTATATGAAGGTAGTGGTTCATGGGTGGGATCACGTGTGTGCATGCAGGTTTGTGCAAGGCTGGGGCACGCGGGTGCATGATTTGAATTAGTTGTGCCTCTGGTTTTGCAGAGAGTACCGAAAAGCCAGGGTCGGGCGAGCTTGCTAGGTATTGGAGAGTGAAGGGGGCATGTCTACTTTACACTCAAACTTTTCTCTCTGCTGCCATCCGCTTATCCTCTCATCTACTGCCAACTCCCCCTCGCCCTCCAGTGCTCTGAAGCAGCTCAGCTGGTGCGAAGCGCTACACGCACGCTTGCAAAGCAACAGGGGTTACCTGGGGGTGCTGCAGGACAGCAGAGGGGGTCCTCAGGCGGAGGAGCAAGCAGGGGCCACACAGGGCCCGGGGCAGCAGCAGCGATGGCCCCGCCATGGCTCGGGGCTGGGTCCTGCCGGTGGGCCTCCTGGATTCGGTGTGGGCAGGGTCCGAGGCCTGCCAGGTTGTGCTTGCACCAGGGGAGGGTTCTGATGTGCAGGGTCCGAGGCCTACCAGGCTGTGCTGGCACCAGCGGGTGGGAGGGCTCAGGGTGTGCAGGGTTTAGGTTTAGGTTTCATCAAACATCCATAAATATTTTTCTTTTAGATCAAAACCAGACCCCATGTATGAGAAATGGGAGGGGGTCTCAAGAGATTATTTGCGGTAATATTAGTGAGCTGCTGCTGTGTTACAGTATTGAAAACACACATCACTGTCCCTGCATTTTAGAAATAAACACATTTAGAATTTGGATGAGTGAGTCTGTGCATTTTTGTCTTGGCCAAAGATGGCATAATAGAGCTGAAACAGGATCAGAAATTCAAAACTGTTCTGAACAGGGGCCCCCAAAATCCGTTTGGCCCTGGGCCCCCAAATTCCTTAAAATGTCCCTGATCACTGGGTTAACAGCCTACTTGCAGAGATCCCTCTAAATGCACATCCCAGGCCTGTAAATCTGAAGGCCCCCACCCCCCTCCTTTTTCCGGGCCTGGCGCCTCTGACTGAAGAGAAACAATGTAACTTGTTACTTTGTTTCTCTTCAGTCCTGGGTCAGCGCAGGAGCTCAGAGCAGACTGCACATGCAGCTGCTTTAGAGAGTGAGACAAACAGCTCTACCGAAGAGCTGAGGGGGCCCCCTTCACCTACTGAAGACTGGGCCCCCCCCGCACTGCGGGGGTGTTTTTTACGCCCCTGGGAACATGTGGGGGAGAGGGTTAAAGGACAGAGAGCGCAGCACACAGGAAACAGATACAAGGGCGAGGCGCTCAATCTGACACCGCTGGCCCTCCCACCACACCACAAGCAAACACAAAGAGCCAGGACGGAGTACTGTACGCCGAAAAACACTAGAAAAGTTGTTAATAGAGACACTTGGGGGATTAAGAGGGAATGGTGAGTGGTTAAAGGCGCAGTAGGTCCCCTTCCTTTCAGGGGGCACGTCCTTCTTCACCAGGGCCCAGGCACACTGGAGGCCCATTGTTTGCAAAGTTAAACAATGTGTGCGCGAAATGAGCAGGCAACACCACCCAGAACAAGTATTTGCAATGCAATACGACTCGCATTTACGCTGGACCTATTGAATTTGAAACAAGAGTGCGGCTTCATCGAACAAATTTGCCCCTCGCCCAATTATTACCTCGATTTCACTAAACGTAAAAATTTTTACGACCGTCTAATCAAACTAGCAGCTCTCAACAATGACATAGCCACCCTTCGTCAAGCACCCCGCCCCCCATACCACTAGTCTTTTAAACCCGCTTTTTTGCATTGTAGTAAACAAACAGCAGAGCCTCCCTTTAGCCCTAACCACGCCACCAAGTAGCAGCATTTTGGTCCAATTAAAGCAGAAGGGTGGACTAGAAATTGGGGGAGGAGTTGCGTTTTGCTGGGGGGAATAGGTTATCAACTGGTGGTCACTGCGTGTATGATTTACAAAGACGAGTCTTTGCTGTGCCGCTGTTTGGGTATCTCTGGTTAAGGTAGGATGCGAGCAACTTAATACCGAAACAGGGGCATCGAAGAAGATTTATTCTCCTCTCACCTTCGCCGCTACAGCCACAACAAAGCAGTCTTCCCAACTGTATTAAACTCGGCGCATGGTACACGACGCAGGCTCGTTTCAAGACCTCATCACGTACGTGGAGCCACAGAAACCAATGAGAAAACGATCCAAAACATAGCACCGTCCACAAAATGACATGCACAATTGTATGTGCGGCTCAAGCACAAAGGAACCCGACCTCAAACAAGCATTTGCAATGCAATAGGACTCACATTTACGCGAGACCTATTGCATTGCAAACGGGAGTGCGGGCGAGCGGGAAGGCATGAATGGGGTTGGGGGGATAAGGGTGGGGGGACTGCAGGAGGGGGTGGGGGGAAGACAGGGAAGAAAATAGTGTTCGGAGTAAAGGGGCCAGTAACCATGGAAGGATACTAATGATGACACAGCTGTCATGAGGAGGGACTAACAAGCCTAAAACCAATCGGAATGGAGCACTTAGGACCCAAGCCAATGAAAAAGAAGAGTAGAGAATGGGCGGAGCTTCCACAAAGCTTCTACGCTATACTGAAAGCTGCATGCCTCGCAAAGCGAGCAGCGTGTGCGCTGCAACGCTAGCCTCGACCTAAAAAGGAGATATCATTTCTCAATAGACTCCTGTATGATAAATAAAGTGCAGCCCTATATTCTTTGGAACCTGCCACATGGAATGATACATTTTTGGATGCTCCTGAGGAAGGGTGTGCTTCCATTAAATCCCCTTCTGGGCAAATGATATGGCTCGTCGGTGATCTGTTCTGTGCCAAAACGTTCAACAAGATCTCAACAATGTCCTATTTGTGTGCCCTGTGCTCTTATTATGTTGACAGAATTGGCTGAGCCCTGTATGTTTGCAGCTGTCCATTTTCTCAGCCTCAACCGTCCTACAGTTTTGTTTTATGTACCTCCGAAATAAATGTTATGCTACAGACTATTTAACTTTTCTAAGGGGCCGTTTACGATGTCGGGTGGAAAGCCTTCTCCGACACTCAGAATCTCCTAGACCGTGTCAGAACCCTTCCGACCGACTCGGTTGGTTTACAATCCGACAGACCGATTACGATGTTTGAGGTCGGTTTGTAAACTTCATGGTCTTTCCGAATTAGTTACAAATGGCTCTCAAAGAATTTGTGTTGGTTGGGCTCACATCGTACAGCTCTATGGACTGCATCTCCGACCGAGCGATTACAATGTCGGTTTCCCACAGCCTTTTTGAGTCGGCCTGAAAGTGACTTATGGGGCCCCTAGCATGGCGCCTTTATGCTGCAGCCTCCAGTTGAGGGCCAATGGGGTACCTATGGGACCCCCATGTAAAACCCTACACTGTGTGGCATGCACCATGGGGTGCCTGCTACAGGGTGCACAGTTTTCCACACCCCCCATTTCCCCATAGGAGCCTATGTCGTTGGGCAGATAACAGGTTCCCATAGGAGTCAATGGGTATCCGACCGAACAGTGTTTGGTCACATCGTAATCGGTCGGGAGGAACCGTCGAACACAAGTCGGTCAGTCCCGATTCTGAGTCGGTGTCGGGAGGAGGAAACTCCGACCGACATTGTAATGATTTGAAGCCCTTAGTGTTTTTTAAAGCTGTATTAACGATGTTCTGGTTTGAATGATATTGAGGATGTTAACAATACCTAACCTGGAATCCTGTTCTTTTGATTTTGTTTTAAATTTTGTCTTATTGTTACCAATGTTGGAGGCCTATTTTAAATACAGTCTTTTGCACATCTTACACCAGAGTCACTATAGTCACGTTACGTACCCTTAGGTGCAATATTGCGTCCTATACAGTGAAATTGTTTAACTTGTATTTTAAACTTTGGTCATTTTTAACGTGATATACAGATCTAATGTTGGGGTGGTTTTGATGTACTCTCTAGGCCTGGGCAATGAACTTCGCTCTGTTTGTGGAGTTTGCAGAGTTTTCTGCAGTTCACACTCCGCGGAGCTCGCGGAGTGCAGAAAACTCCGCTTCGCGATGTGCAGTGGAGTTTTTTCCCACTCGCAATCGGTAAATTCGTGATCATGAATAGTAAGTTCGCGAGCGCGAGCTGCCGGTCAGGTAGAATTTCTACCCAAGTGGCAGAAATACCAGCACAAACTGCAGTTTGCACTGCACTCCGCCACTCGCAAACCTCCACGAACGATGCCCAGGCCTAGTACTCTCTAGTACAAAATTGCATTCCTGTTATTCTCATCTTTATTTGTATATTATTGCATATATGTTGTTAGAACCCGGATCCCAGGTTGGCCGAGGTAGGTACCTTAGGCCAAATAGGGACCCGCGTTTCAAAGTCATGGAAAGGAAGGTTACCTTCTGAGATAGCCCCGCTCACCGCCTCAGTAGATTGGCACGAGCAGCCAGGCTTATCTTCAAGGCAAATGTGTAACATATTTGCAACCATGCTCCCCGCAACCCAATGATGACACCACAAATAGACCCCACACGAAAATGAGTACAAACTTTATAACTTATAAACTTTATATAAAAAGATATACGATAAGACCACACAAAATAAATCCAACCCATGCGTATTTGTAATATTTCTCCTGGCCGGCTGTTAGACCAGCCAGCCCTTGTAAATTCTACGATATTAATGAGCACTTCTAAACATTCTACTGTAATCCTAATACCATGTTATGCAGATCGTAATGCTTCAATCAGGCAATTTTGCAATGTGAAAATAATGCAAAGCGTATGCAACAATCAGGCACTTTGCGATGTAAAAATAAAGCAATGCATAGCACGCCAATCAGGTACTTTCAAAGGTAAAAATAATGCAATGCGTACTACAACCACCAGGTACGTTGTGATACAGATGTAAGGCAATGCATAATACACTAATCAGGTAGTTCGTTATGCAAGAATAATGCACTGCGTAATACGCCAATCAGGTAGTTTGTTATGCAGAAACAATGCAATGCGTCATACGACAATCAGGTAGTGCATTATGCAGAAACAATACCATACGTCATACACTAATCAGGTAGTTTGTTATGCAGAAAAGATGCAATACGTAATACACTAATCAGGTACTTTGTGATGCAGAAATGATGCAATGTGTAATACAACAATCAGGTACTCCATTATGCAGAAATAGTTCCTCCGGCGGTCTCTCCGCCACTCGTGCTTACTCGCCGGTAGCCTCTGACAACAGTTGCCCCCAACACAGGTATAGTATAACACAAAAAATGCAGCTATGCGCGCCGGCCCCGGTACTGCCACTCCCTTGGCAATACGGGCCGCGATATGAGCCGAAGCAGAGGCTTGCGCTGCTGAAGTGAGAGAGAGGCCGAGAGCGTCTCCCTCCTAGCCCGCGCCCCCTCCAGGAGTCGACACACGTTACCTGGGGGGCGCAAACTCACTCTCCTCTTCTCGTCCAGCGGTTTAGGCCTCCGATGCAATCTTTAGGACTTGGCAGCGGTGGGCTCGGGCCGACGGCTCTGCTGCTCCGGGGCTGCCGGTCCGGGCCGCTGCTGCTACGAATATCTCAGGCTGCCACAGGGCACACGCACACAGCGTCGCTGACACTTTCTTGAGCTTCGGGTGCACAATCACCGGGCACTCCACACGTAGGTCTCAGGCTGCACGAAGATCACGCACACAGTGACACTGAGACTCACTTTAACTCCGGGAGCATGATAACAAGGCAAATCCTCATGAAGTTCTCACGATGCACAACGCACATGCACACAGCGTCGATGAGACTCACTTGGAATCTGGATGCACGATAACAAGACAAATCCTCACAAAGTTCTCACAGTGCACAACGCACACGCACACAATGTCGATGAGACTCACTTGGATTCCGGTGCACATGATAACAAGGCAAATCCTCACGAAGGTCTCACGGTGCACAACACACATGCACACAGCGTCGATGAGACTCACTTGGATTCTGGGGCACACAATAACTGGACAATCTTCACAAAGGGGCTCAGGCTGCACAAGGCACACGCACAACGCGTCGCTGATCCTTGCTTGGACTCCAGGTGCCCACGATCACAGGGCACACCTTACGAGGGTATCAGGCTGCAACAAGCACGCACACACAGTGCCACTGAAACTCTCTTGGAAACGTTTGTGTTCCTGTGTTTCTGCAACAGGGAGCCAGCTCACCTCGGGCCCTTGGGGATAAGTTACTTCAGAACACAGCACAGAGCAAAGTCCTTTCAAGTGGGGAGACACAGCACACAGCAAAGTCCCTTTAGCCGTTCCTTGGTTAAAACAGCAAACTTCAGGCCAGCGCCAGAACACACAGCAAGGGTCAGTCCTCTCCTTCAGTCTATTCAGTAGTTTCTTCCTTGGCAAAGGTCCTCCTAACCACGCAGTAGCTCCAGTCTTGTTCACACTTGATCAAGCCATTCTCCAGTTCAAGGGCTTAGGCTCTCATCTTCACCTTTCCATCTTAAGCCTTAGGGAAGATAAGCTGGAAAACATATTTACAGAGCTTTCCCATTCTATCCTGTGGGCAAGATGGCCTTTCACAGTGAAAAACGAAATGGAGATTATTTCACTGTCAGGACATGGCACACACCTTAGTACATGTCCTACCTTTGACATGCACTGCACCCTGCCTTGGGGGTACCCTGGACCTACCATAGGGGTGTCTGATTTGCATAAAAAGGGAAGGGTAAGGTCTGGTAAGTGAGTGCACTTGACAGAGCAACATGTGTTCCCTTTGTAAGGCTACTTGTGTGGGTGGAACAATTAGTGCTGCAGGCCCACTAGTAGCATTGGCATTACCAGCCCTGGCACACATAGTGCATGTTACTAGGGACTTTACTAACAAGGCAAACATACCAATCATGGACAACCAATTACCATTACACTTTACACAGGGAGCACTTGCACTTTGACACTCTTTAGCAGTGGCAAAGTGTCCAAAGCATCTAAGTTGGCAACACCATGTCAGAAAAAGGTCTACGGGGAAAGCAAAAAGTTTAGGGAACTTTAGCCACAAGGGCCAAGTCCTACATATGTATTTCGAGACTGTTATGAGTACCTCCTTGGAGTTTTGTAACTTAAGTAAAAATTAACTTGAAACTTCCCCTGAAGGTGCCTGGTGTTTACGGCAGCAAAGCACAAAATCAACAGAACTACTTTGAGCTTGTTTTTCAGACCATAAGATTCAGCCAGGGCCTTGTTCTCTTTGGCTACCAAGTCATGAGTATCAGTGGCCTTGAGGCAATAGCTATAACCAATGATAAACAAATGAAAGAGAGGCCCCCACCACCAACCAGCACAACTATGGAATTTGATTAATCAATATGCAAAGGGGCGCACATATAGCAATTTAAATTGGATTCATTGCCCCACCCATATCCTTTCAATAACCTGTTGCTCATGGGTTAGGGAAGAGTGGGGAGTAGTAAGTACATCTGGCTCATACAGATCTCTTAACTTTCTGTTGTTGCATTGCCAGCCAAACAGACATGTGCACTTCTCTTCCTCCCACCCTGCTGTGTTGTACAGCCGGGTTGGAGAAAAGCAGCTGGCTCCCAAGCACTATCTGAGCGGCAGACCAGGGTGCCCAGACCAATCCTGGTGCTGCTCTCATAGCAACAAAGCAGTGTCTGTATTGGGTGGGGAGACTGTGCTTTCCTAGAAACTGCTGGGAGAAAAGAACCAAGACGGCCATCGGAGGAATCAGCAGTGAAAGGTACATTTAAAAAATTATTATTTTCCCCTAAATACCCCATCCACTGCCCTCCACTTTAGTTTTGCGGCGCCTACCACCGTGCACTGCCTTCATGACCTCGAGAACCAAGGTCACAGGGGAGGTGCCAGGGATATCACAGGGCAGTTTCTACTCCTGGCTACTGTAGTGGCCTGCTGGACACGTTCTAGTGTCTCAGCAGGCACTGAGTTAACAGCCACTCCCTAGAGGGCTGAACACACCTGTACCCACACCCATCCACCACAGGCAGCACGAGTAACGTGAGCCTGCAAATAAAAGGGCCGGGTTCACCCGCTAATGGCCAGTTAACTACACAGTATGACAGTGTCCGTGTCAATAATTTAGTGGCATATGGGCCAAGGTCTCACATCCCCACAATGGCAATGAGGGGGTCTGGCCCCGCGTGTTCGTTAGCCACCATTTTGCAACTCCTGGTTGGAGAAAGCAGAGCCAGAATGTAAAGGCACGCAGCACTTGCTGCCAGCGTGCCAGCTAATGAGGCATGAGAGGTCAAAAAATCACCAGAGAGTGAACCCAATGGTGTCCGCTGTTTGTGCCTTGCAGCCACCAGACGTCCTGACCGACCCTGCGGTGGAAGAGAAGAGAATGTCCATCTCCTATGGTTGGTCGGATTCCCAATTGCGGTCCACCTACTGCAAGGCTGAGCAAACTGGTGAGAAGCGCAAATAAGCACATAAAGCGCTGTCAGAGAATGCTGATGAAGCAGGTGCACAATGCATGGCCTACAAAAGAGTGAAAGGCATACATGCACCGCCATGCCCCCCCGCGTGATGCTGCACCAGTAAGCTGACCCCAGCCTGCCACAGTGAGAAAGAAAACGGAGAAGCACCCTTCCCAATGAAGCTGACGGCACCCAGCGTGGCAGAGCAGTTCATACATGACAATAACCATGAACCATTTCACTGCTCCCAGTGGTGGTGGATCCCTGTTGTCCCAGCCTGCCGACATCTATCCGGGAACAAAAGAGGTGTCACCTGGACGAGGAACATCCTGCACTGTGCAGTCTGTAGCAGAACACAGTGTCCCACCAATGTAAGCACAGCCTGCAGCGCTAGGTGACTTCTGTGCGATGGCCCGGCCGAGACACCCGCCTTGCTGCAGCCACAGCGTGATCATCACTGCCCTGCCATCTGTCACGGAGAGGAGGAGCCGAGTAGAAGGACACGCAGCGAGGAACCGGCATCCTCAGTATACCATGAGGCCCACAGCATCAGGAAAGTCCTATCTTTCATACCGGCTAACCTACAAAAAACACGAGTTACATTGTTAGTCCTGTCTAAAATAGATTACTGTAACAGTTTGATTCTGACAACCCCAAAATACAATTTAAACAAACTCGAGGTCCTGCAAAACACAGCGGCCAGACTCCTACTGAAAATCCCCAAATTCTGTTCAGTGGCTCAAAATCTAAAACATCTGCACTGGCTTCTTGTTAATCAAAGAATAACCTTTAAGGTGCTTTGCTTAAACTATAAAGCAATCTAAAATCTGGGCCAGATTTCCTGAACTACAGTTTCAAACAGCATGTTCCAGTTAGGAAACTTTGTTCAGCCACTACCAACCTATTGGTACAGCCTAGATTTCAAAAAGCATGATGGGGTGGAAAGAGCATTGTGCTGGAAGCATCCAAAATATGGAATACACTTTCTCTGTGCATAAAAAAGGAATCCAGTCTTCTCTCTTTCAGAAAAGCTGTAAAGACCTGGTTATTCAAATTCATATCTTGGTAACTCTTCCGGCAGTCTTGATTACACTCGCAGCTGAAACAAAACAGCGCTTAGACGCCTCAGGGCATTAATACGATCTATAAATAGAATTAACATAACAGAACAAAGATGCCACAGCCTCCGGCAGTAAATCTAGCGCCACCTGACGGTCATCATTATAAACCGCTTCCATGAGGTAACGGTAAGGTATCCCCAACGGCATTCCCTGCAGTGTCAAAATGCAAATTGCCCAGCATTAGGAGGACTCTCCAGTGCCCCCACAGTACACCTCAAGGCACGAAAGTAAAGTGTGCCCGACAGGAGCAGCCCTCTTGCACCAGCACTGTCTGCCCATTGCATCTGCACTTTCAGCCCTGCGGAGCCCAACATCAATGTTGGCTGCCATGGCACAAGAAGAATGGTGGCCACTGCACGATCTAGCGCGAATCTATGAACTGCACCACTAAATAATTAAAATAAAGCCGCCCCTACGCACTAAGGAGGCATGCATCGTGGCATGTCTAAATAGCCCCCAGTGTCCCACAGCCTTTCCAGGCAGAAAATACAGGCTGTGTGAGAACACCCCTTACATCATTAAACTGCATGCAGTGCCAGACATAACAGAAAGAAAGAAAATGTGCTGGTGGGAGGATCCAGGCTCATGCCTCAACAGAACAGTTGGCACCAGTGGGTCCCATGTTCAACAATGAGCTTGAACAGTGAAAAAGGTCTAAGGCTCCAACATGAAGCTATATTACAGCCAACTTTGCCCCCACATGAACTGGAGTGCACCGCTTCCCGTTTCTCATATTGCAGCAACAGGCTGTATATCCCAGTGCAAGAGCCCCAAGAAATGCAAGCTGCCCAGCCAAGAGAAGCATCAAGTGGCCAAGCAAGGTCCAGCGAATAGGAATGGAACCTAAAGCAACCAAGCAAGCCCCACAAAAGGTGCAAGAAGAGCGTGCACGGTGCATGCCCCCCCCAGTGGCTGTCTGATGCCACTGCAAGCGTGAAGAGGAATACCGCTTCCTGTTTCTCATATTGCAGCAACAGGCTGTATATCCCAGTGCAAGAGCCCCAAGAAACGCAAGCTGCCCTGCCAAGAGAAGCAACAAGTGGCCAAGCAAGGTCCAGCGAAAAGGAATGGAACCTAAAGAAACCAAGCAAGCCCCACAAAAGGTGCAAGAAGAGCGTGCACTGTGCATGCCCCCCCCCCCCCAGTGGCTGTCTGATGCCACTGCAAGCATGAAGAGTACACCGCTTGTCCCCCATGGTGAACAGATACCACTGCAAACTACAAAACGGGCACACCAGGTGCCAGAATAGGATGCCAGGAAGAGGACTGTGCACACGAGGACAGAGGTGCGTAGAAGTCTGTACCAGTGAACTTGACAGTAAGGGCTGGCACCAAGGAGAGTGAGATCTCTCCACAGAGAAGAAGCAATGCTGAAAGGCAGCAAGTAGAGGCTCCACCTCTCCCGTGCACCAGTGAAGCCCCAAAGTGGGCCTTAGACAGCAAAGAGTGTCCTCCCTCACACTGCCTCAAGACAGAGTTGCCAGTGGCCCAAGACAGGCAAGAGGAGAGTCACACACTCCAGTGGCGAGCTGCCACTGCAACATGTGCTCCAAAGACATGCGACATGTGGCCGGACGCCACATCGCCCGGCAAGCATGGAACATGTCACACGAAGTGACCGACCCCGCCAAGCATGCCTGAACGCTGGCAGGAGCAGGAACCATGATGGCGCAGGCTTGAGACGCAAGCACAACACCCTCGAGCGAAGAAGGTGACTGCCATTCCGGTAGAGGAGCACTGTGAAAATCCCTGAAGAAGTAAAACAGAAGACATAGGGCTGGACACCACCCAGGAGGAAGAAGAAGGAAGAACAACTGGAAGTCTCACCCGCATGGCCTGAAGACCATTGAAGTTGATAGGCCCTGTTTACCTGTTTCGAAGAAGGTGCATGCTACTGCACCAGGAGGAAGAACCATCAAGAAGTGTGACAATCCTATCACCATGAAGAACCGGACGAACACCGGTGCGTTGGAAAGAACAAGGGGAGAAGCACAAGGACTTATACAAACCACAAGCCAAGAGAGCACCTGTAGACACCAGACAGCCACCAAGGCGGACAAATGTCCTTGGAGACAGCTCAATGGGAGAACCAAATGTAGACGTAGCCAGACCGAGCCACGTTCCTCTCCAATGCTTCCCAGTGGAACCGTCAATCCCCGAGCATAGGCAATCTAAGTCGGACGGCATCTCTGCTCCCGAACGCAGATGCCATGGGTGATAAAACAGCCTCCGCAAGAAGATACCTAGCTGCAAAGTCCCTCCATACACCTATCTCCCAGCAAGTTGCTACCACATGTCGTCCAGGTTCAATGGCAACCACATAATCATTGTAATGTGCATGCCACCCCCCCCTTAGGAAATATGGAAGTGTGACCGAATGACCTACTCTAAGAATCTGATGACAGACCAAGTTCAGGAGATGAAGTTGTGAGTGGCCGGCCCTGTAGTTGAAGAAAGCTCCAGCTGCTGAAGGAGCGCATCCCGACACAACAAACAACTAGTGAAGTGGATGACAACCCGAGAATGACCTGGCGACCACCCATCAGGAGACCAAGAGGAACCCGCAAGCATGTGCAAACAGAGTCTCTGCCTCACGTTTCTCGGCGTGTCCATTACACCACTGTCACCGATGTCTCAGCAGTCCACCACATCAAACCTCATGGATGCACATGCTCTCCCCAAAGAAAATGGAAGCGCCTGGCCACCCACACTCTAGGTGATCGACTCAAGAAACGAAGGCCTGTACCCACCACTGCAAGTCATTACCAAATGTCGTCCGGATTCACCACACAACTGGCCATACCAACATGCCAGTCAGTGTCAAGTGCATCAAACACTACCATCCCTACAGTACTGAACACGTGGACACTCCCACACCAATGCTGTGCCAACTGACAAGAACTAGAGACTACCCGGTACCCTGACTTGCATCTGAATTACGGCGGAGATAGCATGTCTTTAACCAAGATCCATCCACCCCTGAGATTGTGCGAGTGACTAGGCACTGGCTCCTCGGTGGTCTTGTAGCTGCCCCCACGTAGGCACACATGCAGCCCCAGCGCAGCCAACACACAGTCCTGTGGCAACCCAGACAAGGGGCCTCCCCATGGCGGGAGAGTTGGACTTGACATTGCCCCACTGACAGACTCCAGGCAGCAGCAATTTCATCTAACGCAGACTTCAGTTGATCAGGCAACATATTTGTGAACTTTTACCATGGACTCCAACCACGCTCATGACGCACCCTGTTTATGAGCTGTTATGACCTACCACAGATCATCCTCAACGTCAGCGGAGTGGAACAACAGGATTCCACTGGTAGGCTGCCAGAGTGCAGTTGATGTCTCCAATCCAGCATCGTGTCCTGAACCACTCAGGTTAAATTATGAGTGCAAGTGAAGATGTCCTGCTGCAGTCCGAGTCACCATCCCCATGTCTGCAGTCTTCCCGCTGCACAATTCTAGAGGCTGATGGACCCTGTGGGGTTTATTTGATTGTTTACCCCACAGGTTGGACTGGTGTTTGTTTTGTTCTTCAATAAAGTTTGGGAGGAATGTAGTGTCCTGCTGGACACGTTCTAGTGTCTCAGCAGGCACTGAGTTTACCAGCCACTCCCTATAGGGCTGGACACACTTGCACCCCACACCCATCCACCACAGGCGTGATGAGTGATGTGAGCCTGCAAATAAAAGGGCCCAGGTGCACGTTCTCGTGGCCAGTTAACTATGCAGTAGGACGGTGTCCGTGTCCATCATTTAGTGGCATGTGGTCCCAGGGCCCACATCACCATAGTTACCTCGAACTGACATCCCTTGACACAGCCTCCAGCTGCCGCACGCACCCCGCTGTCCTCTTCCTCCACGTGAGCCTGCGGCACCGCCAGGACATGCAGTCTGTCAGCGAAGGATGAAATCTGCATTTAAATGGAGATGTTAAGAAATCGCTAGTCAGCGACGGGAGGGAGGAATCAATTTTCGAAGTGGGAGGACAACGTGTTATTTTAGGAATTATTCGATACTGAGCTGAGATTGGGCCAGCGAAAATGGGAAAAACGGATGATGGAGGAAGCCCATATTTTCCATTCGCTTTGAAATTACTTTGAAAAAAAAAAAGAGAACAGCCTTACCGATTTTCTTTCTGGTACTCCCTTGTGACCATCATAAAAAATAAATAAAGCGGCTTGCATGGAGAGTTTTCCTCTTTTATCGGCTGCTCTTGTGGGCTTTCCCTTCACAAGTGGAAGGGAATAAATCCTCCACAGACCCTTGCTTGTTCGTAGAGCCGTAGTCTGCTCTGCTTTTCTGCAATACATTTATTTGTTTATTTTTCTCCCAAAAATACAAAAAGTTGTGGGTTTCTAATTCGCACAGGGAGAGAAATGTTCTGGTGCAACGTAAACCAGTTAAATGTACCAGAATTATTAAAATAAGAAAGACATTATTTTGCAATTTTATACACTGATGAAAAAAAAATCTACATCTCTAATTTACATACGGTGCAGGTTATGATTAACAAGTGCGAGTTTTGCATCGTCCTCGTTTTATATCCGAGACTCTGCAGGGGTAAATGTCAAGGCTGGGAGTGAAGCAAAACCAAGCACCAAAAACTACAGATGAATAGTTCAAAAGATTAATTTGAAAATACATTTAGAGGTAAACAAACAAGAACATTGAGAGGCTTATTTCCAAGCCCCTTGTGCCACCGGTGCGTCACTCTTTGTGACGCACTGGCGGTGCATTTTACTGCCGTATATTTACAAGCACAGGAAAAGCCACCCTCCGTGACTTTTCCTGTCCTGAATATGGCCCCTTTACACGCAGTACTTTGCGTGAAATGGGAGTACCATAGGTGTCGCTGTGGGTGTTCCCACACAACACCCATGGAACCTGACACATTTCCAGATTTATGAGAGATCGTAAGCCTGGAAATGCATCTGAAGGCTACGCCTCCCCAGGGAAGATATAGGGAGGCGCAACGAGGAGAAATGTATTCATTTTTCCTCGTTTTTTTCCTCTTTCTACGCGTGCTGCATTCTACAGCACACATAGAATGAGGAAATCACCTCTTGTGATTGTTGATGTACAGGAAGGAGTCCCTTCCTGCACATAATCCATTATTAAAAAAATGATGTTTTGCAAGTTCTATGTGTGCTAATGCAGCATACATAGAAGTTGAAAAACGCCATCTCAGATTGTTTATGTGCACATAAAAAATCTTCCCCGTAATGCAGGCATCCTTGCACCATGGTGCAAGGGTGCCTGCCTCAGCGCATGGCATCGCACTGTGCGCAAGCGCAGGGGAGAGCACAGGAATGCAACATATTATTGCAACTATGTCGCATCCCTGTGCTTTGAAAGTTCAGCACCGTAGCGCAGCCAAAGGACTTGTGGTGCCGCACGGCAGCACTTTCTTGTAAATGAGGACCTTATGCCTGATGTACATACAGGCATGCTGTAAATAGTGGATGCAAATTGTGCACCAACTTCTTTGCGACTTTCCTGTCATATTGTGACGTAACCAGCTGCGGCTCGGCGCGTCGGCCCTATCTCAAAACGACAGGAAAGGAAAAATAAAACGATAATAAACAAATTTTATCATCGTTTTAGTTTTCCTTTCCTGCCGAGTCTTAGGGGCGGAACCTAGGGGTTGACAGCCGCTGAGGGGAGAGGTAGGTGCATTGTCTTCAACGCGCATGACTGTTTGGCCGGCCATCTCAGGCCGGCCAAAGCGTCATGCCCAGTGAAGCTCTCTCCACCCCAGCTGCATTTCTGGGTGGGAGAGAGCAGGCATAGGCTCCCAGTCTCCCTGGGAGCGCAAATTCCGAGCTCTCAGGCCAATCCTGTGGCTGCTCTCATTATATCAGAGCAGCCTCAGGATTGGCCGCAGTGGAGTCTGGGAGCCTGTGCCAGCCATAGCCCGTGCAGGTAAGAGCGGTGGGGTGGGTCGGCTGGGTGGGGTGGTGAGATTCGACAGAGGACCACGTGGGAAATTTAATAAATAATTAATTTTCCCTAGTTGTCATCTCTCGAAATCCCCCCCACCCGGCCCAACCGCCTCACCGCTCTTACCTGCACGTGCCGTGGCTGGCCTGTGTCTATGAGGAGGAGAGGAGCAGAAGAGCGCAGCGTGGCAGCCTGCAGTGAGGTCTGTTGTCATTTACTTATTTTTTATTTTGTCCCGTGACCAACCCCTGCCCTTTCCGCTCGCCATGCCACTCCTTCACAACACCAGCCGCTACTGAATGCGACCCAAAATGAATCGGAATTTAAAAAACCGACCTATAAGTACATAGATCAGTTGTTACATTCATTACTGGTCGCAAATTGTGACCAGATTTGTGAGGCCATTAATTAGTAGATCGGTCCCTTAATGTATTTGCTAAAACGCTTTTTCATTCATAATACAAAGTATTCCAAAGTTCTGATAGAAAACCAACAGAATTATTTGAGTTTAATTTAATTTATACCAAGAGTCACATGCAAGTTGTCTTTGAGAGCTTTTTCGAAATATTAAGGCTGCAGCTCTAAAAACAGTGCTGCCAGATTGAAATTAATAATATGCTGTTCAAGCTAATATTAAGCCCTTTGCTTTGCAGCAGCAGTTCCTGTGTCATCCTATCCACTAAACCAAGGGGAAGGTGAACAGGAGCTTCTACAAAGGACTTTGTGAACTCTCCCCTCACCGCCACGCAGCCCCCTGTGTGAACTGTGACCCTGTGCTACCTCCGCCCGTGACCAGCCCGCCTCGCCGCACCTCCACTGGTATTGTATTGTCTCCTCTGTGTCCTTTGCTTGTTGCACCCTCTCCTCTGTGTCCCGTTTTTGATTCTGTACCCCCTGTACTTGTGCCCTTTGCTTGTTGCACCCTCTTCTCTGTGCCCCGTTTTTGATTCTGAACCCCTTTACTTGTGCCCTTTTTCGCTTGCACCCTCTCCTCTGTACCCCGTTTTTGACTCTGTACCCCCCTTACTTGTGCCCTTTTTCACTTTGCACCCTCTCCTCTGTGCCCCGCTTTTGATTCTGTACACCCCTCGGTGCCCTTTCGTTTTTGTGCCCCTCCTCTCGTCGTCCCCTGCCTCGGTTTCCCGCCGCTGCGTCCCTGCGGCCCCGGCCCCTCGCCTCCCATTGGCTGCCCCGCTCCCACCTCCCAGCTGCTCCTCCCTCCCTCTGTCTCTCATAGGGAGGCCGCGCAGCGGCCGCGCAACGGTCGCACGCAGCGGCCGCGCCGAAGGCGTGCCAAAGGCAAGCCCGTCTGCTATCGTCCACGCCTGGCCGTGCCCAGCACCAGAACCCCTGGCCTCAGCCGATGCCAGGGCACCCGTCTGAGTTACGATACCGCCGCCCTAAATGCTCTCAACAACGGACGACCACCCGCCTGCTACCAAGCTACCCCGAGGCGCACCCACGGACCCTTCAACTGTCAATCCTGCAAATTCACCTGCCTCCGAACCTGCCCCCCGCCCGCCAGACCAAGCAACAACAACAACCACCTCAGATGCATCCTCCTCAACACACGCTCCGTCCACAAGCACGCCGTCGAACTCTGGGACCTCCTCGACACAACAGCACCCGACGTCGCCTTCGTCACGGAAACCTGGATAAACGCTTCCTCTGCCCCCGATATCGCCATAGCCATCCCAGACGGCTACAAGATCACCCGGAAGGACCGCGTCAACCAAACCGGAGGAGGAATCGCCATCTACAGGAACACCATCAACATCACGACCAACGCCGAAGACACATTCTCCGACACCGAACACCTACACTTCCGATCCACACCGACCCCAAGACCACCCTTAGAGGAACACTCATCTACAGACCCCAGGGCCCGTGCACACAATTCAGCGAAACCATCGCCGACCTCGTCAGTTCGCACGCCCTAGCCTAACCAGAATACGTCCTCCTAGGGGACCTGAACTTTCACCTGGAGAAAAACAACGACAACAACACCACCACCATGCTCGACAACCTCGCCAGCCTCGGACTCAAACAACTGGTGAACACCCCCACCCACCTCGCTGGCCACACACTGGACCCCATCTTCTCCAGCGGCAACCATGTCTCTTTCAGCCACTCCACCGGACTACACTGGACCGACCACAGATGCCTTCACTTCACCTTCAAAAAGACCACATCCCACCACAGCACACAACGAATCCCCCGCAGATGCTGGAGCAAAGTCACCACTGACCAGCTCCTCTCATCACTGAGCCAGAACCAGCCAGCCAACACCGCTGACACTAACGACGCAGCCCACAACCTCACACAGTGGCTCATCAACTGCGCCGACGACCTCGCCCCATTGAAGAACCCCCCAGGCAAGACCGGCAACAGGAAAACCCCCTGGTTCACAGACGCCCTCAAAGAATCTAAGAAAACCTGCCGAACCCTTGAAAAAACCTGGCGCCACGAACGGACAACAGAAAATATGACAGCCCTCAAGAACGCCACTCGCGAACACCACCAGCTGATCCGCACCACCAAAAGGACATCGTTCAAAGAGCGGCTAGACAACAACAACCACAACTCTTCAGCATCGTCAAAGAGCTCTCCAACCCCAACGCCAGCAACAACGACATCACACCATCACAAGACCTCTGCAACTCCCTCGTTCTTCCACCGCAAGATCGCAGATATACACGACAGCTTCGGACCCCAGACTCTGCCTCCAGTCACCGAACCAACGACCCCCGCCAGCACCCTCAGCGCCTGGACCCCCATCAGCACTGAAGACACCACCCACATAATGAACACCATCCACTCTGGCTCCCCCTCTGACCCATGTCCCCATCATATCTTCAACAAAGCCGACATCATCATTGCACCCCACCTCCGGAACGTCATTAACAACTCCATCACGTCAGCCTCCTTCCCTGAGAGCTGGAAGCACGCAGAAATCAACGCCCTTCTGAGGAAACCCACAGCGGACCCCAAAGACCTCAAGAACTTCCGCCCCATCTCTTTTCTTCCCTTTCCAGCAAAAGTCATCGAGAAGACCGTCAATAAACAGCTGACTGCATTCCCCGAGGCAAACAACTCGCTTGACCCGTCCCAATCCAGATTTCGAGCCAACCACAGCACCGAGACCGCCCTCATCGCAGCCACCGACGACATCAGGACCCTAATGGACAACGGAGAAACAACCGCTCTAATCCTCCTAGACCTCTCGGCAGCCTTTGACACCGTATGCCATCGCACCCTAACAACCCGCCTCTTCAACACTGGGATCCGAGGAAAGGCCCTGGACTGGATCACCTCATTCCTCTCCGACAGAACCCAGAGAGTCCGCCTCCCTCCCTGACGCTCAGCGGCCACCGAGATCATCTGCGGCGTACCCCAAGGCTCCTCATATCTACATGAGCCCCCTCGCTGCCATCGCACGCAAACATAACATCAACATCATCTCCTACGCCGACGACACCCAGCTGATACTCTCCCTCACCAAAGACCCAGCCACCGCCAAAACCAACCTCCAGGAATGAATGAAAGACGTCGCAGAATGAATGAAGATCAGTCGCCTGAAGCTGAACTCAGACAAGACGGAGGTCCTCATCCTCGGGCAATTCCCATCCGCCTGGAACGACTCCTGGTGGCCCACAGCGCTGGGCTCCGCGCCGACACCCTCGGACCACGCACACAACCTGGGATTCATCCTGGACTCCTCCCTCATGATGGCCAAGCAAGTCAACGCCGTCTCATCCTCTTGCTTAAACATCCTGCGCATGCTCCGAAAAATCTTCCGATGGATCCCACCGAAACCAGAAAGACCGTCACCCAGGCCCTCGTCACCAGCCGATTGGACTACAGTAACGCCCTATACGCAGGAACTACAGCCAAATTCTAGAAACAACTTCAGCGCATACAGAACGCTTCCGCACGACTCATCCTCGACATCCCTCGCCACAGCCACATATCCACCCATCTGAGAAACCTGCACTGGCTCCCCATCAGCAAGAGGATCACATTCAGACTCCTCACCCACGCACACAAAGCACTCCATGACATGGGCCCCGAATACCTCAACAGCCGCCTCTCGTTCTACACTCCCACCCGCCAGCTCCGCTCCACCAGCCTCGCCCTCGCCACCGTCCCTCGGATTCGCAGAACCAACGCAGGAGGAAGATCATTCTCCTACCTGGCAGCCAAGACATGGAACTCCCTCCCCGCACACCTACGACTGACCCAGGGCCATCTCGCCTTCAGGAAACACCTCAAGACCTGGCTATTCAAGCAATAGCGGCACCCACCCCACTCAGCGCCTTGAGACCCTCACGGGTGAGTAGCGCGCTCTATAAATGTATTGATTGATTGATTGATTAAAGTGAATCCGAAAGGAAAAGCTCTGAATGGGCCCTGCTGGCCTCCTGGCATGACAAACCCTACTCTCCTAGGAGCTGGGATGTGAAAGATACTTTCTAGAGATCTCAAAAGTACAGAAATAGTCCTACTTGAATGGGATGTGGCAAGTGTTTACCCCACACATATGAGAACTGTTTGCACTGACCGTTTCTATTGAAGCACTACCATGGACGATGTGCATATATATGGCTGGCCTCTGTCTGAAGTGGCATAGTGGATGAGAAGCAATGGCCTGAATGCAACCCTGGCCATTGCCAGTGGTATAGACAAGCATAAGACCTCCACTCATCAAATTTGAGTTTTCTTCCATGCCACTCATCACAGGGCCACCCGTCAATGCTCGGAAGTAAAAAGAATGGGGCGCGCAAATGTAATCTTGCAAATAAAAATCTTCATAGTACTAATCACCTCGGAGGAAGTGTAGCTAGTGGGTGAAGCACCCAGTGCTGACAGGCTGGGGTACAGCAGCAAGAGAGCCCAGTATGGCTTTAATCCCACCACAGCTGTCGGTTTAACTCCCAATGCTTGTGACGGAAGCTCCCCTTTTACTGGAGTTACAGAGAAATGGATGCACTTTGCAGCAATCCCTTAAACTCATGATTCTGGTTAATAGAAACCCCAGAGCTCTCCATTCTCACAAGCATGGGAAAGGCTGGTCATGTGTCATTGATTGCACACCTCGAAGATAGAACCTACCACAAGTATTGTCCAGAAGTCAGTTACATTATTTGTGTAGGACACACCATTGAGTTACCCCATTCTCTTGTGCTCAGACCTGGCGACAGGGCGCTGGGTGCAAGTCAGCTCACTCCCAGGCGTGGACGGATGAGGTCGCCGTTGTAGGTTCCTGATGGAAGTTTCTTGAGAGGTTGGAAACCTCAATGCAGGCTTCTCGCAGGATGGGCACTATAGCGCCAAGCAGTGGTTTCAATGGGCAGGTACTGAGAATTCGACATTTAATGTGGAAGGGTGAGCTCCGGCACTTGTCAGTAGGGACACGATACTCACAATGCGACATCAGTAAGCCGCAAACAGGTGCTCCGGGACAGTGAGTGCCTGTACTTTATTCCCATTGCAGGCGCAGTTGCCCAGACCTTATGCAATTGATGCTCGTCAACAACAATCCCAGGGCTGCTAAGAGTGCCAGAGACTGCCTCTGCGGGCAGTGGGACGATGCTCCTCTGTCACAGCCGAGGAGCCGCTCTTGCCTGACACACACACACATACACACACCCTCACACATACACACATTCTCCTTTCTTTCTCTCTCAGTCTTGCTCTCTAAGCAGGAACTTTACCTGGCACACACCTATACATTCAGCAAGAGAAGTGCCTGGAGCACGCATTAAGCAAGAGCGCCCCCTGACACATGTAAACACAGACACATTCAGCAGAAGCGGCACCTGACACACACACACACGCACACATACACACACATACATTGACCCGAGAGAACCCACGGTTCAGGTGACAGCCGGCACTGACAGCAGAGTATTAATTCATGGGGTGTCGCGGTCTCCCCGCCCCCTCCCACCGTACTTCCAAGGGGTAATTTCATCCAATTTGAGTCTGTATGTGTGACTGTATCAGTAAAGCAGGCTGACAGATGTGACCTGCACTGCCAGGGCTGAAGACACGTGAGGCAGAGATCTGTGTGTCACTGGCATACTGAGGAGGCAGCGGAGGAGATCCCAGGACACCTGGCACACTCACACATTCAGCAGGAGCGGTGCCTGATGCACACACATATACACACACACATATACACACACTCTCTCACACATACACTCACACACATACACACACATTCAGCAGAAGCGGCACCTGGCACGCACACACATACATTCGGCAGGAGTGCCACCTGACATCAGTAGCGGCTGATGTAAGATAAATGTGGTGAGGCGGGGAGGGCAATGCAGAGGGTGAGGAAGCGCAAGGTGGAGCTTGGGGAGAGGGGCAGCACAAGGGGGCTAAAATATATATATTTTAAATAAAACTTACCTGCTGGTCTACCGCTCACCATGCTGCTCCCCGGGCTTCTTCTCTTGGCATGGATTGAAGCTCCCAGCTTTCCCTGCTGTAGCGTTTTAATAAATGCTCATCGTCATATTAGCGCTCGCGCTTAATAAACACAGGAGCCGGTGGTTTGGTTTGTACACGCGGCTCCGACTGCCCGCCGAGGCCACGCCTCTTTATTAAATACCCACTAGCGTCTGACGTCACACGTCAGCGCTAGCGCACTCCAGCAGCGCTGTAGGCTAGAACGCCTCATCGCGCGCCGGACATTACACTCCTTCCCAACTTTACCAAAACAGCAAACAATTAACACAGTATGCAAATGAACGATGGATCTGTTACCAGTCTGCCAGTCCTTGCGGGTTACACCAGATAGTCAGCCAGCTGGGAAGATGGTGCTGGATTCCTCCGCAGACCATAGTGGGATTGGCCGCCTCTGTACCGGGTCATCTCTGGGGTCCTGCACCTTGGGGTGTTGTGCTCATCCCGGGGCAAGGAGCAGCTGGTCAGGTTACCCCCGGGCGTGGCCGGCAGGGACTGAGGGTCACGGTCCCTGGGACCGTAATCGCCCTCCAGAACTTCCTCTCCCTCCTGGTCTCCGCACAGTTGGCTCGGGCTCCTTCCCTCAGGCTCGACCCTGGGTGGAGGTTTTGAAGCTGACCCTTGGAAGAGAGGTATTAGTGGCTTGTGGTCAGTCACCACCGTGAAGTGGTGGCCATACACGTATACATGAAAATGTCTACAGGCCCAATGGATGGCGATGGCCTCTCGCTCAATCTGCGAGTATCATTGTTCCGTCTCGGTCAAAGACCAGCTGGCATAGGCGATGGGGGCCCACGCTCCATTACTCTGAAGTTGCGCCAACACCGCTCCCAGACCATAGGGGCTTGCGTCCACAGCCACATTGGTGGGCTTCGCAGGGTCAAAGTACGATAGGGTGGTGTCTGCCGACAGAGCTGCTTTCATTGCTTGGAAAGCTTGCTCTTGTTCGGGGCCCCATTGCCATGTGGTCGTAGACTTTGTCAATTCCCTGAGAGGCTTGGTGAGGTTGGAGAGGTCGGGGATGAAGCGTCCGCAGAAATTTACCATGCCCAAGAAACTCCTTGCTTCTGAAATGTTTGTTGGGGCTGAGGCTTCTTGAACGTCCTTCACCTTATCTCTGTCTGGGGCCACTCCTTGATGCGAGAACGTGTACCCGAAGAAACTAATTTTGTTCTGCAAAAATTGGCATTTCTCCCGGTGCAGAGTCAGGCCTGACTCCTGGATTCTCCTGAGGACTCCCCTCAGCCTCTGGTGATGTTCCTCAACGGTTGACGCGTAGATCAGCAGATCATCGCTTACATTCAGCACTCCAGGGAGTCCGCTGAGGACTTCTCTAATGGTATTCTGGAATACCTCGGCGGCACTCGAGATACCAAAGTTCAGGCGCCGATACCGTTGAGGCCCACTTGTGTTGAGAAGGTGGTTATGTACCTCGAGTCTGGATGAAGTGGCAGCTGGTGAAAGCCTGATTGGAGGTCCATTTTTGAGAACCACCTGGCCCCATTCAACTCCCCTAAGATGTCATCGATGGTGGCCGTCAGGTGTCGTTCCCTTTTTACGGCAGCGTTGGAGAGGCGCATATCCACGCACATGCGGACCTGTCCGGGCTGTTTTGGCTTCCTGGCAATGACGATCGGAGACACCCATGGGGTTGGTCCACTGACCTTCTCTATGATGCCTTGTTTTTCGAGAGCCTCCAGCTCCTCTTCGACCTTTTGCCTCAGATGGAACGCAATGCGCCTGTGCCTCAGCGCCACCGGTTGGACAGATGGATCGATATGTAGGAACACTTCTTTCCCCTTCAGGCACCCGATTCCTTTGAACACTTCCCCGAACTCCTCCATGATGGTATCCAACTCCTACTTCAGGACTGCCATGGCAAACGATATCAGTCTCAGCTCTTCGGCCGATTGCCCGCTCAACAGCATACCACTGCCTTCTTCTGTGACATAGATGGTGGTGCCTATCTTCGTCTCCCCGTGTTGCAGTTCCATCTTGAAGCACCCAATGAGTGGGATGGGCGTCTTTTGGCCGTATGCAAATACTCGGATCCTTGCTTCTCGTAGTGGGGGTTTGGTGTGTAGTTGGTGATAGACGTTGGCGGCCATCAGCTCAATGGACGCCCCTGGGTCAATGGTCGCTTTTACTTCCTGTTGGTGGATCAAGATGCAACATTTTGGAAGTTGGCGCTTCTTCCTTTGTGGCTGGTTGATCGCGAATACGTAGTGGACTGGGTACTCCTCGGTGTCATCATCCATATCTTCGCTATCCACCTCTTCTCGCACCGCATGTGCAGCTTCTTTCTTGACTCTGGTGGACCTGCACACCACTGCGAAGTGGTTCATCCATCCGCATGCGCTGCATTTCTTCCCTCTTGCCGGGCACTCTTGTATGCGGTGGGGCTGGCCTCCACAATACCCGCATTCTTTCTTTTTTGTGTCCGGTTGTCTCTTTCCTCCTGCTGGTCTCACCTTGGGCCTCACCACATTCACCTTTTCTGCCACCTGGACTTGTTATGTCTTTACGGGGCGATGTAGGGCTGCTTCCATGTGCAAGGCCCTCGCTTGCGACAACTCCTTTGACCGGCCTAATGTGAGGATGTCTGCCAGGGGCTTGCCGTCTTCCTGGAGGATGGTGACTCGGAGCTTGGATGAGTAACACCCTTGTATGATCTGTCCTCGGATCTCCTCTTGCTCATCTCGGAACCCACACGTGCTGGCTAGCTCCTTTAGTCTGCCATGGAATGCATCTAGAGACTCGTCGGCCTCCTGCTTGGCTTGACGAAAGATAAACCTTTCATAGTCTCTGTTTGCCATGGGTTCGAAATGGGCATTTAGAGCGTTCAGCAGCGTGATGTATGTCTTTGGCGTTGCCTCCACGATGGTCTTGTAGATGCGGTGGATGTCCTTGCCGCCAAGGTGGAGCAGTAAGGCTCTGTGTCTTTCCCTAGATATGCCTGCCCCCTCAAAATATATTTGTAGGCGGTCTGTCCAATCCCTCCAGCGCGGGGCAAGGGACGACGGGGCACCACCAACGACGAATGGCTCTAGGGCGGGAATCGACGCCATCTTGGCACGTGCTCAGCGTGCTGCGGAGGCTGTCTGCTTCCCTTCCCTCGTTGATCGCAAGTAGTGGGCAACGCCCAATGCGCGTCTGATTTGGCCCACGTTCCCTCTCACCATCAAGTGGAGTCACGTCACTCAGGGATCCGGCTTCGGGGTCCTAGGGGCCTGGACGCTCCAACAGGGCGCGGGCCTTCTCCAGGGCACTGGATGGGCATCGGCTGGCTAACGGTTGTGCCTACCCTGCCACCAAACAGTCGTGGGGCAATGCTCCCGGGCCACCTGGATGGGCCTCCCACCTCGTGTCCCATGTGCAGCACCAGCCGCCTCCTCAGGGCCACCCGGGAGAGAACACCGATCTCTGGCCAAAAGCATGGGGGGCAGACACTCAGCCCTGTGGGGACACATGCACCGAGTGCAGGGTCCAGAAACACACCTTCGTCGCCAGTGTAGCGTTTTAATAAATGCTCATCGTCATATTAGCGTGCTCGCGCTTAATAAACACAGGAGCCGGTGGTTTGGTTTGTACACGTGGCTCCGACTGCCCGCCGAGGCCACGCCTCTTTATTAAATACCCACTAGCGTCTGACGTCACGCGTCAGCGCTAGCGCACTCCGGCAGCGCTGTAGGCTAGAACGCCTCATCGCGCGCCGGACATTACACCTGCGACCAATCCAGACGCTGCTCTCACCATGAGAGCAGCACAGGGATTGGGCAGAGCGCAGTGGTTTTGTGCTCCATCGAGAGCTTGGAGACCGTGCCTGCTGATCTCTCCACCCAGCAATACAGCTGTGTTGGAGAGATTTCAGTGCACATGAGGGTTTGGCCGGCCTGAGATGACCTGCTGAACCCTCATGCGCACTGACAGTGCCACTCCTCCTCCCGTGCTGCAATGCTGTGGCACCAGCCCCAAACTCAGCCACAGGAGGAAAAAAGAAAATGATCTTCATTAAGATCATTTTATTTTTCGTTTGCATCTGTGGGAAGTGGAGCAACACTCCTCCTCCATAACGGAGGAGCCCTCACTGCCTGACACCCACACACACACCTACACACACATTCAGCAGTAGGCACCTGACGCACACCCAAGAAGCAGGCGCTGAGACAACACCATGCGGTACACTGGCAATGTGAATGGAACGGACACTTGGAATGTTCTGGAATCAAATACTCTGTGTGGGAACAAGGAGAGCCTGAGAGGAGTGTAGCAAGTCCAAGACAACAGAGTAACAAGCATTCTCTCTCAGTGTGAGGCAGAACTCCGATCTTCAAAGTGAGAGGAACAGGCAGTTCCTCAATGTGTGAGGCACCGCGAGCCCTGGATTGAAAGGGATAGCCATCCCGTCACAGTGTGAATCCCAGGGCAGGGCTTTAAGTGGGCCGGCTCTCACGGGGTCTGGGTACCAACAGTGTTTTTTAAGGGGGCCTCAAAACGGGTCTCTATTGGGCTCTGTTTTGTGACCTGGCACAGGCGGTCCGTTGACTTGTGATGGAAGGGAAATCCTTTTAAGAGAATCATTTTCTCTCTGGATTTCCCTTCTCTTTTTGAAACTCAGGAGCAGCAACATTGTTGTGGTTTCACCAGGGCTTTAAGTGAAAGCTTTTTCAATATTATATACAAGCCATAGTTGCTGCTTATTTATCTTATGCAACTAACAACCATTGACAAAGCCAATGGTTCTGACTTGTAGGTATGATGTTACTTGTATCAAATATCTAGATGCAATGACAGAAACAGCAAAATACAAGTTGGGCGGCACACTATGCTAAGCACAGATTTTTAGCTTACGTGTTTTAAGCCATGCCCTTATGCCCCTTTGAGAAACCCCCCAGTTTTTTCATCCCACTTAGCTCCGGTCTGGGAAGCCTCAGCTCTGAGGGAGAGAGGGAGCTCCAGTCTGGGAAGCCTCAGCTCTGAGGGAGAGAGGGAGCTCCAATCTGGGAAGCCTCAGCTCTGAGGGAGAGAGGGAGCTCCAATCTGGGAAGCCTCAGCTCTGAGGGAGAGAGGGAGCTCCCGTCTGGAAGTGCGTCAGCCGTCAGCTCTGAGGCTGCGAGTGAGAGAGGGTGCTCCAGCCTGGAAGAGCGTCAGCTCTGAGGGTGCGAGGGAGAGAGGGAGCTCCAGTCTGGAAGAGCGTCAGCTCTGAGGGTGCGAGGGAGAGAGGGAGCTCCAGTCTAGGAGAGCATCAGCTCTGAGGGTGCAAGGGAGAGAGGGAGCTCCAGTCTGGGAGAGCATCAGCTCTGAGGGTGCGAGGGAGAGAGGGAGCTCCAGTCTGGGAGAGCGTCAGCTCTGAGGGAGAGAGGGAGCTTCAGTCTGGGAGAGCCTCAGCTCTGAGGGAGAGAGGGAGCTCCAATCTGGGAAGCCTCAGCTCTGAGGGTGCGAGGGAGAGAGGGAGCTCCAGTCTGGGAGAGCCTCAGCTCTGAGGAAGAGAGGGAGCTCCCGTCTGGAAGTGCATCAGCCATCAGCTCTGAGGCTGCGAGGGAGAGAGGGAGCTCCAGTCTGGAAGAGCGTCAGCTCTGAGGGTGCGAGGGAGAGAGGGAGCTCCAGTCTGGGAGAGCCTCAGCTCTGAGGGAGAGAGGAAGCTCCAGTCTGGGGGAGCGTCAGCTCTGAGGGTGCGAGAGAGAGAGGGAGCTTCAGTCTGGGAGAGCCTCAGCTCTGAGGGAGAGAGGGAGCTCCAGTCTGGAAGAGCGTCAGCTCTGAGGGAGAGCGGGAGCTCCAGTCTGGGAGAGCGCCAGCTCTGAGGGAGAGAGGGAGCTTCAGTCTGGGAGAGCCTCAGCTCTGAGGGAGAGAGGGAGCTCCAGTCTGGGGGAGCATCAGCTCTGAGGGTGCGAGGGAGAGAGGGAGCTTCAGTCTGGGAGAGCCTCAGCTCTGAGGGAGAGAGGGAGCTCCAGTCTGGAAGAGCGTCAGCTCTTATGGTGCGAGGGAGAGAGGGAGCTCCAGTCTAGGAAAGCGTCAGTTCTGAGGGTGCGATGGAGAGATGGAGCTCCCGTCTGGGAGAGCGTCAGCTCTGATAGTCCGAGGGAGAGATGGAGCTCCGTCTGGGAGAGCGTCAGCTCTGAGGGTGGGAGGGAGAGAGGGAGCTTCAGTCTGGGAGAGCCTCAGCTCTGAGGGAGAGAGGGAGCTCCAGTCTGGGGGAGCATCAGCTCTGAGGGTGCGAGGGGGAGAGGGAGCTTCAGTCTGGGAGAGCCTCAGCTCTGAGGGAGAGAGGGAGCTCCAGTCTGGGGGAGCGTCAGTTCTGAGGGTGTGATGGAGAGATGGAGCTCCCGTCTGGGAGAGCGTCAGCTCTGATGGTCCGAGGGAGAGATGGAGCTCCGTCTGGGAGAGCGTCAGCTCTGAGGGTGGGAGGGAGAGAGGGAGCTCCTCAAAGCACAGAACTCATGGCAGCAGAAGCAGAGAAGGGCAAGGAACGGATTGGCCTCATATCTTTGTGTGCTCGTGTGCCCATGTGTGTGCTTGCCCCTCTTATATGCTTATGTGTCAGACTCAGTGTGTGCCTTTGAGTATTGTCCTAATTGTGCGTGTCATGTTTGTGGCTGTAGCTGAGTGTGAGTGCGGGTGTGCAGACGCATGCTTGTATGCATACATGTGCCTGTACACGTCTACGTTATGCGCTATTCTGCCCATTTGTAGGTGCACGGGCACATTCTTGTGCCTGTGTGATATGTGCATTTGTTTACTTGTGCATGCGCGTGCTTGGATGCATACGTGTTTATGTTGGTGCGTATGATATTCTTATCTGCCTGTGTGTGGTTTTTCATGCTTTTCTACATATCTGTGTAGATGTGCTTGTGAGGACGGTATGCAGGCGCGCAACACCCATTGGACTCAAAGGGCTTCAGCCCCCCCCCCCCCCACCCCCCGTCGTGTGTGGCAGCCCGGGATGAGACACCTTCCCGGGCAAAAAAGCAGCCGCACCCGAGCACTTCACAGGTCTTTAAAAGACCATTTGCATGTTAATGAGGCCTCGCTGTTGTTTCACCCCCTTCTAAGAGCCCCTGCAGCTCCACTCTGCCTATTGCTTAAAGTTCAGCCCCCCCCCGAAATTTTTGCTCAGCCCCCCCCCCCCGAAATTTAGCTCTAGTTGCGCCTCTGACGGTATGTATATCCATGTGCATCTCTGTATATGTACACCCACTTGTTTGTTTACGTATACTTGTGTCTCTGATACTGTAATTTGTCAGGCGTTCAAAGTTTTATACCTGCGCGTGGGATGTATATACGCTGCCGCGTGCGCACGCATGCCTCTGCGCGTGCCTGTCCCGGTGCGTGTGATGAGCCCATGTCGCAGTGCGTGCAACCTCCCTCCTACTTGTGCTTGAGCGTTCTTATGTGCCTGATATGTTTACGTGTCTGTGCGTGGAGGGGACAGAAAACATTATTTGTGCTTGCCAATCAGGGCCTTTATCAACCTGCCACAAAGGAGAGGCCTAATCAGCTCCCGCCTCGTGCAGGATTAGCTATTTCTGGAGGGATTCTAGGAGATCTCTGAAAAGGAAACATATTACTTTATCAGCAGCCTTTAAGCATCGGGAAGGAAGGGCACGTGCTGCATACGGATGAGGCGCGAATGCTGCCTGCTAATAACCCTGTTCCAATTAGAGGGCCTGGGCACCAGAGAGTTTTTATGGCCCAAGGACCCTTATTAGGGCCGTCCTTCAGCTCTACCTCTCTGCCCTCCAGGACACGGGAATCCAAAAAGAGAAACCTTCAGGGAGGTCTTTACAGACATGAAAGGCTAGCGGACCCGCAGAGAGGGGCCCGGCCCTTTACCCCAGCATCGATAATCCCTGTGAGCTGCAGCCTTTTACACCTGATGTCCCTTTGCTGCCATTACTTATGCACGCAGTGCATGTCATCAGCTCTTGCTTCAGTCCCGCATTGTGCCCCTTGCCGGGGCCTGAAGAGGGGACCAGGGCAGAAGGACCAGTGTCGTGCTTTAAAGAGTCATCACCGGGGTCCGACCCCTGACCCCAGGAGATGTGGCGCCCTGCACACGTGAGGGCAAGACTGGAGATGAATGGCACGCCCTCTGCTTCTGCAGCATTGTCGTCTTCCTTCCCCTTCACAGCTCGTGGGCGGCCAACCCATCTGGGCCCGTAGCCCACCCGTGGCTGCCCTCCCTGCGACCACGGTTCTCTTGGGGAGAGGAGAGGCCCCAATGCCTCACGCCTCACATGCTGACACTTCCACTTCGGGGCGGGATTGTTTGCTTGAGGGGATTAACACATACCATGGTACCCCCACATGACATCTCTTTTAGAGAAGGGTCCAGACAGAAAGTGAATACCTTCTTTTACCTCAGCAGGGAGCCTCTTCCACAGCATGACTGCGTCCATGCTAAAGGCATCCACTGTGACAGCAGTGGCATCGCGCACCTGGCCGTCCTAAGGGGTGGGCATGGGTTCCCTCCGTGGTTCTTTGGCTCTTCCCTGCCATGGTTGCAGCACCTGCCGGTTTACAGAACAGCGAGAGGGTAATCAGGGGATGAGCGGCCCGAGGATCCCTGTGTGTACAGCTCTGTTCCTTTACAAAGGTTGCCATGTTGCCGCTTTGAATCACAACATAATATGCATTGTGTTGTGTAAAATCGTTACGTATCACAGATGGGGCTGGAAGCAATGCCGAGTGCCTGCAGGTTTTTGGCAGCCCTCCATGATATGTATGGCTGGTAGATTGTATTTTTATGACGTGGCATTGTGGAGAGCATTGGGTATCATGTACGAGGGACAGAGCCATGCCCCATTCCTGCTTCTGGGGGCTTGGTGTTAGGCTTAGGCATGCCAGTGTCGCAGAAGAGTGTGACAGAGTCAAGCTTGGCAGTACATACCATCTTCAGTGGGCGTCCTTGTTAGTGTGTTTGGCAGTGCCGTGTGGGTGTAACCTGTTTTTGATGGGACTATGGGCGGGATGGGATGACCAGCCAACTGGCATCAGCCAGATCTTTAGAGCTTGTCAGAACTCTGGTGTAAAAAAGTGTCTGATTCTCGCTGGCAAAGGGTTGCAGAGCTCGGCCATGTGTACAGCAAAGTCTCAATGATGCAGGAATTTCTGTCGCTTAGATTGGTCAGGAGTCAGGACTCAGGAGCAGGGCTGCTCTTGAACTGAGAGTGCCTCTTGTTTGGTAGGTGTGGAGTATCTGCTGGAGGAAGACGGTCCCCACTCTGGTAGTGGCTCAACGTGTGGTGAAGAGGGCCTTGAAGAAGGCATGCCTGTCCTTCAGGAGCCAGCAGAGAGCTAGAAGGATGAGGCAATGCGGCTGCAGATATGTAGGCTCAGCTGCTGTTTGGTGGCATCATTCAGAATAAACTGTGGCGTGAAATAGAAGGGATGGTTGGGCAAGAAGGGCAGACGGTGGTGTGTTAGGAGATCAGTTGAGGATTACTAACACGAAGGAGAACAGAGGGACAGCATTTGGACAATAGCTGGCACCCTCTGTGGAGCTGTGTGGCATTACTCGGGCAGTGGACATGCACCAGTCTATGAACGGTCTTCTTCTGGAAGCCATGTCCTATTACAGATTGTAGGACACACTGCTGATGCTGCCCAGTTTCTTATCGCGACACTTTAATCATAGCATCCTGGTGCATTCAAACTGAAGTCAGTGCAAGCACCCGAAACGAGTCCCCGGTGGATATATTATTTTTAATCATTTGTGTTGGGAAGCTAGAAATCACAGTTTTGAGCCCAACCTTTTTTAAATGTAAGACAGAGTATTCTAAAAACAGAAAAAGGCTGAGGATGAGCCAGGAAATAGTGCTTTGACAGGACTTTAGTCTTTTAGATGCTCTAAACTCCATTGGCAACATTGCATCATACGCAATACTTACATTATATGTCTCTACCCTGATCAGGAATTTGCTGAGGAAAACTGCTCCCCGTACTTCGGCGCTTGAAGTTAGTGATGAACGTCTACGATATTCTAATCACACTCCTTCAACTTCTTGTTATTCGACCCCATCTGAGTTGACAAAGAATTTCATCAGTCCCCTTAACCCCCTGATTATAGCCGACAGAAATCCCAATGACAAACGTAAGCAGAAAAGAACTGTAAAGAGCTTCATTGAGGGCACACTACAGATCTGCAGCAGTAAATTTGTCATACACAAAAACAACCACTGCCCAGGGCATCCCTACAACCCTTCTACAACCAAGGTATCCACTCTTAACAGTGTTTAAATTGGCTGTAATTGTGTGCAGCCTCCATGGCTTGCCCTGTTCTCACAAGTAAGAAGCACTAATGTTATTATGAGTTGTTAAGCTACAAGAAGCGGTAGTGGTGTATAACGGATCGCACCTCCGAAAAAATAAGTGTAATCAGACGTGGCAATGACAAATATATACAACTTCCCTCGTCACTCTCAGAAATACAACAATTGATTATGGTGCCTCTAAGGGTAAGGATTGTACCCCACTACCTTGGGTACCGAAATACACAGGTACTGACAACAGTCACTGTGTGACATAGTATAGCATGATAATACCCCGGCACTCTAGACGTAATATCTTGTCTCTTGTATGACTTTTGTATATTAACTTCACAAAATTTTGTTACCAATATATCACAGGCAAACAACAGAGATAAGTTTATACAAAAGATGTTCTTTTTACTTAGAATCAATATCTCGAAACATTACAATTTCATACAAGACTGTAAGATCCCCTATTACAAAAAACATGCAGATTGAATTTTTTTTTTTTTTAAGGGCAGATTCAAAATATACAGTCTTGATCAAGATGCGTGAGAACAGCCGACACGTGTTTCGTCACATCCAGTGACTTCCTCAAGGCGGTAAAAATAATGACAGATATTCATACATACTGTTGATCTTCATATTTATTTATTTATTTAATTTTCAAGACCTTTATTGACACCGCAAGATTAGTAACACAGCAATATGCCTACATCCCAGCGGGCCGGCATTGCGACAGCCATTAGTCTTAACTTATGACAGCAGGGAAGTGATCACAGCAAGTCACCTACAACCCCATGGGGCCGGCCGCGTCAGGTGGGTAATCATTATGGGCAGTTGTCAATGCAGGCCACAAACAAAGATATAACCCCATCAAGAACCATAAGCCACTTTAGTAAAGCCATCAGCACCTAGCCCACCAAAACATTCCCATTTCATTATCCAGTTATCCCACTCCAAACCAAGTCTTGTATCCTCATCTTTACCTTGCACAGTCCCCCAAACACAGGGAGGTAGTCAGTACGGCCTTTTCTCACGGACAGTCCCAGTCTCCCCCGCCCCTCCACAGCCCATCCCTATGTCCCCCCCACTAAGTCGGATCAAGAATTGTGTCCGCGGGTGTGGCGTGTGCTAACAAATATGTGTGAAGAGGAGCCCAAATATCCCTAGGATAAGAGGAAGGTGGCATTAGGTCAGCATAAGTGTGTAGCTGCTCCTGGCAATAAATCAAATCGGCCAGCCAATCCTTGAATTTAGGAGCTCGTCCTCGTCCCCATTTACTGGCTATTCGTCTCTTCGCCATAAGGAGAGCAAATGAGGCGTACCTCCGAACCTTAACTGAGATTCTCTCAGTATAGCCGAGAAGGGCCGTGAGGGGGTCATCAGACACATGTAATCCCGTCGTTTCATCCAGCGCGTGTAGTACTTCCCTCCAATATTCCCTGATAGGCAGGCAGCCCCAGGCCAAGTGTCCAAAGTCCGCCCCCTCCGCTCCGTATCTATCACAGCAGTCAGTGTCTCGTAAGTGCAGGCGATGAAGCCGGGCGGGCGTGTAATACAATCTATGGAAATATTTATAATGTATAAGTCGCAACCTACTGTTGGCGGATATGGTGCCAATCTGCCGGCAACAAAAAGCCCATTGTTCAGTCGTGATAGAACCTCCCAATTCCGCCTCCCATTTACCCTTAGCCGGAGCCGGATCCCGCTCCCACTCCTCCTGTGTTGTGCGATACAGTCACGATACCACCCGATCCGGGGAGGGCCGTTGTAACAGAATATGTAGAGAAAGCTTAACAGTAGACTCCAATGGGAAACACGGCGTCGCAGGGCGCATGTCCTGTCTGAGCCGTACATAATAGAATAGTTCTAATGGCGTGGGGGATGCATCCCCAAAGAACTCCTCACTGGTGATGAATTTCCCATTTTTATACAATTGGCCCCAAGTGAGGCAAGACAATTTGCGCAGCATTCAACGGCACCCCCCTTTCAACGTCACTGGTAGGTCGTGCCTCCCCAGCAGCGGTGCCAGAGGCGAGTAGAGTACAGGACATTGCAACTTACCTGCTAATTCCCGCCAGGCACTAGTTGTGCATTGGACTGTGGTAACAGCCATATGCCGGGGGACACAGCTGGAGTACTTAAATAGGCGGTGCAGGATGTGGTCCGCATGTAACCATCTTCGGTTGCGAGATGGGGCATGTATGGAGGAGGGTGCATCCAATAGGCTGCAAAATGAGCCTGAGCGCATATAAAGTATAGCTCTATATCTGGGACCTCAAATCCCCCAGAGCCATAAGGGTGAGTGAGAACATCCCAGGCCAGCCTGGGCTGTTTCCCGCCCCAGATTAGCCGGATCATCTGAGTCTTGATGCTTTTAAAAAAATAACAACTAGGGGCATGGGGAATGTTAGTGAAGAGATATAGAAGTTTAGGAAATAACACCATTTTAGTCAGGGAGAGCCTGGCTGCCATTGATAAAGGCATCGCTATCCATCTGGTGACATTGTCCATAATGGAATCATGCGTACGTCCATAATTAGAGCGCATCAACTCCTCCCGACAGCGGGAGATATGAATCCCGAGATAAGTAAGGGTGCCCGCGCACCACTCCAAGGGGTAATCTGGTCTAAACTCTGGTGTGGAGTCTGTGAGGGGGAAAATTTGTGACTTTCCCCAGTTCATATTTATGCCAGAAAGGTGTCCAAACCGAATCAGCAAACGGAGAATGGGGTTGAGACTAACGGCAGGGTCCCACAGATATAAGGTAAGATCATCTGCATATAAAGAAATTAAAATCTGCCTCTCTGGGTATATCAATGCATATTCCCGAAAGTGTTGTCGAACCTTAGCCGCGAGTGGTTCGATGGCTAAGGCAAACTGAAGAGGTGATAATGTGCACCCCTGGCGGGTGCCCCGTGTGATCGTAAAGGGGGACGACTGAATACCGTTCACAGAACTCTCGCTCGCACACCCGAGTATAATAAGTTTACCCAGGCCAGAAACGGGGTGGGGAATCCCATCCACTGCAACACGAAAACTAGATAATCCCACTCCAGGAATCAAATGCCTTAGTGGCGTCAAGAAATATTGCAGCAGCGTTAACGTCAGGGTCAATGTCCTGTAGCAAAGCGAACAACGTTCTCAGGTTATGAGAAGTGTCTCTTGTGGGCACAAATCCTGACTGGTCAGGAAGTACCAGGGCCGACATGAGTGGACTGATTCGATTAGCAATTAATTTAGCTAAAATTTTGGCATTCACGTTTATGAAAGACAAAGGCCTATATGCATCACAGTATTGAGGTGATTTACCCGGTTTTAAAAGAGAAATTATACGCGCCTCTCACATAGAAGGAGGCAGTATCCCGGTCTCGTGTGCCTCCTCATATACGTGCCTCAGTATCGGGATGAGTAATGGATGAAACATTTTGTAAAATTCGGCCGGAAGGCCATCCGGCCCTGGCGCCTTTCCTGATTGCAATTGCATTATGGCCACTATTATTTCCTTATCTTCGTGATGACGCAAGAGGAATTCCCTCCGACCATCCCCCAACCAAGCGATTGAGGTATCATCAAAGAAGGAGGTGAAGTCTACTGGACATTCTCTACGAGTTTTGTACAGACCTTTATAGAACCTACGAAATGTCTCCACTATCTCTAGCATGTTTCTGTGTGCCTGCCCATCTTCATCCACCACCTCAAGGACTATATTGGAAAATTGCGGAGGACGAATTATAGCCGCAAGGACTTTCCCTGGTCTATCCCATTCACCATACTGGCGAGCCTTAAAATATTTCCCTCTAAATCTACTCTCCCTCTCAGCTGTCTCCTGATAGTCACTGAGGACACTCCGTAGTTGAGCCTGCATCTCCGGTGTGGGATTAGATTGCAGTGCAGCCTCAATGCTCTTAAGATCCACCTCCAATCTGCGCAGGGTGGAGCGTATGTCCCTTAAGATCCCCCCACTCTTTGCAATGCACAAACCCCGTATGGTGACTTTAAAGGCATCCCAGACCGTGGAGTAGTGCGAAACCAAGACAACATTTCGAGAAAAATAATCTGTGATCTCCTGTTCAAGTTCTCGCTGGAAGACAGGGTCTAGCAAGGATAATGGATTAAGTCTCCAAGAAAGATAGGGAGACTCCACATGTGAAGGAGTGAGGGCGACAAGCACCGGAGAATGGTCTGAATATGTCCGGGCAAGATGTGAGATGTGTGTGACCCAGGAGGCAAGACCCTTGGTTATAAACCATGCATCAATTCTGGACCAGGAGGCCCGGGCCGTAGTATAACAGGTGCCTTCCCTCCCCAAAGGATGCATATGTCGCCATGCATCCACCAATTCGAAATCATGCATAATCGATTTGAGGGTGGATTGCGCATGAGAGTAATGATGTGGTAGCGGGTGTGAACGATCCATCTCAGGGTGAACTGTGATATTATAATACCCCCCCCAGAGCAGATGTGTGGACCCTATCTCTAAGATCTTACCCCAGAATATCCGGAAAAACTCAGGGTCATCATTATTCGGCCCATAACAAGAAACAAACGTAAAGGAATGACTAGCCATCCTGCCCCACAGGATATCGTAACGCCCCTGTTTGTCCGTAATAGAACCAATTGGAGTATAGGTGAGGGACTTCCTTATAAGGATGCACGTTCCTCGGGCATATGACGAATATTAGGAAAAACAGGTGTAACTGGACCAGCGCGCGACAAAGGAGGGGGGGCAGTAGGACGGAAATGCGTTTCCTGCAACATCGCGCAATGTACCCCATGTCGGTCTGAATAGGAGAGTATGTGTCTGCGCTTACGGGGTCTCTCAGTCCTCGTACATTTCAAGTGACGAAACGGTAAGTGGGGGTTCTAGTGCTGTCAGTCATGGTGATCCCCCAGGTATCTCATTGGTGAGGAAAGACCTGAAACACATCGGTAGCGGTGTCTGGGTGTATAGGTTATAGGCACATGGCTTAGCGTATGGTCTATTATTTCTCAATTGAACCAACACCCCCATCCCTCCCCCCTCCCACATCAGCAGCCCAAACCTGCCATGGCTTTCGTCCCCTCCCCCCCTCATCACCCGTAGGGCCATGATCCCAATGTGGGAATATGGCTCAACCATTAACATCCCCAACAAAAGATCAACTGTCCTGGTAAGGGTTCACCTGATGGGTGGAGTCCAGAGGGCGACCAGGTGCTTCCTCGCCCGGGCGAGGGTGTTCGGGTGGTCTTACGGAGATTCTACTTGGTCTACTGTCTGGTGCATCAGATAATTTCAATGAAGTCCTCCATCCCTGCGGTATAGTCATTCGAAGCAAGCAGCCAATGCCATCAGCTGGGCCAGGATCGTGGGTCTCTATTTCCTCGCACATTATGCCCAGAAACCCACATCTCTGGAAATGCGAGCAATACCCCACGAGGGGGGGAGGGGCCAACAGCGACCCCCCCGATGTGGGGCTCCTTTCTCATGTCCCAGCCTCCGTCTCCCATCGGTGTCCACAGTCAGACCTTATGAGCGTGAGACTTAGTTCAGTATCATATGACTGGGAACACGTCACTCGTAGGGTTTAGCATTCACCGTTCACTCTACATCAGAAGTTCCTCCACCTTCCGTCACACGGTGGGGCGGGGAGGAGTGTCCCGTCCCAGGCCTTGGCAAGGTCTTGAGGAAATCCTGCGCCAGCTGTGGAGAGTTGAAAAAATTATGCTTATTCTGATATGTCACTTTGAGTCGGGCAGGGAAGAGCATCGCATAAGGAATATTGAGCTGCTGCAGCCGCCTCTTGACCGGGAGGAACTTCCTCCACTGTTCTTGCACAGCCATGGTGAAGTCGGGATATAGCGAAATGCTCATTCCCTCGTATCGGAGCTGACCCCGTTCCCTTGAAAGGCGCAAAGCTGTATCCCGATCCCGGTAGTTGAGCATCCTGGCGATTATCTGTTGGAGCGATGCTCCAGGGACCGGGTGTGGCGCCAGCGAGCAATGGGCCTGCTCCACCACCAATACCGGAGAGAAGGCCTCCCTACCAAACAACGCGATTAGTAGGTGTTCCACATATTCCTCGATCCTACCTGTAGCCATGGACTCCGGCACTCCCAGAATGCGGAGATTGTTCCTCCGAGAATGGGATTCCAAGTCCTCATTCTTTGCCGCTTTTACTTTTAGGATTCTCTCCATTTCGAGCGTTTTCGACGAAGTTGCGGTGGAGGTATCTTCCACATTCGAGATTCGTCTTTCCGCTATCGTCAGGCAATCTTCATGCTTATCGACTCTGTGTGTAACCCCGTCCAAACGAGCATTCATGGAGTCCATTTTAGATTCTATGGAAGCTATGCTGGATTGCATAGCCAATAGTAGCTCCTTCAGGTCCGCAGTTGAAGGCGCCGGAGTGTCCGTTGGATCGTCCTCAGGATCCGTTTGAGAACGGGTGCCCTTCCGCGCCTCAAAAGGCAGCTTCGACTGGCGCACATCTGGTTTTCCCATGGTGGCTGGGGGGGGGGTCAGTGCGATCCAGCGATGGCCCCAATAAATTGCGGGGATACCTTCAGGAAGTCAGAGCAGGAGGTATTCTGCCGTGCCCCTCTTTCACTTCTCCCCCCGGTACGCCCGTCAAGTAGTTGGACATCCGCCCCCGCATGCTTCGCACCCTCATGGATGCCAATATCGCATCAGAATCCGCCTGACGGCCTTCTTGGTGATAAGTTGCGACTGTACCACCTCGTCTCCTCCAGAAAACAACAGCGTCCAGCCAGGCATTAGCAGCAGGGCAGTGCCCACCCAGCCATCCGTTGCACCGGTGACCAGGAGAAATATCCAGCAAGAGCAATACCCCCAACTCCTAGTCTGCTTCACCCGCACCCCCAACCCTCAAATTCCAGGCAGTGGGGTCCAGGGCACAATAAGATAAACACAGTGCGAGTCCAAGGGCAAGGCAACACAGGATAGGCAACACCACTACTGTGGCCTCTTAACTATGGCGTAGCTAGACCTCACTGGAATGTTGGGGGAGAGGGGCAGCCCATCCCCCCAGTCAGCACACAACGCCCCCTCTGCAATGGGGCCAGCACAGCTTCTCACGGCACTCTGCACCTCGCCGCATCACAAAGCACCGGCTTCCTCTCCGAGGCAGTTCACACATGCAGCGCTTAAGCACAAGGGCACCCTGCAGAGCGGTCAGCGCGGCAGCAGTCTCCCACTCCTACCGCGCAGGAGTGGCACCCGGCCTCGGGGATGATGCTCGCTCCCCGGGTCCAAAGCAGGAGCGTCTCGGGGTCCGCGACTCAGCCGCCACCCGCTCCTACTGCAGCCGCGCGGCAGCCGTCCGCAGGGGATGACGCTCACTCACCGGGTCAAGAGCAGCGACTCTGCCCCTCCTCAGCCGCGCACTCCTTCGCTGCTCCGCTCAGCCGCAGCAATACATCTGCAGTGCCGCAACCCTCAACGCGGCAGGGAGCTCCAGGCCAACATCAGGCGCCACCTTCCTTCCTGCACACAAGGGTCTCGACCTCCGGCCAGCCACTGCACGCAAAGCCCCTGCTGCGCTCCGATCCGCTTATCAGTCGTCTTCCGCTGCCATTTTGGGCTCCGAGGTGGAAAGGATCTCCGGCAATTTCGGCTGGATAAAAGTCAGATTCCTCCGTAATTTTAATGTAGATGGGCTGCCAGCATGTTCCGACACATCTTTGGGCGATTTTACCGCGTCTATGCTCCCAAGTGTACAGGATAATAGCCGGATCGGACCCCAAACAGCAAGAGCCTCACGCAAGTGCGGCCATCTTGCTTGGCGCCCTCTAGCGCCCCCCCCCCACTTTTGATCTTCATATTTGCATTAGCCTGATTCATGATAAAAATTGTTCTACCATAAATCCAGAACAAAATTCTTCATAGGTGCTGGGTGAGTCAAGACCAAAAAAAAAGTCTCCAAAAGAAAAAACCCAATGTGTAAGTATAAAATCATCCCGTGAATAATGAGAAAGATCATAATTCTAAAGAATAAGTAGAAGAGTTCCAACAGATTACACCAAGATAATCCTGTGGTTTTAAGGATGTGAACGGAAAAGAGAAAAAGAAAAAAGAATGTGATGTTAGAACGTAGACCCAAAGCCCACTTATACAAAGACTCAGTCGTGAACATTACATTGTGAACAATGTGACACACTTTCCCTGGTTAGAGAGATTTTGTTTGATAACTGACGTTTCTAAAACATTTTCTTATTCATTTTCGAGACAACGACCGATCCTGTTTCCTCATGTATAGCAGGATATGACTAAGATATGTTACTTGACAGTGTTCTGAAAAAATTTAATCAGAGCACAAGAAAGATCATAAGTACTACACACGCTGGAGTCATGTTTAGATAGTCCCATGGTATCTATTGCATATATTCACTTTCTTATTCCATAATAGAAAAAGGAAAGTGCAATGAGACCATCCATCCCATCCCATATGTATCCACTACAGTCGTAATTCTCCCCATAAGACTTACTAGAAGTGTCTAATTGTCGGATGCCACCTCTTAGACGTATTTTTCAGACCATAATGTTTCGTTCCAAGTCCAAAGACCATTTCCAAAATGTATTTGTCGCTGTAAGATTGTCATGGTATCTGTGTCTGGTATTCGAATAGATATGGGAGTAAAAACAGCATCAATGAAGGAATATCTACAAATGGCATTAAGTGGACCCTCCTAAGTCACAAGTTGAACTTACTTAAAAATCCATTAGTAGAGCCGTATCTGCATCCAGTATTCAATTTTCAGCTCAGGCTATAATAGGCCCCTGTGAAGAAGTGAATAGAGACCAAAGAAGCGATGAGAAGGTAACCCAGCCCTTCTAAGCGTAATAAAAAGACAAGGTGTGACTAGTCATTTCCCAGTTATTATCCTGTTCCCTAAGGCATAATTTGATTCTAATACTCCATTTCTTCTATTCAAAATGCGACCTAATTATCTATAATCGGGCACTCAAGAGCGAGATGAGTATTGACAGACCCAAAAAAAAATAAAGTTTAAATTGCTGACTGCTCCTTTATTGTGTACATAATCATTACAAGCATGATCGGTCTAAAATCATAGACCCCTACAAAAGTACTAACCGTGCCTGCATTGTGTATATAATCATTACAAGCATGACGGGTCTAAAGTATGTCTACCCCAATGTACCTGGCACTCACCTCACATTAAATTCGGCCACCCGACGGCGTGAGCGTTCAACGTGCCGTCTGGCAGAGAACGCCATGTATTCAAACCGGCTCTTTTAACCAGTGACTCGAGCCAAAACCCAGAAGTAAATCTAAGCACAAGACGAGGGAGATTGTGAGTCCCCTTCACTCTTTCTATGCTCCCCACGGGATGTGGATGTTAAACCCCCGTGGCGGCCATATTAAAACGGAGTGAATCATACATGTAGACACTATCAAGTAATGTCTTAAGTGTTTATAATATTGAGTAATCCTTACTCCTTTGTGCCCTCATGTATTATATGCAAATGTAAATCAATGTGCTCCTTGTATATAGTATCAATTAATGCGAGGCACATCATTTTCTTAATACTGACAAGAGGCCATACCAAGTGAGTCGTTACTACATAGTATTAGAACCTACTGCATATTGTATACTACTCGTTGGGATGGTGAAGACTTGTTTTAAAAATCGTAATGCACCCTATTTGAATGTCCAAATTGGTGACGAAATCAGGTATACCAACCAAAGGTCAATGATGTCGTGTCCACACTGCTTTACCCTATTTAGAAATAATGCGTGTTGGTATATTTATCCAGTACTTAATAAACACCCAGTGATAAGCAGGCGTATATGAGGACAAGCAGACCCATAATTCTAGATACGACAATATTCTTTGTGATAAAATTTTATGTTTTTGAGGCCTGTTAGAGCTCTCCCTAGAGGGAGGACTAGGGCTGCGAGCTACCACACGAGCAGCATTGAGTCTCTGCTTTACCAGCGCTATTAACTGTGATTTTAGATCGTGTTTTGTGACTGATGCAATTTTATTCTGAGGGGGGCTTTTATTCCTAGAATTAAGTGGGAATTGTTTTTGAGGTACTCTGACACCCCTACACACGCTACTCTCTTCGCTGACAGCCTCGCCCAGCCGTTTTTTACTCCCGGTTGAGGCGGCGGCGGGCACCATCTTGGGTGTGGGCAGGGGCTGCGCTCTAGTCGCGCCGGCCTCCCGCCCTCCCAGACTATTTTAGCAGGGTTTCTTCAGCTGCTCGCTGCCTGTTAGAGCTCTCCCTAGAGGGAGGACTAGGGCTGCGAGCTACCACACGAGCAGCATTGAGTCTCTGCTTTACCAGCGCTATTAACTGTGATTTTAGATCGTGTTTTGTGCCTGATGCAATTTTATTCTGAGGGGGGCTTTTATTCCTAGAATTAAGTGGGAATTGTTTTTGAGGTACTCTGACACCCCTACACACGCTACTCTCTTCGCTGACAGCCTCGCCCAGCCGTTTTTTACTCCCGGTTGAGGCGGCGGCGGGCGCCATCTTGGGTGTGGGCAGGGGCTGCGCTCTAGTCGCGCCGGCCTCCCACCCTCCTCATCACCTATAATATGTGTGTAGGGTTCAGACGGCGCAGCGGGCTGGCGCAGCGGGCGCGCCGGACGCGTGCCGAAGCCGCGCCTAAGCCAAGCCCGTCTGCGCCCGTCCGCGGCCGACCGTGGCCAGGGGCCCAGACCCCTACATCTCGGGCGTGCCGCGGGCAGTCCTACACAAGTAAGAGGCTGCGAGACCTTTGCCCCGCTTCACTCACGATCTGTCGCCACTTGATGGAGCCACTTGACCTGGGTCCATGTCCTCATTGTACATTCAGAGGGAGGTGTCTATCGCCTGCCGTCCCTGACCCTGAAGCGATTATTGCTAAAGGGGGGCTCTTAAATTGTAGATCCTTCAGCAAACATTCCCTTCAGCTGTGGGATCTCTTACTAGATGAGGACCTGCATATATTATTTTTAACTGAAACCTGGTTAGGAGAACATTCTGATCCAGATATAGTGGATACCATTCCGCCAGGTTATACCCTCCATAGACTTGATAGAGAAAAGGGAAGGGGAGGTGGCATTGCCATCATTGTCAAACACCCTTTTGAGTGTGTTCTAAAACCAGTAAAAATTGATAACTGCGAAGCTGGTGAATTTAACATCAAACTGACCCAACACGAGGCAATTTCGGGCATCCTAATTTACAGACCTCCTGGCTCTCTGGGCAACTTCCGAAGTAGTTTACTGGAAGGGGTTACTCAGACTGCGATCAAACACAATAAAGTGTTGGTGTTGGGTGATCTGAACTTACATCTAGAGGATCCCCTACAAAAGGAGGCAGAGGACGTTCGTCTAGTCCTACAAGAACTACAACTGGACTTGCTAAGTGTTGCAGCTACACATCAGAGGGGTCACTGCTTGGACCCTATCTTCGCTAGTTGGGACTTGATAAAGGCACTTACACCCTGTCAGCTCCCTTGGACAGACCACTTCTTGGTCCCTTTCCAATGTTTTTACCAGCCAGTTAGGGCCATTGAGAATGGGATGGGAAATATTATGAGACGTAAATGGAGACAATATTCTCAAGAAAACTTCATATGCGCCATCCAGAAAGCGCAACTACCGCTTGCTATGGACAGTGATCAGGCGAATCATGAATTTAATCAGCTTGTGACTGCCACCCTGGATGAGCTAGCCCCCATGAGTAAGGGTAAAGCAAGAGAAGGCAGACAACGTACTGCCCCATGGTTCACTCCAGAACTCCAGCAAATCAAGTCTAATTGTAAAAAACTTGAAAGGAGCTGGAGAAGGAACCCGAGCGAACAAGGTAAAAACAGTTATAGCTTAGCACACAAAAGCTACCAGTATGCGGTGCGTAGAGCTAAAGCTAAATATTTCCAGACACGCATTGAGGCGGCCGAGAGCTCCTCACGCGAACTGTTTAAAATATACAAAGAAATATCTTTAGTCTCCAGCTCTAACACCCCCCTAAGGGCCACCGTGGAGGGATGCAATAGAGTCGCTAACTTTTTTTCCAACAAAGTTAAAGCTATTTATGCCTCCTTCACCCAACAACCAGATAAGGGCATAGATTTTATAGCAGGCAGCTCGCCTGTGGCCCCTGACTCCTCGTTGCAAACTTTCGAGGTACCCGCCGCTGACAGGCTAATAAAGATCTGTCGCAGTGTGAAGTCCGGTTCCCCTAACGACCCGGCACCGGCCTGGGTCATCTCAGAGGGCCTGGTAGCCCTGGAACCATACATCAGACACGTCTTACAGACCTCCTTTTCCACGCAACGAGTCCCTGAGGAGTGGAAGAAGGCCATAGTACTGCCAATAAGGAAAAAACCGAATGTAAGCATGGAAGTGCTGGAAAACCTCAGACCTATCTCCTTATTGCCGTATGTGGCGAAAGTGGCTGAGAAGGTGGTCAATGCTCAGCTTACTGAGCACCTGGAGAGAGGGAACTTACTACATCCCTCACAATCAGGATTTAGGGCGGGCTACTCTACGGAGACAGCTCTCCTACGGGCCACTGAGACTTTAAGAGCAGGGGCGGATGCAGGACATACAATGGCCCTGATCATGCTCGACCTCAGCGCGGCTTTTGACACCGTAGCGCATTCCATCCTGCTACGGTGTCTGAGCGAAGCTGGGGTCGTGGGTCCTGCGCTGTACTGGTTACAGTCGTTTCTCACTGAAAGATGTTTCCAGGTACAGCAAGGGACATGTCGTTCGGTCGAGATGCCACTAGATCAGGGAGTGTGCATTGAGCCCTACTCTTTTTAATCTCTACATGGCCTCCCTGGCGAAGGTTGTACAATCATTTGGGGTGGAATTGGTGTCTTACGCCGACGACACCCAGCTGCTGATTTCCCTATCGCAGAACACCGCCAACACCCCCACCAACTTTAAGTCCTGTATGCAGGCACTAGCTGAGTGGATGGACTCCCACTGCCTAAAACTCAATGGCTCTAAGACAGAGGTGTTGGTGGTGGGGGGAAAAAGCAAAAACTGGTCAGCCGAGTGGTGGCCTCCATGCCTTGGCCCTACCCCCATACCTTGTGAGGAGGCTAAGAATCTAGGAGTCTGGATGAATTCCTCTCTCTCCTATGATGGCCACATAAGGCGTCTTGTGGGCAAATGTTTTGGAGTACTAAAGACCCTAAACAAAACCTTAGACCTCCTACCCTTAGCGGCCAGAAGGACACTGACGCAGGCACTGGTGACCTCTCGGATGGACTATGGAAACATCTTGTTCCTAGGGGCCACCGAGGGCTGCCTGGGCCGCCTGCAAGTTATCCAGAATTCCGCCGCTAGATTGGTGCTAAGAAGACCTAGGAGGGCTAATTCTCAAAAGGCGCTGGATGCGCTTCACTGGCTGCCTGTGAAGAAACGTGTGCTGTTTCAGTGCCTCCTCGTCTGTCACCGAATTGTCTGGGGCAGGTCGCCCGCCTACCTTAGGGATCTAGTCAGCCGCTACGAACCAACAAGGACCCTCCGGTCGGAGGGTGCCGGGCTGCTGACAGTCCCCAGGATAAGGAAGGCTAGAATGGGTGGACGATCTTTTGCGTTCCAAGCAGCTCAACAATGGAACAAACTTCCTCCTGCTCTGAGACTGGAGAGCAGTGAAGCGCTGTTCAGGGCCAAGCTTAAAACACATCTATACACTGTGTAGGTCACAGGCTCTCATGGTGATCGCTGGTAGCTTTAGCGCGGGGACACGCCGAGATGGCGTTACTGAGCGCTCTATAAGCTCTCTATAAAAAAAAATAAAAAAATAAAAACAAATATTAGAGCTAAAAAAACAGTACATGGCTTATTGCATCAACATTGTTCCAAAAAATGTAAAAACAATGGTTATATTGTAGCTTTTATAAATTTCTTCGACCATATCATTCTTCTGATGAAAAAAAGGGATATCATTCTACATTAGTAATCTCATGGCGTTATAGATGTTGTGAATAGCTTTCATCACATTCATTAACATCTCAAACAGAAAAACATTCCACATTGGCACTATCTCATAACAACATAAATGTGCCCAGTTTGCCAGATGTTGGATTCTATACCTATTTTTCAGGCATGGTTTCCATGATTCTTAACATAATACTAACAGATCATACCTAATTATCATATGTAGTTGGAGGTGCTCATTTTGACTCAACAGTTATACACCAGATGTTAGTTCTTATTCAGATAGGAATACATGTAACTCCTTATCAAAATTTAGCCCCAGTTCCACAGCCCGCAATCTAATGATCCACTGTGTCTCCGCTCTTCTTAATGCAAGTGTTCTGTCTCCCCCTCTAGGGCCACATTGGATATGTGTTATACCATGAACCTTATCTTTCTCATATCTTCCATAGTATGGTTCCGCTTGAAATGGACCGCAAAGGGATAACTGCAATTGTTATTACGTACTGCCCTCACATGTTCTTGTATCCTCTCCTTCAAGGTCCATATGGTGCTCCCTACGTAGATTAGTATACAACAACAGATCATACAGTAAACCACGTAGTTAGTATTGCAGTTTATAAATTGCTTTATGTGATGTCTCGTGGCAGTGTTGTATTGAAAGTCAGAGGTCTTATTTGCTGCAAACTGACAAATACTGCAATTGGTGCATTTAAAAAAGCCCAGTGGTTTCGGTGGTAACGAAGTGGTCTCTTTTTTCTCTGGGGGCAAGTAACTGGGACACAACAATTCTCTCAACGTTGTGCCTCTTCTACGCGGTTTGTTGGCTATAAATTTCTCCACTGACTTGTCTAACCTCAGAATATGCCAGTGTTTCTGAAAGATGTAAGTCTGGTGACTATGGGGCATATTAGCAAGGGCAATATCGCCGCTTTAGCAGGACCTTTTCCTGCTAAAGCGGCGATAATTCTATCGCCCTATCAGCAAGCTGTCGCTAACAGCAGTTATCGACAGCTTTCTGACGAAAGCGACCGGTTTGGGTGGCACTTTGCATATATCAGCGATATTTATCGCTAATGACATGCAAAGTAGGCGTTCCCGACCAACAGACCTGGTAAACAGCCACTAACAGGCCTATCGCCTATTAGAAAGGAGGCCCTGGCCCCGGTTAGCGACGTGAAAAGTCGCGCTAACCGGGGTCATCGACGGTTTTTTAACACCTGCTATTTTTCTGACTTAACCATACCTGACATGGGGGGGTGAATTATGCTGATCAGCAAGGTTTTCCCCCTTCCCAATGCAACATCGCTGGTTTTGTCGCAATGTTGGCCCTTCCCTCCCGCTATCGCTGGAATATTTATCGCCATAGCGCTAATTGTTGCTAATACAGCGTTAGCGTGGCGATATATTCCAGCGATAGCTGGCGTTAAAAATTTTGCGCTAAGCGTGCTCTGCGAAATTTATCGCAGTTTGTTGCTAATATGGCCCTATGTGTATTATAATCCGTCACCAGAGCAATCTTGCGATCCTTATTCTGTCGCTTATTTTTGTTTTTAGACTTCAAAAGGCATGACCTTGATTTCTTCTGTATTTTATTCCTGGCCCAGTCCAGTGTCACTTGGGAGTACCCTCCATTCCAAAATCTTCCCTCCAATCTCTGAAGTTCTATGCCAAAACACTGTCTTCGCTACAGTTTCTTTTGAGTCTCTTCATTTCTCCCAGGGGGGTAGAGTTTATCTGGGACCTTGGGTGGGCACTGCTTGCATGCAACACGAAGTTGCAAGCTGTAGGTTTGCGAAAAAGTTTTGAGAAGATCCTGTTTTCCTTTAGGTACAGGACCACATCCCAAAAATCTATCTCCAATTTACTGATCTTGTGCATGAATTTCAAATTATAAGGATTATTATTGAGATGTTCCAATAGTTCTTGAAATCACCAGTCGCTACCTGACCAGATGATGAAAATATCATCGATGTAGCAACCCCAGTATATTATGTTTTTCAGTAAGTTCATTGCTTGACATTTTCCACAGATGTTGCTGTTCAAAAAACTCATATACAGGTTAGCGTAGGAAGGTGATCATTTTGAGCCCATATCTACTCCTATGGCTTGCCTGTACCAATTGTCCTGATGCAAAAATACATTATTTTCCAAAATCAATCGAGTTAAATCTAACAGCATCTGGGTGTGTTCATATAATGTGGCGTCCCTATGTGCAAGACACTCAGCCAGGGATTGTAGGCCCTTTTCCAGTGGTATGCAGGTGTATAATGAGCAGACATCTAGCGTGACAAAGGAAAAGTCACTGGTCCATTCCACATCCTCCAACTTGCTTAAAAGATCACTCGTGTCCCTTATATAAGAGGGAAGATTATGTACCAGGGGTTGTAAAAAAACGTCTATGTACTCTGAGATGTGCTCCGTAGGGGAGCCAATAGCAGAAACTATTGGCCGGCCCTGTGGGAAGATACTTAGGGACTTATTATCAAGAAACAGTGTTAAAATTATCACCGCTTAAGCGGCAGAAAACTGTCCGATTATAAATACTTAGGTTGCATTTTGAATAGAAGAAATGAAGTATTAGAATCAAATTATGCCTTAGACAACAGGATAATAACTGGGAAATGACTAGTCACACCTTGTCTTTTTATTACGCTCAGAAGGGCTGGGTTACCTTCTCATCGCTTCTTTGGTCTCTATTCACTTCTTCACAGGGGCCTATTATAGCCTGAGTTGAAAATTGAATACTGGATACAGATACGGCTCTACTAATGGATTTTTAAGTATGTTCAACTTGTGACTTAGGAGGGTCCACTTAATGCCATTTGTAGATATTCCTTAATTGATGCTGTTTTTACTCCCATATCTATAGGGCTACCCGTATTTTCGAATACCAGACACAGATACCATGACAATTACATTTTGGAAATGGTCTTTGGGCTTGGAACAAAACATTATGCTCTGAAAAATACGTCTAAGAGGTGGCATCCGACAATTAGACACTTCTAGTAAGTCTTATGGGGAGAATTACGACTGTAGTGGATACATATGGGATGGGATGGATGGTCTCATTGCACTTTCCTTTTTCTATTATGGAATAAGAAAGTGAATATATGCAATAGATACCATGGGACTATCTAAACAGGAACTCCAGCGTGTGTAGTACTTATGATCTCTCTTGTGCTCTAATTAAATTTTTTCAGAACACTGTCGAGTAACATATCTTAGTCATATCCTGCTATACATGAGGAAACAGGATCGGTCGTTGTCTCGAAAATGAATAAGAAAATGTTTTAGAAAGGTCAGTTATCAAACAAAATCTCTCTAACCAGGGAAAGTGTGTCACATTGTTCACAATGTAATGTTCACGACTGAGTCTTTGTATAAGTGGGCTTTGGGTCTACGTTCTAACATCACATTCTTTTCTCTTTTTTCTTTTCCGTTCACGATCTTAAAGCCACAGGATTATCTTGGTGTAATCTGTTGGAATTCTTCTACTTATTCTTTGGAATTATGATCTTTCTCATTATTCACTGGATGATTTAATACTTACACATTGGGTTTTTTCTTTTGGAGACTTTTTTCTTGGTTTTGACTCACCCAGCACCTATGAAGAATTTTGTTCTGGATTTATGGTAGAACAATTTTTATCATGAATCAGGCTAATGCAAATATGAAGATCAACAGTATGTATGAACATCTGTTATTGTTTTTACAGCCTTGAGGAAGTCACTGGATGTGACGAAACACGTGTCGGCTGTTCTCGCGCATCTTGATCAAACTGTATAATTTTGATTCTTCCTTTCAAATTTTTTTTTTTCCAATCTACATGTTTTGGGTAATAGGGGATCTTACAGCCTTGTAGGAAATTGTAATGTTTCGAGATATTGATTCTAAGTAAAAAGAACATCTTTTGTATAAACTTATCTCTGTTGTTTGCCTGTGAAATATTGGTAACAACATTTTGTGAAGTTAATATACAAAAGTCATACAAGAGACAAGATATTACGTCTAGAGTGTCGGGGTATTACATGATATATTATTATGAGTTGTAAACCCATTTCGGACAAGTCCCCCAACACAAGAAACAAGTTCACTGTCTGCATGACCGAAGTTGCTAACTTGATGAAAGCCAATCGCCTCAAGCTCAACACCAACAAGACTGAAGTAGTGCTCTTTGGCAAGAACACCTCACCATTGGACTGCAACACACCCATGCCAAGATTCCACACCACGGACCTTAGAATAATCCTTGACAGCAAACTGGACATGATTGCATAAGTCAACGCGGTCACTGCATCCTGCTTCCACACCCTGAAGATGCTGGAGAAAATCTATAAATGGCTCCCAGGGAACACTACAAAAACTGTCACACATGCCCTGGTGACCAGCAAATCAGACTATGAGAACACTCTCTACTCTATGATCACCAAGTAGCTCAAAAAGACTACAAACCATCCAGAACTTGGCAGCAAGACTCATCCTTAACCTCCCACACAGAACTCACATCACACCTCAGGGAACTGCACTGGCTCCCAGTACACAAACGTGCTCCCTCATTAGTCGGATAGACTTCCACCAACTACCCAGTTAACTCAGCTCTGCAGGATTCCTACTCGCACATATCCCACGCATACACAGAATCAAATAAGGAGGATAGGCATTCTCTTCCTTCACTTCTAAAGTGTGGAACAAACTCCAAATCCATAACAGATCCTCCTTCTCTCATCTTTAATTCCACAGGAAGCTGAAAACCAGTTTTTTCAAGTAACCAACCTACGATAGGCAGGGCTAGGCACACACCCCTCATCAGCGCCAGGATATCCTTGCGGCTGACAGTGAGCTTTAAAAATGACCATAGCATAACACGATCACCACAAGTGGTCTCATTATGCTTTGAACAAGCTAGATATAAAATAAACAAATTAAATTGGAATTTGGTGGGCACTTTTTCACTTTAAAAAACAAGCAATGTTCAAGCTAATAGGTCACTTCTTTGTGGCCTATTGGTTTTGCCAATTGATTTAACTATGTTGCAGAGAATCTAAATTAGCCCGCAAAATGATCTGCCATCCTTTTACAGGCACACACACAAAACAAACTGAGGTGGCATGGTGTGCAAAATAACGATGGACTTGGATGTGACCCTGAGCAAATTACCAGTGGCTGAGCTTAATTCAAGCATTCCATCCATCACTTTTTTAGGTTTCACCTGCACTGCTTTGGAAATCTCTTGTAATGAAAACAAATTCTTAAAAGGGGCTTAGAGCCCGCCCATTACTTATCTTTACCTACCACTCGTTGGCTCCTACATCACTCTTGTTTCCTTTCTTCCTGTTGTTCAGCACCTCCTCCTGTCTCTAGTTTCCTGCTAAGCTTCACGTATTCATCCTTGCTGTGGTGCTTGGATCAAGTGCTGCTTCCAGCGACCAGTGTCCTTCCACTTGCCGTGCACTTATAAAGGTACTTTATTTATTTTTTCTTTCCAGCGTCCACATTCCAGTTCGTTGTTTGCCTGTTCCTCCCACCACCTCACTCCCACTGTTGCATGCCACTACCACATTTTTTGCTTGCCCGTCCCTCCCACCACCTCACTCTCTTCACTGCATGTCCCTTCCCTGTTCATTGCTTGTTATTTGCAGCAGTCATTTATGCTTTATTGACGTATTGGGAATAAAAGACTGACCATGACAATGGAGATCTGTTATTTTCCATCTTGCAATGTTCTTGGCCATCAACGTTGTAAGGTAAAATATATGTAGTTGTGTGTTATATTTTGGAATAAAGAGCATTTGAGATACATTTATTTCACGTAGTACGCAAAACCACTTAGGGGCATATTATCAAGCACGGCGTTAAAATGATCGCCGCTTTAGCGGCAGAAAACTGCCGCTAAAGCGACGATAATGGGCTTGATAATATGCCGCAGAGAATTCCAATAGAAGCCCATGTTGACACCAGAACATGGGCTTCTATTGGAATTCTCAAGGGCATATTATCAAGCCCATTATCGCCGCTTTAGTGGCAGTTTTCTGCCGCTAAAGCGGCGATAATTTTAACACCGTTTCTTGATAAAATGCCCCTTAGTTAACATTATGATGGCACAATAGCATCCCTTTAGAATTAAAGTAGCGTATATTTGCGAAATGGCATTTTTTCGAAAATAATTGGTGCTTCACGATAGTCAAATTTAGTTTTATGGCAAGAAATAAATGTTGTCTGTGCAGTACAATTGTAATAAAGCAATAGAAATATTTATTGATAATTTCTTATCACCTCTTCTTCTTCCTTCACAGTGTTAAGAGATGAGTCCCATTGTGGTTCATCATCAACATAGGATCAAAACAAAATAAACATTGGCAAAGCCAATATGTTTCGTCTATTAAAAATCTATTCCCTTTGTCAATATTTTTTTACATGTTGCACAACATGCAACATGGCTTAAAGTTAAAAAAAAGCGCTATGACGTGGTCAATGCGGCCATGCCATAGCTCTTTTTTTCTTAAGTTAAGGCGAAACCTATCAGCTTCGTCAATGCTTGTTGTATACTTTCGTAGAAAAGGAAGCAAGCATTTTTTATTTCCTTTTGTTTTCAGATCCAATTTGGAACAGTAAAGAAAAATAAGGTAGGCCCGGAATTGGGAAGTAAAATGTAAGGGAGGGCAAGCAATATGGAGGGCGGGTGAGGGGGGTAAAGCAACATGAAGGGCAAGGAGGGAAGTAATACAGAGGGTGGGGGTTGAGCAACACAGAGGGCAGAGGGGCAAACAACACAGAGGGCACATTGGGAAGGAAGACAGAAGGTGCGGGTGGGTCGGAGAGCAAACAAATGAGAGTGCGCAGCATGGAAGTTGGACAGAAGCAATAGAAAAGGCATTGCAGGGGGGAAAATAAGCACAGAAAGGCCTGGAAGAATCACACAGACAGTGCAACACTAATACAAGCACAGCAGAGCTGATAGGGTACATGAGGGAGACTGCTGGAAAGGAATGCATTCAAGTTGAGTGCTTAAGCAAACAGAAAGAAGTAGTGCCTTAAAAGGAGCTGTGGAAGGAAACAAGCAATGCATCCATGCTGCAGGGAAGAGATATACACAAGAAATGGAAGTGAAGTCTGCACGTGCTAACAAATGTCAACCATGCACGTGAGAGTGACAATGAAGCCAACATAATAAGCAACAGGCAGGCTCAAAGCCCACTGCAAGCTAACAACATGTCTTGAAAGCAACAGTGCAGGAATGTGCTGTCTCAGGTGAGACCTATAAAAAAAGACAACTGAAAGCTGAGTATCAGCAGTGATCTCCAAATTATCTGTACTAATCATTTTCATGCTGCTGGTTGCCTGACAGTAAACTAGTGCACAAGTGTTTGATGGGCAGGTGCTGCAAGGCTTTCAATGCTCCCTTCCTCTTTCGTGACTGGGTAAGAGGCAACTCGCAGATCGAGTAATAGTGTCCAGGAACACTGTAGTACAAAGATGTAGTTTGTTTACAATGCCGTCCAGAGAATGAGCTCATGATGTCCTGGACATACCTCATCTGTGACTATGATACCATTACCTCACTATGGGGCATATCAACAACAACCGGCGATAATTATCGCTGAGCGCACTTAGCGCTCGGATAATTATCGCTGGCTAGCGCCGATTTTTATTGCTCAGATAGTGTGCTATTAGCAACGCTTATCTCATCAGCAATAAAAATCCTAGCGCTAACTGGCTAACGTGAGATTATCGCTGGAAACCCAGCGTAAATCTCACGTTAGCTAGTTGATAGGGACTCACAAACATAGCCATGATATCCACCTTACATAGGATATCATGGCTAAGTCAGTCCTGAAGCAGGCGTAAGGAAAGTAGCGATAACAGGGGTTATCGCTACTTTTCCTGACGCTATGCTTCATAGCGTTTGGCTTGCTGATAGGAGAAATGTCGCTTAGCGACATTTCTCCTATCATGCCTGGTCAGGAACGCCCACTTTGCATCTCATTAGGGATGCAAAGCTGGGCATTAGGAATCCTGACTCTAACGCAAGGTTTCACGGCGATAATTTTATATCGCCTGCTTGTTGATATGCCCCTATGAAGGCAGTTTTATAGGACTCTACCATTTGTACAGAAGTTTACCTCTGTGAAAGATTGGCAATCTCAATACTTTATTGTACTAATGTGTTCCCCAGCATCTAGCGGAATCAGTTGTTTTGCTGAGATTTCTTCTTTGCTGCTTTCTGAAAGTGACTTGATTGTGAATCCTCTACTAACTCCTTGCTTTAAAACCAGAAAATATAAAAAGCAATGGCAAAGCCAAAAGAGCTGGCGCTTCGGTAGCAGTCCCTGTTTTGTCATGATTTTTGCAAATCTTTATTGTTGGAGAAGCTGTAGAACCCTATCAATCTAAAAGGAATTGGCTAAAAGCAAAAACATTTTTTTGGTCTCAAACAGTACACACTACCTAGTAGTTCATGGCACTTAAGGCCACTCATTTGTGCGTAGTTGTGACCCTTGTGAAAGGGCAGCATGCTGTCACTCAAAGTGACGTTAGACCATGGCTGAAGTGGCCTGACCCACTGGTCCATGCTATATGCTGTAGAGAGTGAACAAAAGGTGTGAATGACATAGCTATTAACCAATGGATGAAGATGATTAGCTGAAAGTAGGTGTATTATGAATATAATATTAGTAAAATCATAAAGTCTTGCCGAATGCCACACCTAAAAACAAATATAAACAACTTTAAGATAATCTAATCAGGTGACTGAAGAAGAAAGTAGGGAGGACTTTAAGTAGAAGTAAACATGAAAAGGCAGATAAAATAGAAAACAGTATGGTGGGATAGCCATAACGGAGTACACAGCAACAGAAGAGGTACAGAGAGAGAGAGAGAGAGAATGGAGGAAAAAATAAAGAAAGCAGCAGTGCAAAGGAAGAAAGAACAAGAGAGATAGATGAGAGAGAGGAAGAGAAACAGAGACGTAGACCAAGTTCAAGACTAATGCCAACAACAAAACATACATTTTGAGTAAAGTTCTATATTCATATCAAGTTCGGCATACATCTGTTCAACAGCTTTTGCTATAGCAGAGACAAAACTTTTATTTATGAGCTAAAATGGAATAAAACATCTTTTAAAAGTACTCCTTCTCTTATTTTCCCTGCACAGAGCTATACAAAGCAAGCACAAAATGTTCTGAAGATGCCTCCCTTTGGGGACTAGACTTATGGTCAAATCATAAAAAGCATTTTCAATAAAAAGTGTGGCTGAGCCAAACTTTCTTCTGATTCTAGGAAAATCATCTCTAAGCACTTAAATATTCTAATTCCAATATAATTCTAAAACTCTACATTCTTAACTATATAATTATGTGTTAGACCTGGCATCCCTGGTGTGGTTTTACCCCATGACTCTTTGCCTTCTGACCTCCTGTTCTGCTGACTGGCCTTTGGACCCGGCAAACCTTACTTCTGCTGATTAGTGCTAAAGTGCTTGTGCTCTCTCACTTAAATATGATTGGCCTATACCCGATTGGCAAATTTGATTTACTTGTAAGCCTCTAGTAAAGTGGCATTACCTGTGCCTAGAGCCTGTAAATCAAATGCTACTAGTGGGCCGGCAGCACTGATTGTGCCACTTACTTAACTAGCACTTTAAACATGTCTCAGGCCTGCCATTGCAGCATGCATGTGTGCTGATTTAAACTGCCATTTCGACAGGGCAAAAGAAACCTTTTGCCAGGCCCAAAACTTTCTTTTTAATACACATAGGTTACCCCTAGGGTAGGCCCTGGACAGCCCAGAGGGCAGGGTGCAATGTATGTAACAAGTTGGACATATGTATATTTTTAAGTTTTACAAGTCCTGGTACTGAAAAACTCTTAAATTCATTTTTCACTACTTTAAGGCCTACCTTTCCCATGGGATTACATTGGACTTACCTTATTACATTTTATAAGTGTAATTTCCAAATGAGACCAAGTAGCCAGTTCATGTTTGGTGTCTTTGGAATTGTATTGAAAAATTCTAACTTATGGTGAAGTCGGATTTCAAATTACAATTTTGAAAATGCTACTTTCTAAAAGTTGCCATTTTGCTGCCTTAGCCACTTGGTGCCTTCAGCCTGTCTGTGGGTCACATGAATGGGTGTAGTTGACAGTTGGGCTTTGTGTAGTCCTCCTAGCAATGCAATGGGTAGCTTAGGTGTGCCTGGTTGGGCCCTCCCTGCCAGGATGGGAGGGAGGAGTTGGACCTAGCCCTGCTTACCCTTCAATAGGCTGTGTTCTGTCTCCACACAAAGGGCTGCATACTCCCTGTAGTTAGTCTGGAGCCAGGGCCAGGAAGGCAGGGCATCTGCAAACTCCAAAGACCTGGCTCTAGAAGCTTCTCGCCACTTCAAAGGCACAACTGGGCATTTATACTGGACCTCAGACACCACCACTTCAGTAAACTTTTGGAACTGTGGATACTCTGCCAATAAGAAGGACTGATATGCTGCTGATATGACGGCCACTCTGCTCGACTGCTGCTCTGAAGAACTACTGCCATTCTCTGCTGACCTACTGCCCTCTTGCCTTGGTGAAAAGGACTGGAACTGTATCTCTTGAACCTAGAATCCAGAATGACTTCAAGGACTAGTTGGCTGTCTCTTGATCTGAAGACTTAGGTACACAACAGGCTTCTAAAAACCTTGCACCAGCACCTGGACTCTGCCATTTGTGAGCCTACCCTGCTAAGTGGTGCCATACCAGTCCTGGACCCTTGGAGGTGGGGTTAAACTGCTCTGTCAGCCTCTGTAGATCCAGGGTAACCAATGCATCTGTGCTCTGTCAGCCTCTGTAAATCCAGTGTAACCGGCGCATCTCCTCTGCTGCACATCGCAAAACTGAGCATAAACGACGTATCGCTGCTGCTGCATGGATTGGACCTGTCCCAAAGACTTGCATTGCTGCCGGAGCCCCTTTAGAACTACCACTGCATGATTCATTCTCTGTGCAGACCCTCACATGCCTTGTCAATGGCAACATCGACAACGGTGCATCGCACTCTCACAGCTCTTCAGAACCAACGAATCGCCCCAACTGTGCAATGCATCCTAGATGCAGGTCTTTGCATCACAAACCCCATTAGCAGGATCCTCTACAATGATGCAGGCCCTCGCATTGCAGCCTAGCCACATCTCAGAATCGATGCACCACATTGATCTCGCAAGGCATCTTCGACGCCAATCCTCTCGATGCTTCGCAAACCTGGATTTAAGGGAACTCTGTTCAGCAGGCCTAACTGGGTACTTGCAGTCTGCCTGCACTCCATTGCAGTCGGCCTGAACTTGTGACTTTTTCCTGGTCCAGCATGATATTCATAGCTGGTGCTTTGTGCTGTTTGGCTCTACTTTCATCAACATTTTTAAACTTGACTATCCCAGGGTCTACTGATTCCATTTTTGTAATTTTGTTCTTGCATTGTTTATGACAGAAAGTTTGATTTTTCAAACTTGGTGTGAGATCCTTTTGGTGTGTTGTATTTATGCTATTACAGTTTGAAGTGTTGCACAAATACTTTACACATTGCCTGTAAGTTAAGCTTGGCTGCTGTGTGCCAAGTTACCAGAGGGCTGAGCACAGGTTGATTTAGGGTTGGCTTGTGCCACACTCTGATAAGGATTGTGGTTGCTGTTTGACCAGGGCTCAGACGCCAGTCAATCAACAACCCATTTTCTTACATTATGAATTTGTATCTTTGTTTGCTGCAGACAACCAAAGGATATAGTCCAGTGTTTCACTTACTATTTTCAGTAAACAGTTCCCTGTTTTAAAAACACCTTTGCAAACTAACAACCCCCAAATTAAACATGTGATGTAAAAATACAGAGTCCACAATTGGTAAGCGTTATTGACTACTTGGTTTCTTGATTGCCCATTCGATTCCTTCCATCCAGTTTGTTATCATTGCACATCTAACTTCCCTCACTACCTACTCCTCTTCCTTTCCTGTACCCTATTCTTATTTTAAACTTTGTCATCGATATACAGCTGTGTTATAATCTGCCCCTGTTCCCTTCCCTCTCTTTCCCCCCCCCCTCCTCTCCTCCGCATATTGGTACTGCCCAGCCTTAGAATGTTGGGGCTGAAGCTCATGTTGGAATGTTGGCATCTCACCACGAGAGGCCGAAGGATCTGTACAATAAACTTCCGTCTCCTGACTAACTTATCTTTGTGGAAGTTATTACAACATTCATTTGGCGACGAGGATGGGACGAGCTGACTTACCGTGCTGGGGACGGTCTGGATCCTTCCCCCAGTGCCCTACCGCCTCTCGTTGGACTTCCCAGGCAGTGTGGTTCCTTCCTGCCATCGTTTTCTGTGGTGGCGCTAAGAGGAGTTTTCCACGTTTGACTCCGTCGTCCAGAGTCTTCGGCTGCTGGGCTCCTTCACGCTTTCCCTGAACTCCGTCGATGAGAGCTCCCGGCTGCTGGACTTTTTCACGCCTCGCCACGGAGCTCGCTGCCTGCGTGAGTGTCTCTTCACGTTCTTCTATGGACACTGATCATCCCTCCGGTGAGTCCCTGTCGTTTGCTGCTCGGCGCTGCTCCCCGGGCTTGCTGTCCATCCTGGCTGTCAGGAAGACACCTGTTGTTCCCCCAGTGAGATCGCATGCTGGCTTAGCGATTTGAAGGGTGGTCGGATCGCGGATGGCCGGAGACAATAGTGCTGCTTTTCGTGTGTGGCTGAGGCAACGTCGTAATCTCCTCACCTAACATCCTGTTCCTGTTGATTCCGCCTCTTCTTAGACTGTTTTCCACAGAGGACGCTCCGCTGTGAGACACTGCTCCCTGTTTGCTCCTTCGTCTGCTCCTCCTGCTGGTGGAAAATAATATTGCACGTTTCTTCCCTCATCCAGCCTGCTTCGAAATTTTCGCTGACAGGCTCAGCTCATGAAAATGTAGTGTCTTTATTAGTATTTCCTAGGGTAGACTGTTTCCATTATACTGTGGGGGTGTACTGGTGGTTTCTTGTCTATTCTACTTCTACTGCAATTTTCTGTGAATATTTTCACTGTTAGCCTTTCCTCATCGCTATATTCTTTATCCTCACCTCTACCTACCCCTTTTCCTTCTTTTGTTTTTTCTTCTCTTATTTCATCTTTTTCTTCTTCTACCCTCTCCACCATGTCGGCATTCGCTATGTCTCAACCCCCCCCATTCCTAGATGAGAGTGGAGATCCGGTGATCCCATGGAAAAAATGGGTAAACCTGTTTGAATCTTACCTTATCGCCATTGGGGGGGACAGATTTTCGGCGGTGCGCAAACAACATGTTCTTCTGCATAATCTAGGAAAGCAAGGGAGGGATATTTTTGATGACCTGCCAGATTATAATGTTGAAAATGCTAATGAAGGGGCTGGGGGTGTGGGTGATATCCAGTATGATGTGTATCAGTTAACATTATTGAAACTGGAAGCTCAATTTGGTGACAAAATTAATATTGTGTTAGAACGCCACAAATTTTTTTTGCGCATTCAAGGAAAAAATGAAAAAGTGATAAATTATATTGCTGTTCTGAGAGGTTCAGCCTCTACGTGTGAGTTTGGTGTATTAACTGAATCACTAATCAGAGATCAGCTAGTTAGATGTACCTCTAACAAGAAGATACAAGAAAGACTTCTTGCAGAAGCCCCTGATTTAAAACATGCCATTGATATTGCTAAAAGCATAGAGCATACAGCGTACTGTATGAATGAAATGAAGGAAGCGGGGGAAGTAAAACAAGTAGCGGAGAACAGTGTACACAAGATCTCCAGTAAAGTCCACAAACACAAACCTTCACCTTCCAGTCCGGAAGCACCTACAGCAGCAGGGAACAAGCCAAAATGTTATAGGTGCGGAAATCCTAATCATCTGGCCAACAGCGTTAACTGTCCTGCAAAGGGCGTTGTTTGCAGCAAGTGTAAGAAAAGAGGCCATTTCTCTAAAGTATGCCACAATGCAATGAACAGTGTCACCCACATGATAGGCAGTGATCTGGATCCTCAACTACCTAGCGAAGATATTGTTTTTCAAGTATCTAATTTCTCAGAAGGCAACAGCACTCCTTACCCCAAGTGTGAAATATTTCTGGACAATGTAAAGTATGAGGTCTACGCAGATTCCTGTTCCCCATATACACTTGTGAATGAAGCTACTTTTCAGGCCAATTCGGGGACAAGGGAATATACCCTCTCACCTCCTGATGTCAAACCAGGGGGCTATAATCAAGATCCTATACCACTAATAGGAATGTTACTCATGAACATTAATTTTAAGGATAGGTCGACCGTGGAAAAAGTCTACATCACAAAGAATGGTTCCAACCTACTAGGGTGGAAACACCAAAAAGAGTTAGGAATCAGACTAGACCCCAACGTGTCGGAACCTGTGTATCTTATCGACAGGACCAACATTGGGATGGAAATCTGCAATCGTTTCCCAGAGGTCTTCACAGACAAACTCGGACTCCTGAAAGGCTTCCTCCACAAAATCAAACTTAAAGCCGATGCCAGACCTATCATCCACAAACCAAGGTCTATCCCGCTGTTGACCAGAGAACCGCTTAAGAAGGAGCTGGACAGGTTGGAGGAGTGCAAAATCATAGAGAGGATTGAGAGCTCTGAATGGTTGGCGCCCATCGTCGTAGCAGCCAAAGGTGGAAACAAGGGGATCCGTCTATGTGTTGACCTTAGGGATTTGAATTCTAACATTTGGGTGGACCGACACCCCCTCCCCAACATTAATGAAATGCTGTCTGCCATCCATGGAGCTAAAGTCTTTACTGTCCTAGACCTATCCTCGGCTTACCACCAAGTCGCTCTCCACCCGGATTCCAAGCCCCTCACTTCTTTTATAACCCCGCATGGAGCTTATCAGTTTTCCAGATTACCATTTGGCCTGGCTTCTGCTGCGGCAGTATTTCAACGCGTCATGCAGCATATTCTGCAAGGGCTGGAAAAAGTTCTCTGTTTCCAGGACGACATCCTGATTCACGGCTCATCAGATGAAGAACACAATAAGACTCTGGAAGCAGTGTTGACCAGACTTAGTAAGGCTGGTTTCACCACTCAGAAAGACAAATGCAGAATCGGGGTGGAATCTGTAGTATATCTTGGTCACACCATCTCAAGTGAGGGAATCAAACCCAGATCCAGTCTGGTGGACTCCGTTAAATTAGCCCCGGCACCCACCAACAAGGATGAACTCAAATCGTTCCTGGGGCTGGTGGAATACATGTCAAAGTTCGTCAAAAACTTTGCGGATCAGGTGTGTCCCCTCAGAGAGTTGCTGAAGAAGGGGTCTGAATTTGTTTGGAAGCAAGATCACCAATCAGCCTTCCAACTCATCAAGGAGGCCATCGTTGACGCACCTATCTTGAGTGCTTTCGATCCTAATGCTAAAACCACCCTCACCACAGACGCTAGCGCTAAGGGATTGGGTGCTACACTCACACAGAGGATGAAAGGTCAAGAGACAGTGATTGCTTTCGCTTCCAGAACTTTGAGAGATGCCGAGCTGAACTACTCGACGATAGAGAAGGAAGCATTGGCGTGCTATTGGGCCATAAACCACTTTAAATATTTCTTGTGGGGCATCCCGTTTGTGCTGAGAACGGACCACAAACCCTTAATTCCGTTATTCTCCACTAAGCGCCTGGAAAATACCACCCCACGAATATCTAAATGGGTGCTGAGTCTGCAAGGGTTCAACTACACCATGTTATACGTCCCAGGAAGTGAGAATAGGGTAGCGGACTGTCTCTCCAGACTACCAATCACCAATGGGAACCCGATGCAAAACCCTCCGGAGGAGACAATTCTTTTGGTGGAAATTCCGGCCATCAATCGGGAGGAGTGGGAGAAATCCATGAGTGAGGACAGTGACTTAGCCACATTAAGGAATATGATTCACAGTGGTTGGCCTGTTAACAAGCAGGAGGTGCCGGAGTCTGTTCGGCAATTTTGGCAGCTGCAAGATGAATTATCCATCGTTGGGAACCATATTTGTAGAGGAAGCAAGATCATTCCTCCGAAAAACATGTACGAAAGAATAATACAGATTGCCCATGAGGGCCACCCGGGGAGGAGCATGACGAAAAGCAAAATCAGGCAACACTATTGGTTCCCCGGGATGGAATCGCGAGTGGAGGAACAAGTAAAGAATTGTGCAGCCTGCGGTTCCTGCGACAAAACCAAAGTTGTCCGTAAGTCTCCACTATTCCCGGTGGAGGTCCCCACCGTACCTTGGGAGAAGCTGAGATTGGACATAATTGGTCCCTTAAACTTACTAAACCAATCAAAGAGGTTCATGTTTGTTCTTATAGACTACCACTCCCATTGGATTGTAACAAGGATGGTATCTTCCATCACCACCGCGTCGCTATTGGACTTCTTGAGAGACACCTTTTCCAAGGAAGGTATTCCAGGGGTCATAATAACGGACAATGGTGTTCAGTTCGCTTCAGAGGACATGAAGCAGTTTATGTCCACGCTGGCCATCACACATCTCAAATCCCCACTGTATTGTCCCAAAGCCAATGGTCTGGTGGAAAGGGCGAACAGGATGATAAAGGACACCATCCAGCTCGCATTGAACTCCCAGGTTCCAGTGGAAGACGCCATAAGGAAAATGCTGTGGTCATATCATACATCGCCCAATGCTGTCACGGGTGTGTCACCTTTTGTCTCTCTCAAAGGCAGGAACCCGAGTTCCAAACTGACTCCCAACTGGCTAAATGGTGGATCCCCTGTGTGGGTGGATAGAGACGTTGGGAGGGAAAAAACTCAGAAACATCAACAAGAGTACAAGCTCAGGTACGACAGTCGTTGGGGAGCATCGAACAAAAGGTGGAGAGAAGGCCAGTGGGTGGTTGTTAAGAGGCCGTCCCTGTCCAAATCCAAGATCTCCTCATTTTCCAAACCACTGAGGATAACGCGGGTTAACAACAATTCAGTTGTGCTGGAAGACGGCGGCATGTGGAGTATGGACAACATAGCAAGTTGTCCAAGCACTACTGGTTTCAAACCCACTTATGAGATGGATCTAAGTCTTGAAACGCCCAGTAGTAGTGAACTCAAAGGGACTAGAGTACGTAAACCCCCAAGTTGGCAATCCGACTACAGAATGGGATCTTAATATTTCCACCATGTCTCTTTCTCCCTACCCGCTGGTGCCAGCGAGGTTCCTTTTCGTAGGGTAGTGGGGGGAGTTTGCATTTTATGTACTTCTCTACTGCTCTATATTTGTGGAAACGTTTATTCCATACGTTCATGTCCTTTGGAACGTGTAATGTTTATTACTCTCCTTTTTGCTTCTAGAATTTAAGTAATGGTTATACGAGGAGTTCTATTGCTGTGTATATTTTTCTCTGCTCCGCAGGGAGATGTGTTATAATCTGCCCCTATTCCCTTCCCTCTCTTTCCCCCCCCCCTCCTCTCCTCCGCATATTGGTACTGCCCAGCCTTAGAATGTTGGGGCTGAAGCTCATGTTGGAATGTTGGCATCTCACCACGAGAGGCCGAAGGATCTGTACAATAAACTTCCGTCTCCTGACTAACTTATCTTTGTGGAAGTTATTACAACATTCATCCACTGAATAATTGTGTAATCCCATCCTGATGATGACCTGAATCCTTACTGGTTGAAAAAACGTCGATTACTCAGCATACTTTTGGCTCCCTTGGTTCCTAACCTGTACTCAATCGTTTTCTCACTGCCCATGTTATGCATCCATTTTAAAATATTGTTCCATTTCTGCTGTTTATTTCACTTTATTGTGTGTCTCCCCTGCACAGTTCATCTTCACACAAGCACTTTGTGTGCACTGTACTTTTGTATTACACTTGCATATAGTGCTGACAGAACTAATAGATACTGAGTAGTGGCTGTTACCAGACCTCGGTGGTGCGCGGGGGTGGAGGCAGGCGTTGGGGCGAGGGCCGGCCAAACATTCATGTGCACTTAGGAGAGGGCAAACAACTCCTCCCGTGCTCCTCTGTCATCGGAGAGCACCGCCCCAAACGCAAAGCTGCAGCAGACGGAAACATCAAATTATAATAACCTGAGTTATTATTATTTTATGTTTCCTTTACTTTACTGCTGCGATGCAGTGGGGCAACGCTCCTCTGCCAATGTACATACTGTATTAAGAGACTTCAATACGTACAGTACTTGTCAAGTCTGTTGTTGTTTTCCTGCTTCTGTTCTTTCGTAACTGATTTTGCACCCTATCAAGTTGTCTCCTATAAGTATTACCTGTTGAGACGTTGTTTGTTACGAATATATGAATTAGTTACTATGTACATGTATGAAAGCTCAGCAACCAAGCCAGTTCTATCTATCTATCGATACAACCCTCCCTATTTGTCTATGGAATTCTCTCTATATTACCCATCTGTCCAACCATCTCTATTTGTAATAAAGGTTTATGAAAACATCACAAAAAACATTAGCTTACGCAAGTGGCTAGCAGCAAATGCCAGACCGATTGGCTTTTTTAGTCCTGGTGTTAACCAAGACCTTTTGATTTTGTTAAAATTATATGTATAGCATAGTGACTTATAGGGGTTTTTTAGCCAAACGTAATTCATTTGTCTGTTGTTGTGTCATTCACATTTTTCTTTTACCCACTCCAGCCAGCATAATGGGGCAATGGGTCAGGCCATTTCATGCATTGGCTGACTTCACTGTGAGCTATGGCATGCTATCCATTCACAAGGAGCGCACATTCACATGCAAATTAGTTCCATTGAGTTCCAGGGACTAATATGGTAATGTTTGCTCTTTAGAGACCGAGAATTATTTTTTTGCCTTTAACCAATTTTTTTCTGTGCTGAATGAGGAGGGCCTGCCAGCTTCCCCAGCAATAAAGTTTTGCAAAAACCATGGCAGAACAAAATAAGAAGTGCCAAAGCCTAAAGGACAGCAGCTAACATTAGACCTATTGGCTTTGGCAATGATTGTTTAACTTGTGATCGGATAGATCGGGGTATTCATGCACTGCTGACCCTGGGATGCGGTAATTACTACGATGCCTAACTCATAATCGAGGCAATAATGGGTACCGTGTGTACCTCAATCATACTTTTCCATATCAGAGTTTTGGTGATGTTTAGAAGCCACCGAGCTTTCGGTCTTGTGATTAATGATGTCACTAGAAACCCTCTATTGCAATACTGGATCATGTTGCATGGTTATGAATGCTGTATAGTTTAATCTCCACTGCGTCTCAGCCATTTTAAGAACCACACAAAACAGAACAGAGAACCTGTGTTGTGAGCTGCTTGCTTGCTTGACTACAAGTTTCATGTCCTAGTACGGCGCTAAGCCTGAAGTTCGACATATTGTCCTCCTGCCATCTTCCGGCCTCTTGTCTGGAAGTGATGTCTGAAATGAAACACCCAGACAGCTGAAGGAAATAAAAGGAGCCGCTGATAACATCTTCAACCATCCAGAAACTATTCAAAATAAGGCTACGTAAACCTACTTTAATGATGGTGCAGGTAAGCTGACCTTCAGGAATGGTGACACTGGTGGGCACATTCACCAATGAAGCTGGACCTGGCCTCTTTCAGAATTTCTTTCCATCTTCTGACTTCTCTCTGGCAGTTTTCTCGCCAGCGTTAAGCCTTGTTGCAGGAAGACCATTTCCAAGCCACAGTAAGGATCCCCTGACCCTACTGGTTATGCTACAATTCACAAACCAAAACATTTTTAGCCCTCACTGGTAGGTTAGAAGATGTCAAACTTGGTGGTCTACAGTCATCCTGCATACAAACAAAGAGAAGCTGGAGGGCCTTATATCACGGGGAGTAAAATATTGTACCACGCCTAGTAGGAAGTGCCATAATCCAAGTTTCTAACAATAACTAAATAAGAAGTTTAGAGCTGCAGCAAGTACGCCATAGTGTTTCCTCCACGGGGAGCCTTATGACTATTGTGTGTGCCGTCTGTCTGCTACACTCCAGGGAGCTGTTCGAGATTTCAGTCGCACAGACTTTCAGCACCCTGGACAGCTCCATCTGGCTTTCCATACTGAGGAATAAGATAATGTGGGTGCATGGTTTCAAAAGAGGGACGGCAACCCAAACAGATCAGTGAATAGCGAAGCAGGCTCCAGCCCTAAAGTTATTTTTAACTGTATTTCGTGCACAGTTGCGGCTAGAGAAATGATTATATAACTATTTACTCTCAATTGCATGGCACTTTTATTTCAAGATGTTTATTACGATGTTATATCATTTTAAGATTGAATGTGACTGGGTGCTGTGGGCGTGTGTCTAATAACTGTGCTGAACTGTATCTGGCGTCACATTTCCACCACCTCCAAAGAGTTAAGCTAACCAACCTACACACTAGTGCCAAGGAGGATTTCGAAACACACTTTTCGTCTTGTAAGCACGGTCAGGGCCAGACTGGCCATAGTGAGTACCGGGCGTTTCCCGGTGGGCCGCGAGGCAGGGGGGCGATTTTGGGCCCATGGGGGCCGTTTTTGTTACAGGGCCGTTTTTGCAGCATAGCTGCAATACCGGCCCCTGTAACAAAATCGGCCGAAACCGGCCATGGCAAACAACTCGGCCGCACCCCCAAGCCGCCTGCACTTTACCAGGGCCAGCTTTGGTTCCCAGTCCGGCCCTGAGCACGGCAGACATGCAGTCTCGTGTTTAATACTGCTTGGTGATTCTGCAACCTCAGGGTCAGGGGAAAAGCCTGATGAGAGACCCGATGCAGCCCGTTTCTGCTACTTCAAAGTAATAAAGTAGGAGCATGCCCAGTTTTCTACATAGCTTCATGCGAGCAGCATAGACTCCGGCTAAGCACTCCTAGTTTGTGCAGATATACACTACAGACATAAACTTCGTCTCCTACGTGAGCAGATTGGGTCAACCTCCCCTTATTTCCACTTTTCTGAGGGGATAGACTTTAACAGTAGGAGAACAACTTATTATATATATGGAACACCTCTCTGTTCACCCCTTGCCTTGTCTGGAGTGGCCATGTAGCAACCTCAACACACTCTGAAAAACACTCAACATGAACTAAATAAATAATTCAGTGACATGCAGGTAAAAATATGGACAGAAAGAGAGGTACACCGAGACAGACAGGACAGAAACACTAATAATCAGACCTAGCGACACACTGAAAACAGGCACGGGGTGTAGCACTGTTAGCATAATGACTCAAGACGCAACTTGCAGACAACAAACTTACAAAACCCCTGGCAACCAGGTGGACACACAATTTGCATCACTTGCCAGAGTTTGGAAAATGAAGGCTGGTACTTGCAATATAGGGGGCGTCCATAATACGTGCCAGAAGAAACACCTGTATGAGCCTCCCAAGACTCGGATCACTGAAATGAAATTCTGGTAAACAATATTGTTGACAAAAATATTGTGCTAAAAATATCTTTACCATAATATTGTGCTCCTATACTTACAATGGTAAGTACAAAAATATTGGGAAAACGATATTGTTAAAACTAGTATCTTAAAAAAAAAGACAACAATGTTGATCTTTTAATATGGAGTGTTAACTAGTAAATGTTAAATATTTTATTATATGAATGTAATATAAAGTAAATTGAATATATTCCACTAATATATAGTACTTATATGAACACACAAACACATATATGTGTGTGTTTGAAATTACATATCTAAATATATATATATATCTATATATATATTATATATATTTATAGAGTGTAACAATTAATAAAACTATTTCTTTTACTTTATTTTTACACTTTAAGCTTATTACTCCGAATATATATATATATATATATATATATATATATATATATATATATATATATATATCATATACAAATATTTATTTACATTACATTATTTGTATTTACTATGTTACATTTATTATTATGAAAAAATGCATAGTAATATTTGCAGTAATATATTGTAAATATGTATAACATTAATATATAATGTAAAAAAATATTGTATTCATTGTTACTATGTGTGTGTGTGTGTGTGTGTGTGTGTGTGTATATATATATATATACATGTTCACTGAAAAAAACCATAGGTTTTAGGGACAGTTATAGTTAGTTGGACATTTCACTCGTACAAAACCATAGAAATTCCCCTGTTATAGTTAGTTCAGCTAACTATAACTCGCGCCTCCCCAATGCACTGCTGATGACGTCACATATTACATCACTCATGACATGGTCAGTGACATCACTGATGACATGGCTGATGACATCTCAAATGACATCACTGATGACATCACTGATGACATCATCCAGTGACTGTGTGTTTCTGTAAAGTTTAAATATGTTTAATATATATAGGGAAATGCGTATTGAAGAATGAGTGGGTGCATAAGTGTCTGAATAGATGATTTAGTAGGTGCGTGACTGACTCTATAAGTGAGTGATTAAACTTATCTTACTGAATGCATGGGTTAGTGAGTAAACTGTGTGAATGTCTGTATCGTCTCTCTGTTGGTGTGTAAGCAGCTGCATGGGTTTGCGAATAGCTACATGAGTGTCTATATGGGTTATGGATTGGTTGTCTGAGTATCTGTATGGGTGCCTGAGTGTTTCTGTGGGTGGGGTGTGTGTGACTCTGTACATAGATGTGTGAGTGGGTGATTCACTGGGTGCATGGTTTCAAGAGTGCATCTGTGATGGACTGTATGGGTGGGTGAGTGTGTGTATGGGTGTGTTAGTGAGTGAATGTATATCTCAGTTGTATATGTGTGAGTAACTACATATGTGAGAGGCAGTATATATGTGTGTTGGAGGATATAAATGGCTATAAGTGAGAGTGTGTGATTGTGAGAGTGGCTGTATGGATGAGTCTGTGCTTGTATCAGGGATTGTATAAGAGCGTAAGTATGTGCTAGTATTTGTATGAGTAAGTGAGCTGGTGTGTGTACAACTGTATAGGTGAGTAAATGGCAGTGTGATTAATTATTTGCATGACTGACTAGGTGTGTGAGTACCTCTATGGATGAGTGGCGGTGTGTGAGTTTCTATATAGGTTTATGAGTGCATATGATAGTCCTGTACTGAGTGACCATAAGTATGAGTGACTGTACGGGTGAGTGAGTGGATGTGTGTGTAAACCTAAGAATCAGTGAGTGGGTATGTAGTTATTGGTGTTGGAGTGTCTATGGTTTTGAGAATGGCAGTCTGTAATTTAGAGTGGGTGTATCAAAGGTTATATTAGGGTATGAGAAGATGCATCAATTTATCACATAGATGATGTCATCAGTGATGTCATTTGAGATGTCATCAGTGATGTCATCAGTGATGTCACTAACCATGTCATGAGTGATGTAATATGTGACGTCATCAGCAGTGCATTGCGGGAGTGCGAGTTATAGTTAGCTGAACTAACTATAACAGGGGAATTTCTATGGTTTTGTACGAGTGAAATGTCCAACTAACTATAACTTTCCCTAAAACCTATGGTTTTCTCAGTGAATTTCAAAGGTTTTTTAAATGCTAATTTCTAACTATAACGTGCCTGAAACCTATGGTTTTTTCAGTGAATTTCAAAGTTTTTTTAAATACTAGCTTCTAACTATGCCTACAGAGGTAGGACATGTGATGAAGGAAGAAACAATGCACAGAAAGAAAAACAAGAAATGCAAAAAAAAGCAACAGAAGTCCACAAAGACGAAGAAAAGTGCAGGAAGAAGAAGAGATGTGCAGAAAGAACCAACAGAGGAGCAGAAAGTCCTCCTGTACCCACAACATTTTCAGACGGGTGCTGGTGGTAACTGACTCTGACTAACCAGGTCTAGAGCCAGTGCTATGCTAAAAGACACTTCGAATACAGTGAAAACACCTACATACACTAGGGAACACTATGCGTTGGGGTACCCCTGTGATTAGCATGACCTCCTCTGTAAGACCCTAGTACATAATCGGGCAGGGGGATTAAAACTACCTCTTAAAACGCGTCACGGGGAGTGTTTGCACACAGGTGAAGGGAGGGGGTCCTGAGGTGACATGTGTGCAAACACGCCCTGTGGTCGTTTTAAGTTGGGGGATAAAATCCCCTTGAATCCTGAGGGTCGCTGCGGTCCAACTAGCCCACCAGGTACCTCCAGTAACCGCCACAGAGCTGCGTTGCAGAGAGGTGTTCAGGGGCCACGCCCCCTTTTCACCACTCTGCAACGCAGCTCTGTGGCGCTTACTGGAGGTACCTGGTGGGCTAGTTGGCCCCCAATGACCCTCAGGATTGAAGAGGAATTAATTCCCCAACTTAAAATGCGCCACAGGGCGTGTTTGCACACATGTCACCTCAGGCCCCGCCCCCTCCCTTCACCACTGTGCAAATGCGCCCCGTGGTGCATTTCAAGTTGGGGGATTAAATCCCCTTGAATCCTGAGGGTCCCTGGGGTCCAACTAGTCCACCAGGTACCTCCAGTAAGCGCCACAAAGCTGCATTGCAGAGGTGTAAAAAGGGGCGTGGCCTCTGAACACTTCTCTGCAATGCAGCTCCCTGGCGCATACTCGAGGTTCCTGGTGGGCTAGTTGGCCCCCAGGGACCCCCAGTATTCAAGGGGAATTAGTTCCCCATCTTACAACGCACCAGGGGGCGCATTTGCAGAGTGCTGCAGGTAGGGGGCGGGGCTTCCGGCGCGATTGCGGTCTTTTTTTAAAAATTATTTTTTTAAGAAGGGAGGCTGTGTGGCCCCCCTTCCTTTCCTATTTTATTGGCCCTGAGGACCCCATCCCCCAAATCTATTTAACAAATATAATATAAACTGTTGGAGTCTAAGAATATTAAATATACTATTCCCACTCTAGTTTATGCAACATTAGGGAAAGTGTTGGATTTCATACGGGTTAGCTTTACTATTCTTACTCCAGTAGGGAACGCATTGGACTTTGGAGGGGTGAAATGTACTATTCCCACTCTAATCTAAGCAACAGTCTGGAAAGCATTGGATGTTGGAGGGGTGAAATTTACTATTATCGCTCCAATCAGTGCAACAGTAGGGAAAGTGTTGGATTTTGGAGGAGCCTAATTTACTACTCCTACTCCGTTCAGTGCAACAGTAGAGAAAGTGTTCCCTGCAATAGTAGGGAAAGTATTAAACTTTGGAGGGATAACATTGACTAATTTCACTCCAGTCTCTGCAACAGTAGGGAAAGCGTTGGATTTCGGAGGGTGAAATTGACTATTCCCACTCCATTCTGTGCAACAGTAGGGAAAGTTTTGAACTGCGAAGATGTTAATTTTACTATTCGTACTGCTATTTAAGCAAGAGTTGGGAAAACACTTAACTTCCAACATATTACATATATGAGTAACACAATAAATGTATAAAACATATCAAGCTCTCAATATAAAAATACAAATTAGCTACATATATATAAAACATATACAATATATGCATTTAAAAAAACTAAAAACAATTAATCAATTCACATAATTATTACTCAATAAAAAATAATTATCCATTAACAACTAATTGTTATTCAATTATTAATTAATAAACTTCCCAGGCTATACCGCTACAAACCTAATAAGTAAAATGTATTACATAGTTTTAATTATTTATTTCCAAATTTACTTCCCAAACAATGCCTTACAAACCCAATGACCTGCTATACAACATTTATACAAAAAATAGTAACACATAAAATTAATATAGCAACTAAAACACATTCAAATAAATGACAATTATTTTTACCTACTTTATTAGTGAAAACAATATTTAAAACATCAATATTATTTACAACAATATTACTTACCTCAAAAAACAATATTCTTGTCAACGATATTTTTGCATCACAATTATTGTATGTCTCATTATTCAATTTCCAATATTTCCGTCTCCTTATATGTTTTAATCAATATTTTTTCCTAACACCCTAAGACACTGTGGCCTTAGAAACCCAGTAAGAAGCTGTGGCTGTGTGATTTCTATTGCTAATACTATTATGGGGCAACTTGAGAATTGGATATTGTAGCTTTCATGCGATCTTCAGAGTGGAATTTAAAAAATTGATGTCACCAACAACATATAAGCCCTGAGAAAGAGGGCATGTCCCTCAAAACACGTGTGGGCAGGCTGTATACTTGGATTTATAGTGAATAAAGATATATTTGAAGAAATAGGGATATTGACTATTGTAAATTACTGTTAAATTACTTAAACAAGGAATGAAATGGGATACAAACAGAGTGTGTAGCTCCTTCTGATTGACTTGAATTATTACTAAACTCTTGTGACCCATTTGAAGGGAGAGGAGCTGGGTGGAAGACCTGGAGTGTAGTTACTATATCCCTGATAGGCTCTGCGCATTAGAATAATATACACTATCGTTTTGACATAGGACTTAGGTCAGTATATCTCTATCGAGTACATTAAACTTAATTACTTGTGTGCCAGCTAACTCAGAGGTCACTAGAAAACTTCTCGAATAAACAAGAAGGGATTAGTTTCTGACAACCGCTTATCATGACAACTTTGTTTCCCTTAGAATCGGAACAATCTCAGAATCGTGGAAACAATAGATAACAGTTTCACTCAGTCAATCGTGCATGCTTCATTTCTACAGAGTTACACAGAAATAGATAGACGGGCGTTTCAATAAAAAGGGTTTATTGAACAGTCTTATTTCTCGTGCAAGAGATATGAACTGCTACAATCGTAAGACAGAATGTGAAGTATAATATGTTCAGCGTTAGCAGTAAGATAAAATAATGCTGCAATAGCATGGTTTGTAGCTATGACAGATATTCATAAAAATACATACATAAACAACACAGGCTAAAATGTTAATACTCATCTGATGCTTCTAGCTAGTTCTACCCCAGTGTACCTAACCTAAGTGTAGTACAAGGTAAGAAGTAGGTGCTGTTTTTCTACAGTCTAGTTTAGCTATAGTTGACAAGATTTGCCAAAAGTCCCTCTAGGTTCTAGTTCCTTGACCCTTGACCCCACCAGGTAGGTCGCTCCCCCTCCGCACAGCACCGCCTGTGTGTCCTTGCCCCAGCTGCCGCTGCTGCTGAAGAAGTTCGAGGCCCTCCTCTACCACCTGCGCCTCATTCCTGGTGGCCAGTGGTAGGTTTGTTCATCTTCCGCTCTACTGTTTAATGTATTGCCTGTATTTCATTGTTGTGTCTGTGACTGCTGTTGTTCTGTATTCCCCCACTGCCTGTTCGTGGTCCGTGCCCATTTTCTTCCCTCTGTTCCACTCGCTGTCCCTGTGTCTCTCAGCCTGGTTTTTCTTTCTGTACCCTCCGCTGCCCCCGTGTCTCTGCCCGGTTTTTCCTTCTGTACCCCTCGATGCCCCCGTGTCTCAGCCCGGTTTTTCCTTCTGTACCCCTCGCTGCCCCCATGCCTTTCTGCCCGTTTTTTGCCTTCAGTTTCTCAGCTGTCCCTGTATTCTTGTGCCCTCTTGCCTTCTGTGACACTCGTTTTTCCTGTATTTCTGTGCCCTTTTTGCCTTCTGTGCCACTCGTTTTTTCCCCTGTATTTCTGTGCCCTCTTGCCTTCTGTGACACTCGTTTTCCTCGATTTTGTGCCCTTTTTGCCTTCTGTGCCACTCGTTTTCCCTCGTTTTTTGCGCCCTTTTGCCTTCTGTTCCCTTCATCGTCCCTCACCGCCCCCGCCGCTGCGTCCCCGCCCCCCTGACTGCCCACTGCCCATTCGCTGCCCCCGCCTCCCAGCTGCTCCTCCCTCCCACCTCCCCATATATGCCGCCCGCTGCGCGGTGAGGAGAGCGACCCTTGACCCCACCAGGTAGGTCGCTCGCCCTCCGCACAGCACTGCCTGTGTGTCCCTGCCCCAGCTGCCGCTTCTGCTGAGGAAGTTCGAGGCCCTCCAACACCCGCAGGCTACCACCTGCGCCTCATCCCTGGTGGCCAGTGGTAGACCGTAGGTTTGTTCATCTTCCGCTCTACTGTTTCATTGTATTGCCTGTGTTTCATTGTTGTGTCTGTGACTGCTGTTGTTCTGTCTTCCCCCGCTGCCTGTTCGTGGTCCGTGCCCGTTTTCTTCCCTCTGTTCCCCTCGCTGTCCCCGTGTCTCTGCCCGGTTTCTCCTTCTGTACCCCTCGCTGCCCCCGTGTCTCTGCCCAGTTTTTCCTTCTGTACCCCTCACTGCGCCTGTGCCTCTCTGCCCGTTTTTGCCTTCTGTTTCTCAGCTGCCCCTGTATTCTTGTGCCCTCTTGCCTTCTGTGACACTCGTTTTTCCTGTATTTCTGTGCCCTTTTTGCCTTCTGTGCCACTCGTTTTTTTCCCTGTATTTCTGTGCCCCGGTATTTATGTGCCCTCTTGCCTTTTGTGCCACTCGTTTCCCTCGTTTTTTGTGCCCTTTTGCCTTCTGTTCTCTTCATCGTCCCTCACCGCCACAGCCGCTGCATCCCCCACTGCCCATTCGCTGCCCCCACCTCCCGCCTCCCAGCTGCTCCTCCCTCCCACCTCCCCATATGTTCCGGCTGCTGCGCGGCCGCACCACTGGCGTGCCAAAGGCGCGCCTAAGGCAAGTCCGTCTGCGCCTGTCCACGACTGGACCGCACCCTGCGCCAGAACCCCTGACCCCCGCACCCGACACGACGACCGCCGCCACTACGATGCCAGCACACTGCACACTCTCAACTCCAGATGGACCCACACCTGCTTCAAGGCCGCCCCAAAATGCACACACGGTCCCTTCACCTGTCGGAACTGCAGCTACACCAGCCTCAGAGCCGACGAACCACCCACCAAGACAGACCCCAACGACCTCCGATGCATACTACTGAACACCTGCTCCGCACGCAAACACGCCGTCGAGCTCTGGGACCTGCTCGACACAACATCCCCGGACGTCTCCTTCCTGAGAGAGACCTGGCTGAATGACTGCTCCGCACCCGACATCGCCATAGCCATCCCAGACGGCTACAAAATCACCCGCAGAGACCGCACCAACGGAATCGGAGGAGGAATCGCCATCATTCACAAGAACAGCATCAGGGTCTCGAATAGCACCGACGACGCGCTCAGCACCGCCGAACACATGCACTTCCACATCCACACAGACCCTAACTCCACCCTCAGAGGCACTCTCATCTACTGACCCCCCCGACCCTGTCCCCAGTTCAGCGACTCCATCGCCGACTTCATCAGCACGCACGCCCTGACCTCCACGGACTACATCCTCCTCAGAGACCTGAACTTTCACCTTGAGAACAACAACGACAACAACGCCACAACCCTGATCGATAACCTCACCAACCTCGGACTGAAGCAACTCATCACAATGCCCACCCACTCTGCCGGCCACACGCTCGACCCCGTCTTCTCCTCTAGCCCGCACGTCTCCGTCAGCCACACCACCCAACTCCTCTGGACCGACCACCACTGCATCGACTTCACCTTCCAGAAACCCACCACACACCATCGCACTCAACAGATCCCCTGCCGCTGCTGGAGCAAAATCACCGAAGACCAACTAGATGCAAACCTCGCTCTCAGTCTCAGGCCACCCACCGAACCCTCCAACACTGACGACGCTGCCCACAGCCTCAGACGCTGGATCGAGGACTGCGCCAACACCCTCGCCCCGCTGAAGAAACCCCCCCACAGAGACACCAGCAAGAGGGCCAGCTGGTTCACCCTAGAACTCATTGCCTCCAAGCAAGCCTGCCGGAAACTAGAGAAGGAATGGCACAGTGAACAAACTCCGGACAGCCACGCAGCACACAAGGATGCCATCCGCAACCACCACCACCTCATCAGGGCGGCCAAGAGGACCTCCTTCAAAGACCGCCTCAACAACAACGCACACAATAGCAAGGAGCTCTTCAACATAGTGAAGGAACTCTCCAACTCCAGCTCCAAAACCAATGACATACCACCGTCGCAAGTCCTGTGCGACTCCCTCGCCACCTTCTTCCACTGCAAGATAGCAGACATCCACGACAGCTTCAACACCCAGACAGCCCCAACAGACAGCAACACAACAGACCCTCCGCACACCATCGACCACGACCCCCTGCTAGCCTGGGCCAGCGTGAGCATCGCTGACACCATCAAGACCCTGAGCATAATCCACTCCGGCTCTCCGTCAGACCCATTCCCGCACCACATCTTCAACAAAGCAAGCAGCTCCATCGCACCCCACCTGCGCAACATCATCTATCTCTCACTCAAGACCGCGACCTTCCCAGAGAGCTGGAAACACGCCGAGATAAACGCACTACTCAAAAAACCTAAGGCAGACCCAAGAGACCTCAAGAACTTCCGGCCCATCTCTCTGCTCCCCTTCCCGGCCAAGGTCATCGAGAAAATCGTCAACAGACAGCTAACCCGATATCTCGAAGAAAACAGAATCCTGGACCCTTCCCAGTCAGGGTTCCGCAGCAACCACAGCACTGAGACTGCCCTCATCGCCGCCACCGACGACATCAGGACCTTGCTGGACAACGGTGAGACCGCAGCACTCATCCTCCTAGACCTCTCCGCCGCCATCGACACCGTCTGCCACCGCACACTACACACACGCCTCCACGCCACAGGGATCCGAGACAAGGCTATGAAATGGACCACCTCCTTCCTCTCCAGCAGAACCCAGAGCGTCCGCCTCCCCCCATTCCATTCCAAAGCCTCCGAGATCATCTGCAGTATACCCCAGGGATCCTCCCTCAGCCCGACACTGTTCAACATTTACATGGTCCAGCTCACACACGTCAGCCGGCAGCACGACCTCAACGTAATCTCCTACGCCGACAACACTCAACTGATCCTCTCCCTCACCAAGGACCCGATCACCGCCAAAGCCAAACTCCACGAAGGAATGAAGGCCGTCGCCGACTGGATGAAGATCAGCCGTCCGAATCTGAACTTGGACAAGATGGAGGTCATCATCCTCGGCTCCAACCCTTCAGCCTGGGACGACACCTGGTGGCCGACGGCACTGGAGGCAGCCCCGACACCCACCGACCACGCATGCAACCTGGGAATCATCCTCGACTAAACGCTCTCAATGACCAAGCAAGTCAACGCCGTCTCCTCCTGCTTCAACACCCTCCGTATGCTCCGCAAGATCTACTGATGGATCCCGACAGATACAAGAAAGACAGTCACCCAGGCCCTCGACTGCAGCAGACTCGACTACGGAAACGCCCTCTACGCGGGAGCCCCGACCAAGCTCATAAAACGACTACAACGCATCCAAAATGCCTCGGCACGACTGATCCTTGGCGTACCATGACACAGCCACATCACCCACCACTTGAGAAACCTGCACTGGCTCCCCATCAACAAGAGGATATCCTTCAAGCTCCTCATCCACACACACAAAGCACTCCACAAGACTGGCCCAGCCTACCTCAACAGACGGCTCTCCTTCTACATCCCAAACCGCCAGCTCCGTCACGCCGACCTCTCACTCGCCAACATCCCGCGCATCCGAAGAACAACTACCGGCATGAGATCCTTCTCCCACCTCGCCGCCAAGACATGGAACACTCTCCCACTGAGCCTACGACAGACTCAAGACCTGCTGACCTTCAGGAGGATGCTCAAGACCTGGCTGTTCGATCAGTAGCGCCCCCCCCCCCCAGCGCCTTGAGACCCTCGCGGGTATGTAGTGCGCTTTACAAATGATTGATTGATTGATAGTCCGCTCCATACCTTAGAATGAGTGAGGTTGGAATTTCTTTCCGAGTCTCGATCTCTAAAACCCTGTAAGGGGAGTCAGAAACACTGGAGCTGGATTCTCTGCGAGGAGGATGACAGAGTCTGGTCAGTGCGTCAGGCGGGACACTTGACTTCCTTCCGAACTTGCCGTGGCGAGCCGCGTTGTGCAAGTAGGCAGCCGAACCGTGGTTTGCCATGGTAAGTGAATGTATATTTATACCATGAAGGTGTTTAGGAATGGCAGTATTGACGTAAAAGTCGGGCAGAAGAATGTCATGAATGAACCCCTAAGGAATAAATGTTAATGCATAGTAAATGAGTTCTTGGAGAAATCAATATCCAAGCAAGGGGAAGTCCTAAAGGCTTAAGAGTCTGGTTTTCCAAGAACTCGTTGTGACATAGATGAACAGATGTAGGTGACCATGCCTGTATTTGGTTCGCATGGATAATGCCTAAATAAGGGTAGGATTTTTATGCCTAAATATGGGCAATGCGAATTGTGCCTATATAAGGACATAAATCGGGAAACCTATATACGGTATCTAAATCGAGACACAACAGACCCTTTACCCCAAGATTTTCTGTTTTTTCAAGATGTTAGGCCTTATTATGAGTTTGGTGGTCTTCGGTTGGGACCGCCACCACCACAGTCCGCGGAAGACCGCCATGCTCGTGGTGTACCTACCTGCCAAGTTATGAGTTTAATCCAAAGCAGGAAGGCGGTGCTGTGGCGGTCTCACAGCATCGGTACGTTAGGCTCATAGGAGAGCCTAACAAGCATACTGCAGCCGTAAGATAGCCTGCTTTGCGTTCATGCACGGTGTGTCGTGCACCATGTTGTGCATGCCACACCGTGCAGAAATGAAGTTGCAATTCCAGGGGGGTACCCCAATGGCCAGATTTGGCTGACCTGTATTTCTGCCACCGTTTTCATGGCAGGGTCCCTGCCATGAAATCTGCTGTGAAAATGCAGGTCATAGTATGCTTGGCGATGCAGGCATCAGCACCAACAGCATATTTAGCACCTTTGAAGACCGCTGCGCAGCGGGATCCTTGGTCCTGGCAGAGGCGGTGGTCTTGTGGTGGTCCTACCACCACACTCGTAATAGGGTGGACAGGTGGTGGTGATTAGACCACTACCACGAGTACGGTGGTACCAAAACCGTCGTACTTGTAAAAAGGTCCATTGTCTTTGTCTGAGCCCTCATGTCTTTGCTGCAGCCATACTCTTGTCTGTCCAGAAGGCTCGGCCTGGAGCCTCCCACAGAAGAAAACCCAGTCAGCCTGCTCTGCAGAGGATGGACATGGGAAGCACATGCCTGGTGAATATGGTGAGCCACGGGGGATATTGAGCTTTGTAGGTTTCCACTCATGCTAATTAGCCTTAAACTGAAGACCAGGTGTGAGTAGTAATATTCAGCCAATTAAAAACACTCCATAGCTCCTCCTTCGAGACTGCACATCGTCTTCGTGCCCCTGGATGCTGTATAGACTGGTCTGCAGCAGTCAGCAGGTTTTCTCACTGGGGTATCCCCCACTCTCTACTTAGGTTACAGCTGCATAGGAGACGAATGCATACACGGAATTACACTATCGCCATTGTTCCTTGTCGGGCCTAGTATTTACCACCCTTGATTAGGGTCACAACTAAAGGAAGGCTTTAGAAAAAGTTAGGATTTTTCTCAGTTTAGGAGTAGTAAAGTTAGGACTCCTAAACTGAGAAAAATCCTAACTTTAAGACTTTCGGTATTCACAGAAGGCATTTACGAGTCACTACTCCTAAACTGAGAAAAATCCTAATTTTAAGACTTTCGGTATTCACAGAAGGCATTTAGGAGTCCTAAAGTTAGGAGTCCTAACTTTACTACTCCTAAACGGAGAAAAATCCTAATTTTAAGACTTTCGGTATTCACAGAAGGCATTTAGGAGTCCTAGAGTTAGGACTCCTAACTTCTGTCAATACCAAAATGAGTAAGTGCCTTTTGTGAATACCAAAATGGTAGTAAGTTTAGGATTTTGTCTTAAGTTAGTTCCGTGAATAGGGCCCTGTGTTTTTTAAATCACAGGTGTGATGGGGTTTGATAGCTCCACCTTATGTGGACACATATAGGGTATTTGCATGTCAGCAGTTATGACTTGTTGATACAGCATTTTTATATACATACATTAAAATAAGAAGTAACTGTGAATGATGTGTTGCTCTCCTTTTGAAATTAGAATTCCGTAATAGAAATTGAAACTGGGTGTTTAAATCAGGAAGACATTTAGTTAATGTCCAAGGCGCATTTCGCTGAGTTTGATATTTTCTACCAGGAGCTGGCACGTGGCCACCCCCCAGCTGCTGCAGGTGGGTTACAAGGGCAGTGCATGCAGCTCACGTCCAGCATCCAGCTGTGCCAGCTGTGCGGGGCAATATTAGCGCTTCTCAGTCCAGCTGCTGTTGTGGGTCGGTAATGACATCCTGAAAGGTCTCATCCGCTCCACACATGCCATGATAGGACATACAGACCTATATCAGCACGAGCTGGCTGCTAAAATAGGGCAGTACCAGCAGCACTCCTAGACGGGCCCTACCCACTGCTATAGGAAGGGCCCGTAACTTGCCTGCTCGCACTCCTTGCTTCATCTGCGGTTACCAATACCTCTCTGCAAACTTCCAGCTCTTGCATCTGTAAAAGGACAGCGCCAGCACTTCTCAATTGGATCCTAACTGCTCTAATGGGACAGTGACGGTACTGCTCATCGGTGATATGACAGCATCGATCCTTCTCAGCCAGACGCCATATTAGAGGGCTGCGGTGAGGCCGCCGCGGTTACCGCTCCTCAGCAAGACTTCAGCAGCCGGATGTAATGGGGCACGTGGAGCTCCAGGCACGAGGACCGCGAGGGAAGAAAGACTGAGCGGCAAAGAGACAACGGGCGCACAGACAGACACAGGGACATGGAGGCCAGGCAGCAGAGACAGGAGGGCTGGGGCGCGAGGAGAGAGACGGCTCCAGGAGCAAACACACATTAACTCAAAAAGACGTGGACAGGAGGACGGAGGCGCAAGGGGCGGGGGTATCAGCTTCACATGCAGGAAGAAGAGATCACAGATGCCAAAGAAGGATGCAGGCCGAGGGGTGGGTAGGAGGTGGGTGGCGCTGGACTGAGATACTGGGTCCAATATCTGGACACACAGGCGCGAAGACACTGGATACATGTGTGGTGACAGACAGGCTCAGACCTGGGGAACAGCGGGCACACACACCGCAGGCTGGATGAACCGGGTGTGGCCTAACGGCCAGATCTGCCTACCTTGGAGTTGGGGAAACAGGTTCGAGGCTCCGCGTTGGCTCAACATCCTGTGAATCTCCCCATGCCTACCGAAAATGAATGTGTCCTTGTGTAATGTAACTGGTGCTCATATAAAGTAACTGGTACTCATGTAAAGCGCTCCAATACCTTCGGAGCGAGTTCGTGCTATATAAACTGAAAAAAAGAAAAAAAAATGGGCAGATTATAAGAATGGAAAGGCCAGACACCTGGACTATCATTTTTCACTTAATTATAGATTTGCTGCATTTTCCACATAATTCATCGTTCAATGGAAAATTACAGATTTTAACAACAAAACTTTCTAGCTCAAAAGTTACTAAAAATGCAACACAAGTTGCTGCACAGAGGAAGGCACTCTGCAAAGTTTGACTAGTCACCTTTCTGTTGTATATTGATATATTTGGGTGTTAAACTAGTACTAATGAGGTGCAACCAATGCCCTCACAGTGTTAACAAGTGTAAAAATGGCAAAACAATGAAGTAATAGTGTCAATAAATTTGCAGCATTACTCCACATTATTTGCCTCTACTTGACGCATTAGTTCCCTAACCCTTCTGCATAATTTGGCCCATACCTGCCACATAATTTCAGTGGCCATGACTATAGCACATCAATCAACACTCTTGCTTACAACAGAACACATCACACAATACTGTACCACAATTACCACATCTCACCACATTCTACCACACTACTTCATACCACACAGCACTATACAACAATAAACTATTAAACAATGCATCCCAACACCACACAAAAGCAACCAAATCTCACAATATACAACACCTGCATCATGCTACACTATATGTTAAGATATTTCATCTACCTTCCAATTCATTTTAATACTACATTTACTTTACTATGTCACTTAACATAAAAATATACCGCACCACAACGCAGTGTGCCACAATGCCGCAAAGCTTACGACACATTGTACCACAACATAGAGACCACTCAAAACACAGAACTCAGCATTAAACTTGATTACACCACTACAACTCACACCTCACAACAGGGCACAGTATCCGTCCCTTCCACTTCATTATTCCATATAACACCCCACTACCCCATTCCACATTAGACTAAGGGCCTTATTATGATTATGGCGGTCCCACGTAGTCATGATGGTGGTCCAACCACTGCCACACTGCGGGACCACCCACAGTATTATAAGTGTGGCAGTCGGACCGCCACTGAACCGGTACTACCACCACAGATCAAGGATTCCGTGGCAGTCTGGCAGCGCATCGAGGCCAAAATATGCTGGTGGTGCCGCAGCGGCACAGCTCAGCATATTTTGAGTTGGCTTACCACCACCCTTTTCATGGTGGTGCACCGCCAAAGAAAAAGTGGTGGTGCGGCAACAAAGGGGGCCCTAGAGGGTCCCCATGTGCCTGTGTGCACAGGGGTGCATGCAGGGGGGCAGTTGTTGTGAACCCTGTAGAAATGCACCCCCAGTTTCTCCAGGGAAGGATTGCACAATATTATGCATTCCTACCCGTGCAGGAATGTGCACTGGCGGTCCCGTAGTTGTACTGTTTAAGGCTCATAATGAGCCTTTAAACAGCACTGCCATGGGACCGCCACGCTGCCCACCCACCAGACCACAAAATTATTTGTAATCTGGTGTGCAGGTGGCAGTAAGTTTTGGCTGTGCTGGAGTGGAGCGGTGGCATGCCACCTGCTCCAGGACCGCCGAAACTCAGAATAAGGCCAGAAATCAGACAACACCTCACAATACAGCACAATACCTACAATACCACATCATGCTCTATCACACCACACACCGAGGACAGTCAGACTGACGGTCCACCTGCAGCATTAGGACTGTGTCGGTTGGACTGCCACGAGACCGCTTCTGCCACCAGGGATCCACGATTGCAGGATGTGGCGCAGTGGTCTGAGACCACAAATATGTTGATGGTGCAACTGCGGCACCACCAAGCATATTAGCAATCTCCTCACCCCCACAGGTGCTTCCGCCATGAAAAGTGTGGCAGTGATGAAACAAAGGGGGCCCGTAAAAGGCCCTGTTGTGCCTCAGCGCCATGGGGTACATGCAGGGGGGCACATGGTGTGCCCCCATGTCTTCATGCACCCCAATGTTCCTATGCAGGAACATGCTTTTACGTTCCCATTGCGTGCCTGTTTTAAAGGCACCGCCGTGAGAATGCTAATGAACTGTCCGCCACTAACCTAAAAAGTCAGAATCTAGCTTACGGTCTGTTTTGGCTTTGTCTGTGTGGGAGTGGGGCTGCAGTGTGGCGGCTCCGCTCCCTCACCGCTAAAGTCATAATATGGCCCTATGTGTTGTAGCAGCAAGGTCCAGGTGAGTAATGGCTTGGCAAAGTCATCTCTGCGGGCGGCATTTGGGAAAAGAAGCTTACAAAGCATGTCTACGGCCTGCGCCTAGGCTAGTGGGCACACCACACCGGGCGTGTTTTTAGAACAACTGCCTGTCTGACTAAAAGGAAAGACAAACACACCCACTCTCAACACTACACAACATCAGTGATAGTATCATTTGAGAATGTGAAGACACTGGCACACAGAGCGAACCCTCTGCAGCAATAAATTATTACATTTATTTGTGTGCCTTTCCTATAGCACAAGCCCTCTCCAAGCAGAAGAAGAGCACGTTGTAGGAAACCTTTTTAGTAGCAACAAAAGCATCTGAAACATGAGTATCTTCACTTACAACAAACAATAGAGTGCGCGCGCGCAGAATCAACATGAAACCAAGATGGAATGGGAATGAGGAGTGATATCTTGTGAGATGGAAAAATGTAAAGGTTTCTTTATATTACACAGTTATTTTTACAACCTCACATATTTGTGTTGCATTACGAATATTTACAATTTGACAAAAGGGGAGAAAGAAGATTTTCCCATAAACCCGTCTTTTTGTGACGTATCACACCTGAGACTAGAACTCAGGGCTTTGGGTTCTCAGCCCAGCAGGAACCATTGCAGCAAGGGTCTGACATCTAAGGTCAATGGCACAACACCACACCCCTACTCAGCACACTTGATAAGGGCGATTAAAAGTTGCAAGACCGACCTGGAGTTATTGCACACTATAAAATTATCATCATATAATATCTTTTGGCACTTTTGTTGATTGCCTCTCGTGCAGTGCCCCAGATTTCATGGCGCAGGGTGCCCTCTAGGGCAGGGCACTGTGTGCGAGGGCATGCAGAAGAAGTATGTTGGAAACCCTTCCTGCCCAGGCAAGAGGCGCCGAGAGGAGAGGCAGACTGTGGTGGTGGAGGTGGAGGGAACTTGGGTGGTGGCGCCAATGATGGGAGGATGAGTGAGCGACGTGTACAGTGTGAGTGATGGAACATGAGGCTCGGTGGGGTCATCCTTCATGCGGCAGTGCGTAACTCTTTTCTGCAGCACGAACAGTTTACCGCGACTGCAAAGGAATGCTAAAGCTGTTTTTGTCAGTTTATGTGCTTTGAACTTTGTAAATTCTAAATTTGAAAAAATAATGATTATGAATGTATGTCTTGCCCTTCTCTGAAACGTAGTACACTACAAAACGGAAGTACACTTCCTGTACGGGTAGCATGTCTGCTCCCTTAGTTAGGACCTTGGAATACAGTCAGTAAGTTGTAAGTTAAAGGCCATACTTGACCAGGAATAGCGTGGGAACCCAAAGCATCCCTGGAAATAATGCTGAAAACAGCCACGCCCCCTTCCTCACTTTCCTTTCCATTCTGACCTTCTCTCTCACACAACTAGACCTCCCATCTGGCTGTGTGAACTCTGTTTTCCCTCTGCCTGCTATAATGAACCCCGGGAGGTAGGAGAAAGAAACAGGGGCACCAGCAGAGGCCTCAGACGTGCGAAGAGGATGGGGAGAGGATGTGGTCCGTCGGCTTAAACTGCCGACATTGGTGCAGGAAACCAGGTTTCGAGCCTCGAGGCCGCGTCCACATTCTGTGATTCTGGACAAATCACTTAATCTCTCCGTGCCTGAATATGTAATGTAAATACGGTGCTCATTTAAAGGACTCCAATATCTTTGGGTCGAGTTAGCGCTATATAAATATGCAACAAAAAGAAACAAGCATTGGCATAGCCAATAGGTGTCGCCTTTGGGACCGTATAAGTGTTTAGACATTCAACAGTTGATGTTGTTGCACCAAGGATATTGTACTTCATAACTAAATACTTATAAGGTTCCAAAGGCGACACCTATTGGCTATGCCAATGCTTGTTTTAACATATTTATGCCGTCCCAGTGCAATGACTCCGGGCCTCATTGAAGCCTTGGGAATCAAAGGGCTGGCAAAGGGCAGCATCACCTCCTCAAAGGAATCCTTTTATATGGAAATTAGGTCAGTGGGCAGATGGAAAACAGCAGGAGAGAGGGCTAAAAGGAGCTGTGGAGAAGGGGCCTACGAGGAGGGGAGCTGGCAACACGGGAGTATGTCCGGGTTACCGCATCTGCAATGAACACGATGCTTGGGGTGTCTTTTTAGGAGCTCATGAGTAGACATGGGAGAAAAATACATGCAAGCCCACTCATTGATGCATGCAGATATGCGAACCTTTCTGGCCTTCACCAAGAGCAGAGCTCTGCCAGGCCATTTGGCTGGCAATCAGTCAAGAAAATGTTTCCAACTCTGCCGATGTGACTCTTTCTGGAGGCAGACACAACTAACAAGCTGCCTCTCCAGTCCGGCTGAAACGGTGATAATAAGTCTCTTCCCAGGTGCGATTAACACCCCGAGCATTGGCTGGCTTAGGGCAGGGAACAGATGCAACAAACGCTGGGCATGGACTGCACGTCCCTCCCAGCCTTCCACGGGGGAGGGGGCGGTGGAGGGCGCGTTACTGGATGCTGCTCATGGGAACATGAAACACTTGTTCTGTGTGGCGGATTCCCATGTGCTAGGTGTGAAAGGACCAATCGAGTGTCACCTCTGCCCTCTCTCATCACCTCCGGTCCCCAGGGTGTGAGAAGCAGCAGATTATCTCCTCATTAGGATCTAAGGATCCCAGACCTGCCCCGACTCTCGGAGAGGCTTATCGGGGGACAGCTCTTCCAGGGGCGGGGATTGGTCAGGAGGAATGAGACAGGCAGACGGATGAAAGGACAAAGGAAGCTCGCGTGGGCGCAGGACAGATGTAGATCGCAAGGCCCCAGGCCCTTCAGGTGTCAGATTTGGGGGATACTTGCGCAAAGTCTTATATTTAAGAGGTCAGGAACGAGAAAGCACACTTAAGTTTGAGGAAGGGGGCACATAATTAAGAGGGCATTATAGAATTATGTCACTACGAAGAGGCTTTTATGTCATATAGAAATACCATTCCGAAAAAACAAACAAAACAAGCAGGAAGTGGAATAAGGGAGGGGATAGGGCAGTCGCGCGCACTACGGGGAGAGAGGCACGCAGGCTGGCAAATGGTGTGCACTTTCACGGCCGCTTTGATGTTCTCAGTGACCGCGCGGCTCACTGAGAACATCAAAGCGGCCACGAAAGCGATCACGCAGGCGGACAAATGGTGCGCGCGCCCGGCGCACATGCACTGTAGCTGGAGGCCTGAAAAGCCACTAGTTGGCACTTCCAAAACCCGGATTACTAAAACTCTCTGCAGAACAGCGCTAAAGCTCTGGCTCAGGCGAGACCTAAAAAGACCGACCCCCGGGCTCCCCCTGCTGCCCACCCGACAAACTCTCCTCCCCTCGGTGGTATAAAGGGCCGCCCGGGCCCTGGATTCCACGCCCTCTGATTCTGCATAAACAGATTTGAGCTCTGAGCCTTAATTAGGCGTTTGCAGGAAGCGCATCCAGTGGCGAGTGGCCCGCGCGGGGCATGGATGGATGGACTCAGTGCAAGGTTTTAAAGACAGGTCGTCTCTGGAGCTCTGGCGTAAGTTATTGAAGTTACTTTTAAACACCGATTTCAAGCACTGAAAGAGAGATTAGTGACTGTGACAAGCAAGTAATGCCAACAGTTGTTCTGAAGGAAGCAGTAAGGCTTTTAAAGTCCAGATGTTGAAAAGTGCTTCAGGCACCAGTTGTCAAACCAAGAACAGGCTGCACGTGCACGGGAGAGGAAATCTTTCTTTTCCCATAATGTATTTTTAGCAGGGCCTGTCTGTTTTTTTCCCTGCGTCTTCAGGCCGTCTGTGCTCTTGTGCTTGAAACTGCTACAGCTGGGGGCTGGGACAGACGCAGAGGCAGTGGTGATGCAGTGAATTACTGACATCTGTAGAGAGAAACTTACGTGACATGGTGAGATGCGGCGGAGTGACAAGGAAGCCACAGATCGCCGAAGCCTCGGGCCTGCGCCATCCATCAGCTGCGATGTGGCAGGTGAAACGGGCCGGGAGCTGCAACCGTCTGCCAAATGCTCCCGGAAACCGCTCAAGAGCATGTGCGCCGCTGCCATCCAGCCAATAGGGTGCGAGCCCGCACCTGCCAAAGCGTGTCAGCGCCGCTCAAAGAGGAGCACGTGCAGCGGAGCAGCATGGCTGCCATGGATGCGAACACAAGCAAGGAAAACGGGCCCCTACCATCTGGTAGTGTACTAAAGCATGGCCATAACAGATGTGTGTCGGAGGGGGGAGGGAGGGGGCGGGGGGAGGAAAGGGGTAAGACTTCTGGGCCCTGGAACCACCAGATCTGCTGAGCCAATGCTAGCTACGCCCCTGTCTGTCTGCATGCCTGAGAACATATACAGCTTCAGCACTGGAGCAATCTATCTCAGTGGTTTCAGCTGCTCTGGCCCTCACCTATGTCAGTCGATGCCATTTCATCGAAATATATTTAATCGAAGACCCACTTTATTGAAAAGTAAGATGCAGCTGTTCTTTGCGGTCAAATGGCAATTTGATTGTGGGTGATTTGAGACCAGGTTTTGATGAGCTAGAGGAGACGCAGCAAGAAAAGGTTAGAGAGTGGATGGACCTTTTTAATTACAATGTCCTTATTATCTCAGCCACTCATAAAGCAGGCCATATATTAGGCACTACCTGCTCTGATAATGAGAAGTGCACTAGAAAGGCTGTTTACCAATTACCTGGGTCATACCCTGCAGTGATATTATTCAAATTAAAGATGGAAAAACAATTTCTGGTGAAAAATGAATAGGTTCCCCTAGATTTGACCACAACAGGCTCAAAGCAGACGCTGGGCATTTAGAGCATGTATTAGATCATGTATCCAGTTTCGAGAGCAGCTGGAGGATCCGTCAGAGTTACTACAGCTATAAAACAATAAACTAAAGTCAGCCCTAGATATATTGGCTCTGTGGCGCTTGATGCAGAAGAAACTAAAGGTGGATGGGGAGTAAAGGTTCTCTAGAAAATTACGAGGAGAGAAAGATAATTTACGTTAACTAGAGCGGGCTTGGCATAAAGATTACTCACCCACCTCCAAATTAAGATGAACTGTACCAAATTCTGCATATAAAAAAGCTATTAAGTCAGCCAAAGCAGCCTATTATTTTAAACGAATAATGAAGGCCATTAATATCACGAAGGCCGTATCCCAAGTGGTCAAAGAGTAAACCTCCTACTGCCCACCCATTCAATTATTAGAGGAATACATGCAATCAATGTGCCACTATCTTTAAAGACTAAATAAATCCAATAAAGCTGGTTTCACATGTAAGATTGGGAACAATACGGAATAATAAAACTGGATGTATGGTAATGAGTGGAAACAGTTTGGTAAGTTGAACACGTCAGTGACTGCGAGGTACTAATTGTAGGAAGTCAATCCTCACGATCATGGCAAGATTTTGTACCCGACAAAGGACACTAAGAAATATTGCTATACTCTTGCGTTGAAGTTTGCCACTTTATTAACTCCTCACTAACGTCCGGAACAGAGCCCAAGAATTTGAAGGCAGCTAGGGTTATTCCCCTACTAAAGAAATCACTGCTGGATCTCGAGCACTGGGACAATTATCAGCCAGTTTCACAACTGCCATACTTTTCAAAAAGTCCTGAGTAGATGGTTTTGACCAGTTATTAAATTTAATGGAGTCAAAAGCACTCTTAGATCCATCTTAAGAAAGTTTTCGGGCAGAGTCCAAGATGGAATGTGTGGTTTACTCAGTCTCTAATGACCTAAGATCTCAGCCGTGGTGTACATTCTTCTTGATCTCCGATGCCTTCAACACCGTGGACTACCAGATCCTTTTGTACCGTTTGGTGGTCTTCCGTGTCAGAGGTATTGTCTCAAAAGGGTTTCAGAGTTTTTAAACTCATGGCACCCTCCAGGTTGGACTGGGGTCACAGATAGCAGCCTGTAAACACCTTGCCTGAGGAGTCCCTCCGGGATCTGTTCTGACTCCACCATGCTTCCACTGACAGAGATGGTGCTTAAGGCAGGCCTGACAGCACTGATATACACTGATGATACCAAACCTATATTTAGAATCCAGGATAAGGTTGAGAACAGTGCTGAATACTTGAAACTGTGCCCGACCTTTGATAGCAAACAAGCTAAAACAAAATGGAGATAAAACAGAAATATAACGCCCGTCAATCGCAACAGTGGAATTATGAATTTTTGCCTAACACAATGGGCCAAAAACCAGTCTCAGGTGTAAAAAATTGAAAACCTCAAAGTCATATTAGACTCTGTTTTACAACTGAATGAGGAGATTAAGTCTGTAGTGAAGGCTTGTTTTTTATATGTAGGTGCTCAAGAGGATTATCTACTTATTCAGTCACTCACAGAAGGTCCCGCTAATAAATGTGTTTGACTCAGCGAGGCAGGATTATCGTAATGCAATCTATTCAACCCTCCCAGATCTGATGCCAAAATTCTCCAACTGGTCCAGAATGTGGTGGCCGCCTGGATTTGAACATTAAAAAACAAAGATTACCACCTCTGGTCTGGTACGGCCAAACTGACTTACAGTGGAACACAGAATAAAACTCAAAGCATTATGCCTGGTCCATGAATCAGTTTATGGTAAGAAGATAAATCCTTTTCATCAGAATTTTGTTTTTTCTACTAGCAAGGCCGCCCTTTGAGATCTGGAGGCTCATGCATGTGAAGTGTTCCTCGTGTTAAACATGTAACAATAAGTATTCAAACTTTTTCTGTTGTAGCCACACGGCTATGGTATGCACAACCATTTAATCAAAAAAACAATAATTTCCTTTATCTTTCACCCCAACTTTAACCTATCCCAGATCTTGTTCTTGGTGCATCCCCTACCCTAAATGTTATGTTATGTTATGTTAATTTTTTTTTATAATGCGCACAGCTACCCAAAAAGGGTTTCCCAGGGCAGAGCTAGAAGAAGACTCTCAAGAGAAAACATAACGGAATAAAAAATGTTTTTGATTAAATAACCAAGTTTTTAGTTGTTTATGAAAGTTTAAATACACAGATTCCTTTCGCATCGAAAGAGGGAGAGAGTTCCACAATCGTGGGCCAAGATAAGAGAAGGAGCGGCCGCCCATTCTTGCCAATCTGATCCTGGGAATCTCGAAGACTTCCTGAGTGGATGAGCGCAATGCACGGGTAGGTTGATAAAGACGTACCAGATTTTGCAGATATTTAGGTGCAGTGCCATTCTTAATTTTAAACATATAGCTCAGGGCCTTGATCTTTGTTCGATTTTCCACCCTGAGCCAATGCAGATCTCTCACGGTATTAGAGATGGAAGACATTCTAGGAGTACTGCAAAGAAGTCTCGCTGCAGAGTTCTGTACCATCTGAAGCTTGCGCATCACATCCTTGTTGATACCCAAAAAAAGAATGTTTCCGTAATCCAGTCGTGAAGTTACCAGTGCCTGGACTACAGTCTTTTGGGTACCAGTAGGGAGCATCCAGATGATTTTTCTTAACCATCGGAGAATAGTAAAACAAGTGGCTGCAGTTTTAACTGCATGTTGTCTCATTGACAATTTATCATCTATGGTGAAGCCAAGATTGCAAACCTGAGAAGTGGGCACAGGTAGAGGCCCCATTTCAGCAGGCCAATGTTGCGAGCCCCAGAGATCTGTGTTTTTTCCCAAAATTAGGACCTCCATTTTTTTCCCGTTGAGCTTGAGCAAATTCGATTGCATCCAAGATGCAATATTGCGTAGGCCCACTTGCAGGGTAGATGGTCCAGAGCTCTTTTTAGCCGATAAGGAATAGGTGATCTGAGTGTCATCGGCATAGGAAAAGAGCGACAGCCCCGCATCTTCCGCAATCACTGCCAGAGGTTGTACGTAGATATTGAAAAGAAGTGGTCTTAAAACTGAACCTTGTGGTACCCCATAGGACGAGGGATAAATCTTAGAGGAAGCCCTAAAAGAAAATACTTGAAAAGTGCAGTTGTCCAAAAAAGAAGACAACCAGCCGAGTGCCAATCCCGAGATACCTAGGGATCATAAAGACTTAATTATTACGGTGTGAGAAATCGTATCAAATATAGCACTTAGGTCAAGCAATATCAATGCCACTGTATTACCTGCATCCAAACGTTGACGCAACATTTCCGTTACGCCGAGAAGGGTTGTCTCTGTTGAGAACCCTGCTCTAAAACCAGACTGAGAAGGATGTAAAAATGTCGATGTTTCAACAATCAGAGATAGCTGGGCGTTTACGTGTTTTTCCAGAACTTTAGAGAATACTGGAAGAAGAGAGATAGGCCTAAAATTGGTAGGTTGGGAAGGATCTGCATTAGCCTTTTCTAACAAGGGAAGGACCATTGCATGTTTCCAAATAGATGGCATCAATGCCTCGCCAAGTGAGGCATTAAGTAATTCCATAACAAGGTTCAGAGATGGCTGTTCAAGTTGCAGAAGGACAGAAGCCGGAAGTGGGTCAGATGGACAGCCCGATTTAATACTGGCTAGAATGTTTTTAAAAGAACTTATATTAAGAGGCGCCCATTTTTCTAGATTTATATAAGGAACATCGTCAGCAGAGGGACCTGAAACAGTAATAGCCTGAATAAGGGACGCAGGCTTATTTCCCTCTAGCGTCAGGTAAATTTGTTCCACTTTATTTATAAAGAAGTTAGCGAGAGTGTTACATTGCAATTCATCCAAAGCAGGAGAGCAAGGTTGCGTATCCGAGCCTGCTAGCTTCTTAACCATAGAGAACAAAGTACGAGGGCAATGCTGTTCCCTCGAAATAGAAAAGGCAACATACTCTGCTCGAGCAGTTTTGCATAGAGTTTGGTATCTTTTTAATGCAATTTTATAAGTACATTTATATACAGGGGAGTAGTTCTTCCTCCACTGTCTTTCCATAACCTTGCACTTACTTTTTTCCATTTTCAATAGCTCAGTAAACCAGGGAGCAGGGGATCGGTGTTTTTTTATGTTTTTTAATAGAAGGTAGAAGACAGGCATTAGCTGCCTCTGTAATCCAATTATAAATATTTCCCACGGAGGAAAGTGATATAGAATCAGAATAAGGGGCGCTATTGGACAATATTAAATTTAATTTTTCAATGTCCAGTTTTCCCCAGTTCCTAGGTTGGCCATGTGTGCCAATTGGAGGGATGTTCAGGATTATTAAAGTTGTAAATTCAAATTTAACAGCAAAATGATCTGACCAACATAAGGGGAGTGCAGGAGGGCAATTAATGTGTGATAAGTTTGAAAAAATAGGGTCCAGTAAATGCCCAGCTGTATGAGTGGGGCCATTATTACAGAGAAGTAGATTCATTGCAGAAAAATCAGCAAACAATGTCCTACTTACAATACATTCATCATTTTCCAGATGAAGATTTAAGTCACCCAAAACTGAGAAATTAGCCATTTTAAGTAAGAAAGGAGCTATCAAATCAGGGAGTAAAGACACCCAGGGACCAGCTGGGCCCGGGGGTCGATAAATTAATACCCCAGAAAAAGTGAACTGGGCTGTAAGAGTAAGTTTGAAGAGCGCAGCTTCACAATCAACCAGAGGGAAATCCTCAAATTTACAGGAATAACTTTTTTTTTAAATTATTGCTATTCCTCCTCCTTTCCTAATTGTTCTATATTTTCTAACTATAGCATAATTATCTGGTAGAGCAATAGCCACATCCCTGAACTTTCATTTAGCCAGGTTTCTGTTAAAAATATTGCATCCGGCTTTTCACAGCTCAGCAAATCAAATATATCCTCCTTCTGTTTAGGGAGGGAACGACAATTAATATTCCAAAATTTATAGCTTTTATTTTTGCTTGAGGCGTAACCAGCTTTTCGCTGGAAGTTGGAACAGTCATTTTAATAGAACTACTGTAACTCCTCTGCTCAAAAGTACTAAAACAGTACTTGCAGCACACACATGAAGTGTTCTCCTCTAAAGGATGAAGTATGTTGCAATCAATACCCATCTTACCACGCAATTCAAGCAGTTTTTCGGAGGAATAATGTATCCTATGCGTGTAAGTTGAGGCCATTTGGGCATAATTTGTGGCCCCTGGTCCCGGTCGGTCTCAGACGGTCGCAGACGGTCTTGCCTTTGTCGCGCCTTCGTCGCGGCATTGGCGCGGCTGCTGCGCGTGTCCGCTGCGCGACCGGACCATGCCTTTTAATACAGGCAGATAACGGGCTTCGTGCAGCGAGTGGAGCGCTGACCTCCGTCAGCGTATGGCAACTCCAAAATGGCCACCAGGGACGATTCGCATCCCGAATAAAATTAAAGTGCAAGCGGGGTGCACACACCCCAGAAATACAGTACACACCAAGAAATTAGCAGCAGAGTAAATAATTCATGAACTAAAAAGTATTTTTTTTAAAGATTTCTCCAAGGTTAAAATTGAGTAAAAAGCGACTCCTAAATACTTATTAGCAGCAAGTAACCTCAATTCCCCCAAACAATACTATTATTTTCTCGTTTCCCAGCACTTTCAGGAATAATTAAAAAGTTTAGCAGAGCTCCTTTCAAGCGCAACGCGACCAGCCCAAGCACCTTAAATACAGGCAGAGAACGGGCGGCACGCAGCGAGTGGAGCGCTGACCTCCGTCAGCGTGTGGCAACTCCAAAATGGCCACCAGGGACGATTCGCGTCCCGAATAAAATTAAAGTGCAAGCGGGGTGCACCCACCCCAGAAATACAGTACACACCAAGAAATTAGCAGCAGAGTAAATAATTCATAAACTAAAAAGTATTTTATTAAAAGATTTCTCCAAGGTTAAAATTGAGTAAAAAGCGACTCCTAAAAACTTATTAGCAGCAAGTAACCTCAATTCCCCCAAACAATTCTATTATTTTCTCGTTTCCCAACACTTTCAAGAATAATTAAAAAGTTTAGTAGAGCTCCTTTCAAGACCCTAATCCCGACCCTAACCCAAAGTAACCTTAATTCATACCTAAACATAGCCCCACACCTGAGCCTGATTTCACTCTGACCCTAACCTAAGTATAATCATGACCCTAACTTTGACGCTAACCCTTATACTGATCCCGAACTTGTCCTGAATTCTTCTCTTAACCATTCTGGATTTCTGTGTCCGATTAAAAGTATTTTACAAGACTTTTTTCTATACCATGGTTTTTCAATTAAAAGTTTTCAATGACGTGCTCGATGTGAAAATGTGATGTAGTAACATGCAAGAGCCACAACAGGCAGCGTAGACTGGTACATTAGATTACATTGGAGCCGGCCTACACCAAAGCTGCTACAGAAAGAGAAAATGAACTAAAAGAGAACTGTTGGGACCCTGGCCCAGAATGCCCTCACATAGCAGGCAACCCCACACTTCGAGATAGACATCACTCTACACCATTACTGAGCGAGACAAATGAGTTGATGAAGAAAGCAACTCTGATGCCAGCCATGTTCACTTTGCATCTGCTTTTTAAACATCTGCAATGTTGCAACATGCTGGACAGCCTCAAGCTTTTAGCAATTGCATACTTGTCCAGGCCTACAGGTGCATAATGATTTCATTTTTTTAAAGAATCAAGCCCCAAAAACACATTGACTGTTGGGCTCTTGGAGCAGAGAAAAGAAGAAAATGAGAACCTGTATAATTAGCAGATAGATTAAGGAGAAACATGGAATGCGAGTGCTAGAGAGGGGAAAAAGGAAGTTTTAAATATGGAAAAGAGTAGCATAACATGCAGTTGGGCAACATTCCTTTCCAATGGTCCAATGGTCTTCCAGAAGATCTTTTACTTCTTTATTTCATCACTGTCTTTAAAAACGCAGTGCTTGCTTTCCATCTCTTTGAAGACATTTGTTCCCAAAGGACAGAGGCACGTCTTTGAACTTTGGGTTGCAGACAGCTTCCTGTTCTTACATTATATAATCTCTCTATCTTGGATGAACCTTCACAAGCATCCGTTATTTTTTTTTTTTTGTCGGAAATAAACCATGGGCAGGTGCATGGTATCCTTTTTTCTCTGGGCTGAACCATGGACAGGTGCCCTGTATCTTCTTTCTGTCTGGGACAGACCATAAGAGTGCCTTCTTCCATCTGGGATGGACCATGGGCAAGCACATTGTATCTACTCGCTGTCTGTGGTGGACCTTGAACAAGCACAATGTACCTTTTTATCTGGGATGAACCATGTCCAGGGCCACGGTACCTTACTGTGCCAGGGATGGACCATGTATAAGTACATGATACCTTTCTCTGCCTGGGATGGACCATGGGCAGGGCCATGGTATCTTCTTTCTGTCTACATTACGGACACAGGCACAATGCTTTTATCCATATAGAATGGACCAATGAACAGACACCCGGTACCTTTATTATATCAAGAATGGGCCAAGGACAGACGCACAATACCTTCCTTCTATGCAGACTGGACAATGGGCGGAAACACAAAACCTTATCTCTGTGCAGAATGGACTATGGGTAAAAGCACAATACTTTCTCTGTATGTAGATTGTAATATGGGCCGAATCACTAAGCCTTCTTCCTAACATTGTGGGCCACGAGCAGATGAGCAGCACATACATGACACATTGCTTCCCCATAGTGGCTCTCGCCGGATGTCCAGAAGTGGATTGCTTTTCGTACCTTCGCTTAGTCACTCTTCTGTCTAGAAAATGAATCTGAGGCAGAACATTTGTACACATCTCTCTTCGGGACACTCTCGGGTGCATTTATTGTTGGGGGAAGCCTGTTCCTCCAAACCTGTGTGTAAGTTACTTTGTGGATACAGCTGAGCTTCTGGTATTTCTTTCAGACGTGGACGACGCTGTTTCCCTACTCCTAGGGGTTTCAATACAGAGATGTACTTCTGTCGAGATGTAAACATTTCTTGTGCAGCCCCTGTGCTATTGCTTCTGTTTCTGCATGTGATTTCTACAGATTTGGATGCTAATGGCCAAGAATCTCTTCCCAGCATTTACTGACAAGGACTCACGTAGACACTACTTTTAAAGGCCTCACATCTTGCTGGTATCAGTCTAAGGCAACTAAAGAGACTTGCTCCACAAATATCTTTGCATGATGTCAATTATGTTATCTTATCGTCGGTCACGAGAATGCTTCTTATTTTGGCATGGAACATTTCTTCTAAAAGCTGAAGTAATGGCTTAGACACCGGCAGAGTCAGAGAGGAAAAGACGCCTACGCTGATGTGGGCCTAATCACTACATAACACGCGGTGCACCGTGGCAGATTAAGAATGTCACAGTGCACAGCGAGATCGTGATTACTGGTACCTCAGACGTGAGCTTGCACCACGCCTGGCCCTGTCAGGCTGAGGATGCCAGGGCAAGAGGTTGTTTCATCCATGACGCAGCAGACACAGAAGAGCCCGTGAAGAGGCAACGGAGGCTGGAGCCCGCGAAAAGAGCCCTCTATTAGGGACACGGTGACACGGGACAGCCCCGCTCCAAAGAGAGATTAACCCTCAATCACAGGAGCCCCCGGCAGCGGGCGAGGGCGGGAAGGGTTGGTTTATTGGAGATTAGTCCTTAATCTTTACAACAAATTGTTTTCTCACGTCTCTTTCCTTGGCAAGGCTGCAGTTGGTCGCGCGAGATGGCGGGGACAGCGCACACAATGCAGATGCGCGCTGCGTGCAGCGGAGACAGGGGCTTGTCGCTCGTCGAGACCGCGTACACCCGCCTCACGATAACCTCTGGAAGGGGCAGGTGTGTGGCAAGCGCTCCGCAGGCGGTTATCCTTTATTCATAGCTAGCTTTCCGCAGTAGCCGAGTGTCTCCAGCAGCTAGACGAGAAAACATTGTGTTGAACAAGCCAGAGCTGAAAAGATGCAGAAATAACAGAGGTTCTCTCCAAGGCCTTCACCACAGGCGCTCTCCGTTTCTACGCCGCAGGACGCGCGCTTCGAGATGGAGACTGAGAGCCGAGGAGCCATCCGCGCGCGCCAGATCCAAGCAGCGCTCCCCTCCTGTATATCATTAATGGAAGGTCACCACCATCTATTTTCAGAAAGGTGCCTGCCCAAAAGGATGATATCTAAAGAGGAAATTCCACAGTCTGGGTCCGACAGGGGGGGGGGGGGGAGGGGGGCGTTCAGAGGGAGCACTGAGAATACAACCGAGAGATTAAACGGTCGATAGATTGTGGGATGGACGGAGAGAGGCAATCGACAGACACAGAGTTTGAGATTAACAGAGCGGAAGGGGCGCAGACCCACAGAAATTACAGGATAGCTGAAGTCAAAGGTCCAGATGGGTAGTTTGATGGATGGAGGAAGACGTCGAAACATGCATGACGTTGAGAGTCGATTGTAGGGACGGATTGACGGGTAATTGGGCACACAAAGATATTCATACTGAAAGGTTAAGTAAGGTAGAAAAAATAACGTTTCTTATTGAAGGTGGTGTGGACGAAAATAAGAACGCCAGCTTCCTAAGCATGAAAGGGTCCAAGGGAGTCCACGGTGATAGGGAGACAAATGTTTGAGACAAGTAGAGCTTGTGTAGTATTTGCCTGAATCTTAAGAAACAGACATGGTAGGCATCAGAGCTGTCTAAATATGTGAATGGAGAGTTTTAGGCAGAGAACGGACTAACATAGGGAAGTGTAGAGAGATAAAGATGACAAAACAGAGAATAGATGAATACATAAACGAGAGAGAAAAATGTCCGCGAGCGTAATTCTAATTGGTGGTTAGATGTCAGTCAACATTCCACTCGGTCGAAATCAGGAAGTGTTGGACGCCATTTTGTGTGTGACACTGAAAAAGAAAGGTGGAGAACGTGAAAAGGGGGCAGCGTAGAGAGTTCCTGACCCCCTAGCCTTTGTCAGGGGGTCCCTGAAGGACGCCGAAGGGTGAAAAAAACATTTTATTTTTTTTCAAAAAATCGAGGGATGCTCGCACGGTGCGCGCACGGTGCAGTCGAAATCAGGAAGTGTCGGACGCCATTTTGTGTGTGACAGTGAAAAAGAAATAAGGAGAACGTGAAAAGGGGGCAGGGTAAAGAGTTCCTGACCCCCTAGCCTTTGTCAGGGGGTCCCTGAAGGACCCCGAAGGGTGAAAAAAACATTTGATTGTTTTTCAAAAAATCGCGGGGTGCGCGCACGGTGCGCACACCGTGAAAAACCCTTAAAAAAAAAAACATTTTAAACTGTTTATAAGTTTATAGAAGATATTAACTATGCTGTTCAACTTTATCCAAATAAAAAACAAAAAGAGCTGAGCCATTCCATATTACAGGATACAGTCAATCTATAACTATATACATAGGTAGTTTATTGTAAAATAAATATATAAAAAATATAATAATACATACATGAAATTGGCATTTAAAAAACCTTACAAATTCACAAAAAAAACCATAGGTTTCACACACGTTATAGTTAGTAATTAGCATTTAAAAAACCTTGCAAATTCACTTAAAAAAACATAGGTTTCACACACGTTATAGTTAGGAATTAGCATTTAAAAAACCTTGCAAATTCACTGAAAAAACCATAGGTTTCACACATGTTATAGTTAGCTGGACATTTCACTCGTAAAAAACCATTGAAATTCCCCCGTTATAGTTAGTTCAGCTAACTATAACTCGCGTGACCGCAATCCACTGCTGATGACGTCACATATTACATCACTCATGACATGGTCAGTGACATCACTCATGACATCACTGATTACATCTCAAATGACTTCACTGATGACATCACTGATGACATCATCCAGTGAATATGTGTCTTTCTGAAAAATAAATATTTTTTATATATGTATATCTAAAGGTTAATGGAAGAATAAATGGGTAAATAAGTGTCTAAATGGATGTTTTTTTTGGTAAAATTAATTGTATAACTGACTTATCAACAGTATCTTAGTGAATACAGTGATGTAATATGTGACGTCATCAGCAGTGGATTGCGGTCGCGCGAGTTATAGTTAGCTGAACTAACTATAACGGGGGAATTTCAATGGTTTTTTACGAGTGAAATGTCCAGCTAACTATAACATGTGTGAAACCTATGGTTTTTTCAGTGAATTTGCAAGGTTTTTTAAATGCTAATTCCTAACTATAACGTGTGTGAAACCTATGGTTTTTTAAGTGATATATATATATATATATATATATATGTACACATTGTTAGACCTGGGATCCCTGGTTGGCTGAGGTAGGTACCTTAGGCCAAATAGGGATCTGCGTTTCCACGTCAGGGAAAGGAAGGACACTTTCTGTGATAGCAACCAGGCTTATTTTCCAGGCAAATGTGTAAAGTATTCGCAACCACGCTCATAATAATCCAGTGATGACACCACAAATAGACTCCACACGAGTTTTATAAAAAAGAGTATACATTTATATAAAAAAAGATATACGATAAGACCCCACAATATAAATCCAACATATGAGTATGTGTAATATTTCTCCTGGCTGGTTGTTAGGCAAGCCAGCCCTTGTAAATTCTGACAATATTAATGCGCACTTCTAAACATTCCACTGTCATCCTAATACAATGTAATGCTGTTCGTAATGCTAGAATCAGGCACTTTTGCAATGTAAAAATAATGCAATGCGTAATGCAACAATCAGGCACTTTGCAATGTAAAAATAATGCAATGCATAATACAACCACTAGGTATGTTGGTATGCAGAAATAAGGCAATGCGTAATACACTAATCAGGTAGTTCGTTATGCAGGAATAATGCAATGTGTAATACGCTAATCAGGTAGTCCGTCATGCAGAAACTATGCAATGCGTCATACGACAATCAGGTAGTTCGCTATGCAGAAATAATGACATGCGTCATACACTAATCAGGTAGTTTGTTATACAGGAATGATGCAATGTGTAATACACTAATCAGGTACTCCGTTATGCAGAAATTATGCAATGTATAATACGACAATCAGGTACTCCGTTATGCAAAAAGAAGATAATGCGTAATACACTCCAGCACCGATCATGGTGCCTTAGGCGGTCTCTCCGCCACTGCTTCTGACTCACAGTCAGCCTCTGTCAACAGTTGCCCCCAACACAGGTATGGTGTAACAAAAAAGTGCAGCTCCGCACTCCGGCCCCGGTACTCCCACTAATACGGGCCGCGATACGAGCCGAAGCAGAGGCTCGTGATGCTGAAATGAGAGAGAGGCCGAAAGCCTCTCCCCTCCTCGTTCAACGACTTGGGCCTCCGACGCAATCTTTGTGTATGGGCAACGGCGGGCTCGGGCCGGCGGCACAGCTCCTCGGAGGCTGCTGGCCCGGGCCGCTACTGCTACGAATATCTCAGGCTGCCACAGGGCACACAGCATCGCTGAGACTCACTTTAACTCCGGGTGCACGTTAACAAGGTAATCCTCACAAAGGTCTCACGCTGCACAAAGCACACACACACACCATCGACAAGACTCACTTGGACCCCGGATGTACGATAACAAGGCAATCCTGATGAAGTTTTCACGCTGCACAAAGCACACGCACAAAGCATAGATGAGACTCACTTGGATTCCGGGTGTGCATGATATCAAAGCAGTCCTCACGAAGGTCTCACGCTGCACACAGCGTCGATAAGACTCACTTGGATTCCGGTGCACACGATAACTGGACCATCCTCATAAAGGGTTCAGGCTGCAAAAAGCACACACACAGTGTCGCTGATCCTCGCTTAGACTCCAGGTGCCCACGATTAGTGGGCACTACTTACGAGTGTCTCAGGCTGCAAAAAGCACATGCACACAGCGTCCCTGAGACTCTCCTGGAAACTTTTGTGTTCCTGAGTTCTGCAACAGGGAGCCAGCTCACCTCGGGCCCTTGGGGATAAGTTACTTCAGGACACAGCACAGCGAAGTCCTTTCAAGCAGGGGGGACACAGCACACAGCAAAGTCCCTCAAGCCTTTTCTTGGTTAAAACAGCAAACTGCAGGCCAGCCCCAGAACACACAGCAAGGGTCAGTCCTTTCCTTAAGTCTCTTCAGTTGGTTCTTCTTTGGCAAAGGAACCTCTTCACCACGAAGTAGCTCCAGTCTTGTTCAAACTTGATCAAGCAATTCTCCAAAGTTTAGGGGCTTCAGCTCTCATAGTTATACCCCTCAATGGCTTTGAAGTCTTTGGTGCCGATTACGATCCGGTAAAAACTGGGTACGAACCGTCGGTCGAAGCGTTTTCCCCGTCCGACTCGTACCCGGTCGTAAAACTTTACAAACATGGAATTACGATTCGCACGGAAACACCATTTCCGTACGAATCGTAAAAAACACCGACCGACGAAAATATACATACGAATGTGATCCGGGAATGCTGCGACGTGACGTCGGGACGCTTTCAGGCAGCGTTTCACGACCCAGGAATTACGATTCGAACCGACAGCAGTCCGGACGGCAATATTTTCACGGCACCCAAAAAGTGCCGGAAAAGCGAAGTACGGCGCGAATCGACCAGAGTAGGTGGCCCGGTACGCACCGTACCCCCCCCACCCCCGTACGTACGCGCCGACCCCCCCCCAGCCCCCGTACGTACGCGCCGAACCCCCGTGTATGTACACCCGTGTACGTTCGAGTCGTACCCCCCGTGTACGTTCGAGTCGAAACCCCTGTGTACGTTCGAGTCGAACCCCCCGTGTATGTACACCCGTGTACGTTCGAGTCAAACCCCCCGTGTACGTTCGAGTCGTACCCCCCGTGTACGTTCGAGTCGAACCCCCCGTGTACGTTCGAGTCGAACCCCCCCGTGTATGTACACCCGTGTACGTTCGAGTCGAACCCCCCCGCGTACATTCGAGTCGAACCCCCCCGTGTACGTTCGAGTCGAACCCCCCGTGTATATACACCCGTGTACGTTCGAGTCGAACCCCCCCGTGTACGTTCGAGTCATACCCCCCCGTGTACGTTCGATTCGAACCCCCCCGTGTACGTTCGAGTCGAACCCCCGTGTATGTACACCCGTGTACGTTCGAGTCGAACCCCCCGTGTACGTTTGAGTCGTACCCCCCGTGTACGTTCGAGTCGAACCCCCCCGTGTACGTTCGAGTCGAACCCCCCCGTGTACGTTCGAGTCTAACCCCCCGTGTACGTTCGAGTCGAACCCCCCCGTGTACGTTCGAGTCGAACCCCCCCGTGTATGTACACCCGTGTACGTTCGAGTCGAACCCCCCGTGTACGTTCGAGTCGTACCCCCGTGTATGTTCGAGTCGAACGCCCCGTGTACGTTCGAGTCGAACCCCCCCGTGTATGTACACCCGTGTACGTTCGAGTCGAACCCCCCCGTGTATGTACGGTGCGTACCCCCAGCGCGTAGCTGGGGGTACGCACCGTACATACACGGGTGGGGGTATGACTCGAACGTACACGGGTGTACATACACGGGGGGGTTCGACTCGAACGTACACGGGGGGGTTCGACTCGAACGTACACGGGGGGGGTTCGACTCGAACGTACACGGGGGGGTTCGACTCGAACGTACACAGGGGGTACGACTCGAACGTACACGGGGGGTTCGACTCGAACATACACGGGGGGTACGACTCGAACGTACACGGGTGTACATACACGGGGGGTTCGACTCGAACGTACACAGGGGGGTACGACTCGAACGTACACGGGGGGGTTCGACTCAAACGTACACGGGGGATACGACTCGAACGTACACGGGTGTACATACACAGGGGGGTTCGACTCGAACGTACACGGGGGTACGGCTCAAACGTACACGGGGGTTCGACTCGAACGTACACGGGTGTACATACAGGGGGGTTCGGCGCGTACGTACGGGGGCTGGAGGGGGGTCGGCACGTACGTATGGGGGCTGGGGGGGTCGGCACGTACGTACGGGGGCTGGGGGGGGTCGGCGCGTACGTACGGGGGCTGGGGGGGGTCGGCGCGTATGCGGGCACGTCTCCATGGTTGCTATGGGAGTTCGGTGCGGACGGTGTTTTTTCCATACGGTTGTAACCTCGGACGCACGGGATGGATCGTGATTCCTCGGTCGGACTTCACCTTTCACATTTGTATGGTAGATCGTACGAGGACGTGTCGGACACATTTTCCGACCCGAGGACGTGTGGGGAATGATTCCCAATGCGGTTCGTATGGACTTTTTACCATGCGAATCGTGATTGCCAGTTCGTACGGCACTTGTACGATTCGTATGGTAAAAAGACCGGATACGAGTTGCACGGGGATATTTTTTACCGGATCGTAATCGGCACCTTAGTGTTCAGGGTGTTCACTGACCCCTGTTCAAACCAGTTCTGGGTGCCTCCCTGGCAGTGATTTTGTATTGGACGACAGGAGCAAAAACCCATAAACCACGTTGAGATTTGAGATTGTGGCGGGATACGGCTGACTTAGACTCCGCCCAACTCTGAACTAACTTCTATTCATTAGATAGCCAACAGCTGATCACTCGATCCGCGCCGATGTCCTTCCGGACGCGGCTTCTCCTAATCTACATATCGCTGACCCCAGACGGACAAATATCTGATTGACACTCCTGATCTCCAGCTACGCCGATTTCACAGTTGACACGGCTATCTGCACTAATCCAGCACCACCTTTACCATGCCAACCCGGTCCTGAAGATGATCCTTAGTCACCGGATCGAAACGTCGTCGACCTGTCAGCGCAATTGATGGTGCTTACCTCACCTGGTTCTAAAAAAACTGTTTACCAATTACCTAAAAAGATTGCGAATTATTGATCTGAACCACAGTTTTCACTGTACATACTTTCACTTCATTTCACCTTGAGCCGTTCCTTGCTGATATCAGATTGCCACACCGTTGTGTCACGAACACAATTGAGCACCAAGTAGAATTCGGGTTGTTCACACAAATTTGTTTTGCCCGCAGTGCTGTTACAACTGTAATTTTCCTTTTCTTTTCCCTTGTCACAATTTGTTTCAAAATATATGATGCCATGTGCACATTTCTCAAAAAATCTACAGAGTCTCCTTTTCTTTCTTGTAATGTCTTGCACATGCCTGCCTAACTGTCCTTCCTAATGATACCTGTTGAGAAATTGTTGCTTGTTTCACGTCCCTGCCAGTGACACATTCTTCCTTTGATTAGTGGAGGTCTGGATTCTCAATCACTCAGCAGGAGATGGGTCAATTGTTTTATGGCAGCAACCCAGGCCTCTTCACCACTAGGGGCTACTCCTCCCCTACACTCCAGATGCAGGTCAGCCTGTTGCTGTCTCACCTCCTCCCCTGGGTCAAGACATTCCCCGGATCCTATCACTTTAAAATCCAGACAGTCAATCCACAACCAGGCAGAGACACACAGAAATGTTAGAGCACAAAGATCCAGCCACTTCTGAAAGGGTGGCTTCTAAACACACAATGCAAAAACCACCTTCATAAAAATATGTGTTATTACATTGTGAGTTCAGGCACACTAAACTTCACCTCTCCATCTTATGCCTTTGGGAAGATAGGCTGGAAAACATATTGCACAGCCTTCCTATTCTATCCTATGGGCAAGATGGCCTTTCAACAGTGAAAAATGAAATGGAGATTATTTCACTGTCAGGACATGGTACACCCCTTAGTACATGTCCTACCTTTCACATGCACTGCACCTGCCCAGGGGGTACCCTGAACCTACCATAGGGGTGTCTGATGTGTATAGAAAGGGAAGGGTAAGGTCTGGCAAGTGGGTGCCCTGGTCAGAACAACTTGGCAGTTTAACAAACTGCGCGCAGGCACTGCAATGGCAGGCCTGAGTTCCCTTTTTTAAGGCTACTTGTGTGGGTGGCACAAATAGTGCTGCAGGCCCACTAGTAGCATTCACATTACCAGCCCTGGTACACATAGTGCACTTTACTAGGGACTTTACTAGTAAGGAAAACATACCAATCATGGACAAACAATTATCATTACACTTTATACAGGGAGCACTTGCGCTTTGAATCTGATCAGCAGTGGCAAACTGCCCAAAGCATCTAAATTGGCAATACCATGTCAGAAAAAAGTTCTAGGGGGAAAGCAAAAAGTTTAGGGAACTTTAACCAAAAAGGGCCAAGTATATATATATATTATACACTGAAAAAAAAAAGGATTCAAGGACGTTATAGTTAGCAAATAGAATTAAAGAAACCTTAGAAATTCATTAAAAAACCCAAAGGTTACAGATTTTACTCATACAACATCAGAGAAATTCAGCCATTATAGTTAGCTGAGTTAACTATAACTCATGTCCCCACAATGCACTGCTTATGACCTCACATATTACATCACACATGACATGGTCAGTGACATCACTGATGACATCTCAAATGACATCACTGATGCCATCAGTGATAACATCATCCAGTGACTGTGAGTGTTTTTAAAAGTTTTATGAGTGTTAAATAGATATACCTAGGTGTATTGGTGAATCAGTGGGTGTATGAGTGACTGTATGGATGAATGAAGGGGTGTGCGACTGACTGTTTAAGTGAGTGATTAGGTGTCTCAGTGAATGTATGGGTGAGTGACTGGTTGTGTGAATGTGTGTATCTGTCCATCAATTATGTCTAAGTGGGTGTATGAGTGTGCTAGTGGATACATAAATGGCTATTTGGGTGATTAATTGGTTGTCAGACTATCTCTATGGTTGTCTGGGTGTCTGTGTGTGTGGGAAAGGAGGTGTGTGACTGCCTGTATGGATGAGTGAGTGGGTGAGTGAGTGGCTGTATGGGGTAGTGAGTTGGTGTGTGAAAAGCAGTATTAGTGAGTGAGTGTCTGGATGGCTCTGTCGGCAATTGAGTGCTTGTGTCAGTATGGGTGAGTAACTGGGTATGTGAAAGGCAGTATAGGTGAGTGACTGGGTATATGAGTGACTGTATGCATGAGTGAGTGAATTTGAGAGCGGCTATATGGATGAGTGCATGCTTCTGTCAGTGACTGTATAGGTGAGTGACTATGTGTTACTATTTGTATGAGTAAGTAAGTTGAGTAAGTGGGTGTGAATGACTGTATAGGCGAGTGTCTAGGTGTGTGAGTAGTTCTATGGGTGACCGGCAGTGTGTGAGTATTTGTATGTGTGTGTGAGTGAATATGTCAATGGCTGTATTAGTGAGTGAGCAGGTGTACGAGTGGCTGTATAGGTGCACAAGTGGATGTGTGTTTAGATCTATGAATCAGTGAACAGGTGTGTAAGTACTAGTATCGCTCTGTGAGTGGGTTTGTGAATGGTTGTGTGGGAGTGGCAGTGGGGGTATAAAAGATTCTATATGGGTGTAGGTGGGTGTGTCAGAGATGCTGTGGATAATGTCATCAGTGATGTCATTTGAGATGTCATCAGTGATGTCACTCACCATGTCATGAGTGATGCAATATGTGAGGTCATAAGCAGTGCATTGGGGAGGCGAGAGTTATAGTTAACTCAGCTGTTAGACCTGGCACCTTGGTATGGGTCTCCCTTCCATTTTTTGCTGTTGCCTCATGTGTTTTTGCTGGTGATAGATGCTTTGGGCACTGTGCCACTGCTATCCAGTGCCACAGTGCAAGTGCCCCCTGTTGTAAATTGATTTATGGATTAGTGATTCCATGATTGGCTGGTTTGGTTTACTTGTCAGACCCTAGTACAGTGCACCAGGAGTGCCCAGGGCTGGTAATCCAAATGCTGCTAGCGGGCTTGCAGCACTGGTTGTGCCACCCACTGAAACAGCCTATTAAAGTGTGTCTAAGGCTTGCCAGTGCAGAGCCTGTGTGTAGTCTGGTACTGCCACGCTGACTGGGCAAGTGCACCCACTTGCCAGTCCCTAAACCTTCAATTTTCTGCATATTAGTCACCCCTATGGTAGGCCCAAGGGCAGGGTGCACTGTAAGTATAAAGTAGGACAAGCCCTGATGTGTTTGGCCTGTCCTTATAGTGAATTACAGCCATTTTCGTTTTCCACTATTGCAAGGCTACCTGTTCCCCATAGGCCAGAATGGGCAGTTTGATTATTACAGCTTATAATCCTAACTGACTCAGGGAACATGGTAGGAATTCGAGTTTAGTATGCCCGAACTCAGAATGATAGAATACATCTTTTAGTGAAGTTGGTTTTAACATTCTGTGTTTGAAAATACCACTTTTAGAAAGTAGGTATTGTCTAACCATCCAAGCCTGCCCTTCTAGGTTGTGTATTACTTGTCTGGAGTTTGAGTGACAGGGGCTAGGGCATTCCAGGAGACAGGGTGAGTCAGCACAGGACTGAATAGAGAGATCTGCATGCAGATGGGTGGGAGGAGTTGCACCTGGGACCTGAATAGGGCTGTGCCTTCCCTCCACAATGCTGGCTCCACCTCCTGTGGTGCATCTGATGTCTCTGCCCTGCACTCTGAAAGGAAAGAAGGAGTCTTGTCAACAGAGTGCTCCAGGAATGACCAGAACTGGCTTGGTCAAGGCAAAGGCCTCTCTGCTTTCAGAGAACAAAGACAAACTGAGTATAAATATTGGGACCCAAACCCAAGGATTTTAGATCACTTTGGGAAACAAGAAGAAACCTTTGCTAAGGAGAGGAACCAGAGAGACTGGGGAGAGATTATCCCTAAGCTTGAGGGATTGGCCTGCAGTGGTTGCCTGACTGCCAAAGAGAGGAGAAGGAACTTTTGTGTATACTTTATTCAACTTGTGAAGGATCTCCAAGGGCTTGAGAAAAGAGCTTGCCTCCTGCTGAAGTCTCAGGGACAACAGACTTCACCCACTAGCTCCCCAAGAGTCAAGAGTTCTTTGGAAGTGTCTGCTGTTTTGCGAGGCTTTCTGAGGGACTGCATGTCGCAAGGAGCAGGAAGCGCGACTCACGAGCAAGAAGCGTGGCGCCGAACTGCCACTGTCGCTTCACAACGAGAAAGCGCCTCACATCGCCAGAAAAGAGGATCGATGTCGCATCAGATGCTGCTGCATCACTGGGAAGCGTGTCGCAGGGCCTGTCGCGGCCCAGAAGAACCGTTGAGTCATCGCAGGGTCCCCGAAGCGCCTCACATCGCCGGAGAAGAGGATCGACGTCGCAGCAGATGCCGCCGCATCACCAGGAAGCATGTCGCAGGGCCTGTCGCGGCTCACATCGTTGTCAAAGTATCTCACATCGCCGGAGAAGAGGATCGACGTCGCATCAGATGCCGCATCACCGGGAAGCGTGTCGCAGGGACTGTCGTGGCCCAGAAGAACCTTTGAGTCATCGCAGGGTCCCCGAAGCTCCTCGCATCGCCGGAGAAGAGGATCGATGTCGCAGTAGATGCCGCCGCATCACCTGGAAGCGTGTCGCAAGGCCTGTGGCTCGCATCGTTGTCAAAGCATCTCGCATCGCCGGAGAAGAGGATCGACGTCGCAGCAGACACCGCAGCATCACCGAGAAGCTTGTTGCAGGGCCTGTCGTGGTCCACATCGTGTTGCATCAAGAAAAAGACGCCATCTTTTTTTCTTTGCACCAGATCTTCGTCGCATCATGGCGTTGCGTGCCGCATCGCCACAGAAGTGCAGTAAGAATCTTATGCATCACCTCACCTCGCAGAGAAGAACCGACGCATCCCCTACACAGCAGTAGGGACCCGACGCATCACCGTTCTTGCGTGTAAGGAACCGACGCATCACCTTCCCTGCAACACTTTCATTGTATAGTGTTACGCATCTTAAGGTACACTGAACTCAAAGTGTCGCATTTTAACATCTGAAGAGAACTAAGCGAATTCTACCATTTTAAGTACAGTATTGTGGATTTTTGTCGTTTGTGGTCTTGTGATAAGTCTATATAAAGAATACTTATTTTTTATATAAAACTTGTGTGGTGTCCATCTGTAGTGTTGTCACTTGATTACTGTATGTGTTCACAAAAACTTTACACACTGCCTCTGAGATAAGCCTGTCTGCTCTTGCCAAGCTACCAAGGGGGTGAGCAGGGGTTATTTTAGAAATGTACCCCCTTACCCTGACTAGACGCAACGGTCCCTATTTGTCAAAGGTACCTACCTCTGCCAACTAGAGACCCACAAATCTAACATCAGCTAACTATAATGGCTTAATTTCTCTGATTTTGTATGAGTAAAATCTGACCCTAACTATAATGTCCCTGTAACCTTTGTTGTTTTTAGTGAATGTCTAAGTTTAAAAAAAAATCGATTTGCTAACTATAACGTCCTTGTAACCTTTTTAACTAGCAGTCACGTTTGCAGTGTGGAGGAGAAAGGGGGCCCGGCCTCCGACCAGCTCTCAGAAATTCTGCTGTGTAGGATTTACAGGAGGTACCAGGAGGGCTTCTTGGCCTACAAAGTCCCACTGGAGCCAAAGGGACTTCATCACTCAACTAGTAGTGCCCTGGGAGGCACATTTGCCACAACTAGCCCTCCTTTTCCCTCCAGTAAGCCCCACACAGCTGGATTGCTGAGAAGTAGGCAGAGGCCATGACCCTTTTCTCCACCACTCTGTAAACACACCTTCTGGTGCACTGCTGCTTGGGGGAATCAAGTCTGCTTTAGTCCTGAGACCCTCAGGAGGCAAGGGGACCTCATTGCCCCACCAGCAGTGCGCCAAAAGGTGGTGGTCCTAACTATAACTACCTACTGGCGACTACCATTTTGAGAAATGAAGGTTGAAAAATAATTGTATATCTAGACCGCTGGGTCCGCAAGAGTCTCTGGAGACTCTCGCAGAAGTGGCAATCTAAAAATAGAGAGTTCTGATTGACCCATGTATCTTTATTTCTCTTGACTTTCGCGGGAGTCAGACTTCTGAGGAAGCAAGAGCTCTGATTGTCTGATAGCAATATGAGAAAGCTGTTGCTGGCAGCCATTACAGGAATTGGGGACTAAGTCCCCTCTCATGAAGTTAAAAATAATAATATAAGAGGGCAGGCTAGGGATACTTTGGACGCCTATGCCCCATGGGGGACCCAGAAAGGCCTCCTTCTGGGGCAAACAAGAAAAAACAGCAAAAAAATTTGCAATTATGCGAGACTCCAGCGAGATTTAAACAAAAAAACTTCTAGACTGTATTTACTATGTATGTGTCCCCGGGGACGCCTACCCCCTTCGCTGCTGTATGCATAAAGAGGAGGGGGGCTATATGGCACCCCTCCCAGAGTCGTAAGTGGACCCAGGAAGCCCATCCCCAGGACTGAAATTAGATCATGTGGGGAGAGGAGCTTTGCAGCCCCTCTCCCCGAGCCTCCAGAGGCCTGGTGGCATGCCGCCTCCCGTTCCTGTAAGCTTTAGTTTTTTTCAGTGAATTTCTAAGGTTTTTTTACTCTATTTCCTAACGTTAGCATCCCTGTAACCTTTGTTAGTCAGTAAATATATATATCACGTGATCAAGGTTCTTTGAATCGAAACGCGTTGTGAAATAAATGGTGATACAACCATTCTCCCGGAGTTCTGCGATTTTCTGAGAGCGTGCTAACTCTGAGTGTGACGGTGTGGATACTGTGTGCCGGTGTGCTCCGCCAGCGTGAGCGCCACCCTCCGAGGGGCCCAGACAGTCCGGAAGGAGCAGTTTTGTGGATATATATATATATATATATATATATATATATATTACCTACTGGCGGTCGCCAGTAGGTAGTTATAGTTAGGACCCCTTTTCCATAGGAAATCCGCAACATTCTATTTTGAATAACTTTGGCGCCGGTCGACGAATCCTCGCGAATTTCCCAAAATAGGTGGGGCGCTACGCTCCGCTCCTACCCTGAAAGTCTCGGGGGGATTCGTCAAGCGGGGGCTGAGATAAAAGGGGGGTCCCAAAACGCGTTTTTCCCATGCATTTTTCCATAGGACCTTTAGACAGGGCTACAGCCCGAACGGCTGAACAGAATTACTAGAAATTTGGCAGAGAGGTAGTCCTCAGGTCAAGGAAGTGCCTTTTGTAGGTTTGGTGTAAATCTGTTCAGTAGATTCTGAGAAAATAGCCTTTAAATCAATATATATATCTGAGCCAGCTTACGGTACGCTTACCGTAAGCTTACCGTACGCGTACGGTGGCGTGCGCGAGCGCGATTCTGATTGGCTGTTACATCTAAGTAAACATTCGAATTGGTCGAAACCAGGAAGCGGCGGCCGCCAATTTCTCTCTCGCACTCTGAGGGGGGGGCTGTAAATAAAGGCAAAAAACATATAAAGGGGCTGTTTAGACAGCGCCCATGCACATAGCCATGTTAGTTGAGTCCTCAAAGGCCAAAAACGGTAAATTTTTATTTTTTGAAAATTTCGCCGATTACGCTTACCGTACGGTGCGCTTACGCTAAAAATTTTAATAAAAAAAAAAACACTCTCTGTGCATGGCATATTATTGTCATCACTTACAAATTAAATTTAACAGATTACCTATCACAAGGAAGCGCATAATATGTCCTCCATGTGCGCACGGTGCGTAACGTGGGCACGCGGTGCGCGTAGCGCACTGCGTGCCCACCTTGCGTGTACGGCACTAACTGCATAAAGTGGGCGCGCGGTGCGCGAAGCGCACCGCGCACGGAACGAACTGCGTTAAGTGGGCGTGCACGCCACGAATGGCGTAAAGTAACTTAGCATTTAAAAAACCGTACAAATTCACTGAAAAAACCATAGGTTTCACACACGTTATAGTTAGGAATTAGCATTTAAAAAACCTTGCAAATTCACTGAAAAAACCATAGGTTTCAGACATGTTCTAGTTAGCGGAAATTTTACTGATAAAAAACCAATGAAATTCCCCCGTTATAGTTAGTGCAGGCAACTATAACTCACGCGACCGCAATCTTCTGCTGATGACATATGTGTCTTTATGAAAAAAAAATATTTCTAATATATGTATAGCTAAAAATTTATGGAAGAAGACATGGGCAAATAAGTGTCTAAATACAGTATTAGCATCAGCAGAGGATTGCGGTCGCGTGAGTTATAGTTGCCTGCACTAACTATAACGGGGGAATTTCATTGGTTTTTTATCAGTAAAATTTCCGCTAACTAGAACATGTCTGAAACCTATGGTTTTTTCAGTGAATTTGCAAGGTTTTTTAAATGCTAATTCCAAACTATAACGTGTGTGAAACCTATGGTTTTTTCAGTGAATATATATATAGATATAGATATAGATATAGATATAGATATATAGATATATAGATATATAGATATATATAGGTAGATAGATAGATAGATAGATAGATAGATAGATAGATAGATAGATAGATAGATAGATAGATAGATAGATAGATAGATAGGTAGGTAGGTAGGTAGGTAGATAGATAGATAGATAGATAGATAGATAGATAGATAGATAGATAGATAGATAGATAGATAGATAGATAGATAGATAGATAGATAGATAGATAGATAGATAGATAGATAGATAGATAGATAGATAGATAGATAGATAGATAGATAGATAGATAGATAGATAGATAGGAGAGACAGAGAGCGAGAGCGAGAGGGACAGAGGGAGAGAAAGAGAGAGATAGAAGGGAGAGACAGAGAGAAAGAGAGAGAGAGAGTTGAATGAGAAAGCGAGTGAAAAAATATTGTTGCATGGATAGACAGATTCAGACAGGGTGGTTCTCGATAAAAGCCTTGGGGATGTGGTCAGTGGAAGTCCCCAGTAACACCATTTTAATTGGTAAATCAGGTTTAGTGGTTGATTATTTTGACTCTATAATATTGACTACCAATATGTTGTCAAGGCAAGCATAAATAGGGAAGGATACATTTACTATTCTTGAATCCACCTCACTTTACTATGAGATATGTTGGCAGTGGATACTGTTTAGTCAAGGTATGTGCATGTCGATAGTCAATTGAAATGTAATGCTTGAAAACCATCCATGTAGGTTTGTATAAGTATCAAAAGTTAATGGTAGGCTGGCAGGTCCTTTTCCAAGTGCAGTGCTGGTCTCTTCAGACGGTAATCCTACTTGGGATTGCGGATAATCAGAAAATTGAGGTATTACTCTGAGGATAAAGGAAGCCATAGATGAGTCTTGGGATGCCATTGTCAGGGTATGCCTCGCCACTACAACCTCTTAGTGAGTCAGGACATGCCAGACCCAAGCTAAGAAAAATTCGTCTCCTGGGGACAAAGGATGCTCTCTGCTGGAGAATAGTAGGGAAATTCCTAAGAATGGGATGGTAAGGTTATTAGAATGAATAGGGCTTGAGAATGGAAACCCATTATTACTCACTTTATTGGCAGAGGTGCCTCATTCCGATGTTGGTCGGAAAGCATTCGTTTTCAACTGAATCAGATTCGGGGGGTCCGACTGACCGATTACGATGTTTCCGAACACTGTTCGGCCGTACTCCCATTGACTTCAATGGGAGCCTGTGTTCCGACCAACAACACAGGCTCCCATTGAAAAAAAGGGCGGTCGTGGAAAACCCTATATCCTGTGGCGGGCACCCCTTTGGTGCCTGCCACACCATGCATGGTTGGAAAGAGGGGACCCATGGGTACCCCCACGGCCCCCAACTAGAGGACTCCGGGTGAAGGGGGGCCTGCTATGGGCCCCCAAAGTCAGATTCCGACAGCCGATCCGTGTTGGACAGACCGATTTGGAAAGGCTGTCTGAAACCGAATATCGTGATTGGTCGGTCGGATGTGTTTCCGAGTCGGTCGGAAACACGGGTTCCAAATCGGATTCGGACGAACCAAATGCAGTTCAGAGCCTTTCTGACTGACATTGTGATCGGCCTCTAAGTGCTAATTCTAATTCCTTGGATTACGTCTTTGCTATATCGCTACAAATGGATAAACCTCAGGCACAGGCATTGATGGCTTTCTTGTTTTAATATAAGACACGTAAGGCTTAATTAAGAATCTCACAGTACAAATGGAGTGCTAATAGTCAGCCCACCTTTACATATACTGGATGGTATTATCAGGGAATTGAAAGTGACAGGCCCACAATGGGTGTATTGTGCTACAACCGGAATCGCCAGACATTGAGTACAAGGTTTTCCTAATTATCAACCTTTTTTTCCAGTCATATATTCCAGCTGCTGAATATGTGACCAAAAACGCTGGTGGTTTAAACATGCAGTATTACTGAGTATGGGTTATCTCTGAGGAATTTTGAGTGGTATTCTACACCGGGTAACACCTGTAATTGCATAGAGTGGTAACCTGTTGTGGGCTTTGGCTTATGCAGCAATATGTTGTTTTCCTTAGTTATGGAATGTTAGATAGGTAAGAATGAGGGAGGTTCCATTAAAGGTAGGACGGTTCTGTGGTGACAGTTGACAGATGGGTCAGTAATAGGTTGAATGCTGTAGGTGATGGTATCTCCTTATGAATAAACTTCTTGAAAAAACAACTTTCACCAGGCATGCAGAGTACTTAACACTGGCGATGAACAGAAACATTTTATTGGGGACAAGTGGAACACCACTAATTCTCCTCGAATTTTAATTTATGGGACCTACGTGTGTTAATAACTGTCATTGGAATTCAGGACTTTATTGAAAAACTGAGGAAGGAATCTCTGATTTCTTGAATTAAACCAGGCAAGTTTTTATCTTTCAGGAGAGACAGCACAGTTTGGAATTTCACGTCCTGTGAGCTCATGAGCACCCTCACGCTTGCTCTTGGGTGTGACTGATGATGTTTCAAGATTGATTTCTGTTTCCATGATGAGCCTTAGTTGCAGACATGCACGTGCAGTGTTTTGCCTCAGCCATTGCGTACATAGACGTGTGGCATCAGTACCTGATCACGTTGGCAGCCATTTTGAATTTGGATAAATGTTGCATCGCTCATCATCTAAATATTGACACAGAGGCATTCAACAGTAAACATTGTGGAACCTGCAGGCCTTTTCAGGTAACCTACTGATTTCCTTTTATTTTTATGCTGAATTTGATGAAGTTTTGACAACATTGCTTTGTGTATTCACTGTGACTGGTAATTTCTATTGTAACTACTGGATTGTCTTCTATCATGTCGGTGAATAACATGTCTCAACCTCAAGTTTTTCTCTCAGAATCATTTACTTTTGTGGAAGTGTTGGAAGGAACTTTTTGACTTGTAGATAGTTGCCATTGGTGGAGGAAAGTTTTCTGCTGCCATGAAGCAAGCTATTTTACTGCATAGTTTAGTTATTGAGGGCCGTAACATTTCGATGAAAGCACAGATTAAAGCGGTGGTATCTGCTTGTTTTTTCCATCTTCGAAGAATTCGCAAAATTTCCAGATTTCTGACTCTTGAGGCTCGGACTCAGGCCGTCCTTGCCTTGGTGATGTCACGTATTGACTTTGCCAACTCCCTCTACGCTGGCATTCCCTCTTATCAACTACACCAACTTCAATTGGTACAGAACCAAGCTGCGCGTCTTGTATATAGCCAGCCTAAATTTCACCATGTGAAACCCATTTTGAAGGATCTTCATTGGCTCCCCGTCTTTCAACGTTGCCTTTTCAAATTAGGATGCACCATTTTTAAAGCCCTTTGGGATCTTGGTCCGTCTTTTATTAGGTCTAGACTGTCACGTTACCCCCCTTCTCGTGTACTACGCTCTTCAAACATGAACCTTTTGACGCCCGTTCCTTTAAGCGCAAGAAACACGGTGGCCTCTGTTTTTCATTTCTGGCGCCTCAATTTTGGAACACTCTTCCTTCTGATCTTCGCTCATCCTCCTCTTACGTTCAGTTCAGATCTGTTCTTAAAACCTGGCTGTTCATTCAAGCTCATAATTAAAACATTTCTTTTTCTTCTCTATTCGTTCTTCTTTTCAACTGTCTGACTCTGCTTAGCGCCAAGAAACCGTCTGGTGAAAGTGCGCTGAATAAATATCTTTTAACATAACATAACATAAATGAGATATCTATTGGCAATGGAGAAGATCAACCTGCTGACATTTATGAAAAGTCAGTGAAAATGTTGGAACAAGGCAGATGTTGTATTGGAACGCCATAAAATGTTCACTCCTATTCAGGAACCAACAGAGAGAGTTGGCAACTGCATAGCTTCTCTTAAAACTCTTGCTCACACTTGTGAGTTTTGAAAACGAACGCATTCATTAATAAGAGACCAATTGGTTAGAGGCACTAACTGTGGTCGCACGTGTACAAGAAAAGTTATTGTCTCATAACCCATCACTTAAGGAAGCAATAGCCATCATGGAAGGAATAGAATATACTTTTGGTTGGGTGAAGATGAGGAATCATCATACATTTACAGATAATGCTACTGCACAGAGTATTATCCGTGTCATCACAGATGATGCTGCACTAACTGTCATTGAAATGAATGAGCAAAGAGTAACTACCAAAATCAAAGTGACTGCAGGTTTCTGTGACCATAAACCCAACGGGCTTATTTGTATTGCGCCCCTGGTACGTCACTTTTTCCCATGTTAAAAGTGACGCACAGGCGGCACAAGGGGCTTGTAAATAAGGCCCAAAGTATTATAGATGTAGGCGTTTAAAGGATCTTTCTAAAAATCTTACTTGTTATGCCAAAAATCCAAATTGTCGGAAATGTGGTCTTAAAAGGATTTATGTTTGTGTATGGAAATCTTCTGAGAAAGTGCATGAAGTGGAAAGTGTCACTGAGGGTGTGAAAACATTTGTCCTAAATGTGAAGGGTAGCACAAATGTAATTGATGCTGGATTTGTGGTTATGCTGGAATGTGATGTTGAGATTGGTGGCAGGAATGTTTTAGTCTTGGCAGATTTAGGATCTTCTTATCCCATAATTGGTGACAAAATTTGGGAGAAGAATTTTCCTAATCAACAATTGGAGTTGCTACACTTAGATATAAATCCATTTAGTAATGAGGGTAAAACAATTGACATTTTGGGGTATGTTGTCATGAGAATTTATTTCCATGGCAGAGAAACTATTGAGAAAAATCTATGTTGCAAAAAAGGATGACAACTTATTGGGGTGGAGACATCAAAAAGACTTGGACATGATTTTAAATCCCAATGCTTGCAATCAGGTTATGCTTGTAGACAACAATGGAGAGGCGGATGCCTTTTATAAGGAGTTTCCTAAAATGTTTAAGAACAAGTTAGGTTTGCTTAAAAATCGTGACCATCGAATTGTGCTCAAGAATGGCATGATACCCTGTGTTCACAAGGTACACATATTTCCACATTTAGGGGCCTCTTGTAGGTAAAAAAAAATTACCGATTCTTAAATACCGAACCGTACCGAATCGGTATTTAAGAATCGGTAAGTTATATGTAGGTAATAATTCGGTAATATTTACCGAATCGGTAACATTCGGTAATCAAGAATCGGAATTTACCGAATCTGTAAATACCGAGGTGGTATTTACCGAATCGGTAAATACCGAAGTGTAATTTACCGAATCGGTAAATACCGATTCGGTATTTACCGAATCGGGGAAAAAAAATCACATGACTGGATGAAACAGCCAATCCTGTGCAACCACACCCCACCCAACCAGGAAGTGGCCACACCCAGGCAGGTGCACACAATTAACAGACTCTGGAGAGGCTTGGAGTGCAGAGGAGAGGCAGGGAGCCAGTGCCTGTTTGTGCAGCACAAAAACATCATGTCGACCCAGAGGACAGTGAGAGATGGAGGGGAAAGGAGGAGGAAGATGAAATTCAGCCCCAAGGAACTCCAGGTGCTGGTGGAGGAGGTGGTGAAGCAGCACCAGAAGCTGTTTGGGAGGCAGTCGCTGCAAGTGCCTGAGGCAGAAAAGCGCAATATTTGGCTGGGCATCCAGGCGCAGGTCAATGCTGTGGGAATGACCCACAGGGACATAGAGGTACTCAAAAAGCGCTGGTATGACCTGAGGATTGTAACCAAGAGGAAGATGGGGGAAATCCAGAAGGAGGCCAGCCAGACTGGAGGTGGAACCAACAGGGCACCTGCCCTCACCGAACTGGAGGAGCTGGTGGAGGCCACAATCGAGCAAGAGAGCGTCGTGGGCCTTGGGAATGCCGACAGCTCTGCCAGAGCCGCCACCCAACAAGGTAAGACGAATGCACAGCAATGTAGCCCCCCCTACCCCTATCCCACATCTCCCATTGTGAAATGAGTACCCCACTCCAGTCCATGTGTTAGTGCAGACAGGCAATGCATTCTGGGAGATGTAGTCAGGGAAACGCCAACCATGAAGTAAATAGCACAGGACAACAAGGCATGTTACACACATTAGCCACAAGCAGGCAGAGGACAATGTGAGAGTGTAACATGATTTTATTGTGATGCTTGCAATGCAGCCCTTCAGGTACACTGAGCCGATGTTGCATTTCTGTCCACAGATGTGACATCGCGCAGGACAGGACATGCTGCAGGAGAGAGGGCACACCGGCCACACAGATCAGCTCTGGCCAGCACAAGTTCAGCCCAGGGAGCAGTGCCACAGGCAGCCGCACCACTAACACAGGCAGCCTCACCTCAACCAGAGCCAGCCTCACCTCAACCAGAGCCAGCCTCACCTCAACCAGAGCCAGCATCACCTCACCCAGAGCCAGCATCGCCACTCATGTTTGAGTCACCAGCCACATCACCGCCTGCATGTGTGAGATTGAGGAGGCGTGCTGCCGCCAGGCTGCGAGCCTTAGACACCTCGTCTGACGACAGCAGGGGCACTGAGCAAATTACTATGCCCCAGGATGGGAGCCATGCCACTGTGCCCTACACCTCACAGGCAGAACAGACGGGTGCAAGAGGGCGCCGCAGGTCGCGTGTGCAGAGTCCACCAGCAAACATTGACAGCCATGGTGTCTTCTCGGGGCTCGAGGGCAACATGTTAAAACAACAGCGCCTGCAAACAAAGGCAGTCATGTCAGTCCAGAGGCATATACGGTGCATGAAATCAACATTTGTCAACATGGACAAGAACATCAGCACAATGGCAGTGGGGATGGGAGAAATGGCAGCGGGCATTTGGGACATGTCCCAGTCAATCCAGCAGTTGTGCAGCAAATTAGATGCTGACATAGATGCACGGTGCCGGGAACGGCAGAGGAGGGACACTAACACCAGGGCACTCAACCGTCTGGCAACTGCCACTTCTCTACTCTGCCGGCGCTCTGTGTCGATGCAGGAGGGCCTGACACACTGCTGCAGCGACGTGTCTCAGGGGATGGTGCAGGTCACAAGTGCACTTGAGGTGCTATTAACAAGTCAGGCGGCCACAACTGCTGCAGGGGATGCTGCGGAGAGCATCGACTCCAGCAGCAGGAGCAGCATCACACCCCCGTCCCAGAAGCATGCAGGAGCAGCAGGCGGCTTGGGGTTGGCAGTAGTGAGGATGCTCAATCCGTGCCATCCCACACTGCAGCGCGTGTGCGCAAACATTGATGCAGCCCTGCGTAGCCAATTCCCAAAGGGTGACGTAACCCTGGACTTACCCCTTGTAAATATGCTATGTTGCCAGATTGGCTTGATCTTGTTGTAATGACGTAGTGCCGCATTAAAACTACGTCATGACATACCACAACTGGCTGTGTCCCCTTACTTACTCAGAAATAGTTGCATGTGATCTCTGCCCGTCTCTCTCTCCCATCTATTGCAGTTGGCACTCCAGCTGCGTTGCCCTCTGGCTGGCCTGACTCATCCTCGTTGTCCTCAAAATCTGTTAGTTCCACCTCTGTACCTCTCTTCGTGGCAAGGTTGTGCAGCATTGCACAAGTGGCAATGATCTTGCAGCAGTTGATCGGTGTGTACTGGCGTGCGCCTCCGCTCTTGTGGAGGCAGCGGAACCTGCTTTTCAGTAGTCCAAACGTGCGCTCCACCACATTGCGTGTAGATTTATGTGCCACGTTATATCGTCTCTCACTCTGGGTTGATGGGTGTAGGTAGGGAGTGAGGATGAATGACCGGCAGGCATATGCACTGTCGCCTAGGTGAGTAAAAGGGAACCATCAGTCACATGCCTCTATACACTATGATTTGCAGGTTTCATGGGGCGTCACTGTTACTTACCTAGCAGGTATCCCTCTCCAAATTCTCCGGCAAGCAGTCGTGTGTAGATCCCACTGTTCTGGAAGATGTAAGAGTCGTGGGTGCTCCCAGGAAACTTCGCTACAATATCAGTGATGATGTTCCCTGCATCACAGATTACCTGCACATTGATGGAGTGGGTGGACTTTCTGTTCCTGTAGATGTGCTCAGTGTCAGCTGGTGGGCAGATTGGGATGTGTGTGCCATCAATACAGCCAATGACATGGGGGAACTGTGCCATGTGATAAAAGTCAGTTTTAGTTTTCTGCAGTTCAGCTTGTGTGTTTGGGAAGCTGATGTAGTGGTGCATTCTCTGCATCATGGCATCCAGGAACTTCCTGAAGAAACGGGACAGGCAACTCTGGGATACACCGCCCACCGCAGCTATCACCCCCCGGTAACTGCCAGATGCCAGTAGATGTAGGCTGCAGAGCACCTGCACATGTGGTGGTATGGAATGCGCCCTTCTTGTTGGCTGGTCCAGGAGTGGGTGCAGGTCCCTTATCAGGTCCATGATGGTTTGGGGTGTAGCCTGTACCTTTCATGTATCTCTGCGTCAGTCAGTTGGAAGAGTGTGATGCGCTGTCTGTAGATGCGTTCCTCCCGTCTCCATATCCTCAGACCTGCTGCCTGTAGACGTAGGCGCCTTGCAATGACATACAGAGCGGCCATGTTGTCCACGCTGTTGCATTTTGGGATTGCTTATATGCTCTGTTGATGGTTACCACCTGCTTTCACTCAGTGTTAATTACCGACTCTTAATTACCGCATTTCATGGATTTCTTAATTACCGAATTTTCCTACATGTCTTTTTCAGTTTTACCACTTCATATTTACCACTTCATATTTACCGATTCATATTTACCACTTCATATTTACCGATTCGGTAAATATGTATTCGGTAAATATGAATCGGTATTTTAGAATTCGGTAATTATGAATCGGTATTTACCGAAAACTGGTTTTTGGCCTCCTACATCTCACTTGTCTAAATACCGGTCGGTAACGGCATATTTACCGAATTTCGGCCGTTACCGACCGGTATTTAGCTACCTACATGAGGCCATAAATGCTTAAACCTTAAAGAGCTGAATTAGACATATTGCTTGAATTGAATGTGATTAAGGAAATTGAATCCTCTGAGTGGTTGGCACCAGTTATATTGGCCCCCAAAGATGGTGGTAAACCAATTAGGATGTGTGTAGATCTTTGTGCAAATGGATTTGGGTAAATCGTCAGTCAATACCTAATATATCAGAAACTCTCACAATGGTCACTGGCGCCAATGTGTTCAGTGTGTATCACCTTTCTTTGACTTATGATCAGGTACATAAGGATTCAAGACATCTGACGTCCTTCGGAACACCTCTTGGAGTATACAGGTTTGTCAGGATGCCTTTTGGCTTGGCGTCAGCCTGATTCCAGAGAGTGATGAAATTAGTCTTGAAGGATGCTACAAATATCATGTTTTTCCAGGATGAAATACTTATTTATGGGAAAAATGCCACAGAGCATGATGATACTTTGAGAAGAGTATTCAGAAGATTGCCAGAAAGTGGTCTATCACTGAAAAAAGAGAAATGGAGGTTTGAGGTATCATCAGTGACGTTTTTGGGCCATTGAAGGAATTCAAACTAAGTTGGAATTGGCACACAATATTATGAAAGCCCCCACACCAGTCAACAAAGAACAAGTGAGGACTTTTCTTGGTGTAGCAGAATATTATTCTAAATTCAAGAAATGATTTGCTAGTGTTGTAAAGCCAATCAGGATGCTTTTGAAAAAATGGGTCATTGTTTGTTTGATCAGATGAATGTGAGGCTACTTTAAGAGCAATTAGGACAGAGATTAGCAAGCTGGCTATCCTTGGACACTTCAATATGGTGAGGGAAATTATACTGACAATGGATGCGGGCCCGAACGGTTTGGGTGCTGTTTTGATGTAAATGGTGGATCGTGAAGAAAGGGTTGTTACCTTTGCTTCACGTGCATGTAAACAGGCTATAGAACATTTGCACATGTATTGAAAGAGAGCCTTTGGCAATAGTTTGGGCTGTGCGTCATTTCAAGTTTTATCTGTGGGGTATTCCTTTACTTGTTTGCATGGATCATCACTCTTTACTGCAGATTTTCTCCTGTAAGAATGGTGAGAGGTTTACTCCGAGGTTGGAGAGGTGGTGTGAAGAATTGGGAGAGTTTAACTTTCAGGTGCAATATATACCTGGGCTTGTTACCAAGACAGCTGAATGTCTTTCTCGCTTACCTGTCAATGATGATGGTGTTTTTGATATAGGTGAGGATCACTCAGTGAATTGGGCCAAGGAATCACACATTACCAAAGGGGAGTGGGAAGAGATTGAATATGAGAATACGTTTTTTTCCCTTATCAAGGAGTCAGTGGTACAAAGTCCTAGAACCAGGACCATTTTGGGGTGTAAGGAATGAATTAACCATTAGTGATGTGAAGGGAGAGAGTTGTTCCACTGTGTTGCGTTAGGTCCAGGATTATCAATTTAGCAAATGAAGGTAATCTAGTAAGGAGTCTCACAAAAGCTAGGGCGAGAGAAAGGTATTTGTGGCCAACCATGTATCACCAATTGGTAGACGTGGTTAAGGATTATTTCATGTGTGCCACCAATGATAAATCATGTGTCACATGACAGGCACCTACTTCACCAGTGGAGGTTTATGAGAAACCTTGGATGAAACTGGGAGTAGATATCATGGGTCCATTTGAGCTGGTATATTCAACAGAGTTTTTGGTATTGTTGTGAGTGAATTATGCCTCAAAAGTGGGTGCCAACTAAATGCACGAGTGTGGTGTGCACTGGGTCTGTTTTGGATTTTCCAATGGATGAATTTGCTCGGAAGGTGTACCTACCTTTGCAGTGAATGGCAATGGTGTGGAGCTCATGTCTCATGAGATGCAAAATTTCCTGAGAGACTGGGTAAAGTTCACCAATTGAACAGTCTTCTATACACAACATGCCCATGGTCTTGCAGAGTGCATACATAGGGTTGTAAAGTCATGTGTGCAAACAGCAGTGTAATTCAGGTTTCCAGTGAAGGATGTCTTGAGAGAGACATGGTGGGCTCATCATACTTCTTTGAATTGTGTAACATTAAAGTCACCATTTTTTATAGTTGAAGGGTAGAAAGCCTATTTCCGAATCAAATCCTGCCTGGCTACCTCATAATGAGAAAATGTCTGGTAGCAATGATAGCAATGATTATGAGAAGGGTAGATATGAAAGATACCAACTGGAATACAAAGATAGGTATGATGAGAAACACTCTCAAAATGAAATGTTGGATATATGGTTTGAGTGAAGAGCCTCATTAGGAGAGGAAAAGAGTAACCCAATTCATGGGTCCTTTCATCATTGTATCAACTAAAAAGAATTTTCTCACCGTTCATACTGGTGACATTTGGAGCATGTCCAGGCTTGTCAAGTGTACTGACAAAAACATTAGGCCTCATTTGGTGCATATGGATGCATTTAGCTTATCTGGTGGAGTTGATGAGGATATCAAAGAAGGAGTTGAGATGTATGCTGCCATAAATCAACCTGGAAAAATTGGACGTGGAGGCCAGGGATCGAAGGTGTTTACCAGATCAAGGAAGTTTTCTTCAAGGTTCAAGGACTATGTGATAGATTAAAGAGGAATTTTATGTCATGGATTAAAAGAATGTATTAATGTTTCCTTTCACTGTCTGGGATTTTATAATGCCTTGTGCACATATTTGGGTTCAGATTCTATGTTATTGTTTTTGTGATTTTTATAAGTTGTGTTATTTTTTGGTTTGCTTAACCCCTTCAGTGCCCATGACGAGATGGTCTCGTCATGGAGCGCGGTTGCGCTGTGCCCATGACGAGACTATCTCGTCATGAACCCCGCCCACTAATGCAACGCCCGGCACAGGGCGGGGAAAGGGCGGGGCACTGAAGAGGTTAATATTTATTGGTTGGGTGTGTTGTGAGTGATGGGTAATACACCAGTACGCTGTTTTTCTTAGTTATGGAATTTTAGATAGGTAGGAATATGAGAGATTCTATTAAAGGTAGGGATATTCTGTGGTGACAGTGGAGAGCTGGGTCAGCAAGAAGTTGGATGTTGTTGGTGGTGTTATCTCCATATGAATTAACGTTTTGGAAAACAAGTTTCACCAGGCGTGCTGAGTTCTTAACATAATCTTATAGAAAAACATGTGCAAATACCACTTTGTCCAACTTGTTATGAGACCCATAGTGGCCTATTTAAAGTCCAGTGAGCTGGCTGCCAAACCAGTAATATCACAGAGGTTCTGCAACTCTGCAGAGACCCACCATATTTAAAGATCTCAGCTATACGGCTGGGAAGTTTTTGCTGAAAAATCTTCCACAGACACAATAGGAACATTTTCAGTGAAATTGTTCAATGCCGGCCAACTGACTATGCCACAGTGGCTTGATGGACTGACTAGCATCTTTGTTTGGTTGTATGACAGAGGCAAAAATGGCTAAATCACGTGTGCCTCCACAACGCTGCCCGAACAACGAATGCATCTGAACAATGCATTCCTTTACCACGCATGCCTTTAGGATGTAATTTTGTGGTAAAGGTATGACTGGTAAAGGGATGTGTGGTAAAGATCATACCCCAGGCCCCTCCACCCTGAGTCCTAAAAACGACTTGACCCCCAGAGCCCTAAAAACTTCCCCAGCCCGAGTCCTAAACACTACCCTGACCACCTCCTCAGCCCTAAAAACTATTCCAAGCCCTAAACACTACCCGACCGCCCCTCGAGCCTTAAAAACAACCTCAAACACCCCCAGAGCCCTGAAAACAACCCCAGCTAACCTGAGCCCTAAAAACTACCCCCAACATTGAGCTCTAAAACTACTCCAATCCAGCCCCAGCCCCACTTACCAGACTGCATCCTCTCGCAATTCTTCCACTTCCTGAGCCCGCCTATCCCAGCATGTAGACCGCGCACTGCATTAACTGCGCATATGTCTGGTTAAGGCATATGTGTGGTTTAGGCAAGCGTGATTCCGCTTGCGTAGAAATGGCATGCGTGGCTCAGCCTACTTTGTAAAGGGCAGTTCACTCGTTTTTCCAAGACAAACACCCAAAGTGGCGGTTTGTTTTAGAAAGAGAGTGGGAGCATTACTTTTATTGTCTGGTTAGGGCGCACCACACCATATATAGAGTGAAAGCGCAAGAAAAGCAGTGATAGATAGAGAAAGAGAGAAAAGGGGCACAGCAAATGAGCATTGCAATCCATAGTCAACATCAGGTTCTGTGACTCATTTCACAAATGTCAACATAGTCCATCCAAAGGGAATCATGAGGCATATTCCATGAGAGTATGTGCAAACACCATTTAGGCTCTGAGACAGAGCAGAGAGAAGGAACCTAGATCCTGCAATTGTGCCCATATGATGTAATACTTTGTAGATAATATTCACACCATGTTTATGTGTACAAATAGCTCTCTTTCTAATTTATTGAGCACAGACAATCCTGTCTCCAGGTGTATATGTGTAAACCCACACACAGAACATCTTTTGTGGGGGCGTGGCCAAGATGGTGACCGAGTAGGACGTGCCTGCTCGTCGCTCCGACCCCTGGCCTGGGCCCAAGCCGCATAGCAGCTCATAGCGGATTCTCAGACGACGTCTCGGACCTTGTTTCGGTCCGGTACATGGTGTAGAGCCGCAACTCTGAAATTGACGCGGTGCCTGCACTTTGTTCCGGCGATCGGCGCCACGCCCTGCCCTGCGCGGTCTGTGGCCTACCCTGCAGCCGAGCTGAGATGTGCGCAGGAGCGGCTGCACACTCCGGGACGAAGCCCAACGGAGGTCCCCTGAGCGCTTATGCCTGACCCAGGGGGTGAGAGAACACCTCGTGTCCCGCTACCGGTGGGAGCATTGAGCACACCTGTGAGGCAGCCCCAGCTGTGGAGTGGGAAATGGCGGCACTCTGCTGATACTGCCGGAGGAGACGACCTCGCTGACCCAAGAAGGTGAGCCCATGTGCAACAACTGCCGGCCCCTGGGAGCACCTTAGATGCTGTGCTTTATCCCCCCTAAACCGCTGGGAGCCACGGGGGCAGCGCGGATCTGTAAAGGACTTCCTACTCAAGGCCGGGGCAGGAGGAGCTGAGGCATCATCAGCGCAGAGCGTTCCCCCGACGGGACGGGGCTCAGACGATCCAGAGGGGTCGGTCACGCGTAGTGTCCTGGAATCTCTTTTTGTAGATCTCACGAGAGAATTCCACACCATGAAAAAGGACTTGACCACAGAGATCCGGGAGATGCACAGAGACATAGATTCGGTGGGAGAGAGAGTCGATGAGCTGGAAAAACAAACAGCCACCCGAGACGAGGAGGTGTTACAGCTTCAACAAGAGGTCCTGAGAATCCGGGACCAGCACTTGAATCTCCAAGCCCATGCAGAGGATCTTGAGAACCGCTCCCGCCGGAACAACATAAGGATCCGGGCGGTTCATCAGGGGTCAGAAGAGCAAGACATTGAGGCCTTTGTTGTGGAACTGTTTCATCATATCCTGGGAGGTCCTCCGGAACAAAGGATCAAGCTGGACCGGACGCATTGTGTGGGACCAAAGAGACCAGCGACTGCCCCACCACCCCAATATTTTAACATACGTACATGACTTTCAGCTTAAAAAACCCATCCTACGGGAGGCGCGGGCCAAACATCCTTAGACTTTCGCTCTTGCAGGCCTCTTCTCTTCCAGGATCTGACGACCTCTACCTTGCAGAAACTACGGGAGTTTCGACCTTTTACAGCGTTTTTGCGCTCAAAAGACATCTCCTACTCCTGGGGCCACCCGTTAAGACTCCTTTTTAAATGGGAGGGCAGGCTCCGCCAGGTCCACTCTCTTAGCGAGGCCCCATCACTTCTTCACCTACCAGGGGATGATCACGATATTCCAGAAAGAGATGCCTCCACCAGACGCCGCAATGATTCAGCAAGATGGCAACGAGTTGGTAACTCTCTGCTACTTCTCCGCCCAGACCTGGAGATAATTGCTAAAGAACGCACGGCTGTGCTGCACTCTCTGTCAGAAGATTCGAATACTGCGGACTGAAACACTTTGGCGATATCAGCAGCAATCTTACTGGGATCCATTTTGATTTAACTGGCTGGGCCCTGTGCAGGGTGGGGGCGGCGGGGAGCTCCTGCTATCCATTTCACATCTCTGCACAGGGCAGATTGCCCGGGACATTTGTGGTCTTCGCAAACTGATGTTTCCAGTTGTAAGTTCTTTGTTGTGGGTTTCTGCGTTCCTTCCTCCTCCTTCTAGCAATGATGGGTTGATGGTCTTTGCAGTTAGAACCTTATATTCGCTTTTACGGGTCGGGGGGCAATTCCTCGTTGCACACCCCGGGATTTCCTCTTATGTTGTCTGACATTAATATTCTGTCCCTTAATGTTAAGGGGCTGAACAACCCTACCAAAAGGCGGGCCGTCTTGTCCTTCCTTGAAAACTCTGATGTTCATATCTGCCTGCTTCAGGAAACGCACCTTCTATCCACTGATACGCATAGACTGAGGTCCAGGGCCTTTCCTTATCAAATTTTCTCCTCTCGTATCTCTAAGACTGTGGGGGTGGCGATTCTGGTCTCTGCTAAGTTCCCAGGTCAGATAGGTAGCAAACAGGCTGCGGTTAAGGGTAGACTCCTGGCACACACCTTCACCCTGGGCACACGCACATTCACGGTAGCTACTGTGTATGTTCCCAACGGAGGCCAAGAGGGATTTATCCGGGAAGTAGTACACTAGCTCACTGGCCTTCCAGACAAAACTGTGCTATTGGGGGGGGGATTTTAACTTGGCCTTTGATGGCGCGGTAGACCGGTCGGGGCAGCGATGGGGGCAAACTGGGGCCCTGTCTGGGTAGGGTAGACTTCTTCTGGCAGAGGCTAGACTCACGGACATCTGGTGATTGCGACATCCAGGGGCCAGAGAATACACCTTTTACTCACATCCCCATGAGACTATGCCAGAATTGACTATGTACTTACCTCTGATACACTGACGCAACAGACACAGGAAGTAGAGATTCTTCCCTGCCCCTTATCCGACCACTCGGCGGTGCGGATATCCCTGTCCTTGCACCAACGACGGCCCACACGTAGGTTCTGGTGCTTGCGCGAGACCATGTTGCAATGCCCCTCGGTGGTACAGCAAATCCAAAAATGCATGACTGACTACCTAGACCCTAATGATTCCCCTACCATCTCTACGACAACTCTTTGGGAAGCACTGAAGGCAGTGGTTAGGGGGGAATTCCTGGGCATTGCGGCAGCAGATAATAAAGACAGGAGAGAGATAAGGGAGCGACTATTGGTGGAGGTTGCCGAACTGGGGCAAATCCACCAGAGGACGGGGGCACCCAGAGTCTGGAAGCAGCTTAAGGTGACTAGGGCGCAATTGGTGGGACTGGATGTTGATTGGGCCGAGTACTCAGCTCTCCGCCTGAAACATTCATTCTATGTAGGGGGTGAACGGTGCGGGAGGCCTCTCACTAATAGGCTATGTGCACAGCGCCAGGCTTTCCACGTCACAGGGATCCGGGACCAGCAGGGAAAGGAATGTGATACCGATCTATGAGACCTTATATGCAGCCCAGACTCTGTCCGAGGATAGGCCGGCCCACTACCTACTTACAGGAGGTAGTCACGGCTAAACTCTTACTGAGCCAGTCAGAGGAGCTTGAAGCTCCCATCAGATTGGAGGAGGTCATCTCCACAATCTCTCGTTTGAAGCTCCATAAGTCACCAGGCCCGGACGGATTCTCCTCCGTTTTTTTATAAAAAGTTTTGTGCAGTTTTGGGCCCGCTACTGGTACGGATCTCCCTCCCACCTTCTATGCTGGAGACACTAATAATGGTAATACCTAAATCGGGTAAGGATAGGCGTTTGTGCGGTTCCTTTCACCCTATATCCCGCCTTAACGTAGATTTTAAAATCTTTACTGAGATCCTGGTGCATAGGCTTTCTCATCACCTACCCGGAATAATTGACACGGACCAGTCCAGATTCGTCCCCGAGCGTCAGTGCTCTGACAGTACCAAATGGCTCCTAGATCTGGTAGACAGATCTGATTGTTTCCCGGCGGAATGAATGATTCTCTCTGTCAACGCTGAGAAAGCGTTCGACAGGGTCCATTGGCCGTATCTCAAGGCGACTCTGAGTCACTTTGGCCTTCCAAGTCGCTTCATCGACTGGGTATTTGGCAGCTACGCAAACCCTACAGCTAAGGTGCTGGTGTAAGGGATGGCCACGTCGGCCTTTCCTATATGCAGAGGGATGCGACAAGGCTGTCCCCTGTCGCCGCTCCTGTTTGCCCTATATTTGGAACCCATGGCCCAAAGAGTCCGAGATGATCCTGGCATTAGGGGGGCACGTTTCGGGGGGTCGGAACACAAACTCTGCTTATACGCGGATGACGTGGTGGCTACGCTAGAGCACCCTAGGGAATCCCTACCCGCCCTCTTGAATGAACTGGACAGGTTTGCATTGGCCTCGGTCTTTAAGATTAATGGGGCAGATTTATAAGCCCCTTGCGCCACTTTTGCGTCACTTTTAACATGGGAAAAGTGACGCAAAAGTGGCGCAAGGGGCTTATAAATCTGCCCCAATGTACTTAAGTCACAAGCCCTAGATCTCTCCTTGGGGCCTGAGACGCTGGGGCTGCTACAGCATTCCTACCCGGTCCAGTGGGCCTCCTATTCTCGTTATTTTTGTCCTTTATTTGGCCAAATATAGTAATGCGATTGCCGTGTTGCACCCCGATGAAAACAGAGCACATTGGCTCGTTCGTTACTTCCTTTGTTTTGGAAATGAATAAAACAAATCTAAACAAAAAAAAACATATTTTTTAACAAAAGACAGTCATCGTCCTCTTCTAGCATATAAACTCGTCCAGGTCCCGCGTGAATATATATATATTCCTCTTTCTATGCAGCTATTTGCAGCCAAGCAGTTTTTTAATTCCTTGGTAAGTAACAACCAATCTTTGGTGTCACTCAAAGAACGAAAGGGGGCCAGGCGTGCAATTCAAAACTCGTTTAATCTCTAAACCACTGGAAAAGTGGGTTAGCACTGATGACAGTCTATGATATTAACTTTAATCACAGAAAGAGTGACATATAGAGTGATAGATAGAGTGACAGAGCCCAGATATAGTGGCAGATAGAGTGATAGAGTGACAGAGCAAGAGAGACAAAGAGAGGGAGAGAACAGGGACAAAGAAGATGACATTACATTCCATAGTCAACAACGCATTCTGTGACTCCCTCCATCACTGCTAACAGTCATTCCAAGGGAAAACATGAAGGTGTGCTACTCCTCAACAGCACGTGCAATCACCGCCGAGGTAAAGTCTGAGAGCGGAAGCGTGCACTGCACATCAGCTCTGAAATAATGAATGGGATAATGAATGGAGGTCGTGCCATCCGATGACTTTCATTGATGGTACAGTTACCTAAGATGCCTCGATGAGTCCAGCGCACAGCCAACTACTGATCAAGACCTGAAGATCAATGACGTTTCAAGCTGGCCCCGCCCGTCCAATGACACCCAGCACCTACACACTGAGCGTGAGACAAATCGTGTGCAGGAGGAAGAGTGCTGACCTGCACACACTGCCAACACTCCGTGGTCAGAGTGGAGCGCAAAACCGAAGCTACACGGTGCCTGGAGCACAGCCAGGCGCCCGTGCACAGTAAAGGGGTTTACCACAGGGCTGAAACAGACCAGCACGCTCCGATCAATGCACAACGTCTTCAATGAAGGAGGGAGCGAGCAGTTATTAGGGAATATCAACCCGAGCGCCGTTTTGGAGAGTAAAGCACCTTGTTTGGGATTGGGGGGCGTATCTAGAGCACAAGGGGGCAGATCTATGTTGGAGTTGCGCCACTTTTACGCCGCCGTTGCGTCACTTTTGTGATGCAGTGGCGGCGTAAACCCTGCGCCACGTTGCGCCCTATTTACATCGTGACGCATCTATGGAGATGCGTCACGGTGTAAAGCCCTGCGCCACATGAAACCTGCGTCAGGTTTCATGTGGGCGTTTCCACGCAGGGGGTGCGTTCAATCGCAGGAACGCCCCTGGAAAGTGACTCAGTGAAATCTATAAGATTTCACTGAGTCACTTTCCCAAAGCTGATGCATCAAAACCCTGCGCCTGCTTGAAGCAGGCATAAGGCTTGATGCACCATGTTAGGTATGGGGTAGGTTGGAACAGTGCTGAAGTTGCGTCGCGCTTGCGACACAACTAGAGCACTGCACCAACCTTACGCCGGCAGATACGTCACGCATCTGCTTGTCCTTGCGCCACGATGCACCGCATTGTAAATGCGGCGCATCTGCGGTGGCGCAAGGGCAAACTTGCATGACGCATCTTCCCTGGCGCATCCATGCTGATTTGCAGGGATGCGCCAGGGAACATAAATCTGCCCCAAGCTATCTTTAAACTGACCTACGAGAACAAAAAGGAATCTTGTTGAGGTTAACCCTTCCACTGCCACTAAGACGCATAGATATTTTACATAATGAAATGAACCCATAGAAACCCCGAGAGGGACTCTGGAGCGATGAGATGGCGTTTGCCAGTCTACACAACATTCACAGTAAACATGGAAGGAAAATCACCTCAACAAAAATGGGCCACTTGGTGACTGATGTCACAATAGATCTCGAGACTGACTAGAAATAATCATGTGGGTTTCTGGAATATTTTTATTTGCCATTGTGACTGCTGCAGGGCAGGATATTTTTTTGTCTTTTTTTACCGGGTTGTCCCTTTGAACAGCTGGGGTGAATGTTGATCCACGATCCCTCTTAGTAATTGGCAGACCATAGAGTCATGAAACGCACTCTACATTGGTGCCCCAGGCTCACCCACGTTAGAATGTTTGCAGACTGTTACATTAGGGCAAGGAGACATTGACATCCATGCTCATTGCATGTGGGGTGAATGGGTAGACTTATCACGGATGTTAAAGAGTCCAACCCAACAGGCAGTGCCACCTCTTCGAATAGCCATACATGAATAGTCTCCTCTGGTCGGGGTAAGTGTTATCCAGCCAGACTGAGCATACTGCTCCTCCCCTATGCCAAGGTTTCATATGTATTTATTTTTACACATTATTCACAAAAAGAAAAAAATATTTTGTTTCTCACACTGTGCACAGACACACATAAAAAAATAAAATTATGAGGACTACATATCCCATAATGCTAATAGTGTGACACCTTTAAAAAAGCAGACAGGAAGTGACATCAGTAAAAAAATTTTAAAAGTACTAATACTGTTGGTGTGTTTACCATCTTGATCGTGACCAAGGTCTTATGCTAAGACCGAAACGCGTAGATCTTCTGCCTAGATTATGTTTTTATAATTGAAAATAAAATCTGTAATTTAGAAAACATCCCAGACGTGAGTGCGACTTGCCTTTTTCCTTCCCACGCTGGAAGGAGTTATGGTGGATTTATAACGGCTTCGCTCTGCCGTTGGGCACCGCACCGTGAGAAGAGCGCTGGCTTATCCCGACGAAAGGAGTTTATCTTGTGAAAAAGAAAAATACATGTGAAGAAATGTAGTCCTCCAAGTATGCAGGACTCTGTATAATCCTACCAGACTTCCTTGATATAGAAAGTTTACCATTGCCTTCACCTTCTCCCCGGTTTCACCACTAGCTTCACCAGTAGAAAATGTTCCTCTGTTTTCACCCTTGTTACCAGCCTTGCTACTAGTGTCTTTGTAAACTCCTTTGTCATGGGTATTGCTCTGACAACACTTCTGAGCAGTCTCCACATTTATCCCTTTGTACAACACCACGCAATTGAGATTCCACACACTGCGGTCCTCAGTCCTGATGGCGCTTGTGAACACTTTTATAACCATCACAGGCTTTGACAATTTGCCCCAACTTAATTTCATCCCAGTCTCTTAATTATGACCATATCACCTATAGCGACAGCTGTATCGCATCAAAGCAGATTTTACTGTTGTCCATCTTCTTGTCATCCTTCAACTTCCACTCCTCAGACACACCATTCCTCCTCCCATCACTCATTACTCAGAAACTTGTTGACCCAAGAAGGTTCTAACACAGTATCAGGATGCCTCCACGAAACAAAATGAATGCTCATAGTAGTGTGAAGCGTGAATCTGTACACACCTACCCTCTTGGATACATCTTCTTTGCAATTAAGTCAACTGTTTTTGGCTAAAGAGATGGTTTCGTTCAGAATGTGATTAAACCGCTCTACCATCTAGTTAGATTTGGGATGATAGAGGGCACATTTTTCGTGTTTAATACCACACCCTTGAAGAAAACTTTTCATCTTCTTTGACACCAACTGCACCCCATTATCTATCAACATATTTTCAGGAAGATCCTCGCTTGCAATGAGGTCTTTCAAAAAATGAATCAATCACATGTCGCCTCTCAGTGCCCTGGAAAAAACATACCTCAGGCCACTTGGAAAATAAATCCATCACAACAATGACATAACTTTCATGACCCTCCCCATGGATTGGCCCTAGGATGTTCCGGGCAATGTCTTTCCACAGACTACAAGGGTGCTTGCTGATAACCATCGGTTGCACCCTGGGTTTTATGGCTTTGTCCCTCACAGCACACTGCATGCAATCCCTCACTAGGTGTTCTACATGTAGATCCATTCCAGGCCACCAGTATGTTGAGCGTAGCCTTTATTTGGTTCTGGGGATGCCTAGATATATTTATGTACTTGATCAAATAATCCTTTTCATAACAAGATAGGATGAACTAATCTGGAACTTCTTAACAAAAGACCATTGTTAGGAGCTAACTGACCCTTTTTTAACCAGAAATCCTTATACTCCTTATACTATACCTTGATCTTTATGATTCCAGCCTGTACATATCAGATTCATCACCTTTTGCATCAATTCATCCCCTTTTACTGCTTCTTTCTATCTCTCTTCAGAGATTTTTTCATAATCAACTTCACACACAAACTCAGTGGGATCACCCGTGGTTGGATAATTTTCCTGTCATAACCTACTTCAGGTACTAATCGAGGCAAGGTATCTGTAATTACATTTTCTGCCCCTGGAGTATATTTTATATAAAAGTTGTATTACTGCAAACTTACACCCACTTCGATATCCTAGCTGAAATAGAGCCAATACCTTTTGATTGGAAGACTTCACACAAGGACTTGTGATCAGTCCTCACTACAAATGTACTGCCCCACAAAAGGTTTGCCGGTTTATTAACTGCCCAATGACCTGCAGGGGCTTCTCTCTCTATTACTGAGTACGTAGTTTTAGCTCCCTTTAGACTCCTTGAGATGAATATAATGGTATTTACTGGGACAATCCCACCTTGTTTGTAAAACAGCCCCCAGTCCATTGAGAGTTACAACCATAGTGATTATTGAACATTTATTGGGATCAAAAAAATTAAGTTTAGGGGCCTGTGCTAGTCTATTTTTTAGTTCAATGAATTCATCTTCACAATCAGAACTCCACACAAAGTTAGTTCCTTTCCTCAAAAAGTTTCTCTTGCTGGAGCTGACATCAGCAAAGTTTTGAATCAATTTATAATATTCTGCCATTCACAGAAATCACATCAATTCTCCCTTGGTGGACGGAGAAGCCATGTTCTGAATAGTGTTGATGAGCTCCGCTTTTGAGACTACACCCTCACCTGTTATAGTATGTTCCAGGTATTCAATAGTCCCAGTTCCAAACTAGCATTTTTTTAGCTTGATGGTAAGATCATGATTACGTAGCCTACACAAAGCCTGCCTGACCCTGGCATCATGCACCGAGTCATCCTTTCCATATACGATTATATCATCTAAGTATACACAAACACCACTGATGCCACGTAATATTTTTTCCATAGCTCGTTGGACTACAGATACCACCGAAACAAGACCAAAAGGTAGCTTGGCGTACCTGAATGTTCCAAAAGGCGTGAGAAATGTAGTGAGATCCTAAGATGCCTCCTCTAGTTTATTTGAAGATAGGCGGAAGTAAAGTCTATAGTACTAAAGACATTCTCTCCTCCTATTATCGTAAGAAACTTAGAAATGTTGGGTAGTGGATATTTGTCAACTAGCACACATTTGTTTAGCTGCCTGAGATCCACACACATCCTCAGGCACCCATTCAGTTTCATAGCTGCAACCACTGGAGCAAGTCACACTGTCTCATCCATCCTCCTCAGGGCAAGCCACCGGTCCACTAATTTCAAAACCTAACATTCCACTTAGAATCACCCCAGGACAATAGCATGAAACACAAGCCCACATTCTAAATGAGATTGTGCCAGCACTAGTTACCACATACCCTCACACTTAGCTGGTGGCTTCTTCGTCTGTGGACCTCCCCATTGTTGTGACATAATATCTACACTAGTACATTTCTGTACATGAGCCGGGGTTATCATTTCCTCCCTTTGGTTACCAATTTTATTTCCTCTTTCTCTCAGGATGTAGAGCATGTTTCCGCTTCCCCTTCCATTTCCTGTTTTTTTAACAGTCTATCTGACAAGCTTTACTTAATAAAACAGATAGTCTCCTCTCTTCTTAACCGACAATCGGTTGGTATGATCCAAAAACAGAAGTGGATTCCCTTTGATTGTTATCCTGAGTTCCAGATCTGGACTGGCCTTCCAAAAGTGGGACATGCTCAATTTCTTTTTATTCAGCTGCTATTACTGGTAGAACAGTGGCATGATTTTGTATTGCCTCATTATTTAATAACACAAATTCTAAAGTCGCATTGAGTGTTTTCTGCATTAATAGCATAACATCCAACATAGATGAGGAAGTGCAGGCAGAGGTTTCTGGTAAGGTATTCAGTGACTCACTTCTACCACATGAATGGTTCCACAATTCCCCACCCCAGATTTCTCAAACTCTCTCTCCCCCTACTCTTGCTTTTTGTCCCTGTGAGACTAAATGTTCAACACTGCTATTGGCCTCTGGGCTATCTTTCCCTATCTCTTCCTTTCTATCCAGTCCTTAAATTGGGGGAGGATGAGAGCCTTGGGACTGATAGGGCAGCCTCCAAAACTAAAGATCCATTGACCTGTAGCCTACTATGTAGCAGTGCTGATGCCTCTTGTGGAGAAAACCTATCCACACCATGCTCATCCACTTTGGCTGCCTCTCCATCCTCTCTTTTCTTGAAGTGCCTATCCACAAATTGTCTAATTGATGGTACTAAGACTGTTACTGAGTGTTCTGGCCTTAACCCTTCAGATTCATCCTGGGTCTGGGACTGGGGTATTATTTTTCCCCTTTTTCACCCCCTTCCATTTTCATTATTGGGGGCACCAAGGGTAAGTCCTCACTCCCCCTGGCTTTCTTAGAATCATGCAATGCTTGACTTCCTCCTTCCTACATAGGTGGGATTTCTCTTTTTAAGTCTATTTTAATTTGCCTCCCTTGCCTTTTCTTATTTATGGGCATTTGCTTGCTGCCTAGTATGTTCCAGCAGTTGATTGGAGTTTTGGTTAAACTCAAGAGGACGCTGCACCTTCCACACAAACCCACAAAATCTAAAGTCCCTGGTACAGATCCAACTCCCAGCTCCCTGCTCAACCAGTAAAAAATACTTTGCATGATTCACAATTTATTTAAGTTCTGTTTAAGAGCTGAATTGTCTCCAAATGGTTTACACGATTCTCCCAGTCTCTTCAAGGCAATCCCCTTCTCACTCTCTTTCACACATTGAGTCTAAAAACGGGACACAATAGAGTGTTATTTCATTTGTTCCATCCCTATAAGTACGCACACTTTCCCTATATTCACTATGTTCACTTCTCTCTTCCCTTACATCTTCCAGTAAGGTGCAATAGTGAACTGGTACCCCTTATCGACTTCTGTGGTGTATAGATAATCGTAGAGTTCAGTCATCCTTTCCACCTTAATCTCTGTGACCCTGTCTAACCCCATGGAAGTTGCAATCCTGATAAATCAGGTCAAACAAATCTGTCCAGTTCTTAATGGACAGTTCTAGAAATGTAAACTTCCAGTTAAATCGCTTTTCTAGTAAGGTATGAATCCTCCATAAGCCACATCCATTCCAGCCAGCTTCAGATAGCTCCTTTTCTACGGGATGAGCAAGTCTACAGTCTCCTGCTACACCACACATTGTTATAGACTAACCTACTCCCTTACCCCACTGTTGCTGCCGCTTGTCACGACTTGTAATGTTCTTATCAGTTCTGGCATATTGGAGTGGTTCTTGAGGGTTCTGGTCTGTCTGAGGTAAGAGCGACCCTTTCTGGTAGCCACAGTGCTGCCGACAATAAAAAACGAGAGCAGACTGTGCCTTTCAAAAGGAGTCCCAAGAGGAAAGAACCCCATAGGGAAAAACCTCTGTTGAAGGCAGAGACTGCACGAATGGAAAGGAAGGAAAGAACCCACAAATAAGGGCAAACACCAGCAAGGATTACAGAATAGAAGGCAAGAATTCCAAATAGGAGTGGACGGGTAAAAGGAATCCAAACTGGAACAGGAAGCGTGAACCGGAAACAAAAGTGCGCCAACAGGAAGCAAAAATACACCACGCGGGAGCAAAGGTCACCAACAGGAGCAAGGACATACCAGCAGGAGCAAGGAGTGTTGCAACACAAGGCAATAAAGGATTTAGCCCCTTAAATACCCTTAGACAGGAAGTGATGCAACAGGAAATAAGCTGTTGCCATCTTGGATAGGGAAAAAGAAATGTAAAAAATAGGAAAGGTTGCCATCTTGGAAAGGGTAAGACAAAGAACTTCCCAAGGCCCTCTGGGAAACAGGACTGAGGTCTTATGGAAAGAAGAAGTAACAAGATGTCACCAGGAGAATATACTGAAAGCCGCAGTGAAATGTGCAAAACACAAGGTGAGTGAAAATATGCCCCATAGAAGTACTGGAAGCCGCAGCTGCGGTGTTCCTACTGTGTATTAATGAGCATTAACGAGCTGCCACGTGGTGCTGCAGCATGCCAGACTAGACAAAAGCGTCATGGAGTGTAACCGCAAAGCTGAAACAGCGGGCAGTCATGCAGCACTGCGACGTGCCTGAGAAGAAGAAGGCACAGCGGTGGGCGTCGCAGGCTGCAGATGAAATAGGCAGCGCCACGGGCTGAGCCATGGTCCGCGGGGCAATAGCCACCACCTCTACCTGACGACCGTAGCGTTCCCTTTTCCAAATACTTTACGTTTGGCCGAACTTCATCTGGAAACTTTGACGACTCCTTCCACCTTGGGGATTTAGAACTTTGTCCTGAGGAGTAAACACACACACCCTTCCATGCACCCAACCCCTTGGATCCCTGAGGGGGGAAAAGTAGGGGTGTGCTTACCCTCGTGCCTTTGCCTGCCACTAAGTTTCGCTGAGGTCCTGCTCAGCCACCGATTTTCAGCAAGAGGATGACCCCCCATTCTATTTTTCAAACTTTTTCAGAAGCAGTCTCGAAACAGATAAATTCCTCAATGCCACACTTTCTCTGCATGGGCGGCAGTCTTCAGATTGAAGGTGAAGGCGCCTAACTGTGGCACAGCGGGCACAGGCATGGCAGTGTCAAGGGAGGAGATCGAAATACTCGTGTTAAGGGTTACGGTGGTTAAAGAAAAACATTATCAAATGAAGATTCCAGTTGTAAAACTCACAGTGGATGAAAGATACACCCCTACCGCTAGAATTTCACCGAACAACCATTACTTCCTCCAGCCAGCACACCTACTATACACAGACGGAAATGATGTTATGCTCATGCTGTATGGTATTGCACTGTAGTGTGGTCTGTCATTGTATGGTATGGTATGGTACTGTATAGTATGGTATGATATGGTCAGAAAGCACCCTGGGCTGGGGTGGAAAGACATTTGTCACCCTTGCAGATGGTAGTGAACTAAATGAGGCAGCAGGGAGTCACTGGTGAGTACTTGTATGAGAAGGTACTGGCCCCGGAACACAAACATCCCCCGACCTCCACCAGCTCACCTAAATCACCGATAGCTTAGCTGCCTCATGCAGATGATGGTTTTGCTGATGTGTGCCAGCAGTGGTCAGAGGGCGAAGGAAGGGCAACAAAGGGGGGGACTAAATGAGTGTTCAAAACATTGCCCACCATATGATAATGAAAGACTAAAACCACTTTAAACTGGCAAATCAGACAGACATGAACAGACAGGGACAAGGACAAGGCTGGAGCGAGGTGAGAAGGGCGCTGCTGTTGGATTCACCTTAATGAACACAGATCCATGCACCCATCTGAAAATTGCCGCCCTGGGCCTTGGCCCATTTCGCCCATGCTAACAACCGGTCCTGAGTATGGTATGGTATGATATGGCCTTTCATTGTATGGTATGGTATGTCCTGTCAGTCTATGAAATGGAATAGCCTTTCATTGTATGGTGTGAAATGGTATGGTATGATCTGTCATTGTATTGTATGGTGTGGTATGGTTCAACATTGTACCTGCTGTACAACATTCTACCAACAATATGCACAGTATGGTATGGGCCATCAGCGTATAGTATGGTATAGTTTGGCCAGGCATTGTAATGTGTGCACATGCTGGCAGGCAAGCAGCACAGCAATATGCGGCGATTGACTGTATCAAAGGCAGCAGCTAAATAAAGGCATTGTCAGGGCAGAAGTGCTACTCCGGTTTCCAACAACATTGGATGCCAGAGCCAACTCTCTTCTGCTCTTTATTCATTTTAAAGCATTAACCAGTTTAGATTCAATGCTTGTCAAGACTAACCAATAGCTAGCTTATCTAACCAAATCAAAGATGTATTTGCATTTTACAACAAAACAGAGGTGCACCACACGAGGAGCTCAAAGTCACACAGTTCATACGTGGTTATGAATTGTCTTCAAGAATCAATTTTTATATATTCATTTTATTTTCGTTTTTCTACAGAAAGACCAGCCGACGCGTTTCGTCCTGAACAAGGACTTCTTCAGGGCTGTTAATCATAAGTAAAAAAGTACATATAAATATCACACATATAAAAATACATATACGAAAAAGCACTTACATATATATAAAAAGACACTTATACACATGTAAAGAGACGGCAAACAGACAAAACGACATTATATACAATCTGTCATATAATAACGGTTTTCCTATTCTAGACTTTTCAAACAGACCATTCCATACATAATATTGTGTTTAATGGAAAGTCCTACATATTTTTTCATTTTTGAAGTTATTTTATAACTTTTTAAAAAAAATTATTTTAAATTATTTTGAATTATTTTACACCATTACATAATTTTATATTTTTATATTTTTATATGTATCTCTTGAGGGGTCAAACGAAACAGGAATCAACTATAGTAATGACTGGATCAAATCATACCCAGCATATAAGTAGTGTCATGGGATAAGGGCAAGGCATTCAAAGAAGAAGAAATAATCACGAATAAACAGAAAAAAGGAAGGAAAGAGAGAGAATCTGACCTACCACAGGGATATGGCAACGTTCAAAGAAGGAAATATCTTCCAGAGTGTTTCACCAATCCTAAATAGTTTCAAAGTGAACGGCAACGTTCCCTCCAATCAGTTCTACGACCAAAACACAATCAGACAGTGCACCTAATCATAATCAATACATCTGAAATCTCAAGGCACCATAAACAAAAGCAAAAACAAATTAAGTACTGCCACAACAATATGTATGTATCAGAAACACCGCGTATGACTCACAGATTCACGCCAGAGTTTCATTGTGGTCCAGTAAGTGAACTATACAAAGATTCCACGTTCACAGGAATCATGCACCCTCTGGTTCTACAGATGTGGGCAGTGGGCAGCGTCCCAATATTCTAAAAGAAAACCGGAATGTATTATTTTATTTTACAAAAAAGTGGGAATCCGGGATATATTTTTATAAAACAGAGATTAAATAAACAAACAGTTAGGAATAGGAATAAAGAAAGTCAACTATTATTTCAGAGTTTCTAAAATTACAATTAAGTAAACATCTATCTACAATAATTTAGGCATGAAATCCTATCTTATTGCACAGCCGCCATACAATTAATGACAGACAAACGAGGAGAATTTATTTCTTCCTCAAATGAACCAAGAACCAAGCTCAACACATAATGCACAAAAGTAACTAAGGGGCCCATATTGCTCTTTTATTCAAGAACCCATTTTAGACTAGTCTCAACAACGTACTCATCAAGCTCAGAAAGTGAACGAGAGCGAAAGGAAAATTCCCAACTGTCGAGTTTAAAGCCCACTGTAGAACCAGAGGGTGCATGATTCCTGTGAACGTGGAATCTTTGTATAGTTCACTTACTGGACCACAATGAAACTCTGGCGTGAATCTGTGAGTCATACGCGGTGTTTCTGATACATACATATTGTTGTGGCAGTACTTAATTTGTTTTTGCTTTTGCTTTTGTTTATGGTGCCTTGAGATTTCAGATGTATTGATTATGATTAGGTGCACTGTCTGATTGTGTTTTGGTCGTAGAACTGATTGGAGGGAACGTTGCCGTTCACTTTGAAACTATTTAGGATTGGTGAAACACTCTGGAAGATATTTCCTTCTTTGAACGTTGCCATATCCCTGTGGTAGGTCAGATTCTCTCTCTTTCCTTCCTTTTTTCTGTTTATTCGTGATTATTTCTTCTTCTTTGAATGCCTTGCCCTTATCCCATGACACTACTTATTTGCTGGGTATGATTTGATCCAGTCATTACTATAGTTGATTCCTGTTTCGTTTGACCCCTCAAGAGATACATATAAAAATATAAAAATATAAAATTATGTAATGGTGTAAAATAATTCAAAATAATTTAAAATATTTTTTTTTTAAAAGTTATAAAATAACTTCAAAAATGAAAAAATATGTAGGACTTTCCATTAAACACAATGTTATGTATGGAATGGTCTGTTTGAAAAGTCTAGAATAGGAAAACTGTTGTTATATGACAGATTGTATATAATGTCGTTTTGACTGTTTGCTGTCTCTTTACATGTGTATAAGTGTCTTTTTATATATATGTAAGTGCTTTTTCGTATATGTAATTTTATATGTGTGATATTTATATGTACTTTTTTACTGATGATTAACAGCCCTGAAGAAGTCCTTGTTCAGGACGAAACGCGTCGGCTGGTCTTTCTGTAGAAAAACGAAAATAAAATGAATATATAAAAATTGATTCTTGAAGACAATTCATAACCACGTATGAACTGTATGACTTTGAGCTCCTTGTGTGGTGCACCTCTGTTTTGTTGTTAATTACATTGATTCCTTAGGGAATAGGCATTGTGACAGTGGGTGCTATTGAGTGTGCACACGATTTTCCCTTAAATAGAGGGTTAGTACAGGGAGAGTCATATTAGGTTAGGTGCTGGTCGACTGAAGGTTCCACTGTTATCTTTTGTTTTATATGTATTTGCATTTTCCCCGCAGGACAGTCTCAACACAGACAGACAACACCTTACAGAGATCCAACACAGCTCAGGTATGCCAGCTATCACAGGCCGACCTAAACAAACACCACACAAACATCCAATCAACACAACACTTCACATACATCCAACAACAAATGTACGATTTTGACCTCATGCCCAGGCAGCCGTCACGTTTCTGTATAGTGCTCCAGCAACTTTGAGATATCGCACATAGATAACACAGAACATCACGCATCCAACCCTTCGCTACACACTGACAATCCAACAGCACTGACAGCTCCATCATACACAAAGAACACGCTTATCAGAACATCACTTCCAATGTAGCGCATACGTGACTTCACAACAGCTGTATCACTCCAGAGACTGTTGTCCAGGCAGTCAGCATATTTCCACACTAAGATCTGCAGAAGCAATCACAACACGTCTGACACCAGTATCACAGAGTCAGCACCCGGAGGGGGCAGAATTGCCACTCAGAAATCCAAAAGGAACCAAGAGCGCCCTTCCGTCCACTGGTCCAATGTCCTGGACTCTCACCAGGCGGGAGCATGTGACAGACCTGTAGACGGACCAGAAGGTATCACACAACACATAACACAGCACACTTCACACTACGGCTGCGAAAGGAATCTTACTTAGGTGGGAGTATGACCCCAGCTATCCAGTAGCGCTACAATGTCACACTGCAGGCAGATGTGCGCTTTTCAGACACCGATAAGGTAATTCAAGAGCCCTGATGCGAACAGCGATTCCTTGGGACATTTATTGGGATACACAGCACGAAACAATCACTTCACCACCTGCTGCTGGCGGTGTTCTAAGCAGCCACAAGATGTGTGCACAAGGTATCCCACAGCGCAACCTTTTCACTGCAGGCAGAGGGCAGACAGCATTCGTACCTTGACTGCTCTAAAATAAATAAGCTCCCGTTAAGCTCAAAGCAGTAACTGAAATGTTATCCTGCCTCCCTGTAAAGTTCACCTTAATTATGTTCCCTGAGAATATGTAGAAAGTAATGTGTGTGCACATTAGCAATAGCAATTAAACTAATAATAATAGAAGCCGAGTAACCAAAAGCTAACACAGGGTTCAGAGTGAAGATGTTTTTAAACGTTAAATAAGTGCGTGGCTACAGTGTCAAGATGCTTCAACCCGAGAGCAAGCAGCAGAAGGACACTAATTATGCAACCAATCAGTACTTGGTTCATGCTCCATCGAAGGGACAAACACACAAAGAGGAAAGTGAAAACGGCACGTACTGACCAATGAGTCCCAAGGAAATGAAAGTGGTGATGAAGCCAACCAATAGTAGGTACAGGGAGGGTGGGCATGGCTCGCGGGTGGTGAGACAGGAAGCGGGGGACCGCGATGGTGTTGCAGGGGGGCAAATAAAAAAATAAAAGAAAAAAATAAATAAACTTACCTTTCCACTGGGTCCTGCGTCTCTGCTCCACTCCAGGAACAGGAAGCAGGCAGCCAGACTCCCTCCCCTAAACCAATCACATCACTGCAATGCAACGTTGTGATTGGACTGAGCGCCGTGACACGGCATTCAGCCAGGGGCTGTAGGGGTGGACATGTTCTTAATGCAGGCTGTAATGCAGTCTGCATGGAGAAGGAGAAAGTGGGCATGACTGGTTTGGGCGGCCCGAAAGTGCAGACCAAACAAGTCATTGCGCTCTTAGGAGTGGGCTAAACACTCCTCCTGTGCCCTCCTCCAAGAGCAGAGCAGCCCCGCACACCCGCCTACCCACAAAACAGCAGGAAGCATAAAATGATAATAACTAAAAGTTATTATCATTTTATGTTTCTACTATATACTCCACACACGGCTTAAAAGCAGTGCGGCGACGCTCCTCCGACGTAGCGGAGGAGCCGCCACTGAGTAAGTAATAAGCGGGATCTAGACGTTTTTAGGTTGTTTTTTTATTTTAAGAAACAAAATATTACGCAAGTGACAGCGCATATGCTGTCTCAGGTGAGACCTAAAACTGTGCTGTCCTCAGAGCAGCCACAAACTCTGACAGTTCACAACTGTGCAGAAGAGAGCACATTAGTGAAATAGAGGGCAACAGTTTGAAATCACAGCTCTCTACTTCACTAGAGGCAGACTGGCTCTGCTTGAAGAAGGGGAGAGGCACCCCCTGCACGTAAATGCAGTACGGTATAACTGCTGCCTTCAGGGGAATACCTGGGGTGAGAGTCCCCTTGTCCCCCGTGATCACCTCCCTAACCCCCCAATGCTTTCTTTGAATCTGCTACAAGGTGTGCAATAGGGCGTGGTGTAAAAGTAAACTGTTCCTTCCTTTGCCTGGTGCTATGCCCCCATGCAAGTGAGGGAGTTCCCCAGTGTGATCGCACCAGTGCAAAATGTGTTCTGGTGTGATCCATATGACAGAAGAGGCCAAACGTTAAAGGCGGGTCAAAAATGCCTGTTCTGCCCCTTGGGCACTTTCTGGTATATGCCCCGGGTCTCTAGGATACCTCAAAGTCCATAGGTAATGGCAGATTGTATCAATGGAGGGTTCCCCTATGAGTTTTCAGTCTTATGACCTTCCTCCCGTTCCTTACGTGTATTAAAGCATTTTCTGTCGCTGCAATGAGTTGTTCCTTGTCTCTGAGCTATATCACTTCCGCCCCCTAATCTGTGAATGTCTTGTGGGCTCTGTGCTCCTTTGCTTCTGTCTGTGAACTGGAGTTGGATGAGCCCCTGGAAGCTCGAGCCAGACTGGAGGCAGATGTCTGGCTCGGGCTCAGCGTGGGGTCCTCTTGGACCCTCAAGGGCAAAATGAGCCAAGCTTGATGCGGTTTCTGCCCGCCTCTCACGCTCACACTTCATGCGCCAAGAAATAAGGACAAACATTAACCATTGATGCTATTACAAACACAACACGTTGGGAAGCCTGAAATCCAACTAGCGTTTAATGCAAAAAATGACAAGACAATTGTCGTTTCAACTGGACCAGGACACTCACTAGAAAACGGTCATTTGGAGCTGTAAGCTAAGACCATTGAAAATCATCCTAGTGTATATACAATTCCTTTCAATACAAGTTAATGTAACATGACCACGTGGCAGAAACGTGTTATTCTCAGCGAAAACTTCTCTAATGTGCCGATGGCAGGATCTTCCCTACAAGGAAGCAGAGAGCGGCCTTGAAAGGACGATGCCATTCATATATATATAATACTAGCTCCATTAGTCTCACAAAATCCTGCTTCCCTTGCAAGGTTGGAATCGAGGTTACGCTGCTGCGAAATATGCAATGTACAACACGGAGCATTACGGCTTCCGGGCCTGCGAAGGCCATGAAAGGGATGTGATTCATACAATGCCATGGACAGCTTCAAGCACATAGAAGACATTCAGACCTGATCAACCGTGGATCGATTCACGGATCCACATATGGGGGATTGCTTTACTCTTCATAGGTGTATACAAATATAATACAAACACATTTTAAGCATGTTTTATCACAAAATTAAACAGGAAAGGGAAAGAGATGCCCATGTAGTGGCTAAATTTTACACGGTGAATTCATAAAACCTGGGATTAATGCCAGCTTCTGTGCATGACGAAATTGTGTAGTCCTAGTCAAATATTTGATTTTACCCAGCCCCCCTTTTCTTCATTACTACATATGAAAGCATCTTTAAATACATGAGTGCAGTTTGTAAACTGTACCAAAATGCCTTGTGTTTGATTTCATAGACTACAAAGTTGCTCCATCTGTATGAAGAATTGAGGCCACATATAAGGTACACGTGCCACTGACTGGTTACTTAGTCCACTAATGGCCTTGTCATCAGGGCTGGGGGCAAGAATGATTCTAAACTTATGTTTAAAAACAGTTAATTCGGTTAATACATACCTCTCAATGCAGTGTCATAATCTGATGTACTAAAGTGAAACACTTCTGGATTTTAAAGAAATGTTTTACTGTTGAAGAGACTATATCATATTTTTACACAATGTCTGTTGCATGATTTACATGCCAAATGTATTCATTGCACTGCTTGGGCAGAGGTTCTTAGAGCTAAGCCATAGCCTTGGCTTGGCTCTGGATCAGCTCTTCCTATTAATTTGTAAACGTACCCACCTCTACGCTGAACTTCCAGTTCCTGTTGTCCGCTGATTGAATTTATTGTAATTGTAATTGCATTTAAATAGTGTCTATCCCTCATGAGTGTTGAAGCACTCGACGGCAACTAGCACTCTACTCCGGAACTCAAGGTTAGTGGTTAATCCAGTCGTATTGTTGGTCATTGGAATTAGTCATGTGCTCTCAAGAAAAGAAAAAAAAAGCATGACACACCTTAACTCAAGTTTCTTTGTAGTAGATTAAAATGAATACCAGTTAGGTATGATCATCAGGCAAATGGTTGGTGAGAAAAATAAATAGGCTGGCGGACGTTAGGTATTGTTGGTGTTGCAGGCAATCTTTGAAAAGAGGTGTGAGCCATTTGCAGAAATACAATAACACAGATGAAGACAGAGAGTCATGTGACTGAGAGAAGGCGATACTCAGAAATACAAGGCAGGCAGAGGACTGAAGGTAAGGAGAGGTTCACTCTGAACAAAGAAGGCATAGGAATCAATCCTAAGTAAACAAGGTCAAAGTTTCAAACAGGATTTTAGGAGTATAGTGAGAGAAGGCTTTCTGAGATAGCAAGCAATCTGAGGATGTAAGCGGTAGAAAGAAACAACATTATATATATATATAGTGCTCCATGTACTGGACAGACAGCCTAGACATGTGAGTCCAAGAATACAGATTATTTCAACATTAAAAGCCGGAGCCTGCTGTGTCCCAAACCTAGGACAACCCTCTTAAACATAGTCTATAGGATCCCAACTTTGTCTCGGAGTCTCTAGGCTGCACAAGAGGAGTTGAGGCAGCAAAAAAGAAAAGGTTTGAAGGAAATCCTTGGCTGTAAAAAAAAAAACACCCCAACTACAGAAACAGACCTTTTGAAAAAGTGAGAATTGTTATGGAGTCAGAACCTACAAAGGGCCTGGGTCTTCGGGGGTTAACAGCATGAAGGCTGCCAGCAGGGCTTTAAGCGGACCAGGTCATCCGGGTCTCAGACCTGGTAGTAATTAAAAACGGAAACAGGTTCCTATTGGGCTTATATTCATGTCTTGAACTTTGCAGGTAATAACACTGAATGATTTAAGAATAGTGAATGTGGAAAACCTTAAAATAATCCATGTCGGTGATTTAATTTCTGGTTATGTTTCACATGTTTTACTTAATCTTGCATTCCCTAAAAGGGTTAGCTATTTCCAGGATGTTGGTTTTTTTCTTGTAGCATAATACTTTTGTATAGAGCATACATTGAACTCAGTCTCCTCCGGGTGTTTTTAACAGACCACGATTGAGTGCTCTGGAGTTGAGGCTGAAGGTAGTGCAAGTTTTTCACAGTGCCTGTCAGTGGATTAGCAAAGTGTTCATATATCATATTCATCCAATCCTTAGCCTCTATGCAGAGCGCACACGCAGTGATCACATATTCTAGTTGCAATTTTGATTCCGTGCAAATGCATGTGAAGGAGGTACAAGTTATCAAAATATTGACAACAGGAAAGCAAAAGAAAATGCAAAGCTCGCAGGTGAGTGAGTGTGTTTTGTGTTTGGGGTGGTCAAGTGAAGGAGATGCAAGGAAGTGCAATCAAAAGAGAATGAATAAAAAGAGTGCTGAAGAGGAAAGAGATGAGGTGTAGCATATTGATGGAGATGTGGAGAGAAAAAGAATGTGCATGTCTAACATTGAGTGAACATAACAGGAGACACACTTAAGACCAGTGTACCTTCCACAGGCCCAAGTAATGTTTAATTCCCAGTCTCATAATGAAAACATTTTCAATATTATGAATTAGCAGCAAATAATTGACAAAGCCAATAGTTTAGGCTGCTTTTAGGTGTATGCAAAAGAACTGTTGATGGACAGATTGCAGAACAATGTCATACATTCACCCCAGTACAGAGATCTGGGCCTAAATCCATCGTTTTTTTGCCCACCATGCCATTCCAGTTTGGACCCAGCCATATGCAAATCAGTCTTGACCCTGTGCCCTATGGGAACAGTCCAGCCCGAACTGCCAGGCCAGGTCCTCCCTGGACTGGAAACAGGCATTCTAGGACCGGTTTCGGGGTTTCACCCCTATTCAGCCAGGATAGCTTGATTCCAGTGGCATGGAGAGCACGGGAACCGAAACCGGTCCTAGGATGCTTGTTTCCGGTCCAGGGAGGACCTGGCTTGGCAGTTCGGGCAGGACTGTTCCCATGAGGCACAGTGTCAAGACTGATTTGCATATGGCCAGGTCTAAACCGGGGTGGCATGGTGACCAAAAGAATGATGGATTTAACCTAGATCTCTTGACTGGGGGGAATGTTTTGATTTGTTCTGCATTCCATCCATCAATTGTGTGTCTTTTGCTTTCTCGCCCTAAGTGTGCCAGGTATTCCCAGACGTGGGTCCTGGGCTCATGGTGCCACTGGAATCAAGCTATCCTGGCTGAAGAGGAGTGAAACCCCAAAACCGGTCCTAGGATGCTTGTTTCCGGTCCAGGGAGGACCTGCCTTGGCAGTTTGGGCTGGACTGTTCCCATGAGGCACAGGGTCAAGACTGATTTGCATATGGCCAGGTCTAAACCGGGGTGGCATGGTGAGCAAAAGAATGATGGATTTAACCCAGATCTCTTGACTGGGGGGAATGTTTTGATTTGTTCTGCATTTTGTCAATCAATTGTATGTCTTTTGCTTTTAGGTGTATGTCAGTTGTTGTGTTATATATTTGAATGTAATCACAGAAATCTCAGAGAGGTACCGAAATCCCGGTCGGGTGAGACATTGTGGAAGTCACAGAAATCTAGTTTACATGTTTAAGCCACACCATTAATTACATAGGCCGCGACCACTTTTTTCATTCCGCTTAAAGCCCTGGCTGACACTTCTACAGAGATCTGGTGCTACAGTAGTTCCAACCGTACCCCACCCTAACCTAGCTGATGAAGGCTTACCCTCATCCTGTAAACCAAAACTGTTGTGCAGCCAGAGCAGAGCTTACAGCCACGCATGCACCATTCTCCCCGTGCACTTCAGTTTTCCTGTAGCACTTTATTGTGTGCATCTACTTTAAAACATAACGCACTTTTACAGCATTGACACTAATAACACCTTTTTTTATAATCTGCCATTAACCTCCCACAAAATTAATAGATTTGTACACAGAGCGACCAATGCCACAATGATTCAGCGACTTGGGATTCTGTTCGCATCCGACAAAAAAAGCATTTTCAAAACAGCGACCACAAAACATGCAACGATAGAAAGTTTGATGCACAGACCCTCTATAACATGCTTGTTCGTTATTGATACATGCCCGTACTTCGTCAAAATTATCGTTTTAGTGCCTTAGATCTGCACTTTCATGTAGAAGGGTCTGAATTCTTATTTAAACGTGTGTGCTTCTTTCTTCTATAAGCCACCGGTGCCCTTTCAAAAGATTTGTATTTCATGTTTGCAATAGGAACCTTAATTCATGTGCACCCAGTGTGCACACCCACACTGTACACAGTAGTTTCACACCTGTGACAGACATAAGGGCAGCAGTACTGAGACATCGAAGGTAAAGCTGGAGACCTGCTTGTCTGTGGGTCAGAGCTGGGCGTGGCAGACGGGACAGGCCTTGCAATGTCCCCCTTGTGCCCAATTGATTCATTTCTGTTTAGCTCATGTGGGAGCCGAACGCCAATAATCATCTGAACTTCAATATTTGATCACCTGAATATTTACCACATTAATATGGCTCCAAAATCTAGCGATTAGAGACTACACTACTCATTCGAAAAACAGAATTTAGCAGAGTTTAAACAAAATAAAATGTCAGATGCATAAAGGACTGAGTTCTAGGTCAAAAATAGAACAACAAGTCTATTTATTACAGAATAATCAGTACAGAGAAAGAAATGCATTGACCGCCGTGAAGGCCCAATACAGAAGTACAAATAAAGGCAAAGTTGTGTAATCCCTCTTTAGGTATAATCTAAGTAAAACTGTTAAGTGTCAGACTCTTTCAGAGCACCAACAGCATTTCAAGTCACCTACAAGGAAAATGGCAAAAGAATCCTACGAAATGCAGAATCTCAAAGGTTTTATAGAAAAATTACACAAGCTATGTATAGATTTGGCAAATTCAGCATGGTATGATCGTGGTTTGGGTTGCATTTGCAAATGAGAAACCACAATGTAATACAAACTACACAATTAATTACAAGAAACCCATTTCTTAAGGTAAGAAAAATGTCCCACATGCTTCCTCAGCAACTGCCCTCTGGAAATGTATAATACAAATGAAATATTTCTTCTACAGTGGCTCGTAGAAGTAACACCAGCACGTCCCCAGCTGAACTTCCGGCGGAAGTCCATAGAAATCATACTTTGGGTCCATCATGGGAGCCTGATTCACAAAGCACGTTCTCTAACAGATGTCATACAATGCTATTATACTGACGTCATTCCCTCCATGGTCCACAGAAACAAGGGGAACCCGAGCTTTGCACCAGGACACTAATTGGGTGGGGGAATGAGCAGGAGAGCACAAGAAACCGCATCCATTTTATAATAATTACGTTTATTCATGTCTTGAACTTTGCAGGTAATAACACTGAATGATTTCCGAATTATGAATGTGGAAAACTTTAAAATAATTCATGATAGGGATTTAATTCCTGGTTATATTTCACACGTTTTACTTAATCTTGCATTCTCTAAAAGTGTTAGCCCTTTCCAGGATGTTTTTTTTTCTTGTAGCATAATACTTTTGTATAGAGCATACATTGAACTCAGTCTCCTCCGGGTGTTTTTAACAGGCCACGATTGAGTGCTCTGGAGTTGAGGCTGAAGGTAGTGCAAGTTTCTCACAGTGCCTATCAGTGGATTAGCAAAGTGTTCATAAATCATATTCATCCAATCCTTAGCCTCTATGCAGAGCGCACACGCAGTGATCACATATTCTAGTTGCAATTTTGATTCCGTGCAAATATTGACAACAGGAAAGTAAAAGAAAATGCAATGCTTACAGGGGAGTGAGTGTGTTTTGTGTTTGGGGTGGTGAAGTGAAGGAGATGCTAGGAAGTGCAATCAAGAGAGAATGAATAAAAAGGGTGCTGAAGAGGAAAGAGATGAGGTGTAGCATATTGATGGAGATGCGGAGAGAAAAAGAATGTGCATGCCTAACAATGAGTGAACATAACTGGAGTGACTGAGACACGCTTAAGACCAGAGTCCCTTCCACAGGCCCAAGTAAGGTTTAATTCCCAATCTCAGAATGAAAACATTTTCAATATTATGTATAATACCAATTAAATATTTCTTCTACAGTGGCTCGTAGAAGTAACACCAGCACGTCCCCAGCTGAACTTCTGGCGGAAGTCCCTAGAAATGATACTTCGGGTCCATCATGGGAGCCTGATTCACAATGCACGTTCTCCAACAAATGTCATACAATGCTATTATACTGACGTCATTCACTTGATGGTTCACAGAAAAAAGGGGAACCGTGGCTTTGCAGCAGGACACTAATTGGGTGGGGGAATGAGCAGGAGAGCACAAGAAACCTCATCCATTTTATAATAATTACGTTCTACATGAAAATGTGGCATAACTATTCATAGCATTATTCACTCTTCTAATGACCTAAGTAATTCATTTCAGGTGCAATCTCATCAATTCATCAATTAACACTCTGTGCATCATTAAAACTCAAATAATTCAAAAATAATTTTCGCGTTATATTTACACATTTTGCATATTTCGTAAAACGCTATAACACCCTGTAGACTGATTTGGTCGCAGTTGAAATATTTTAATGTTTTAAAGAAAAAAGTCACATAAATTCTTGCAAAATGGGGGGGGAGCTTGGCTAGACGCTGATGTAGCTAGAAGTGGGTTGCGGAGCTCTGCCCGGAGAATCCCCCAACCAGTAAAATCCTGTGCCCTAGCCCCACTCAAAACTGGCTGGAGCAGCGGGGGAACAGTTCGGGAGCAGTTCCCCACCAGCTCCGACAGACCTCATTCTGTGGATAAGCTGGAATTAGCGAAATATGGCTGCGAGACGCTGTGCACAAAATGGCACCCATTCCGACTAATGAGTACTGCAGCTGGGAGCCCGCGAGGAGTGAGCCCGGCGAGACCAGCTGGCAGAGAAGCAGTGAAGGGGATGGGGGGGCTGGCGAATTCACCCCGGGGATCTGCCACCGATCCAGGAAGTACAGGTCATGTCCGACGGAGCGGTACAGGGGTGGCCTGGAGGCAGATGAGAATGGCTATCCTAGCGGTGACAAGACCACAGGGAACCGAGATGACAGCACAGCTACAGAAACTAAGGTAGGCCACCAGGGAAGCCCAGCACAGCTGTGCTCCTGAGTGGTGACGGCCAGGAGGGCTCCGGGTTCCCCCACAGCCAATAGGAGGGGGAAGAGCCGAGTGGACTGCTGAAGAACCAGAACCTTATGGGCCTGGCGGCGCAGGGTACGCCTTAATCTCCTGGGTTCTCCTGCTTCAGCTAACAGAGACACGGGGACACTCTGTCGGCGTAAAAGATCAGATTTATTAGCTGCAGCTAGTACAGTTGTCCTAGAAGTACACACGGTATGTTCTCAGGAGACTGCCACTTCACTCCGTGGCGCACAATCTTTTATACTACATAGATGGCATATAGATTAACCAGAAACACACCCAATACATACATGCAGAACCAATAAGGAAGGTTCGAAAACAAAACATAACCAATAGAAAGAGTTTAAAAATAAGGCATCGAGTAACCCGAAGAAGCCTCTCCTCCAACTGTGTTTGTCACCCTCCTCACAGGTTAATTTATTAACGTGTCTGCAACTGACTTGCAGGTGGCAAGATACATTTGTGTGTTTTGGAGGACAGTTGTGAAACGAGAGAATACGAGCAGAGAACAGCGAAGGTCAGAAGATAAGATAAAGTCAGAAAAGAATAGTGTGAACCAACAGATAGTTGAGACAGGGATTAGGAAAACCAGACAGGGATTAGTGTACTCGGCCAGTCCCTAACACCAGCTTTGTAAACAGAAGCAGAAGACTATTTTGACACAATACTTCTGGAAAAGCAGAAAAGACTTCGTTCGTCGTGCTGCCTGAGTGAGGGCAACATAAAATGGCGGCGGATTACAAAATGGCGGGTTAATACGATCGAGATCGAAAATCGAACTTCCTCAGACCCTCCTTTTGCCAGAACTCAGGCAATAATATACAGACTCATATTAATCTGAGTCGATGTCAATGGCCATGAGGTCATCAAGCTGTTGTTGCAACATCATTTTTATACTCTCTGTTCTCTGTGACTTAGGTTTTGGGATGCACACAGTAGCACAAAGGCCACAAATGGCGGGGCCACAGTGCATACAAAGACAACAAGAGAAAATGATGGCCAAAACCATTCCAAGGAATGTTAATACCTTCCATCCCCACTTAGACAGTAGTCCCCAAAACCACCCCAATAACGACCAATCTCCTTCGTCCTGATGAATCTACTCGGAGATTATATGTAATTTAGAGATGGCTTGGTATACTGTCGGAGCATCATCAGGTATATAAATACAGCAACTCGATCTGATCAATTTACAGACCCCACCACGGTCCACAAGAATAACATCTAAGGCAACTCGGTTCTGTAATGTCATAAGACGATCCACCTGTAGTTCCGCTGTGATATTACTCAAAGCTCCTACAGTGATGTCTATGGTAGTCTCTACAACACCAACCAGTTGTCTCATATTCCTGCTGTTTGCCATAGGGCCCCAAAAAGGAAGAAATCCTTTGAGGAAGTCTCCTCCCTCTTGTCCCGCTGTGTCTTTGGAATCAATAATTCCTCTGCCATATCTGTTTCTATGATAATTTGAGGAAGCAGTGTATGTAGGGGGAAGAAGAAAAGCTATATAGCATGTTCCAGAAAAACCAGTCGGCAACCACGTATAGGCTCTATCGTGACAGATGAAATATGTGCCCTGAGATGGTACTAACGGTGGCGAATTCTGAGATGAGTGGATGTACGTATAGGATAGGATAGGATAGGATAGTCATTTATAGAGCGCATACGTATGCCGGAGCGTCTTGGCGCTGATGGGAACAAAAGCTTCTTTTCTGTTCGGTGTCAGCAGTCTGGCCATTTATTTGCAAACAGAAATTGCCTTGATGAGGTACAGTCCAAATTGGTGGAGATTTTCCCTGTTTAACCTTATCACTAAGGCTAGTGATATAATGAGTGACGTTCCAATTAGTATATGCTTTTCTCTCATCAACAGAAATTTTACTATTCTCCATGATTTTAGCCATAGCTACCATTCCCTTTATCAATGAACTATGACTGAAATCTGGTCCAGCAATATAAGAACTGACAGGTCGTTTAAATCGGCTTTGGTAGGCGTTAGAGAATATTACAAAATAAGCCCAGGCGGAACCTTCATAAGAGAACGGAAGGACTAAATATGGCATCCCTTTTTCTTTGGTATGAGGCATAAGTCCACACACCCAACAATCGGTTGTATTAATTACTAATTGGTGTTGGTGCAATAACTGGATAAATTAATTATTGTAATATTCGGTTCTTCTGATGAGTTCATGTTGAGGAAGTGTATGAAATAGATGTGGAGAGATAGTAGAATAAGAAGGCACAGAGATAGAAGAAGGGACAACTTTTTGCTGCATAGCATGAACAATCCAACCTATACACGCCAATAAAATACACAATAATATAAAAACACATAAGGTTATACCACAACGACTGTACATTAATTTACAGTATTTTTTCATCTTATCCTTTTTCTCTCTTTCTCCTAATGTAGTCTCCATCTTCTAAGTGAATGCTCACGGCAATCTTCCTCAATCACTTGGTTATGATTATCTGCCGTCCTATGACACTGCACGTCCTGCAGACCTATTGTCACTACTCAGGCCACAACCAAGACTCCTACCGTGACCCTGCAACCGGGATAGAAACTACATGGAAGAGAGAATCTCAAGTTTTCTTCTTCAGTCTAGGTCTTAAATCGTAATGAGCTTTATCAGGTATAGTCTGATCCTGAAACAATGTTCGTGGATTTGTGGTATTCAAGCGAAGATGTGGTGGTACAGCTTCTTGGAGAATATCGTCATTTTCTTTGTCTGACAGTGTTCCATTCAGGCGTGCATCACTAAAGGGTATAAATCGGGGAACCTTCTCGCTTTCAGAGTCACTTGTACCCTTACGGACCCACTGATCAAAGGGCAAAGGCAAAGGCACCTTCTTGCAGTGCACGCCGTGAATCCAGTTCTTCTTTCCTTCAACTTTCACTGCTGTACGGGTGGTTAAGAGAACCTGTCGAGGCTCTCTCCAACGAGGTTCCAAATTCTTTGTCCTTTGGAGATTCTTTACACAAACCCAGTCACCTGGTTGGATGGAATGACCTGAGTCTGTGGAGGCCTCTGGCAAAGCGCTCTGAACCTGTTGATGGAGAACACGCAATTTAGTTGTGAGGTCGTGCAAATAATCAATCAACATCGGGTATGGTATATCAGAATACTTTTTAGGGCGAGGGACTCCCCATATATTAGCTGGACGTCCAAAAACTATCTCATAAGGGCTAAGTCCCAAACGAGAATGCACAGCCATTCTGGTGGATAGAAGAGCCAAAGGTAGGGCATCGAGCCAACTAAGACCTGTACTGGCTTGTATTTTAGCAAGCTTGAATATTAGAGTTCCATTATAGCACTCCACTAGACCCGCTGACTGTGGATGGTTTGCCGCATGGAACTTCTGTTTGATGCCAAGACCCGCACAAACTTTTTGCATGATCTGGCCCACAAATTCACTCCCATTGTCACTCCAGACAATGCGCGGCAAACCAAATCTAGGGAAGAACTCTTTTAGAAGTACTTTGGCTGTAGATAAAGCAGTGTTGTCTTTCAGGGGGTAAGCCTCTATCCATCTGGAAAAGGCACATACCACCACTAGAACATATTTGAGATGGTTGCATCGTTCCATGTGAATGTAATCGATTTGCAACACCTCAAATGGATAGGTCGGAGGAGCAAAATGACCTGCTGGAGTTGGGGTTCCCATTCCTGGATTGTACATTAAGCAAATAATACAATGTTTCACTACATTATCTGCGCACTTCGGTATTCCTTCATTCTGCCACACTGGAGCCAGAAGCTTGCATATTCCTTTCGCACTTAGGTGGGCTGGACCATGCGCCATAGTAACTACAGGTAGTACATAGGCATCTGGTAACAGCCAACGTTGGTGCTCTGACAATTCTACCCAACATCCCATCTCATCTAACATTCCTGTACTTTCTTTCCACTTACTCAATTCTTTCTCTGTAGCCTCTTCTTGAATTGATTTCACACTTTCTACTGTGTCCTCATACATTCCTCTTTCCCTGACCCAATTTGCAGGGCCCGCAACATTCATGCGACTTGTAGCATCTGTGGCTGTCCTTTTCGGTACCTCATCCGCAAATGCATTCCCGCGACCAACATCGTCAGTAATCTTCCTATGCGCACTACACTTCACAATTGCTCTCTGGGTAGGTAAAGCAAGTGACTCAAGAAGGTCAGTCACCAACTGACCATGCTGTATCTTAGTGCCGTGGGAGGTAAGGAATCCCCTTTCTGTCCACAAACGCCCAAAATTGAACGCCACATCAAAAGCGTACTGGCTATCAGTATACACGTTCACTCTTTTTCCTTTGGATAACACACACGCTCTGGTCAAAGCTATCAGTTCAGCTGCTTGAGCTGAATCATGTCTGATGCGTGCTGTTTCCACGACTGTATGCAAGGTAGTAACAGCATAGGCTGAAGTTGTCTCTCCATTAGGAAGCTTAAAAGAAGAACCATCTACCCATAGCGTTCCATCCGGATTCACTAATGGCGTATCTGTTAAGTCAGTTCTACCTTTTGGTTCTTCCTCAGTACGGAGGAAACAATCATGTTGTTCTTGAACACCTTTCTCTTCTGGAAGAGGCAATAAAGTAGCTGGATTTAAAGTGTTACATCGTTTGATGTGCATGTGACTAGCCAAGAGCTTCAGCTCATATCCAGACAAACGAGCACTCGTAAGATGCTGCGTTTTTGTTCTATTTAGCAAGGTATCCACTGCTTGTGGCACCATAACAATGAGAGTATTATCTAGCACCACTCCAGCCGACTGACGAATAGAAATTGCTGCTGCTGCTGACGCTTTAAGACAACTAGGCAATGCTTTAGCTACTGGATCTAACGTAGCCGAAAAATAGGCACATGGTCACTGTTTATCTCCAAATCGCTGCGCTAAGACTGACAACGCACAACCTTCTCTTTCGTGAACATAGAGCGTGAAAGGCTTACTGTAATCAGGAGTACCTAATATAGGAGCAGAACACAGAGCAGCACGTAAGTCAGTAAAACTCCTCTGACATTCGTCAGTCCACGGATGGGGCTGGGGTGTATCTTTCAAAGTGAGTGCCAACAGAGGTTTGGCCAACAAGGAAAAGTTCGGAATCCACTGCCTACAATAGGAAGTAATGCCCAGAAAGGCACGCACCTCTCTTTGTGTGGATGGCACAGACATTTGCGCAATTGCTTGGATACGCTCTGGGGTTAATCGTCTTCCCTCCTTTGATAAGAGATGACCCAAGTAGGTAACCTCTCGGCAAACATATTGTAGCTTAGAAGGTGAAACCTTATGATTAAGATCAGACAAGTGACGCAACAATGCAACAGTCACATTCTTACATATATCCTCTGAATCAGCAGCGATTAACAAGTCGTCCATGTACTGAATAAGAGTAGCACCAGACGGCAAAGGAAAAGCATCAAGATGACATTTCAGAGCTTGACTATAAATAGAGGGACTTTCACAATAGCCTTGAGGTGCGCGCTTGAACCGGAAGCTTCGGCCTCCAAGAGAGAAGCCAAAAATATCCCTACTCTCTTCGACAATGGGAATACTAAAGAAAGCATTTTTCAGATCGATAACAGAAAACCAAACCGCTGTGGAAGGTATCATTGTCAACAGAGCAGTGATATCTGGTACAACAGGAAACTGCGGTACAACAATTTTGTTTACCTCCCGAAGATCAATTACAAAGCGATAAACAGGAGGCTGAGAAGGATCAGTGCGTTTAAGAACAGGAAGAATAGGGCTATTACATATGTTTCCTCTCGTTTCCTCAACCACACTCTTCTGAATCAAATCATGAATGATTTCCAAAAGCGCTCTTTCACCTTCAGTGGAAATTCTATATTGAGGAACGCGTGGCAATTCAGCATTGGGCTTGAGAGTAACAACATAAGGTGGGATCTCAAGACAACCAACATCATTTGGACCCGTAGCCCAAAGCGTTGCAGGAAGAGAGAGCAATTCAGGCGGAAATTGATCTTCAGTCAAATACATTGGAGAAGTCAATTTCTGTCCTAAAGTAAGATATACACCAGAAGGAGAACAAGATATCATGGCATGCATTCTTTTCAATAAATCCAAGCCCAATAGATTCTCACTGCAACCATTCGTTAAGAGAAGTGGAGCTTCCAAATCATAAGGGCCAATTGAAATAGGCAAAGGGCAAGAGACCGGATTACGAACTGGGGCGCCAGAAAAACCTACAGATACATTCGTTAAGCCAGACAAAGGTGCCCCAGGGAGTTTTGAATGAATGATAGAACTTCTCATCGCACCAGTATCTAAAAGAAATGGCTCTGAAACACCCATTGTAGTGACATTAACATAAGGTCCATTCTGATCTACTGGAATCGACACAACTCCCTTACTTTGTCCATGGCTGTCCTAGTTAGCATGAAGACTTTCGTTCTCGCCTTCAACATAATGATCCTCATTGTAATACTGTGTAGACCGAGCGTTTTGCTGATCAAAGTAGTTTACAGAATTAGGAGGAGGAAGGGAACGCTGTTCTTGGGTCAACATACCTCGACCTCTACCTCTGTTTACTGACTGGAGGCCATCACGACCTCGTGGAGCAGATAGTGCTCCATTGCGCTGCAATAAAACCGGACAACTATTCTTAAAATGACCTTCCTCCCTACAATAGGCACATTGATTAGGACCTAACAAAGGTCGCTGAATATATGGCTCAGGCTTTTGATACACCCTCTGAAACTGTGGAGGCTGTTGAAACTGGGGGTGAGCATAACGAGGAGGATAAGCTTGTTGCAAGAGAACCTTAGTTTTCAATTCTTTAGTCTTTTTCTCTTGCTTATCTTTTTCTTCTTTATCTCTGTTCTCATAATATTGAGCAGTAGCCAATATCTGAGCAGAAGAAGAAACAGCCCATGAACTTTCAGAATCTTTCAACTTGTGTGACAGCTCGGGAAGCAAATTAAATACGAACTTATCTACAAATAATCACTGTCCACCATCTGTGGTCATATCCTGACCACTGTGATCAATGAATGTCTCCTCGAAACGAGTGAAGAAATCGGACACACTCACATCTTTCTTCTGTTTACATGCGGCTAGTTTATCCCAATTAACTCTCAAGGCAGGCATCATCATTTTCATTAATGTAATAATCCTACCTGGTAGTTCTGAAATCAAAACATCAGGCTTCGCACCACCCACTTGGGCTCTATCTGCGGCAATTATAGCATTCCAGTCACCACCTAATGCTTGGACGTGATCCTCTCTACGAATCCTAGCCCATAACGCTTGTGGGACTACATTTCCCATCAACATATCAATATCTGCTAAATTCATAATACAGGCATTAACGGTCTGTGACAATTCTTTATAATAACCTGCAGGGTTCTTACGAGGATCCGGTAGAGACTGTTTAAGAGCCAAAACTTCAGATCTATTCCAGGGGACATGTATACGCTGGAAGTGAGCAGGAACAGCTGGATTAGCACCTGCTGCTGCAACCGCTTCTCTCCACACTGGAGGAACCTCTCTCATTGGGTAATGTCTCAGTGTTAACCTAACCGAGGGATCAGAGTCAAGAAAAGTCTGTGAGGTAAATAAGGTTCTAAAGGTAACAAATGTCCTTACAGCGTCCTCAACCTTGGAACCCACAATGAGTCCCTTGTCAAAATCAGCCTGAACATCTAACAGACCTTGAGGAACCGAACCCAAATCCATATCCTCCCATTCTTTAACGAGAGTATCACACATGACATTGAAAACATATCTCTGCGTAGGCGCATTCCACTGAGAAAAGGTAGGCATAATGTCGGGCACACTATACTGGGGACCCTTCTTAATCCATTTACGAGCGAGAGAGTCCAACCTTTCTCGTTCTTCGAAAGCTGGGAACTGACCACGAGACTGTCTTAGAGAAAAAACCGGAGACACATTTAAAGCCTCAAAGAAAGGCGATAAAAGACCAGAGACCGTATCTGTGAATCGTTGACGCACAGACGGAGAATTGAACATAAGGATAGGGGACAAGGTATTAGGCGAACTAACTGAAGGGGAACCAGTAATTACCGGGTGAGCAGAATGCAAAGAAGATCGAAGTTCAGAAGATGAAGACAAAGGAGTCGAAGGCAAAGCTGGTGGAGGCGGCAATAATTGAAGGGGCAAATGTGGAAGAGCCGGAGCAGGCGGAGGCGCAACTGGCGGCTGAACAGGCTGTAACAACGGGGGTGCATTAGCACCTTGTACATAGGGCGGAGGCAATCTCAATAAGTGAGACATCAAGGGATCTTCCTCTAAATCCTTTCTTCTCTCAGAGGGGGAAACTGGCAACACCGGATAGCATTTATCTATCGCCATACGATGTTGTCTCTCTGAAATTTCCATCGCATTATCAACTTCATCATCTTTAAACTGTTGAGCAGCCTGTATAATCGTCATACCCTGTACTTTCCTATCTCGTTTTGCTTGCTTAATTTTTCTCTGTTTGGCTTCCTTACGCCAAAGGCGGAAAGAGTCAAACATTGCCGGCCGGGCTTTTCTTTTAAATAAAATAGCTTCCAAATTATCTAGTATGTCAGGCTCAAAACTACCATTTTCTGGCCACTTTAAAACACCATCATTCTTCGTGTATCGGATCCATGCCTCGGTAAAGGAAATGGGGCCAACACCATGTTTAGAATAGAGCTCATAAGTGGGAGTTCCAACCGAAGGAATCGGACAAGAGTCCTCCAGCCGGCAATCCCTATTACAACCAAAGCAACAAAGTTTCCTAAACTTAGTCAGACCAGGCATCGTTATTTCACTGGACTGTTCACAAACATCAAGGGGGTTAAATCAATTAACACAGCACAAATTTACTTACCCCTCGGCTTCGGTTATTGCAATACCCGAATCAAAGACCCAAAGAACCAAAGAACCAAAGAACCAAAGAACCAAAGAACCTTGTGGGAGCGACCCACCAATACTTAACTAAGATGTCTTCTTACACCAACAGAGGCCCGTCTATCGTCTCGCCTTACCATACATCACCAAAAAGAGGGCCAAGGCAGGGCGGCAGTCAGGGCAGCAGTCGTCAGTAGCCGTCAGGAAGGAGTAACCACGCTGCAAAAGACCTTCGGACCACTTTCGACATACAGGGGTCGCTTGACGTGGTTCGCGATTCCTCCAGAATTTTCTTGCGGGGTTCCTCACGACCTTCAGGCAGAACCACTACCTCTGAAACCGCCCAACGTTGGGCGCCAGTTGAAGAACCAGAACCTTATGGGCCTGGCGGCGCAGGGTATGTCTTAATCTCCTGGGTTCTCCTGCTTCAGCTAACAGAGACACGGGGACACTCTGTCGGCGTAAAAGATCAGATTTATTAGCTGCAGCTCTTACAGTTGTCCTAGAAGTACACACGGTATGTTCTCAGGAGACTGCCACTTCACTCCGTGGCGCACAATCTTTTATAGTACATAGATGGCATATAAATTAACCAGAAACACACCCAATACATACATGCAGAACCAATAAGGAAGGTTCGAAAACAAAACATAACCAGTAGAAAGAGTTTAAAAATAAGGTATCGAGTAACCCGAAGAAGCCTCTCCTCCAACTGTGTTTGTCACCCCTCCTCACAGGTTAATTTATTAACGTGTCTGCAACTGACTTGCAGGTGGCAAGATACATTTGTGTGTTTTGGAGGACAGTTGTGAAACGAGAGAATACGAGCAGAGAACAGCGAAGGTCAGAAGATAAAATAAAGTCAGAAGAGAATAGTGTGAACCAACAGATAGTTGATACAGGGATTAGGAAAACCAGACAGGGATTAGTGTACTCGGCCAGTCCCTAAAACCAGCTTTGTAAACAGAGACAGAAGGCTATTTTGACACGATACTGCAGGAAAAGCAGAAAAGACTTCGTCCGTCGTGCTTACTGAGTGAGGGCAACATAAAATGGCGGCGGATTACAAAATGGCGGGTTAATACGATCGAGATCGAAAATCGAACTTCCTCACTGCCACAGGGATGAGCTATTGAGGCTTGGCCCAAAACACAAAAGCGCCAAAGAGAGGGGGTAGGGGCAGTCAAGGGCCCTGAAGCAGCATGTATATTGAACTGAAAGGGCCGTGAGGAGGGCAGCGCCTGACTGGGGAGGCGGCGGAGATGCTACACCTGAACGGGGCGGCAGCGACGGAGCTGAGAGCGCTAGGCAAAGCGCACACTAGATGGGGCGCAAACAGAAGGACGACCGCAGGGCTGCAAGAGGTCCAGGATTGCCAGGAGTTGTGGCCGAGAGAGGCCTTTAGGAATCAAGGTGGGACAGGCCAGAAACTAGATCATCGATACAGAAGTGAGAAGAGGCTCATGGGGAACCATAGCATGGAAGGTGGACTGAAGGAGCACCCTCTGCATGACGGAGACACCAACTGTAGGGAGACTAGAAGATACCACCCTGAGCCCCACGACTGTCCCTTCAGGCTGCCAGTGTAGGGTCACATTGATAGAGGCACCGAAAGGGGCGAATGGTAAATGGCTCACTATGAGCAAGTAAGACAGTCCTGGGACACAGAAACTAGTGGAGTCCCTGCAGACCCCATACCAACCCGAGTGGAGGGGATGATTAGGGAGGTGGAAACAGGTGGAAAAGGCCACAGAGGGCCCACAGAGTTCTCAGAGCACCAACAATTGTAGTGGCTGGCGAGGCCCGGAGATACACCGCCCATTGAGGGGGAAAGAGGACAGACGGAGGAGTGGAGCCTGGTTCTACTCTGAGCTGACAGGTGTTCTGAGAGATCCCCAACATCAGGGATCCTTTCGGGGCACTGTGGCCAGCAGTTGAAAGTGGGCAGAGCGAGCAGTACGAGCCCAATAACCACGGACGGTGAGAGAGAGGCACTGTGCATCATGCCTCAGCGAGGCAGGAACGAGCGGGGTGCAGCGAGGGGTCATCGGTTGCCCCCCGCCCAGTTGGCTGTCAACCAGCAGAGAGGAGTGGCTGCCTGTGAATATGGGGAAAATAAAAAACGAAGGGGGCACAGTACCCTCAGAGTGGGAGGCAGGAGTGCTCAGACAGATGAAGACGAAGACAGTCCAGAATTGGTTAAGGATACTTCTATCACACGACTTAACCTGATGGATATCATGCAGGCCATTACAGCCTCTAGAGAGGCCCGAGAAAAAAAATAGACGCCATCGGCACCAACTTAACATACTGAAAAATGACAGCCGTCGATTAAGCAGAGAGAATAACTAATGCGGAACGGACAATTTCTAATTTTCCCCCAGAGGTGACGAAACTGCGGAAATCCCTCAAGGACCTCGAAGCCAAGGTACGGATCCTGGAGGTGAGGGCAGAAAACAGTGAAGGTAGGTCTTATGGGAACAACCTACGTATAGTGGGAATTCCAGAGTGGGAGGAAGGAAATGATTTGGTGCAGGTTCTGGAAGACTGGCTCAAAACAGAAGTGGCCCCAGAGAGTCACCATTTTATGCGCTAGAACGGGCACACAGGGTCCCATCCAGGCCCCCCAGACAAGGAGCTCCTCCACAACCCATAGTGACACGACTTCTTCACTTCAGAGATTGGGACCACATCCTGAAGCAAGCCCTCCAGAAAAATAACCTACAAGTTGGAAACAGTAAAGTGAGGGTGTTCCCCGACTTCACTAGGGGAGTGCAGAGGCGGAGAGCCTCAATCCTGGTGGTTAAAAAGAAGCTACAACAGCTACAAATCCCATATGCAATGTTGTTCCCAGGACGGCTGAGGGTGGTCAGCCAGACAGGTGTGCAGTTCTTTCAGATGCCGCAGGAGGCTTGGGAGTGGCTGGACTCTGGCCCGAGACTCGGAGCAAGAGGAAACTCCCTGGGTTCAGTAACAAAGAAGAAAGACGTGAGACCAGGCAAATCCGGAGTGCTCTCCTCAGCAGAAGTTAGAGAGGAGCGGCACAAAGCACTCAAGGCGGTAGCGAAACTCAGTCACATGGGTTCAAGCCCCAGGTCAACTCAGACTGACCAAGAGACGGAACGGTCAGATTGCTCGCAGGCAACCAGTGCAGCTGAAGAGTCGGAGACGCACCTCCCAAAGATAACACCCAAATCTGTGGATGACATCATATAAGTGGGGACTGTGGAGGCAGAGGGAACACTGATGCTAGCAGGATATATCCTTTTTGATGCGGAGTTGGGGACAGGGTGGGGGACTCACCCGTAGGCTGTATGTCAGACTGAGTGGGAAGCTGTGGCTGATGATCCGGATATAGCAATGGGGGGATTCAGCTAGCGGGGCTCCTGGTTCTAGTTGGCAGTCTAAACAACCCCAAAGTTAGTAGACACTTTGCCCTTTTTTTCCCAGTTTGGATGGTAGCTGGACTACCTTTACCTGTCCTCGGGAGGGGGAGTTGGGAAGTTTGTTTGTTTTGGGGGTTATATTTAGTGACCAAGCGTGTCTGGGGTAGAAAAGTAGCTGGGGAGGCGTTAGAACCAGCCCAATGGTACCCATCATATATCTTAAGTGCATCTCGTGGAATGTGCGGGGGATGCACACCATGACAAAAAGCCACAAGATACATGCATACCTAGTACGCATAGGGGCTCAAATTGCAATGCTACAGGAGACGCATATAAATGCGAAAGAAGGGGCCGCGTTAGAACGCAGGCAGCGGGGACAAGTGTACTACACAAATTATTCTGTGTTTGCTAGGGGGTCCTGGTCTGGGTGAGAGCAGGTGTCCCATTTCAGTGCACTAAGCAAATAATTGACCCAGAGGGGCGATATGTGGTCCTAATAGGCAAGCTTGATGGGAAATATGTGACGATTGGTATTTGGTAGGGCCAAATACAGATCAAAAGTCGTTCCTGGCACTCCTCCCTAGACTACTGGCACCGGTCCTGTCTGCCTCGGTGATTCTGGGAGGGTACTAAAACTGTCTTGAGAATGAGGAACTCGACTGTTCTCATCCACCCCTACCAGACTCACCCATTCGTAGAACGGCGGAAGTGCACAGGAACTGGCAGCAACAGTGGGGGCTGATAGACACTTGGCGGGCACAGCATTCAGGGGACAGAGACTATTCTCTTTTCTCACACTTACACGAGCTACATGTTAGATTACACTCTATGTTGTGCTTCTCAGATGTGTATGAATGTGTGCAGATGAGTGAATATCTGGCAAGGACGGTCTCGGACCACAACCCGCTTCTGGTTAGCCTTGGCTGGACAAGGGGTAGGTCGGGGATTCCAACATGGCGCCTCAAACCGGAGACACTAGAGGACCAGGTAATCAAGCAACAATACTCACAGCAATTGGGCAATACTTTGATGAGAATGCAGGGTCTGCTGCGAACCCCCTGATATAATGGGAGGACTTCAAGGTCGTGATAAGGGGCAGGTGCCTTTCTGAGATGGTGGGGGTGAGAAGGACACTCTTGAGGGGCACATTATCAGCGGAGCAACGCCTCTGGGAGCTTGAGAGGGAGAGACCGGAGAATAGGGACAAAGAAGAGGAATTGTTGGCAGCTAAAGAAGCAGTAGCAGAGCATGTAGAGAGGTTGCTCTGTTTCGACAATAAAAACGATATGGCGCGTGCCCATGCAGAAGGGGATAAAATTGGGGCACTGCTAGACTGGTTGGATAGCCCAGCTAGGAGGGGTTCGCTTATCCTGGAAATGAGGTACGGGCAAGGAGAGGTTCGGTATTAACAACAGGACATCAACAACATATTCCTTGGATACTATAATCGCTTATATAAAAGCAGGGTGCCCCCCACGGATGCAGAGATAGATGATTTTATGGAAGATATTAAATTGTCAGCAATACAAGGGGAGGAGGCGGAGGCACTAGGGAGGGAAATAGAGCTGGTGGAGGTGAGTAGTGCCATTAAAGCTATGGCGAGAAACGAAACACCTGGGACAGACAGGCTCCCAGTTGAGTTTTACTCCACATATGTTGAACTCTTGGGTCCCCGCTTAGTGGAGATGTATAACCAAGCAAAGCAGACTGGAAAACTACTGGGGTCCACTAGAAAGGCAATGATTGTCCCACTGTTAAATCCAGGGAAGCCGCCATCTGATAAAACAGCATACAGACCACTTTCTATGCTCAATTTGGATTATAAAATCCTGAGTAAGATACTAGCCATGCGTCTCCTGCTGCATATGTCAGACCTCATACACCAAGATCAAGCAGGATTTATGCCATCCCGGAATACTGCGATGAATGTCCAGAGACTACTGCGACTACTTGAAGCAGGCTCTTACTGCAAGAAAGAAGCTGTCATCTTTGCAGTAGATATAGAGAAGGCCATCGACAGCCTTGAATGGCCATATCTGTTCCGGGTGATGCAAAGGTTTGGATTGGGGCCTGAATTTGTGGCATGGATAGCCTTACTATACGCGGATTCTAAGGCCAGAGTTAAGACTGGTAAGCTTATATCGGACTGCTACAGGGAGGAGAGGGGAACAAGGCTGGGGTGCCTGCTGTCGCCCCTGCTGTTTGCCTTGGTCATGGAACCCCTGGCTGCTAGTGCTAGGAAAAGATACTCCTGAGACCGAAAACAGCAGGGGGACTGGAAGTGCCAGACTTTGAATATTACTACATAGCTGCACAGCTGCAATGGCTCATGAAATGGATAGCGAACCAGGTGCGAGGGGCAGCGCAACAAGATCCTGACACACCAAGGCTGAGTCTCCTTTCGCTGGTGATGTTGCAGCTCCCAAACAAGGAGAGAGATACCACTACTGAATTAAAAATGATTCGCAAGTGTTGGACCAGAAGCCTGCAGAGATCCAAAACTAAGCACCCGTATGCCCCAGATATTCTGCCATCTATTTGTATGGCACTCTCACATGGGGGGGACTGGCGAGGACTAGAGGCCTGGATAGAGGCAGGGGTGACCACCGTTGGAATGCTGTACGAGGAAAGAGCCTTGCTACCCTTTAATGATTTTAGGGAGAGATACGATGTGCCCAGGGGAGACTTTCTACTTCACACTGCCCTCACTGTGGCAATACGGAAACAGTGGGGAGGGAGACTCTCAGAAACGCCCATATCAGTGGGGTGTCAATATGTGGCGTCCAACCCTGGGATATATAAAGCGGTCACCTGCCTATACAGCTGTTTCAGTCATGCAACGCTCCCAGCCCTCAGTGAGCTACAACAGACATGGGAAGAGGACTTAGGGGAACCCATCGCTGAAAAAGCATGGGGGATCTGGTAGAACGAGCAAGCAAGGGCACCAGAAACACCACATTTCAACTTGTTAATTTCTATGTCCTTCATAGAGCATACCTCATGCCAGGTCGTATCAATAGATATTTCAATATAAGAACAGCAGTTTGCCCTCGCTGTAACAAGGAGGTGGCGGAATTTCTCCATATGTGATGGAGTTGCCCGAACATAGGAAGCTTCTAAGGCACGGTGACCACTGTACTGGCAGAAGTGACAGAGAGGGAACGTAACTGCAACACCAGGATACTGCCTCTTACACTGGTTCCCCCACACTGCTAATAAGGTAACAACTAAGTTTCAAGATATGGGTCTTATATTGGCAAAAAGAGATATCGCAAGCAACTGGATGGCACGGGGGCCCCAACACAGACAGGTGGTAGAGGAAGTTTATAAGGTGGACAGACTGTGAGGGAGCAGTATGGTTACGAATAGCCAGGAAAAATGGCAGTGAGAAATCACTAGAATCAGCTAGAGCATAGGAAGCTCTGGTGGCACTGCTAAAGAACCCAGAAGTTGGGCCAGCAAGAGTACCGCAGGGGGACGCGCAGGAACGTGAGACAGGAAATAATCATCTGTAAAATATCATGGGTAGCGTTGAGGAGGCAATAGGTGGAGTGGGAGGAGACCACCCACACACTGAGACATGAGAGCAAGATCAAAGATTACTGTCATAAGAGTTCAATTGCATGTAATGCTACTTGAGGGGTATCCGGCACTTACTATGTGAGACACGCCTGGCAGGGGGGAGGAGGCCGGGGGGAGGTGTTGCTGACCTCTTGCAGGAAGCAGGCAAGGCAACACAGTAATCTAGAGCTCGTGTCCCAGTGAAGGCTATTAATAATGGGTGGATTGTTGAGCCGCGGGGGGCAATGACAGTGACGATTTACTACACAATCTGTGGTCCCTTGGCAAGAGAACTGTCGGAAGCAGGGACCACGAACCTCAATAACACCTGCGTACTAATGTATTTGCATTGCGGATTGTATAATGCCAAGAGGAATTGTTTAATAAAATCTAGTTCCACGATGCTTCGTCTATACAGTGCTTGAACAGCCCAGGATGCTCTCTCCTTCATAACTCACATTACCTGTCCTAACACGTGATGTCTGTGTGTACATTTTACAATGCATATCTATAGTTTTTATATTTACTAGCCACTTTCCATGTCACACACTAAGGTGTCACATACCTGTCTTCATCATTCCGATTTTTCTCTAAACAGCTTTGTCAGCCATGCCATTAATAAGCTTTTCCGTATAGAGCTTTGGGGCCATACTGCATGCATCCTCTTTTATTAATTGCTTTTTCTCTCTGGTGAAGCTGATCATCTATAAAACTCGTTTAGTTTTCCCATAAACTGCATCGCGCCTTGCTATAAGTTATAACTCTATACTTCTTCTATATTAATTCTACATTTATCTAAACAGCTTTGTCTGCCATGTCCTAAAACTTGCTCTTCTATAAATCACTCTCATCTGCTTGGGTTAACGTTTGCTTGCTTAAAAACACTGCGGCCAACAAAACCCTGGGCATGCTTAAGACAGCCGTGCATTGTTTTCTTTTCGATATTCGGCTTTGGTCGTCAACGTTTGAAGCCCACATGTCTATACTCTTTGCTGCCATGCACCAACTACTACCCTATACCCGCTCTGTACTCTGCCCCTCAGATGGAGCGTGCCTCACCTGGAGTTGAACTTCTTGCCATTCTGGCTTGAAGGTGCCATTGAAGTGGTAGTGGAAGAAGCCTTCCCCTCTCAACTTTTCCTGGTGCAGAAAACTTTTCATGGCCATTCGTCCCAGACTGCCATTGCATCCCTTGAAACTCCCAACCTCTGTGCACTAGTTTCTACTCAGAACTAATTGGCCAGTTAGGATTCTCCTTAGGGTCCAGGTTGCGACAGAGCAGTTTTCACTACTCACTCACCTCACAAGGTTTAAATATGACACCACCACAATAATCTACCTACACGACCCATCAATCACACCCGCACAGGCGTGGTCAGAATCAGCTCCCTCAGTGGCAAGATCGACCAGCAGGATGGATGTGTGCTGAGCTCTATGTGTGCCAGTCACCGGGCTGCCCAAGGAAACATCATAAAGTTTGGGGTTCTTGGCAGAGCTGCTCCATGGTGAAGAGGTGTGAGAGATACGTACATGTATTACATCCATTGAATGTTAGATGTACTTACTGTGTGATTGCTGTGTGATTGTTCGCTTGTAATGGATACAAATGGTAATCCGCACTATATGAAGAAAATCAAATAAAGAAAGGCGTGATTGAAGGGTCTTGAATGTGGATTATGGTGGGCATATCTGTGTTACCTAGTGCTAAATAACGTTGTCTGTGTCAGTGCATCTGTGTCACCTAGTCCCAGGAGGGAGTAGAGTGAGTTCTCCCCCATGATGTTGGCACATGGTCTGTCTAAAATGGCATCCTCCCAAGCTGGTGTCTTGCTGTTTCAGGTCAACTTCCATGGGCTCTCTGAGAGTAGTGGTGAGGGCCAAGTGTAAAGACAAGGTTATCAAACTTCCCTCTGGAGGGAATAGAATGCTCTGAACAAAAAACACACTCTGTCCCTCTCACCTTTTTAGACTTCACATTTAGAATTTGAAAAATTGCACCTAGAGAGACCAGACCAGTCCTCTCATTTTGACACTTGAAAAACAGACTTAAAGAGCCTGTGCTACTGAAGCACCCCTCATCTAACAATTTTCCCCTAAAACTGTCACTTCATTTACCTCTCTATTTCTTTCTTCAGCGCTTTCAGAAGTATCTAATTCTAAGAGATGTAAATTTAAATCCACTAGTTTCATACCACAAGCTGTATTTCTGCCCTATTTGTAGTATGCTAATATTTTCTTCAAATTGTTGTATAATCATGAAACTGGGTCAGTCTCCTGGGTATGCAAAGTGCTCTGACTTTTTATTGCCTACATCTGCATTGTACATAATAGAGTAAATAAGAGGTGAGAGATCCAGCATCTGTGGTAGAGTTTTGAGCAGGTGTGGCTGGCACAGGTAAGAGTGGTGGGGTGGCGGGGAATAGAGAGATGACGGGATAGGTAAAATTAAATAAATAAAACCACTTACCTTGCACTCGCCGCATCGCCGTGCCTGGTTTTGAGAGTTTTCATGTTGAACTGGTGTTAAAAAAACAGACGAAATATGGTTTATTGGAGGATGGAAGTGAGAGTAGAGATAGTGTTGAGTGGTGAGAGGTGGAGAGATCAGGAGGGGGAGAGTGAAATGAAGGTAATGAGTACAAACAAGAGACGGGAAGAAAAGGGGCAAAAGAGGCTTTGTGCACTGACGAAGTTTAGGCGTGAGACTTAGAGCATGATTCACTAAAGTACACATACACATTTGTGTAACTTTTCAGTTTTGTAGTATTCACAAGACAGCACTTTAAAAGTACGTTTACGAGTCCGGAGACTCCGCAGTTGGGGTGGATTATTCCACACATAAAAAGATAGGACAGGCCCAGAGCTTTAAGTGGGTCCGGTCCTGCCAGTGCCCAGCACCGGCAGTTCTTAAAAGCAGGTGCTGAGACGGGTCCCTAACAGGCTCTCCATTTTTGCCCTCACCCTCAGGGTGGTAAAAAAATCTATGCTCTGCAACATTACGACTGCTCAAAGCTTTTGATGTAACTTCAAAGAGACTCCTTATAGTACTTTCACAGTCTCATCATTTAAGAACTGAATCATTTACAATATTATAAACAACAAAACCATAGCTGTTGCTTATTTATCTTATGCAGCTAAAAACCATTGACAAAGCCAATAGTCCTGTGTTGTTGTAGGTATAATGTTACTTGTATCATCTCTGGATGTAATGACAGAAACAGCAAAATACTAGTCGTGCAGCACACTAGTCCAAGCACAGATCTTTAACTTTTTGTTGTTATACGATGTTTGTATGGTTGAAGGATCAGCAGCCTCTGACAGTCGCCAAGACCATGTCGATATTGTTAAATTCCTGG